>NC_045599.1:90052185-90677185 GCF_009762305.2 Zalophus californianus | reverse complement strand
TTATTCTCTAACTCAACAGTTTATTCAACTAATGTTTATCAATTGTCTTCCATGGGTCCAGCTCTTACGCATTGTAGCAGTACCCAAAGCAGATGGGTCCCTGCTCTCTGGAGCTGACTTTCCAGTAGGGAGACACAATGGATGAACAAATAAAGAAAAGAATGTTAAGTAGTGTTAAGTGCTACAAGGAAAATAAAATACAGCAATGTGACTGAGACCTAGGTGACAGAGAGCCAGCCACTCTAGATGAAGCAGTTAGGAAAGGACTCCCTAAAAGTAGTGATATTTGAACTGAGACCTGAATGAAAAGAAGCAAGTTGTGCAAAGATCTGGGGAAGAGTGTTTGAGGCAGAGGGTAGAGCCACAGTCAAGTCTTGAAAGGGAAAGATTGTGAAATGCATGAGAAACCAAAAGAAGGTCCATGTGGGGACCTTAATGAGCATGAGGACAATGACGTGAGAAGAGGTTGGGGACAGAGGTAGCGACAAGATTATAGCAGGCCTTGTGGGCTTTAGTAAGAGGCTTGGGTTTGATTCAGATGCAAGTGATGACCACTGGTAGCTTCACATGTCTATAACCATCCCACCGTGGAGGCAAACTGTAAGGAGGAAGAGTGGGAGCAGGGAACCCAGTGGAGATGCTATTGTAATAGTCCAGGCAGAAGACACAGGTGGCCTGATTGATGGTAGAAGAGAAGGCGAGAGGGGAGATGGGCAAGGTGGGATGTGTCTGGGAGGGGGAGTCATCAGGGCTTGTTGATGGACTTGATGTGGGGGGGGCTCAGGGGACATAGGGAATCAGCAATGACTCCCAGTTCTAACCCAAACCGCCAGCCAATGGGCAAGATGGAAGAGGCAGAGAGGTAGGGTGTGGGAGGAATGAGGAGAACTGGAGAAGGAATCGGGTTTAGCTCAGCAATGCTACACCGGAGATGCCTGTTAGACATCCAAGTGGAGATTCTGGAGATGCAACTGGATATCTGAGTATCAAGCTCAAGGATATGGGGAGACCAGAGACATGAAATTGTGGGTTATTGTCATGTGGTTGTTTGAGATCACTGAGAGGCAGAAGGTACATGAAGAAAAGGGCCCCAAACAGGGCCTCATGGCACTCTAGCTTGAAGAGTTTGGGAAGATAGGGAGGGAACCCAAAAGAAGCCTGAAAAGGTGCTTCAAGAGACTGAATAACCGTCCACTGCCTTGGACAACATGGATGCCACCAGTGGATGGGACAGCTGCACTCCCTGCTACATCACCATGCCTTAAGACAAACATTTGAGAACATGGGACAACCCACAAACATAGGCTGTGAATGCAGCCCCAGAGCATCCAGCCTTTTCCCGCTGAACCCCTGGAGACAGAAGTGGCCTCAGGAAAAGCCCTGTAGTCACGTGGGCTGCCATCCATCACAGGGCCCTCTGCCATCCTTTCTCCCCACACGAGCCTGGCCCTGGGGAACTTTTTGGAATTTTCCCAGCCTGTGGGGCAAAACCAGACTGACTCTGAATAAAAAAAAAAAAAAAAAAAAAAAAAAAAAATGACTTATTTCTGGTTGAAGTTGAATCTTATATGAAATTCCAAAAAGCTTTCTTAAATGCTGTTTATTTATCTAAAAAAGTAACTTACTATGAGTATTTCCCTTAAAATAAAGAATCCAGACACCCTGTTCCTATTTGTGACCTGCCAACAGCATCAAACGATTTTGCAAAGCTATAAATAACACTTGGAGATTGATTCTAAGAACCAATTAGCTTGGGGAAACATTGGAATTGAACTTCTTGGAAACACTGAGTATATAAATGCTGATATGGAAGTTTGATTTTGTGATTATAAGAGAGTTTATTTCTGTTATACGAATTTGAGAAATCTGGAGCCCATCAAAATCATTTGCATTAACCAAAATTATTAATATTGGGGCTCCTGGGTAGCTGCCGGCTAAGCCTCTGACTCTTGATTTCAGTTCAGGTCATGATCTCAGGGTCATGGGATCGAGCCCCATGTCAGGCTCTGCACTGAGTGCCTGAGTCTGCTTGAGATTCTCTCCCCCTCTCCTTCTGCCCCTCCCCCTGATTGTTTGCACTCTCTCTCTCTCTTTCTCAAATAAATAAAATCTTTAAAAATTTTTTAAATAAAAAATAAGAGAGATTTTTCTATAGCCATGGAAACAAATAGCCATAGGAGCAGATTTTAAGTTTGTTCAATCACTCAATGACACCTTGCCTCAGTGAACCTGCTTTTATAACCCATGAGCACCAACCCCTTGCTTCAGTCCAACAGGGACAAACTCATGCCAGAAAACAACGTCTGTGAGAACAAGCAACCAACAACGGTCAAGCTCAGATGACTACTTTTCTATAAACAATATCAACCTGCTTAGGCTGCTACAAATCTACCAAGCCCTACACTCAATGCTTCCCATGGATGAAGTCAGCAGTCTGCTCTGCCCAGAGACACTGCCCAACCGGCATGGATGTCCCTAACTACTACTGTAAGCAATAAATTCAGCTTTGTCTTTTTATTTCAGGTATTGAGTGATGGTCTCATCATCATATGAATTTTCTGTGTCTCCTGTTTAGATGCTGGGAGGATCAATTCATTCATTTATTCATTGAACCTCTCGCTAGTGTTTTTTTTATCTGCCTGTCCCTATGCTTGGTGCTGGGGACTCAGAGAAAATAGGACACAGTCCCTTTCCTAGAGGGCCTCTGAGGCCAGGAAACACAAGGCTAGAATACGGTATCATCATCAGAGTACTGGAAGAACCATCCAAGGCTTACAGAAACCCAGAGGAGGAAGTAACAGGCTCCAGGGGGGAGAGGAAAACAGAGAAGTATTTCAAGATGGTGTTTCAGTTGAGTTTTCAATAATGTGTATGAGTTCTCCAGACAAAGAAAAGGGAGAGTGTATTCCCGGTGCAAGAAACAGAATGGGCAAAACCCTGGAGACTTGGGAGAGCACACCAGCCCCAGAGACAATGAGGAGGAGAGCAGATATCAGCATTTCTGGAAAGGATGGATGAGAGGGAAGGGTCCCCCATGCTATAACTATCTGGGAGATTGGTCTAACCTCATTCAACTCAGTCTTCTCCTTGATAATATAGAATTAATAACATTATACCTACCTCTCAGGATCGCTGTGAGGATTAAACAAGATGAGGTATGTCAATATAAATGTTTGGTCCACGGTATGCATCCAGGCAAAAACACATACAATTTTTATTGGACTCTGTCCTGAAGACTTCAGGGCACAAGGGAATGAATTGATTACATAATTACATTTGTGCTTTAGAAAGAGCTCTCAGAGGCATTGTGGGGAAGCTGACAAAAAGTATGAACAGTTTCCTTTTGAAAACTTCAGGAAATAATAATAACAATAATCATAGCAACCAAGCCATTACTGGGTGCTTACTGAGTACCAGGCACTCTCCCTCTGTTAACGGGTATTACATTGTGTTGATGAGCTCATCACAACAGCCCTACAGGGTAGGTGCTATTATTATCCCCATTCAAGGGGCTTATCCCTTGTGAGGAAAATGGAGCAATCTAAGGGAAATAAAGTTTTGGGTTTTATGCCCTGAGTCTGCAGCCACACCCAGATCAATACCCATGCAAGAACCTGAGATTGGAGATAGTCTGCATTTTGGTAGATCTGAGCCAATGAAGCCTTCATTTACTCATCTGCTTGTTGGACACACACTCACTGAGCATCTACACCTTGCCCGGCACCTCGGCGGATGCTGTTCCGGCCCTTACAGAGCTTCTACAGTAACCTATAACCTGCAGAGCCCTAGCTAGCTGCCAGGTCCTGTTCTAAGCACTTCACACTTAACAGCTCATTTAATACTCCCAACGAAGCGATGAGGGAGGTAGATGTCATCATGCCCATTTTACAGAGAGGGAAACAGAGGCTTGGGGGAGATTAAGGAGTCTTACAAAATCACATGGTAAATAGCAAACCCAGAACATGAACCCATGGGGTGCAGCTCCAGTGACTGTACCCTTACCGAGAGCTACACTAGTTTGTGGGCTAGGGTTGCACTCCTCAGAGTGCCGTCTGAAGTCCCCAGCCTTCCGTGCGACCTGCTGTAGCCTGTGGCTTCATGGTGCACACCGTTGAGGCCAGTGGACCTGTTCTCCCCAGCAAGACCTTCTCAGTGAAGGAGGTACTGTGATTGACGTTCTGGTACCAACTCCTCCTGTGGTCAGGGACCAGCACTATGAATGGAAGAGGATGGAAGAGACTTTATACAAGTGATCACACCGTACCTTTGCTATCGTCATTGGGACCGGCTAGTAGGAGGGAAAAGGACTGGTAGCTGAGAGAGAGCACAGCAGTGTAGCAGGAATCCCTAT
The DNA here is from genome assembly GCF_009762305.2 of Zalophus californianus. Classification (NCBI taxonomy): domain Eukaryota; kingdom Metazoa; phylum Chordata; class Mammalia; order Carnivora; family Otariidae; genus Zalophus; species Zalophus californianus. The sequence continues at coordinate 90,672,834 of NC_045599.1, read as the reverse complement.
CTTCCTTGTAGCAGGGTAAGCAGGGGAGTGGAAGCATCCCGGAGATGTGGGGGATGGGAAGAATCTGGGGGATAGGGTGATGGAAGCATGGGATGGAGGAGTAACGTGGAGAGCACTGCAGGCAGAAGAGAGAGCACCTGTGAATGTAAGTGAGCAAGACCCTGACATGTTTGGGAACCAGAGGAAACATACTTAAGGGAAAGCTCTCCTGGGAAGCGTGCAAGTAAATTCTGCCATGAGCAACTCATGCTAGATGAGAATGAAAACACTTAAGGAATGCCAGACGTGTTTGCTAGCCGTGCAGAACCTTCTGGAATACCTTCTGCTCTGGAGATCTCCAAAAGGTGCCTGCTGAGTTTGCCATGAGCCTTGCCAGAGCCAATTGGGAGCCAAACTGGACGGCTGGGCCCAAGGCAGTGTTGCCACTTTGCTTCTGTTTCACTGTGGGCTCCGTCACTCCCTGAACCTGTTCGGGTCTGGGGTCTCCATTGTCTGAGCACTGTGGCTCTGCAGAGTCTCCAGAAAACCCTGGAGCACAGGAATTAAGTCCACTGGCCAGGGGTTGATAGAAGGAAGGGGAGAGGGAGGCAAGGACTGAACATAGACATGCTATGTCCCATGCACTTTGCACACGTTCTCAGCAACTTTGGTGCCCATGCAACCCTGTGTGGAGGCAACTATGAATCCCCTCATTACTGAGACATGAAATGAGACTCAGCTAGCCCCAGACTCACCCACAGTGATGCAGTAGTCAGCTCAGAGGCTCGCTAGACAAGCCTGTGCCTCCATTGAAGAGCTCATGCTCAGACCCCAGAGCATCCTGCCCCAATTACAAAGCCCAAACCTAAGTCCATCACTACCTACTTAAAACACTGGGATGAGAGGGAAGAATGATGTATGAAATTAAAAAGAAATACAGGGCATAAGTGAGAGAGGAAACTACTTGAACTTGGGGTCGAAAGTACTGTTTTCTGTTCCCGGCTCTGCCCCTTACCAGGTCTGCCACCGGCATACTCTGCCAAAGCCTCAAGACAAGAGATGTCATGTTCCAAAGTGAGGTGCAAGACCACTCTGCACGCCTTGTAAAAGAGGTGGTCAAAACCTGGTTCTGCCTCTAGTAACCCTTCACTCCCATCGAAGGTAGAATGCATTCAGGAGTTAACTAATTCTGGCTGGTGACAGAGATCTAAAGGTTGAGAGGATGGCTAAAGTGCCCGAGGCAGTGGAATAGTTCCCACCGCCTTCTTCTCTCCCTGAGTTCCAGCCCCAGAGGGGTCAGTTTGGTGAGCTAAGAGAACTCTTGCAGAGGAACTCATGGTCACCGAGACCAACCATGTGCCATGTGCCAGGGACCACACTGAGCTCTGCACACGCGTTGTTTCTTGTTTCCCTTATTTCACAGAAGAGGAAATTGAGGCACCAGGGGGTAACGTCATTTGTCCTGAGATTGAAACAACACATAGATATCTAGTATACCCGAATGGTCAGTGCAACCACCCAAGCAAGCAGTCCCAGACCACACACAAACCGCAGTGGGCCTTAGCATCTTGGGGGGTCATGAGCCTTTTGGAGCATCCGATTCCAGCTACAAGGCTCTTCCCTGGAAAAATGCTCACACCCACACACATATACGCACACACACACGCACACACGCGGAGTGTTGCATATAAAGAAGATCCCCTGAGCCGGAACGCTGCAAACAGATGGGCTGCAGAGCTATCCTCCCTTCCCTGAGCAGGATTTGGATTCACATTAACAGGTCCCATTCCCTTCCATCACCTGAAGGGGTTTTATTCCCATTTTACAGATGCAGAAATGGAGGTCGAGAGGGGTGAAACCCCTCACTGGAGTTCACACAGTGACTCAGTGGTGGAGCCTTGATACTGAGCCCTCTGTGTGATCGCAAAGACTGCCCCCAAGTGCCTGGGAGGTGAGAACTGGTGATGTATGGCCCAGGGAGATCAGGATGGTGCAGCGGGAAGGGGGGAGGGGGAGGGGACGATAGAGGAGAGGGGAGTGACTTATTAGGACGGTTCGTCATTTTTGTGGCCGGCTGCACCAATGCCTAGTGCCTCTCGTGGCTCCTGGAACACTGTTCTTCCTCCAGAACACTTGCTATAGCAAGATGCACTTGGCAAATTACTCCTAGGGAAGTGATAAGGGAGAGGCCTCCTCTAGGAGGCTAGAGTGTGTTCATTTTAAAAGCTAATTACAAATAATAATAAATAAAATACCACAAGAATTTGCTACTGAGATGGGGCGGGGGCAGGAGGTAGAATCAGGGAGGGTTTTCTGGAGAAGGTGATACTGGAGATGGATTTTGAAAACTATTATGAAGTTACCAAATTGAGGATGGAAGAAAGGCCTTTGTGGACGGCAGAAACCTCATGTGTGAAGACCCAGAGGCAAGAGGAGAGCCGGGTGTATTTGGGCAGAGTGCAGTACAGTAGGGAGGGACTCGGGCCAGCCTAACTGATTCACAGTTAGCTCTCTCCACTTACCAGTCGGATGACCTTGGGTGAGTAATTCAGTGGGGTCCTCTCAAATGGGCTGCCTGTTCCTGAGGCCAGTGGCTCTCCAGCTTTAGAGAGGGTAACAATCCCCTGAGAGCTTTTTAGAAATCCAGATCCTCAGGGCTCCCCAGCAGAAACTGACCCAGGGGGCCTAGGATGGGCCCCAGGATTCTGCTGCAAGAGGCCTATTGGTCACACTTTGCAGACCTCACGTGTCTCCCACCCCGGACAGGGCCTGGCACACAGCCAATCCTCAGCGAGCAGTAAATGAAGGAATCGAATTAACCAATTCAATACAGCTTTGCCCGGCCAGAATGCTTCTGGAAGGAACGCGTGGCTGCCTAATATATCTCTACCCATTTCACACCACAGAGGTGGCGCCCACCTCACAGAGGGCTCTGCATGGAGGCCAAGGGCTCAGATGCATCCACCCAAGCTGGGGACATCAGTCAGACCTCCCCAAGGACAAGTGCTGTGGTTATTTTAAGCCTCTCTATGCTGTCATTGTGGAGGTGAGAGGGAGCTGGGAACCGTGGAAAGACAACTCCTAGGAACTCTGTGCAGAAAGCAATATGGTATGAGGATCTTAGACCAAGCTGGGCAAAGCGCACAGGGCTTTGGAGTCAGACTTCCCTGGATTTTAGTCCTGGCAAGTCACCTCACCAATGGAAGTACTACCACCCGCCTTGAGGACTGCTGCGTGAATTCAGCGAGAGGCGGGGGTTACAACTGTTTGGAAAGGTGCAGCCAGCAGAGGGAGAGGCGGAAGGATGCGTAAATGCCATTCCCCGTGAAATAAAACAGATCCCCCAAATGAGAACAAACACGGCCTACTTATTCAGGACTCAGCCACATCACTTGAGTTTGGCAGAGACTCAGAGGCAGGCAGGGAAGTGGGAAAGATTTGCCGTGGGAAAAAGGGACGGTTTCCGGCATCCTCTGATCACAGGCTGTCTGTGGGAGCTGGAAGTGGGCTCGCTAGAAGCAGGGGAGCTCATGTGATAGGTTTGGGGAGCCTCTTTGGCTTTCTCTCGCTGGTCCTGAGTGGGGAGTGGGGGCAGAAAACAGGGAAGCTGGCAGTCATTGATCAGCGCTGACCCTTCTGGGAAGATGTGCACAGGTGGTTTGGTTTCGCTTCTCGGACTGGCTCCTGCAGAGGTTGTGGGTCACTGTGCCGTCATCACCTATGGTCCGGCCACTGGTCCTTTGTATATTCAGACTCTCACTGAGCACTTACAGTGCATTCATCCGGCAGGCGTTTCTTCAGGGCCTTCTCCAGGTCCTAGGCATTCAGGACACAGCGGGGAGCAGGGCGGAGCAGACCTCCTGTGCTCCCGGGACTGCCCACGAGGTGCCACCCTCTTTGTGTCCATGTGCTACTTAGTCCTTCGTGGTATGGCTGCTAGCACCGTGAGTTCTATTTATTCAAATTTCACATTTCTTGAGATTCTGAGCATCCTTCCAGGGGTCACAGGCCCTATTTGTGTCCCAAGGAGCAGGCGTTCTCCTCCTTACTTAGCATCACTTCCAGGGATGCCCAGGTTCCCACTGCGACGCCTGTCACGCCATGCACACCCTTACAGCTCTGTTGTCCCTGCTGTCACGTGCCTTGTCCGCCTTGGTGCTGGGGCTCTGGGCAGGGACCGTCACGGCAGCCACAGACACGCGAAGCCTGTTTGGTTCCTGCAGGTCCGTGGAGGCCCTTGGCGCCCCCACCAACACTGAGCGGACACCCCAGACGGAAAGGGCCTGTGCACTCAGTCTCTTTTTTTATGAAGAATTATGCTCCTTCCCTCCAGGAAGCCGAGCACCTCAACTGCTTACTTCACTCAGCTAAGCCCCAAACATGCTCTCCCTCTCCCTTATCACTTTCCTATTCCCGTCCTTTGTGCCCCCCTCCTTCCTCCAGGTCTTCTTAGGAATAGTAGTAGTGGGCGCCTGGGTGGCTTGGTCGTTAAGCGTCTGCCTTCGGCTCGGGTCATGATCCCCGGGTCCTGGGATCGAGTCCCACGTCTGGCGCCCCGCTCAGCGGGGAGCCTGCTTCTCCCTCTGCCTGCCACTCCCCCCGCTCTTGCTCTCTCTCTCTCTCTCTCTCTGACAAATAAATAAATAAAATATTTAAAAAAAAAGAATAGTAATAATGATAGGAGCTACCCTTTACTGAAAGTTACTTCAATAGCACGCATTTCACCAAACACAGCACACGCATTAAATTCTACAAACCTCCCGGTAACTCTGTAAGGCGGACACTTCAACCATCACCCCAGGGTAAGATGAGGAAGCCATTAGGGGCCCCTAAAAAGATATGGTAGAGTGCTAACCCCCAGGACCTCAGAATGTGACCTTGTTTGGATCTTTACAGAAGTAATCAAGTTAAAATGGGGTGGGGACGGTGGGGAGGGTAGGCCGTCCTTATCAGAAGGGGAAGTTTGGACACAGACACACAGAGACGGAAGACGGTGTGAGGACACAGGGAGAAGAGAGCCTTCTACAAGCCAAGGAGAGGGGCCTGGAACACATCCTTCCCCCGCAGCCCTCAGGGGGAGCCGGCCCTGCTAATACCTTGATCTAGGACATCTGGCCTCCACACTGTGAAACCATCAAGTCTTGTCATTTAAGCCACCCGGTCTGTGGCCCTTTGTTACAGCAGGCCTAGCAGACAACCACAGAAGCTGATGTTCGGAGAGGCCAAAGTAACTTGCACAAATGACAAAACACACAGGTGATGGAGTCCGGGTTCCCAGATGGTCACTCCTCGGGCTCCAGGCCAGTCCCTCTGGGTGTTCTGTCTGCTGTCCCCTGGCTCTTTAGTGAATCTCTGCCCACCTCCATCTCCCCCGTCACTATGCCCGTCCTGTGCCTCTGTGCCCGCTTTTCTCAGTCTCTCTGTCCATCCCCCTCTTGCTTCCTCCCCTCTCAAAGTCAACACCCAGTAGCTCTCAGGGATCTCATTCCTCAAGCCTTGCCCCAGGGATGCCACTTTCTCCAACCTGCAGAAGGATGCACGTGTGGACTCAGGATGCAGACAGAATGACAAGAATAAATATTATTTTGAGACATTGACAAGAACCAATAAGAAAATGTCTGTGATTTCTATTACTGACAGAGTCACAGGAATATGAAAGCCCTAATGGAAGGGAATGCTAAATTTCAGATGGAAGGTAATGAAAATAAAGGTGTATTTTCCCCCCTAAACCTTCATAGACTCCCTGAATTCTATCAATAGCCTCCTCTGGAGTTAAAAGCCCCAATCAGCCTACGTATCTGAACTGTCCTTGCATCTTGTCTGCCTTGTGGTTTCCTAACATACAGACACTGTACTGTGTTCATGTTTGTATCCAGAGCAGGCAGCAAGACCCTCTTTACCGTGCCTTCTCAATATATGCTGGAAGGAAGGGAAGAAGGGAGGGAGGTTGGTGGAGTGGATCCTCACATGCATACACACAAGAAGGAGGAAGCCACAACTTTTTCCAGCCTTCATGTGCTGCTATGAACTGGGCCCTATGAATCCTAGATTTCTGTCCATTTTCTGGCAAGCCCATATGATTTGTCCTCTTAAAATTGAGATGGTAAGTAACAAAGCAATATTTTTTAAAAATCAAATTTATTTGGCCTCCTGTAAACATAAAAAGAAGGGGAGATTTTGTCAGCATTTTTATTTTAATGAATTGACATTCAGGGTTTATCCTTATAGACTCACCCATTCAGTATGGCAAAGATGGTACTACAGAGAAGCCATTGGTAAGAGGATTTGTCTGTCCCCTTTCCTTCCCAATTCAATTTAAAAAAACAAAAAAATTCCTGGGCCCCTACTCTGTGCTCGGCTGGAAGCTACAGGCCAAGGTCTCAACCTGGAAACCAAGTCCACAGCTCAAGGCAGCAGGACTGACTGCCGCCCTCATGCATTGGTGACTCAGGACCAGTATTTTGTAGCCCTGCCTCACTGGGACCGAGTGGGCAAGGCTGGGTTGAATCAACACAAGAATTCCACACGGACACATGGACAGGAGGAGTCTCCCAGGCCCAATCCTGCTCCAAGCCCCTAGAAAATCCATAACAGCAGGGACTGGGCACAATTCATCTTTCATCAGTAGGATCTCAGGGCATTTTGAATTAAAACCAAAAGAAAGAATCAGTCCAGTGCTATAAGCTGCCCAAACTCTGCCAGCAAACTCCTCACTCTGGGCTCTGTGGAGGCTCCTGGCCAGTAGTTCTGTGTTGGGGTCAACTCCAAGACATCTGTCTTAGTCAGCTCAGGCTGCTGTAACAACATAGACGAGGTGGCTTAAACAACAGAAATGTACTCATCACAGTCCTGAAGACCGGGAAGGCCAAGATCAAGTGGCTAGAGGATTCAGTTTCAAGTGAAGGCTTATTTCTTGGCTCTGTCCTTACGGAGAGATCACCTCTCCCATGTCTCGTAAGGGCACTAATCCCATTCCTGAAGACTTTACTCTCATGATCTATTCACCTCCCCAATATCACACCTCCAGATATCATCACATTGGAGATTAGCACTTCAATATATGAATTTTGGGGGATGCAAACTTTCAGTCCATTACGGTGCTCTTGCCTTGTAGACCCTCCCATCCGTGGCCCACATTTGAGATCCTGGTATGACTTCTGATTGGAAATGCCACCTCCAGCCACATTATAGGACCCCTTCATCTCATCTACCATATCTCACTGGAGAAAATAAACATCATTGCCTTTTACCGTTGGTTTATGACAAGCCTACCAGCCTGGCTGGTCGTCTCAGAACATTGACCCCAGGCCCATGTCAAGTTTCATGCTTGGATGCTTTCTCTAGACCTCACTTTGGGACCGTGACCTTTCTTAATGGAACACTGACAACACATCCTCTGCTATTACTCTCCAGACTGGCAAACATTACCTCAAGTTAAACACAGTGGCCTTTCGAGATCTAAAGCTTTCATCTTTTCTAATTTCAAACTCCTCTGAATAGCCCTGGAAATGGCACCAACAGGATCCAAGAAACAGAGCTTTTTAGGAGCATCTGACTCAGAGGGCTCACATACCTTTTGTCTTCAGACATGACAGCCACCTCCTATGATGTCCTTTAGCTGGGTTGACTAGGGGAGGAGACAGGATGAAAACTTCTGGGAACAGACTGACCCCATGTGGGTGCCTGCAAGGCCACGCCCTCGCGGGTCACTTTGGAAATACTAACTAACCTCCCTAAGACTTAACGCCCTCATCTATAATGGAGATAATATTACAGTATATCCAGCATATTATAATATAAATTATCCAGGGTTGTCATCAGGTTGATAAAATATCCAAGTAAATTAAATTAGCATATATATATGCTAAGAATTTTACATGCCTTATTTAATATATATATATATATATATATATATATATATAGTCACAATTTTGTTAAAATTTCAAGGAAAAAAAAACCTCTTAGCACACTGTTTGGCCTGTGGTTAAGTGATCAACTAACTAATCAAGCAAAGTTAGCTGGGTGGCATGCTAACTTACACAGTCGTTCTTTTTTCTTCCAGTATTTCCCCTCCAGGAACTGCCTTCTGGGTCTTCGTTTTCCAGAACAGGTGCGTATTAAGGAGATTATGCAGGCGGAAGAGAGAGAAGGCAATGCCTCTAAGATGGGGGAGGGTCCCTTGCAGACTGAGCAAGTGGTGATGGGCGGTGCGGAAGGCTGACAGTACCCCAGGAGAGGGCAGGACCTCACACAATAACAGCCTGGATTGATCGGTGACCCAGTAGTGACTGAGGCTAAATTTCCCACCAACCACGTAGATGGAGGTTCCAAATCAGCCTGAATTTAGCTTAAAGAAAATAAAGAAATGTGACTTTTTTATTCCTGACCTTGTAACCTAAGGTGATGACGATGGTGATGGTAACGCAGGCCCTGGGAAGCTATTCTTTGCTGTTTTCAGGAAAAACCCCAAAAGGTGTTAAAGAAGATCAGCAAAGATTGGCTCTGTGAGAGGCAAAGAGGAAAGAACTGAAGGAAAGTAATAAAAGGAGGGGCGAAGAGTAGCATAAATTAAGCGAAGCATCTCCAGGACTTTGCTTGTGCCTGTGTCCTGTAACTGGGGTGCTGTCTGCGTCAGGGATTGCTTGCTAGGAACAAACGAAGTAAAAGGAACAACAACTACAACAAAGCATTAGTTAAAGGTGACTTATTGTAAGATGAACACCTCCTTCCTGTGTGTCTCTGGGCCCCAGGGTCTCTCACTCTCCTTTTCTCCAGATTTCTCCACAAACCTGCAGTCTGTTTGCCCATCTTTGCACAAGGTTCCATAGGGCCACCTCCATGCAGCAGCCTGACCCCCCCAAGTCACCAGGACCGTAAGGGTCCAGTGCTTGCTCCCCTCCGACCCGAGCTCCCAATTCCAAGTTCCCAGGAGAGAGTCTGATTGGTTCTATTCAGCCAATGGAGTGCGTGTCCTGGGTCAGCTGTCCCCCTCGGCCCAATCAGCTGTGGCCACGCGGGGGCCGGCGCGCGCTGTGAAACATGGCTGCAGGGGGTGCTAAGCTTCACTGAGTGGGCACCTGACTTCGTGTTTGTGTCCCCTGCCTCTCCCACCTTTCACCTGGTGAACGCCCACACCACTTCTAAACTCATTCCATGGCTCCATGAACCAGCCTCCACACCCCCTAGGAGAATCAGCTCCTCCTTCCTCGAAGCTTGCAGGACACGCCTCTATGGCAGTAGCTACACAAATTTGTATTTCTGTGGCTGGTTTTGGTTCATGTATCTTAAGCACAGGACTCTTATCTCTGGTGTCTAGCCCAGGGTAAATAAATACTGAGTGGCTGGCTGAAGAAATGAAATGAATTGCCAATTAGTTTTATAATTGATGAATATGTTTTGGCCCTCAGGAGAGGCCTCTGAGGGTTATGTCATTATTGCCCAAAAAGATGACATGACTTAACTATGCCATACAGCCTGTTAGAGACGGAATAAAGGTTTCAACCCAGGTTTTCTGACTCCAGAACTTTTAAAACTATTAATGCCAGTCTTATTCTCCACTGTACATGTCACAACCTCTCTGTTTTCAAATCCGTGAGAGATTTATTTGAATAACGCTATTTGCCTTTTAAGGGATTGTGGGAGAAATAATTACTACTTATCCATTGTCTGGAAATGGCAGGTTATAAAATGTAGCAATCCAACTCAGTCTTCATTTTTAGATCTTTTATAGATCATGAGACTCTACTCTGCAATCATAGTAGAAAGGCTTCTCTTTGTCTGCTTATGCAAAAGTTTATTTGAGCCCCAGATTTTGAAATCCAAAGAATCATACTCTTCTGCAGCTCCTTGAATGTGAGTAAATACAGATACAGGTTTTTGACAGTTTGGTATCTCCATGCAAAATCATCTCTGCCCCTCCCTCTGTCAATGAGTTGGAGTGCAGGGTGGGGCATGGCTGGTCCACCCCTGGCACTCAGTGTGGCCCCTTGACCCAGTTCTGACCAAGGTGATCCTGTATCCTCTTGGCTAAAGTGGCTGCGAGAGCAGAGCGCCAAGCCAGACCAATGGGAGTCAAGACTGGGATTTTGCTGGAGGCTTCAGGAAAGAGCTGCTGTCCATATGTTACAGTTACTAAGCTTACAACTGCGGGTGGCCACCTTTGTCATCACCTAGAAGAGAGCATGTCTGAGCCTTCATAGAAAACAGATTCAAGAGATGGAGAGCTGTCAAGTGGTGATGACATGAGGACCCCGTGACGAAAACCATCGCCAGTCCTGGACTTACCAATTACCAGTGAGAAGGAGCAGTAAATTCCCTTTTATGCTGACACTTGTCCGACCTGGAATTCTGCCATTTACAACAATAACAAAAAATCCTGAATAATATAGTGAAAATAACAGTCATAATAATTGAAAATATATAATATGACCAGTCAAATTTTCAACCTGTTCCCTGAGCTCAAATTATACTCACTATATTGAGTTAGGCAACAGCCTCCATGTTCAAAGAATTTATATTCCAATCAAGAAGGCTAAACAAAGATATTTTTTAAATGATTCTGTCTTTATTTCATTCCTGTACTTAATAAGCATTTGCTAAGTGTTATAAGATTAGAGTGCTCTGTTTTATTGCACCTGAACTTGGGGTTCATGGCACTCATCTCAATTTTAAATAGCCAACTGTTATGTAATTATCACAATAATGACTTCCTCTCCCATCAGACTGGGATTTCATGTGGAATGAGACCTTGTCTGTCTTTGGTTCACAACTATGTCCCATGCCTGGCACAGTGCTCACCATCTAGGAGTTACAGTCCGATGGTGGAGACACATCACAACAGACCAGTATAACACAGAGACACTTGCTCCACCTCCATCGGGGTCACGACAAGTACAAGGGTTGTGGGTCCCCAGAAAGAGAGCCAAGCCATTTGTCTAGAGGAGGAAGGCAGAGCCTGGGGAGGTTTCCCTGAGGGAGCAGTTATTTGAACTTCTTATTTCATGTCTTGTTTATTTGGTTCATTTTGTTCCTTTTAGATTGAGAAAGATCCTATGCTGACATACTCTGGAGTGACCTCCAGTCTTCCCCACCTCCTGGTGTCCATATTTGGGCTGCTTCTGAGGCAAAAGCAAGTTGGTTGTCTTAGTGTGGAGCTTGGGCATTCTTTCTTGGATATAGCTCATGGATGTTGTAAGCAACTTCTAAAATGACTCTCCAGTGACTTCCACCTCCTGAGAACAAAAGCTTGTTTGGATTGGACTTTCTGTCACTTGCAACTAAAATAGTCGAAGATGAATATGAACATTATGTGCATCCTTGAAACCAAGCATCCCGAGTGTTCAAGACTCCTTATTCCAGAAAAAAATAAAGGACAAAAGACAAACATCCCCTTACAAAGCCTCATCACGTGCCCTTCTTTGGATCATCAATCTGGGAAATGGGTCCCACACCCTATTTTGAGATAGACTTTCTTAGAAAGAACCTGAAACTAGAGAAACTGATTCTGTTGACCCCACATGGAAGTTTTAATTTTTTTTTTTTCTCAGAGTTAACACCAGAGTCCTAGCCTCAGGTCATCCAGATGTCAGCAGAGGTCTCCCAGAACTTGAGACCTGAGACCACACAAAGCCTCCACGAGATTTCTACAGTTCTAAACCTCTTCCACATTTCTACATCTTTATATCTACTGTTCTGTGGGTTTGAAATGCCTCTTTTTCCTCTTTTTTGTTAAAAGCCCCATTCATCCCTTGAGATCTATTTCATGTGTTGTGTTCTCCATGAAGCCTTCCCTGATAGCAAAATATGAGTTGCTCCTCTCTCTGTTCCCAAGATGTTCTGAACATCCCTCTTTATACTTCATACATACTGTGGATTCTTGGGTATATCTTTATCTCCCCACTAGACTGTGAGCCCCCCAAGAGCAGGGTCTACGTATCAGCGTCTCTCTGTATCTCTAGTTGTCAGATCCTGGGATGAAGTAGCCACTCAGTAAATATCATCAGATTATACTGGAAAAGAAAAGGAGCAGAGAAATTCTCGCACTGGGGTTTCCTGTTTTTAAGACAAGAGTGCCAGGGTCACCGAACAGAGCTATTTGTTCTCCAGAGCCTTAAGACCCAACTTACGTCCTTGGGGTCACGATTGACAGACATTTTAAATAAAAGCAGATATCATTTACCTCACATTAGGGCTCCAGCAAGACCATGTGGAACAATTTAATTCATGTATATGAAGTTATATTTATCTTTTTTTTTTTTTTTTTAGGTAGGCACCACCTGTGGAGCCCAATGCAGGACTTGAACTCACGACCCTGAGATCAGGAGTCAGGCGTTTAACCAACTGAGGCACCTAGGCACCCCTGAAGTTATATTTATCTTAATAACCACAGTCCTTTCTCAGGGCACAGGGTTGGAGCTAAATGTCTTTCTCTGGACATCTTGAGTAAGCGGGTCTTATTGCCACTTGATCTTGAGATGAACACTTTGCATTCCAAAAGCTTGTTTTAAGAAGCCCAACAGTTTTCACTGAAAATGATTATGATTAAATTGCAAATCATTATCCCCTCTATTACATTTTGCTAGATATTCAAAACATGGGCCATAGAAATCTAACCATACTGGGAAAACTTCCTGTCTCATCATTGTCAGCATGCATTCATTCATTCATTTATTCTTCCCCAAAAGTGTCTACTGTGTGACAGATTTGTAACACAAAAGCATCTCCCATAGTCTAATGTCTCTAAATTTCTCTTGTGAACAATTCTTCAAACAGCATTACCACTGAACCGTTGACATTTGGAAGGTTATTTTGATAAAATTGTCACTATCACTGCTTGTAACCACATCTTTCTCCACGCAGGGCTGTTGCAAATGCCCAGTTCCTCACTTCAGGTTTGCAAGTCAACAGCTCTGAAGTCTGATGAGGCAATACTGAGGATTAAACTAGTTACAAACGATTTCCCCAGCTTGCTGCTCTAAGAGACACCTTTCTACGTTCCTGTCCATTGTTCCCCTGATGTCTCTATTAGCCGGTAGTTCAGTATCTGTCTTGCGGCCCTATTTCCGCTAGGCCAGGGAAACTGAAGCTGGATGGGGCTTTCCAACTGTAGCCATGAGCTGCGCTAGAAGCAGCCCAACCCTCGGACCCTTTGAGCTGAACTCGGGCCACTCACCCACCTAGAAATTCCCTTCCTTCCTGGTGAGTGGCACTCTAGGCTCTTGTCTTTTCCTACTCATGGAACTCTAATAGCATTAGGCCTCAAAAAGAAGGGAGATTTCCCAACTTTTTCTTCTGGGAGACTCTGTGACCCCTAGATATATTTAATGCTTCCTCCCATGACGAGCCAAAACAATTTTGAAGAAAAAGGACACAGCTGGAGGGCTCACACCACCTGATTTTTAGGCTTCACATAACACTACAGGGAACATGATAATATGCTTATGGCATAAGGATGGATACATAAATCAATGGAACCAAGAGTCCAGAAATAGACTAACATCTATATGGTGATTGATTTTTGATACAAATGCAAAGTTAATTCAATGAGGGAAAGGACAACCTTTTCAACAAATGGTACTGAAACAATCGGACATCCATTTGTGGAGAACAAAACTTGATCCTTACCTCACCATGCATAAAAATTCGTTCACAATGGATCACAGACCTACATATAAGAGCTAAAACTACAAAATTACAAAGTTTCTGAGAGAAAGCATGGGAAGAACATCTTTGTGATATTCTGGTAACCAAAATTTCTTAGCTAGGATACAAGAAGTAGACCAAATCAAAAGTTAATAAAAAACTTTCATAAAGTTAGGCTTTATAAAACTTTTAAACTTTAACTCTTCAAAAGACTCCTGAGAAAATGAAATGGTAATAAACAGGCTGGAAGTAGATAGATTATCGATAGATAGATGAAGGCCTTCTATAAAGTACCTCTATTACTCCATAACTATACAATAAACAGTCTAATAAAAATGAATAAGATATTTAAACAGAAACGTCACAGAAGAAGATATATGAATGCACAATATACATGTGAAGATATTCACTGTGTTTAGTCACCAAGGAAATGATAGTTAATATCGAAGTGGGGTACCACTACACCCACTAGAACAGCTAAAATTAACAAGATTGACCTTAGCAAGTGTTGGCAATTACTTCGGAAAACAGCTTGGTAGTTTATTGTTTTTAAAAGTTAGCCATAAATTTGGGCACCTGGGTGGTTCAGTCGGTTAAGCAGCTGCCTTCAGCTCAGGTCATGATCCCAGGGTCCTGGGATCGAGCCCCGCATCAGGCTCCCTGCTCAGTGGGAAGCCTGCTTCTCTCTCTCCCTCTGACCCTCCTCCCTGCTTGTGCTCTCTCTCTTTCTCAAATAAATAAATAAAATCTTTAAAAAAAATAAAAAACTAAAACTAAAAAAATAAAATAAAAGTTGGCCATAAATTTAAGAAACAAAACACATGAATATGGGGGGGAAGAGAGGCAAACCAAGAAACAGACTCTTAACTATAGAGAACAAACTGATGGTTACCAGAGCCAAGGGGGTGGAGGGATGGGGGAAATGGTGATGCGGATTAATGAGTGCGCTTGCTGTGATGAGTGCTTGTTGTATGCAAGTGTTGAATACTAAATTCTATGCCAGAAACTAACATTACACTGTATGTTAACTAACTGGAATTTAAATAAAAACTTGAAGAAAAAAAATTATTTTTTTTTTAAGATTTTATTTATTTAATTGACAGAGAGAGAGAGAGAGACAGAGACAGAGAGAGAGGGGACACAAGCAGGGGGAGTGGGAGAGGGAGAAGCAGGCTTCCCGCCGAGCAGGGAGCCCGATGCGGGCCTCGATCCCAGGACCCTGGGATCATGACCTGAGCCGAAGGCAATCGCTTAACCAACTGAGCCACCCAGGCGCCCCGAAAAAAAATTATTTTAAATAAAAGTTACCCATATACAGGTCATTTGATCCAGCCATTCCATCCCTGTATATTTTCCCAAGGGGAATGAAAACCTCTATCTAGACAATGATTTGTACATGAAAACTCATAGAAGATTTATTCATAAGCAACAATTGTGTATATCCATACAATGGGATGGTCCTCCTCAATTAAAAAAAAACAACAACTACTGATTCATACCATGTCAGGATGTGTTTTTGAGTTGAACTTCAAAATCATTGTGCTGAGCAAAATAAGCCAAACATATGAAACTATTTATTATATAATTTCACTTCTATGGCATTCTGAAAAAGGCAAATCTCTCCTGTGGTGACAGGAAGCAAATCAGCAGTTGCCTGGGGTCTGGGTGAGCATGGGGATTTAGTGCAAAGGGGCCTGAGGGATATTTTGGGGGATGAGAAAAATGTTCCATATCTTGATTGTGGTGGTTACACAAGTGTACATATTTGTTAAAACTCATCAAACTGTGTACTTAAAAAGGTGATTATATGGGGCTCCTGGGTGGCTCAGTCAGTTAAGCGACTGCCTTCGGCTCAGGTCATGGTCCCAGGGTCCTGGGATCGAGCCCCACATCGGGCTCCCTGCTCGGCGGGAAGCCTGCTTCTCCCTCTCCCACTGCCCCCTGCTTGTGTTCCCTCTCTCGCTCTGTCTCTCTCTGTCGAATAAATAAATAAATTCTTAAAAAAAAAAAAAGGTGATTATATTTTCTTCTCGTACAGGTCCACGCTGTCCCTATAGTTTCTAATGATCATTATTTACTGCTTTCAATTTGTTGTACAATTTTTTAAAATCCACCACATTAGATTCTCTAATAAGCCCCCCTTTTTCAAGGAGCCCACCCTTATAGAATGCTCCTTTTCTTGCTCTTCTCTAGACTGGTCTTTTTCTAGCCCAGAGACTCTGGGACTTCCCATCATTTCTTCCCTGGGTTGGACCCACCGTTTTCTACATCCCATGTCATCTTCTTTTGGGGTTTGTTCCGTTTGGTTCTGAGTCCTATAGAAAAGTGTGAAGATTCTCGTCTCTCCTGAATCATATGGAAAATTTAGGTGTGTAGGGGATATCACTTCTATAAATTACAACAATGACTTTCAGTTATAACTAATTCAAAGCAACTTTATAAAGTAGTTTTTTTTTATTCCCATTGTATAGAGAAGTAAACTGAGGTGAAAAGCAACAAAGTAAATTGCCCCGAGTCTCACATCTAGAAAGTAGTAGAGCTGGGATTTTCTCCCAGGACTTTCTAGCCCAAAGTCTGATGAGCTACCATCTACTGAGGTCTTACCACACATCAGACACTGTGCTGAGCTCTTTACATTATCATTACTACACATGATCCTCACCACATTCATCCAGAAGGTGTTGGCATGAAAGCTGTTGTCAAATATTGAAGGACTGTCACAAGGAATAAAGAATTAAACTTACTAAAATAACTACAGAGATCATAACTTGGATCAGTGAGAAGTTACAAGGAGACAAACGTTGGCTCAAAATAAGGAGAGAATTTCTAGCCATCTGAGCTGTCCCAGAGTGAGTCGCTTTGTAAGATAGTGAGCTTCCCATCCCTGGAGATACACAAGAAGAATCTATCTGCTTAAAGAGATGGTAAAATCAACATCTTCATTTTGTAAGCTGATAACTTGGGAGGGTATCAGGATGAACTCTCACTACGGCCAGACACAGGTCTTGCATACAGAATCTCGTGGGAAAATATGATGTACACATCCTTATTTATTTGACCAGTAAAGAAACTAAACTCAGAAAAAAATCGAATAATTTACCCAAGATCATAAGTTAATGTGTAATTTTGAGTCCAAATCTATCTGATTCCAAATCTCACAAGGTAGATCAGGCTAGACGAGGGATTCAATATTCTTTAATCCTTTCAGCACCAAGATCTTCTCTGAGACCCCTCCCACCACCACAGATGTCTTTAAAAGACCCTGTCCATCCATGCAATTAACGGTTTCTACTGAACATCAGTTGTTCATCACCGGACTGGCTATGGCGCTGTCCACCAGAAGGAAAGGGCTGGTAGAATTCCATGCGAAAGCAGAGACACACACCCCTTCTGATAGCCTGTTCGGATTTATAATCAATGTATGTTAATATTAAAAAGAGCTCACAAACCCTGCTGACTACCTTCCAAGATCCTTCCTGAATCAGGAACCTCAAAGAAAGATTAATGTATGCAGTTCGTATTGATGTTATTGCTTAGGGAGAAGCATTATTTTTGACTGAACATTTTTTGATGTTTGGTGAGCTCTTTTTTTCTCCACCTCCCCCCTTCTTGCTTGATGCAACCCCAGTCTTGAACTTTATTCAAAATCCAGGTAAAACCTAGTCTCCTCCCTGACATCTCTTGCCTTGGAGTTCCTACAACACTTGCATTAAAGCACCAGTCTTGAACTCCTCTCTGGAAACCTCTGTGTCCTGCCTTCCCTTGTTTTCTGACAAAACCCTAAGGGGCCTCATGAGAAGACTCCAAACCTTGAATTTGGTGCCATGTATTCGTTAGGATCCTCTCAGTTATAAGTGCTAGAAACCTACACAATCTGCATCAGCAGAAAAGGAAATGGATTGGTTTAAATGTAACAGAAAAATCCACCTGTACTCAGGTGTCAGCCATGGTTCAATCCATAAGACTAAAAAATCATGCCAAAACTTGATGTCGTTCTCCACTAAGGTGACCAGCAGTCTTCGTCTGCTGGGGACTGAGGGCTTCTCATGATGGGGGACTCTCAGTGCTGAAGTCCCAGGCAGACTGAGACAGGCTGGGCACCTTACTCTCTTCACCTTCTGGTTCCATTTCCCTCTGCGCTAGTGCCATCTTTAGGCAAATCCTCTGTGTGGTCTGGCATCTCAAGGCTCACAGTATCTCTACAGCTAACAATTCGAGTGGGAAAGAATTTCTCTTTCATTATGGTTTCATTGAAATCTCAGAACCGTGTTTCAGTGGCCTCGCCTGAATCACAGGGACAGTCCCTGAGCCAATTCCCTTGACCGAGTGAAATATGGGACACTGACTGACCAGGCATGGGATACATGCCTCACCCCTAGGGCTGAGTTTTAGAATCAGCTGTATCAAAATGAACAGACTTGAGAATGAAAGAGAGATGGGTCCCCATAGGGAAATCAAGTTTCTGCTGAAAAGGGATATTGTGGGCAGGCAAAACAATGCCCACTACAAGAGTGATGTGTTGGAAAGAGTACTGGTCATGGTGTCGCACAGATCTGAGTTCAAGTCCCAAATCTACTACTTCCAAAGTGACTCTGCTGAGCTCCCCAGGGGTGAGGGTGGGGGGGTGGGGTGGGGAGACAAGCAGTTCTGACGGCCATTGTGAAGATGAAAAGCACAAGGTGTTGGGGCGCCCGGCTGGCTCAGTTGGTGGCGCATGCAACTCTTGATCTCGGGGTTGTAAGTTCGAGCCCCATGTTGGGTGTAGAGATTACTTAAAAACAAAATCTTAAAAAAGAAAAAAAAAGCACAAGGTGTTGAAGGGAACTGGCAAGGAGCAGATGCTTGCTCAATGCTCTTGCTTACCACATTTGCCTGGAAATCAACAGCTTTAACCAAGCATCCCCAGTGGCAGAAACCAAGGGCAACTTTCATAATATGTAGTTGAATAAGAAATGGTTTCTGTCTTAAAGCATGTGTGATTCTGGAGTTATTTTGAAAGCATTAGCATTCAACACTTCTACTTACCCTGAGATCCCGGAGCAAAAATGCATAATCTCATTTTTAGAAAAAAAGTGGTCTAAACACATGAGATGGGATATGATGTTGATGAGAAGTATTTTACTTCACTCAGAATGTTTAACTGGACCAGTCCTCTAAAGATACTAAACTGACTAGTCCTTAAAACAAGATTTTCAAGCTCAAAATCCGAGAAAGGTGTCTGGAGCTAAGCCCCATGAAAACTTTGCAAGGATATTTGTAAGGGATGAAGACTAAATATCCACTTCTTTCTATAATCCACTTTGTACTTGAAATTTCAGTTATTATTGAGGGGAGAGGCATATGAAATGCTCTATCAGATCAGAGTTTTTCAAGGCTCTTTGGACACTATCTGATCCACCCTCTATTACTGTTAGGGAAACTAAGACCACATTTAGCTACAAGTACTTCAAATGCACCAGGATGATTTACTCTCCAGAGCCTCTTCATACGCTGTTGTCTCTGCTTCAGGTGTTCATGGATCCCTTCCCCATGAACCTCTCTAACACATTCTGCTCCTTCATAATTCAACTAAAGGCCACCCCTGAGAATCCACCCCCAGGTTGGATGAGGTGGCCTGTCACAGTGCACTCAAAGTCACAGTGCACAGTAATCATTGATTTTCTGGTTCCTTCTGCCAATCCCACCCACCGCGCTCTCACCCTGAGGTCCTTGGGGGAGGAGACAATGTATTACTCATTGCTGAGTCCCAAGTATGTAACACAGGGCTTGGAACACACCAAGCATCAGTCGCCCCTTATTGTCAAAAAGACCAGTCTGGCTGGATCCATTTTAGAAGCACGTGGCCAGTCTCAGTATTTCCACCTTACAGGACAAATTTGGCCCCAGTAGCAAGGAAGTAACTGAGCTCAGCCACAAAGATAGAATGTGGCATTTTATATTTATCTAACACACACTGCCTTCTGTGTGCTTGGCACAGGGTACTGAACACATTTGTTACTTCAAGAAATAAACAGGTGGACAATTTAAGAAGCATCCAACAATAACAAGGGAGAAAGTGACTTCAGACGGGGACAGAAAAAGGTTCAGGAAAGGGCTGGTTCCTTCTGCCCTGCAGTGTTTCAACAGATAGTAGAGAGAGGAGGTCCTCCCAGTGGTGGGAACCGCATGATCAGAGGGCTGGAGGCGGGTTGGCGGCATTGGATTAGGCCCGTTTGCGCCCAAACCTCGACTCTACCCCTGGCCATCTGTGGGGTTGGCAGGCAGGTGAGAGACATTGAGTGTGTGGTTCTGGAAGACCATGTATGGGAAGTGTTGTGTGGGGAAGTGAGCTGTGGAAAACATGAAGGTTGGGAGAGCTGTTAAGGGACCATTTCTAGTCTTCTGGTGCTAAGTTAGGGGCAGAGAGGCAGCTCTAGGCTCTTGGGAGAGGTCGGAGGGCCCCCAGTCCCTTCTCTGGCGTGCTCTGGCAATCTAGACTATTTCCTTTGTCCCCCACATGATCACACCATGGCTTCCGAGGGCAGGCTGAGGGGGACTCCAACAGCAGTGTCACCACGCCCTGCCTGGCTGCCATGGGGAAAACCGTCCAGCGTGTCTGAGCTCCATTTATCTATCTGCAGAATGGGGTGGAAAACATCTACCTTGGAACGTAGTTAAAAGGATAAGAAACACTGTTCATAAAGCACTGAGCCGTGGGGCCGGCAAACAGCAGATACCCCATCTACAAAATAATTTATTCACCAGCCAGGAGCATGCTAGCAGCTAGTGTGAGAACCATATGGGCAAGTCAAAGGAAATTAATTAAATTGAGTATAAATTGAATCCCTTCCAGTTTGTCCCCAATTGTAATAAATATGCATATTTTTGGAGAACCTTGCATTTTTCAAAGTACCTCTCTCAATTTAGCTGAACAACAAAGGAATGAAGTGGGTTTTGCTAGGATTTTCAGAACCTATTTTTAAGTACTTTGGAGCCAGTCAGCTGTTCTCCAGAGGGGTTCCAGTGGGGGCGAGTCCTACTATTCACAACAATAAACATCTCTTACATCTGTAGAACTGGCTTTTGAAACCCTCTTATCTTTGCACATGCTATTCCTTGTGTTTGGAATTCCCTCTCTCGTTTCCTCCTTTCTCCCTGGACTCCCCATTAGCCCTGCCCCCCACTGCCTTAGCAGTCCGGCCCCCAGCTCTACCCATGCTCACTATGGGACATGGCGCAGATTGCTGGGCCTCTTCCGTCTGTTTCCTCATCTGCAAAATGGCCGTAACAATGTTGCGTATCTCCCACCACCCTTGGTTTGGTCACCTCATCCTTTCACACTCAACCAGAAGCTTTCCCTCACTGCCCTTTTCCACCTGCTCATGTCAAGCGCCATTTGCCCCTTTCAGGACTCTCCTGACCCCCAGGCCTGCCTCTGGTGCGGTGTGAATCACACACTTTCACCACCAACTCCACTTTCAGGGATCTTGAGGACCAATAATCTGTATTGAACTCAAAGATGTTCATGGCAGCACTGTTCATATTAATAACATTTGCAAATCACCTAATGTAAATGCTGCAGGCAGTGGTCAGTGATAAGGCCAACTATGAGTGGGCTGTGTTTGCTTCACTCACTAAGGCCTGGATCATGTCTGAGTCCTCTCTAGCATGAGTAGCTCCAGAAGAGCCTTAAATGAAGTGGCTGCTCCATAAACATTCCTGCTCATGTATTCAACAAAGATTTATTGGGCACCTATGATGAGCCAGGCACTGTGCTACATGTTTTATGTGCATTACCTTATTTAATCTTCACCATACCCCTCTGGAAGTTACTATTTTTGACCCCAGGTTAAAAATGAAGAAACAGGGGGCACCTGGGTGGCTCAGACGGTTAAGGAGCTGCCTTTGGCTCAGGTCATGATCTCAAGATCCTGGGATGGAGCCCCTCATCGGGCTCCCTGCTCAGCAGGGAGTCTGCTTCTCCCTCTCCCTCTGCCCCTCCCCCTGCTTGTGTGCTCGCTCTCTCTCAAGTGAATAAAATCTTTTTTTTAAAATGTTTTAATTTTTTTTAATTAAAAAGTAAAAATGAAGAAACAGACTTAAAGAGGTAAAGTCAAGCCCAGATCCACCAGTCTTGAATGCAAACACTAACAGCTGTTCCACTGCTCTTGGTGAATGAATGAATGAATGAATGAATGAATGAATACCTCTGATAATTTTTGTCCACATACAAGATAAATGCAAATATGATATCCTTAGATGGAAATATCTTAATGCTACTTTAAAAGGTCAGAGTCCAGAAATATTATTAATTCAATTTTATAAAGAAAGTTGAGTGACTTACCAAGTTGAGTGGCTTACCAAGCCACACGGCTAATGAGTGACTGAGTTGTTAACAAGAAGCAGGTCTCCTGGTTCCTCATCCACATGCCTGCCCACTGCCCTTGTCTCAGCTGGAGTCCTATAGCTGCAATTGACTTATAAGACATTGATTAGCCTAAGGGCCAGTCTTAGAAGAAACATTTACCAAGAGGAACAGCAGGCAGTTGTCTACAAAAATATTCTTTGTGCAAGGTCTTTGTCAACGAGGAGTCCATTGCCAAGTTTTTCTTGTATGGTATTCTCAGAAAGAATGAGCAATTGAGCACCACCCAAGATGGACCAGTTGTCATGTTTAGTCCATTCCAAACCCTTCCTGTGGTCTGTGAAATATGAAACATAACTACACTCACTCCTACTCTTACTCCAGTTTTGTACATATTCCCTCTTGACTGCACAAATATTGCAATATTATCTACCTCAGTTGCCTGATGATCCTGATATGGGTTTTCTGGAAATAATTTCTAGAAATATCTCCATGAGAGTGAGGGCCCAAAGTGTCTTCAGCTGCTTCTACAAAGGAAAAACAAAGTTGAGAGTAAAGTAAGCCCAGGATCATTTTGGTAATGATAGTAATAAGAGGACAAGGTAAATAGCTGAAATCAGATGAAAGGTCTACATTTTCCCAATTCCTCAAGAAATTGTTCAATTCCCCTCTCTACTTGAAGACATGTAAATGCAGCTTACAATGGAACGGAACTTTTAAAATGGAGAATCTCAAATGGATGTTGACTCAAAGTCACCATTTAACAGTGCTATTCAGGAAGGAAAATAAAGATGGAGTTGCCATGGAAACCTCTGTAACACCTGGCATAACACCTCTGACTCACACAGCTGTGTCTTAAAGAAACATAGATGCACACTGATGCTTTTATTCAATCCCTGGGGCCAACAGTGCCTTCCTGATATGCAGTGAGGGGACAATTACTGACATGCATTTATCTTGTAATAAGGGAGAAGTTATGAAAGCAATGTAGTCTCCCCGAGTTCAGATGCATTTTTATTTTAAATGTTCTCTGTATCCCAACTTGTGAAAATCGATTTCTTCCTCCACAATTATTTCCGTTCCTGGTGTAACATAGGAGAGATCAGTCCCCTCGTTCAATGTTGTAGCCTGCTCAGAAGTTGGTATGAGCAAGAGGCAGCCAGGTTAAACATATGGAGGGTCGAGTTCTTCAGTATGAACTACGCAGACACCGGAAAGACCTCCACATTGGAGGTCACAAATCTGGGTCTGACTCCTGGCTTCCCCAACAGCTGAGTAGTTCTTTCTCCTCTTGACTTTCAGCATCTTCCTCAACTACATCCATTACCTGTGAAAATACCTCCATCACCAGGTGAATGTGGCAATTCCATTAGATCACTGGAGGAGAAGTGTCTTTTTGTAAAGTGTAGGGAGAAAGAGAACTGCCATTTATTGAGTGCCTATGAGGTGCTCAGCACACAGAAGCAATGTAAAGTCGGGCTATTTTTGCAATGTAAAGTTCAAAGCAAACATGAATCAGAGATGAGGCTGTACAGGTCAACAAGATCAAGTAACACGGGACCTCGAAGATCAAACTAAAGAACTTGGACTTCATGATGTAAGTAACTGAAAACCACTGATGGATTGTAAGCAGCATAGTTACATGATCAAAACTGGGTCTTAAAAGGCTCCCCTGGGGTAATGAAGAGGTAGACCCTCAGAGAGGCTATTATAATAATCCAGGAGAGAGATGGTTAGGCTTGATCAAGGACGATGGAGGTGGAGGTATATTTAATGATATCTCCATGAGCAAGATGTGGTGATGTGGTCTGGATGATGGTTCCGTAGATGAATTTAGATATCTACTCAAATAGTGGCTGCTATGGGTTGAATTGTGCCCCCCCCCGAAAAAATATGTTGAAGTTCTAACTCCAGGAACCTCTAGAATATTACCTTATTTGGAAGTTGAGTCTTTGCAAAAGTAATCAATTAAAATAAGGCCATACTAGATCAGTGTGCAACCTAATCCAATGACTGGTATACTTGCACAAAGAAGGAAATATAGACACAGACACACACGGGGAAAATGCCATGTGATGACACAGGCAGAGATTGGAGTGAAGCATCTACAAGCCAAGGAACACCAAGGATCGCCAGCAACCACCAGAGTCTAGGAGGGAAGAAAGGAAAAATCATCTCCTGGAGCCTTTGAGAGAGCATGGCCTTGCCAACACCTTGATTTTGGACTTCACCCCCAGAACTGTGAGACAATAAATTTGTTGTGTTAAGCTGCCAAGTTTTGGTTTGCTGTTTCAGCAGCCCTAAGAAATGAATACAATCACACAGAGAGAAAAAGAATTCAGCCAACATTTTCCAGCAGTTCCCATGATGTTATAATTATTAAGAAAGGCCCCACATGGTGTGTACTGGAGTGCTCCACCCAGGTCCCCCCTTCAGGACCATGGCACTCATTGCCCCCAACCTGGGAATGATGGACACCGAGGGTTCAGAGATGTGTCCCTCTCCCGGAATTGTTCTTAGCTGACAAGATCCGCTTCACCTGACATCTCGTCTTCTTCCTTAATGCTGGCCATAGCTAACTACTGGTTGATGTGGAGATCCAAAGACCCTTTGCCTCAGTTGAGGACATCTCTGTAGGGGTCATCCTGGCTCCCAAACTCTCTGTGGGATCTCATGAAGCCACTATCAGGCCAAGCCAGCCTCCCTTGCTTCCTTCCAAATTTGCTCCTGAGAGCATTACCCAGTACAACTCCTGCACACAAAGGTCCATCCCAGAGTCTTTCTTCCTCCAGGGACCTCGACTTAAGACACCCCACAAAATTACTTCCAGCCCCACAACTGGAATGTTGGCTTTTAGCCCGAGTCTCAGGTTCACATCTGGGTAAGAACCTATAGGGCAACTCTGAACAATAAAATAAAACCAATTCATACCCGAAGTAAAGAAAAAATTCCCTCCACATAGGTAAATTTCCATACAATTTTAAAAATGAAGACTCTGATGTGAAAATAACTCTGGTCCCACCTGCATTAAGAGCATATTAGGCAATACACACCACATTCCAGTGTAGGGCATGAAGTGACCTTGCAGCCTATCAGACTTTATCCCCCCCACACCACCACCATTAGCACATGTCATAATAATCAATTGCAAATCCATGGGAAGACTGTGACCTGGGCCGACCTGAGAAGGTAGAAGGAACTAGAATTTATAATAACAATGAAAACCAGTCTAGCGAGAATGAAAATAAGAAAAAGTTTATTAAAGTTCCAAGGACAAATAGAATTTGAACCATAGAAGGGACAGGAGGCAGAAAGCTATGAAGAAATATATTAGCTCTGTTCATCTAGACTAAGTCACCAAATCTCTTTATCAACAGGAATTTGATTTTAGGGACAAGAGGCAAAAAATAAGGAGACAAGTTGAAGTCAGGACATGGCCTTTTAATTTTAAGGAGTCTAAATATCTTCAAACACATTGAACCCAAATCAGCTGTAACTTCTGTATGCAAAACTATAACTGTCAAAACTGCTTATCGAGGACTTAATATGTCAGAGATTGTGCTGAACACGTGCCCTGGTTTACTCACTTATCTCTCACAACAAGGCTATAAGCTGGGTTCTACTCATCTTGCTCTCATTTTAGAGTTGGTCAATGAATCAGAGGAAGGTAAAGTAACTTGCCCAGGGTCTTACTCCTTATCCTTTTGGGAATGAAGCCGAGGGCAGCCTGTCTCCCCGGCTCCTCTTCATCTCTCCCACATTCCACTCAGTCAAAAATCTCTTTTGAATTCTTCCTTTTCCCCACACTGGTGTGTGGGGTTTGTTGTTGTTGTTGTTGTTGTTGTTTGTTTTCCTGTCCAGCTTCTGTTCACACCTTCTTACTGGTCTGCTTTTCTTTTTTCTCTCTCTCTCCTTCCAACCCGTCTTGCGGGCTTGAGGAAGCCCCTTTGTTCTCTCACTAAGTTAGGAACCCATGAATTGAGAAATAGTTTCAAAAGTCAGATGGTGATTAACACATCAGCTTTTTTCCCTTTGATGAAAGCTAGGCTGGAGGACATGGCTTGGACCTGGGGACAAGCAGGCTGACAATAATCCCCTGAATTTCATGGACCCTCAAAAACTGCAGGGTAAATGATGAGAAGGAGTCTTTTCGGCTAAGCTTGGCAAAAAGCAGAGATCAGATAAATATTGTGACTTTTATGCAGGCAGACAGATCAAAAAAGCAGAAAGAGAGAAAAAGGCTGTCCAGGGCAAAGGAATAAATATTCTTCTCCCACCCAGTTCCATGTAACCACAGTTCCAACCATGGCTCCCCCACTTACAGACCTTGGCTGGTTCCCCTATTCAAGATCAAATCCAAGTGCGCTCGTAAGATATTTGAGGTCCCTCCTCCCTGTGGTGGCCATTAAAGCTATTCACCAATGGCTCCAGTTTCTCTCCTTTGGGGCCTATTGCACTTTCCCACTGTCCTCAAGTTAACCACGCCCATGTGGCTGGCTTTCGCCAACGAAATGTGAGTGGAAGTGTCACAGAAACCTATGAAATTCAGTCCATTCATCACTTTCCTGTCCCCTTGCTGGGAATGATGATGCTCCGGGTGGTAGGGTCCATCACCTTCAGGACAACATAGAGGAGACCTTCCCCCACCATTGACCCATGGTGGATCTTTACCACAGGTAAGAAATAGACATGCGTTGTGTTTGGCCACTGAGATTTGAAAGCTATGTGCTACTCCGGCATGGCCTGACCCATTCCGACCCATGCACTTCTGGCCTCTCAGTCACTTTTCCACATGATAGGATTTCTATACATACCGTGGGACTGTTCAGCTCCATGCCTCTGCTTATGCTGATCCCTCTTGGACTTTATTCACAGGTCCTCCAACAACCAACCAACCTCCAATACCTCCTCCAAACCCAGATCAAGTGTCATCTCCTCCATGAAGGCTCTTCTGTCTCCTGGAGGCAGGAAAATGCCCTCTCCTTTGAGCTCAGCTCAGAAGACGTTTCATGAATGTCTGGGGGTGGGGGTGCAGTCTATGGCCGGACATGACTTGTCTGCCATCTTTTGCTATGTTAAGGACCCTCAGGCTGGGGATCCTTTGTCTTTCATTCTCAATTATGCCCCTTCTCCCTACAGAGTAAGGAGAAGCGTGCTAAGCATGTTCCCACTGCACTGTGGGATGCCAGATTTGGCTTTAGCCTAAAGAAGGTACTTGGAATTTTCCTCAAGGCATTCAGTGAATGTGCCAAACATCTTGCTTTAGGAGCTCCAGGAGGAGCTCTAGAGGCAGCAACACAATGGAGAAGGGGAGGCACATGGTGTGGCATATGGTGGCAGTGGCACCTTGCCAGGGGAATTGGCCATGGCAATAACTTAGAGAACAAATTACACTCCTACAGAGGACCGGGGAGGATAAAAGATGAGCCCGGAGAGTTGTGCCAAGCACCACGGTAGAAGGCGAAGGATCGAGAGCCCTCTGTCTAGAGCAGTGGTTCTCAACCCCGACTACACATCAAAATTACCTGGAGAACCTTTTAAAATGCCAGTGCCGAGGCAGTATCCCAGACTGTTTAGATAAGAGCCTCTGTGGCGGGGGGGGGGGGGGGGGGGGGGGGGCGTGCTCCGGGCACCAGTATTTTTCTCAGAACTCCCCATGTGATTCATGCGCAGCCAGGGCCGACAGCCACCACTCGTGAGCTCAGCCTTTGCCTGGTCCCGGGAGACCCCAGAAGGCTGAGAGCAGGTGTGGCATGGGTTTTTTCTGCTGTGGTTCTCACATCCTGAGCAATACATCTGGTCTATGAAATGGGAATTTTAAGAAGTCAAGGAGAGATGGGTTAGCATTTGCTGGGTGCCCTCTCTCTTCAAGACTTTGATGGAACATACGCTACATACGTTGCTTTTATTGAATAGCATCATTAACCCCAGGGAATGGCCATCCCCACTTGGATGTCAGAAAACTGAGGTTTAAAAAAGTGGCATCATGTTCAGACAGCTCACCAACAGCAATCAGGATGCAGTTTAAGAGTCCTTTTTCCTTTAGGCCAGTGGTTTCCAAACGATGGTGGTGTTGGAGGTACGGCCCAAGTCTGACCCAGATATCATTCTTAAATGTACATTTATAATTTTCAAAGCCATGACAGAAAAGCACACACCCCAATTGTCCCTTACACCAAACCGTAGCACTCAGGAGCCTTCTACTGCTTCGCTGTGCCCTTGCACGTTGACTCAGGTCGATGCAGAGCCCTAAAGAAGGCTTCTTCTGCCACCTCTGTTTTTACCATTGAACATCTGGAAAATGGGTGCGCCAATTAGAATGAGTAGAATGATTAAAAGTGCTCCTCTTTAAAGAATCAGGCTTGGCTGGGACATGTTTACACTCACATATAATTGTTCAACGAATATATTAGGGCAAAATACATGCATCCTTGGGTAAATGCTGAGTAGATCTGCTTGGTGCAAATGTCATAAAGGTGTCCCATCAAGGGGTCATCACCTGCTCATCAAGGCACCAAGCCAAGTGTGCAACCTCAGATGGACGTTCACATGACACCATGCATCCATACCCTGCTAGGGCGACTGTGGGGTTTGCAGCAAGTTTGGGGGCTTCCCCTTCCCTTGTGATTAAGTTCTTTTGCACAGTTGCAGGGTGACCATGCTTCCCACTGCACATAAAGGGTCCACAATGAAACCGCACCTCAAAGCTATAGTCCCAAACACAAGAAGTCAGGCAGCTTTGACACGCATAGGAAGGTCATTATTTTAACAATGAAAACATTCTATAAAATACTAAACAGCGGGGAGTCTACATTGACCCAAGTACCTATGCACTGACTTCCTTCGCACTGTATGCTTGCAATTCAGAAATGCCAATATGTTGTCGATGATTTAATGTTGAAACAGAAATTGCGCAGTACTGTGCTTTCAAGATGCTTGATCAGCTTAACTTGACAAATAGCCTGAGATGACTCAGTGAACTGCTAAAAACAAACCTGTGCAGGAAGGGGCAGCAGTGGTAGAGTCTGCTGGGTGGGGGCCGCAGCCTGAGGAGCCTGGGGCCAGGGCATCCCAAGCCAGCGCAGACCGGCTGGATCCCAAGGAGGCCACTGCAGCCTTGGGTGAGGGGGCCTCCCCACAGCCCACCCCCGGGCCCTCCAGGCGACTGAGGGCTCTGCAGGTACAGTAAGAGGCCCACAGATTCACACCGCCCACCTCTGAAGCAGAATGTGACACTGTAGTTGGATATTCAGACAACATCGTGATGGATGACAAGTTCCAGATGTTACAGAGGCATTTCACGGATGAGTACTACCAGAACTTTGAGAACACAGAGGGGAATCAACTCACCTACCTGTCTCCTTTGAACGACTATATTTCTTTGGTGGAAAAGCAGATTGAAGAAGAGCAGCTGGAGCATTTGCCCAAATATGGCGGCCCTCAGTGCTCGCTTTGGCAGCACATATACCAAGTAGGGCGGCCTTCACAGCAACTGATGGCACCGTGAAGATGACATGGCTGGGGACACACTCATGTGCTGCTCACATTTACTGAGTTTCAGGCTTTTAGGGACATTCTTCTGGACTGCAGAACAGAAGGGGGCCAGGGACAAGACATCAGCAGTGGCTAGGTGGTGACTTTGTTGTGCAAATCATCTCCCATGTCAGCTTTGCAGAAAAATCTGTGGCCCCTACTCCCCTCCTGCAGGCAATGGTACCCTGGTGGACATCCCACTAGGAGGTTTCCGTTACTGATGACAGGAGAATACATCGTGGAAAGACTGACTCTGTCTGCAGCTCTTCGTTAATGTTAACTATTGATGAGTCAAAAAGAAAATGACCTGCCCCTGAAGCACCTTGTATTTAAGGTGGGTAGGTACCCTCTCAGCTGCTTCTGAGTCAGACTTCTGGGGCAAGCTGATGTTGAGCATCCTCCCAGAGCCCCCCGTCCAGCAGCATACATGTCAGTATATCAAAAATGTGGAATAACCCATCATCTCAAACCCACCTTGGCCCAAAGACTACAGCAGGCATGGCTCACATTTTCTCCACGTCCCCAGCTCTTCCCCTTGGGTCGGAGTTGCAGTACTTCAGCCCAAGTGGCCCAGCTGGGTGAGGACAGCATGAGAGTGATGCTCTGGGGTGACTTAGACCAGCTACCTACCCTTCCCCGCTCCAGACTCTGAAGCCCCTATTGTCCCAGCTAGTGTTGGCTACAGGAACCAGCTGGAAGAGACGCCCTCTACTGACAGGCCCCTGGGAAAATGAACCCCAGTGCAGTATCTGCACTCCTCTTCCTGCATCTCCTACCCATCCTGAGGTAGCCTCCTGTGCCCAGAAGCCTCTTTTAAGCTATTACTTTTCAAAAAAAAAAAATACTTTTATAGATGAATATTCAGGTTCACCTGGCGGATCTAACTTTGGAATTTCTTTGATTATTCCCCTAAAGATCCAAATATTGTCTACTGTGTGCTTTTTAGTTGTTAGTGCTACGAAAGCACAAATGTTTTCTGCACTGGCTTCCCTATTTTCCGGGCACAAGCGAGCGTGTGCGGGGTGCTGGAAGCAGACTAAAAGGTCTTCCTGACTTATCACGTGTTAGGTGTGTTTGCGCAGCTTGGCTTAAAATCCTTTCTGCATAACTGAGTTTGTCAGGTTTTCTGTTGGGGAGAGAGTGTGTTTGGTTTAAAAAACCAAAGATGAGGGGCACCTGGGTGGCTCAGTGGGTTAAATGTCCAACTCTTGATTTCAGTTCAGGTCATGATCTCAGGGTCGTGAGATTGAGCCCCACATGGGACTCCACGCTCAACAGGGAGTCTGCTCGAGAGTCTCTCTCTTTCTCTCCTTCTGCCCCTCCCCCCTCCCCAAACAAATAAATTAATTAATTAAAAAAAAAAAAACAAAGATGAGTTCAATTCCTTCTCCCTTTCAAAACCTCCTCTGCCAAGTTGGTGTTGCCCTGGTCGGCATGAGTGGGGGGCAGGACAGCTTTCTGGCCATCTGTCTGGCTTTGCTTTAGTACGATGTTGTGTAGAACATTACGGATAAAAACGTGTAGGTCACATCTCTTTAAAAAAGGAAAAACTTCAGAGATAAAGAAAAAAAATTAAAATCTACCATTTGTAACTACTTCTCTGTATGAATTGAAACTTTCTCAACATTGAACAACTAAACTAAATAGAACCAGATACAGCACTAGACAGGATGCTCAGACTACCTCATGATAGCCATTCATAAGCCTCAATTTCAAGTTATGAATTCACTGAAGCTGCCTTGCTGTCCTATTGACTGACCTTAGCATAAGCAATTGTTATCATTTGAAATTGTAAGATAAATTTGAGCTACCAAAGTACTACCTGTGTGCTTTCTATTGGGCATTTTTTCCATATGAGTTCCCATTTTCTTTAAAGAGTGTTGAAAATTCAAACATCACTGCCCTGTGTTAGGCTGCTTCCCCCTAAAAAAAATGTTAGCTAGCGAGAATGGAAAGCACCCTATGGAAATAAAAATAATGTATTAAGTAGCTTGAATATGTATGTCCATCGTGCATGTGTATGTGTGTGCATGTGTGCACACGTGCTTGGATTCACAGGTATCCATTCATGGGCTCGTGTGTACTGCACACACTCCTCAGATTATAAATGCTGGCTTGATAGAACTGAACCCATTCCAATGGGATATTGCTAAACTGGAGCACATAATGCAGGAGAACCTGGGCTGCTGCCGAAGCTCTCATTCTGACCCCTTTCCTTTGCTTGATTCTCACATCCTCTGAGTCACTCCTGCATCCCCTCTCGTCCACGTCCCAGATAATGCAACCACCACATCCATACTGTGAACCCAGAGTTAAGGGCTGGCTCTATCCCATGTGGCCCACAACACTTCTGACCCAGTCTAGCGCACTGCTTTTGAGATCCTCCTTCTCAAACTCTGGTCCTGCCACATATTACCTGTGTGTCCTCTCAAACAAATCACTCCACATCTCTGAGCTCTGCTCAGGGAGAAACGGAGAGAAGGATCCCTACTTTGCAAGGTTATTGTGCCCAGTGAAGAGTTTTGGAAGCAATGTGCTAGAGTACAGAATTGCCTGCTAACTGTGTTCTGTTCAAAAGTGTGCTGAAATTTTTTTCAATCTCAGCTTTTTTTCTCAAACATTGTCAAATCTGTTGGGATATTTTGCATCCCCTTCAAAGTTTCCACTTTCTATCTTAAAAAGGCAAGTGAAAACATTCCATGATAACTTACTAAAAGTTTTTTAATTTCTTTCTTGACAGATAGCATTATCTAACGTCTGCTCCTGACACAATATATAGAGCACGTAGTATTTTTCCACCTAAAGGAGTAAATTGGAGGCAGTTTTCAGCCTTTCAACATGTGTTCTCCTTCTTACTCTGTAATAAATCCTTTGAAATGAACATTTGATTTTTCCTTTCCTTTTCATGTTCTTACCTTCCAACTTGGACACACACTTAAGCAAGTTACAGGTTCCATCTCATGCCAAGAGATGGAAATTCAAGTGGGAAAGTGTGGAATTTAGAGTCAGAGGTCCACCTCACCACCTGTTTGCTGTGTCACAGGAACAAGTCACCTCGCCCTCTGCTCAGCAAAATGGATAAGCCTCCCCTCCCTCCCCAGGGTGGCATGAGGAGCCAATCGCATTCTGGAGGAGAGACCAAGTTTGGAAACTGTAATGATCAGAATGCGTGCTCTTCTGGGAGGCCCGAGGAGTAGGCAGAGAACAACAGGTTTTACTCAGAAGCGTCATGCAGGCAAGGTAGGGCCTGTGTCCCCATGGGTATTTATAGGCCTGCCTTTAAGAATGGAGCGTTGGCCCAACTACGGAGCCAACACGCATGCCAACGTCACACTCAACACCTCTCCAGGCTGCAGATCTTTGTGGAGAAGCAGTTTACGTGGCAACCAGTTAGGAGGGAGACCCAGTGGCCGCCACGCAAGAATTTCATTCCACACGCTTTCTGAGGCCCGGTTCTCGGCCAATCTCTGGGCTGGGCTCCGAGCTACAGGGAGGAAAGAGACACAGGCACTTAATCATGTCACTCCCTCTTGGGGGAGCACTTCTGTGTGACAGGCAGCCTCCCAGGTGCTGGGGACACAGCAGAGAATAAAGCAAACAGGACCGTGCCCTCATGAAGCTTACGTTTTCAGACAGGGACACAGACAGTAAGAGGGGAAAATATTTTAAAGATAAGTTTCAAAATTGGAAAGTGCTATGCTGAAAATCAAATGGGACGATAATCCAAAGGGACCATCTGCTATTGATGGGATGGGATGAGCAGGGATGGGCTCCCTTCGGAGGGAACATTCAGAGAAGAGAATGAGGATGGAAATGCGCTAGTGATTCCGTTGTGTTTGGCTAGAAGACTAAAAGTGGGCAAGGAATCCACCCTTTGTAAGCACCTACTCTGTGCGAGGCACG
The DNA here is from genome assembly GCF_009762305.2 of Zalophus californianus. Lineage (NCBI taxonomy): Eukaryota > Metazoa > Chordata > Mammalia > Carnivora > Otariidae > Zalophus > Zalophus californianus. The sequence goes on along the minus strand of NC_045599.1, from coordinate 90,639,434 downwards.
GTGCTGTGTTAATAGCTCTCCACCGCCTCAGTCTTCCCAGGGCGCCGTGGCAGGAGGCGCGCTGACTCTGGTCACAAGTACCGCAGGCAACGGACGGTGAGATAGAGTTTATTCATCCCATTCTTTAACCGAGGCCACACAGCTACACGTAGCAGAGCTCACGTGGCTGATCCTGGACCTGTTTCCAAAATGTCTGATTTTTAAATGTGATTTTTAAGAATTAGAATTCATACACTAATATTTTGTGAGGGACTGTTTCCATGGATGTTTATAAAGGGAGGCCTGCCAGCCTGCAGTTTTCTTTTCTCAAACTGCTTTTTTTCAGTTTGACATCAAGGTGATTCCAGGCTCATAAGAGGCATTGGTTGGAATGGAATATTATGCAGCCATCAAAAAGAATGAGATCTTGCCATTTGCAACGACGTGGATGGAACTGGAGGGTGTTATGCTGAGTGAAATAAGTCAATCAGAGAAAGACATGTATCATATGACCTCACTGATATGAGGAATTCTTAATCTCAGAAACAAACTGAGGGTTGCTGGAGTGGTGGGGGGTGGGAGGGATGGGGTGGCTGGGTGATAGACATTGGGGAGGGTATGTGCTATGGTGAGCGCTGTGAATTGTGTAAGACTGTTGAATCACAGATCTGTACTTCTGAAACAAATAATGCAACATATTTTAAGAAAAAAGAAAAAGAAGAAGATAGCAGGAGAGGAAGAATGAAGGGGAGTAAGTCAGAGGGGGAGACGAACCAGGAGAGATGATGGACTCTGAAAAACAAACTGAGGTTTCTAGAGGGGAGGGGGTGGGGGGATGGGTTAGCCTGGTGATGGGTATTAAGGAGGGCACATTCTGCGTGGAGCACTGGGTGTTATGAACAAACAATGAATCAGGGAACACTACACCAAAACAAATGATGTAATATATGGTGATTAACATAACAATAAAAAAATTTTAAAAAAAAGAGGCATTGGTTGGCTCTCCCTGTATTCTTGCACTTTAGAAGTTATTGTACAAAATGGAGACAGTCTGTTAGTTGAATATTTGGTACAGTTCACCACAGAACACAGAACCCTTCCAAACCGTTGCTTATTAAGGGGGTTAGTTTTACTGTCACTAATGTACGAGTGTGTGATCCCTCTGGGTCAAATTCTGCACTTTGAGTTGGGGACACACAAATGAAAAATCGAGTTTCTTTCTGGATCCCATTTTGAAATAGTGATCTGTTTATGAAGCTAATATTTACTGAATACCTCTGACGTAACAGGCATTCTGCTAGCTGGCAGGGATGTAACAATGACCAAAACGGAAACAATCCTGGCCAGGGGAAGCCTATAGAAGGGTTGAGATAAGCCCTCTACACATCGCTGGCTGACTGAAAAAATTATACATACATTCAAGAGCACCAAAAAAGCACAGCGGAAAGTAAAACACAAGAGAAATTTGAGAACTGCCTGCAGCTCTGAACACGTTCCCAACCCACACACATATCCATCAGCATAGACTGGGAGCTTAGTGGCTCGGGGTATTTGAACACACCTGTACCCAAATCCCTGACCACTCAGCTATGCAGACACAGACATGTCCCTGGAAAGCAAGACTAATACATGAAAACAAGAACAGAAAGCAGTAGTGGCTGCCCGTTGCAGGAGGGATGGATTCCATAGCTTAAGTCCAAGGGAAATGACTTTTTAAAAATTAACGACTCTCCAGGAAATAAAACAGAATCTAGAGTCATACAATTTTTATCTAAAGTGTCTAGCTTCCACCAAATACTGAAACATGGGAAGAACTGCAGGATATGACCCATATTCAGGGGGAATAAATGGTAAGTAAAACCATACTTTAGGAGTATTTACCAGACCAAAACATCGAAAAGCCTATTTAAAAAACGTTCAAAGAATTTAATGAAACTGTACAAAAAATTTAAAGGGAAATATGATGACAGTGGCTCAACAAATGAAGAATCCCAACGGAAAAATTAAAATTACTCAAACAAGGTACAATAACTGAAAAAAGAAAAGAAAAATACAATGAATCAAAATATGTTGGATGGAGCTGAAGCAGTGTTTAGATGGATATTTATAGCTAAAAATACAGAGAAAGAAAATACATCAAAAATCAATAATCTAAAGTTCTACTTCAAAAAGCTAGAGAAGGAAGAACAAAGAAGTAATTAGTAACTATAAGAGCAGTGAACTAGAAAAATAGTCAACAACCTAGAAAAAAAAGAAGAAATCAATGAAACCAAACATCAGTTCTTTGTAAAGATCAACAAAATTGATGCACCATTAGCCAGAATGACTAAGAAAAAAAAAAAAAAACATTGAAAAGGCCCAATTACCGGTCAAGAATGAAGAAAGGAAAATCACTGCAAACCTACAGAAACTAAAAAAATTGTAACGGGACATTTGTAAACAACTTTATGCCAACCAATGAGGCTTGGATGAAATGAACAAGTTCCTAGATAGACACAAATTACCCAAAGTCACTCAAGAAGGAATCGAAAATCCGCATAGATATATATTAAATAAATAAATTCACTTAGCAATTAAAAATCTTCCTACATAGAAAAGCCCGGGCCCAGACACCTTCTCTGTTGAATTCTATCAATCATTTAAAGTAGAAAACACTACACAAACTCTTTCTAAAAATAGACAAGACAGGAAAACTTCGTAACTCATCTTTAATGATGCTGGTGTTACCTTAATACCAAAGCAAGACAAAGACAACTACAGATCAATCTCTCCTGAGCACAGATACAAAAAAAATCTGTGAAATAATAGCAAACGGAATCCAGCAACAAATAAAAAGTTATCTTTACAGATCCGTGTTCCTTCCCGCCTACCGACCTAGCATGACTGTCAGTATGGACCACCTGAGCCCCCGTTTAGCAGCCATGCTGCTGACCTGTCATATCCCCACCATACAAGCACTCACTTTACCTGCGCACACTGTTGGACTTGTTACTATCAGCACCTGCACCTACAATGCAACCTTCCGCTTGCCCAACATGCGGGCTGCAGAGCCGTGGAAAACACGTCCCTCAAGCGTTTATGGACAAGAACTGGTGATAAATACCCCGGCTTTCTTGCCCTTTGACTGAGACAACTCTGAGGCATGTTTACTGTTCCTCAGGGTTACCCGCGGTAACCAACAGACAGTGGTAACCAGCTCATAAGTGTACCCTGTATAAGTTTCTTTCCCTCCCCTGCCTCACTTCCCCACTCCCCTACTGGTGCTTCCTGGGGCCACCGCCCCAAAATCATGTGTGCTCAAATCCTTGTCTCCGGCCCTCCTTCCAAGACACCCCTCCTTGCCCACTGCTTTCCCTCTGCTACGGTGCAAGCCGAGAACAGAGCAGGAAAGCCTCTCCCAATTTTTAATGAAGTTGTTTGGCTTGAAGCCAGAGAGACAGATGGCACCTCAGATTATAACTGACTTTCCCAGGAAGGGCTTGCAAAAAGAAAAATTAATTTGGGTTGAGAAGAGGGAAAATCAGCAACAGAAGGAATTGGGTTGCCCTGGGCATCTGGACTTTCATATCTCAATAAGCAGAGCTGATGTGGTAAACGCGGAAACCCACTCTAATCATTGTCTTCATTATAGCAACGGCGCTGACTGCACACAAGAAGCGCAGCGATGTTAGGAGACTCGCCCCCCATTCCCTTGGCACTTACTGGGTGGGGCAACAGCAATCACTGTGCAAGGTCATCTACACCCCTATCCCCACCCCAAGGCCTGACTGCCTAATTTTGTGCATGATTATCCTATATCCAGGGAGAAACACAGGATGAGAATCAGGATCCAAGAATATAAGAGTCCATTCTATTATCTCGCTTTTAAACAAACTCATATGCCCATGTGAATAAATGCTACAAAGGAATGAAAACATTCGTCCGGTTGGGTTTCCCTAGACCTCCTTTTACCAGATTCACTCTTTGCCATCCACTTCTTCAACAAATCCTTATTGTGCACTACTATGTGCCATCACTGTGACAGAGTGTGGTGGGTACACCTGAGTGACCACCCCATCGAGTCACACCTGTGTAGGGTCCCCTCCCCTCAAGTACAGAAGAATCTGTGACTTGCTTCTAACCAACAGGACATGGCAACGATGATGGGATGTCACTCGTGTGATTATAGATGTCTTTTTAGCAGACTGGAGTGGGAGAGACTCTCCCTACATGACACTGCAGAAGTAAGCTGCCGTGTTCTGGAAGCGATCTATGTGACCACAGGCTGAGGGAAGACCGTGGTGGCTTCTGGAAGCTGAGCGTGCTGGGGCCCCTCACAGGACACAGGTGGGTTTTCTTCTCATCAGTCTTTGATTTCACAACACATTACCCTGAATGTGTGTCAGCATCCCCGTGGCCATGGTCCTGCCCCACGTCAAGCCACTCCATCTCTCACCTGTGCATGATGCCAGGCTCCTCACCGGTCCCTGATTCCCGTATATCCTCTACACTGCTACAGAATGAGCTTTCCAGTCCCAGATTTGATCACGCTGTGTCTCTTGTTAGCTACTTCCATCATTCCATTTTTTTTTTCTTGTCTTTACATCAAACCCAAAACTCTTATCTCAAAAGACACTTGAGACTTTACAACTTAACACCTTTAGCTTCATCTTCTGTCACCTGCTTCCTCCAACCCCGGAACATCGTGACTTACCTTCATCCTCCCCACACACGAATCTCCTCCCTTTTCCTAGTAACACCTTACGCTGTTATATTTATGTGCCTTTATTAAACGTGATTTTGGTCATTTATTTTGAGGTTTCGAGGAACAAATAATATGCATTCTCGTTTTTAATTTTCATAATGCTCCTTTAAGGTCGAAAAACCACCATCTTTCATGGGAGGAGACCGAGACTCAGGGGACTGAAGTGACTCGTCCAAAGCTGTCCAGCTAGTCAGCATTCAGATCCGGTGTTCAAATCCAAACCAGTCTAACTCTAAAACCTACACTCTTAGCCACCACGCCAAATTGCTTTTTAGGTCTTCATACCTACTGTGCTCTGCCCGGAATTCCCAGGCTCACCTCCCTAACTCTTACCTCTTCAATCTGGCAAACTCCTCCTCAGCCTTTGAGTCTCAGTTCAAACATCAACACGGACAGAGCTTTCCCGTTCACCACGAGGCCCCTGTATATCATCGTCCCTCAATTGGCTGGGTTTCCCATTGTGAGAACACCTATCCCACACCAGTGTGGTTTCTCCTTCTCTGACTGGACCTGGACTCATACGTAGTCCATCAGCCCACCAATCCAGAAATCAGTTATAGCCATGATATTTCTGTATGGGCCTTTGGAAAACTGGCCACTGGAGCTGCCAGTTAGGCTGCAGATTAACCAAGATCTCTGATATTTTGGCACCTAAATTCTCCCTCTTCTCTGAAAACCAGAGGTCAAATGGATACAAAAATTACCTAAGTCCGACATGTCAACTCAAGAGAGACAAATATTGTAAAGCGATAGGAGAGCAGGGCATCCCTAGGTATGCCCTGTCATGTGGATAAAGAGTCAGAGGGCTTATGAGTGCCCAAATCCCGGTGGGAAAAAAAAGTTAGGGAATGTGAGTCAAAGCAGATGACTCAACCCCCTCCCTTATGGAAGATCTCAGTCAGTCCTGCTTCCCAAATTCCAAAAGCATATTTCTCAACAGAGATACTGAAGGGCAAGACACCGAGCAGAAAGAGCCCTGGTCCTAAAGAGAGATGAAAATGCCCTTTCACGGGGCCATGGGAGTATTAGAGTACATTCCTTTTCACTCGATATACTACTTCCCCCCCCCCACCCTTGCAGTGGGAGTACACACCTTCTTTGTCCTCACACCTCCATCCTGCTGAACAGAGCAGTGTCCATTTAACTTGCTTTTGACAACAAAATGTGGGCAGAAGTGGTATTTGTCACTTCAGGCAGAAGTACTAAGAGCCTAGCATGACTTCTCGTGTCTCTTTTCCCCTCGGCCACAAAACTGGAACTGTCCCTTCCATAGGCTGTTGCTGGGTATCAGAGCAAGGATGCAGCTGACCCGGGATGATTATGTTGCAGGGGCAGGTAATGAAACTTCCTTGTGGCAAGCCACTGAGGTTTCCAAGTCATCTGTTATGCTGCGGCACACCCAGCCTGTTCTACTAATAAAGGAATCTGTTCCAAAGTGGGGTCCCTTCTACAAAACCTGAAATACTCAGCATTGAAACCAGAAGGGTTACAGTCTGTGTAATTCCGTGGTGAAACAATTGGTAAAACTTAAACCTGTCATAACTTAGAAGACAGGGAATAGCCCTGATGAGTTAGGACGTTAGACTATAAAGGAAGCAGATGGAATTTCAGCTATATGCCTCGATGACTACACGTAGCCAAGTGACAAAATAGTACTTTATGAGAGTACAAAGGATCGGCCAACTTTTTGTCAAGACCAAACCATGATAAAGAGGCCAGAAACTCAAGACCTTGTATATTTCGAAGAGTTGCTCCTTCTCAAACCCAAACAGGAAAAGATAAAGCTGAGGTCCTTGAGCAGCTAAGGCTGATGAAAACGTAGCCTTCCGGGTAGGGCCAACCCAAGAACAGAGTCAGCCACCTTCACGCTAGGCCCTCCGAATTAAGCTGACATTCTGATTAAGTTGGTATGTATGAGTACGCCTTCTATAATCCCCTCCACTTCAGTGTGAACAGAAACTGTGAATCTGAGGAGATCCCACTCCCAAAATGTTCACGAATTAGACGACAAAAGATTCTTACTAATGTAGTTAAGTAAACTTAGTCTAGTGACTAAACCAAAGTCACCAGAAGACTGATTTCATCAAAAAGGAGATTTTCCTGGGTGGTTCTGATAATAGGGTGTGAACCCTTAAAAGGGGTTTGAGAAATTTAAAGAAAAAGAAATTCTGTTGCTGGCCTTGAGGAAGCCAGCTGCCACGTGAGGACCTGAGGACAGTCTTTAGGAGTTAAAAGTGATCCCTGGGTAATAGCCAGCAAAAAGACAGGAACCTCACTCCTACGACCACACGGAACTGTATTCTTCTCTGAACCGCATGAGCCTGGAGAGGACCCCGAGCTCCAGAAAGGTGCACGGTCCTGCTGAAGCTTTGAGGCGTGTGACCCTAAGCAGAGAACCCAGCCACAGCATGCACGGACTTCTGACCTACAGACCTATAAGATTACGTGTGTTGTTTTAAGCCAGTAAGAGTCTGGTCATTTGTTCAGCAGCAATAGAAAACCAACAGGGCATCTAACAAACCTTCTCAGTTGGACCAAATGGCTCAGGGAAAAGATCTGAAGGGTGTGGCTCTCGATCAGAAAACTAACAAACTCAAGACACCCACAATTAAATTTTGAGTGAAAATCATGTCTCAAAAATAAATGTGGATGCTACCGGCACATGCTGTTGACCAAAAGATATCAGTTAAGTTTTTGAGAGAGTTTGAAGTCAAAAGAACCGTCATTGTAGATAAAAAACAAAACAAAACAAAACAAAAAATTGTGCCAGACTTAAAATGACCTGTAGGTCCCCAGTCTTCCATAGGATAAGAGCAGGGGAGAGAGCTGCTCAGCCCCGCTGAGAACAGATTCTCCAAAGCCCTCTTCAGCTGCACCTAAGAAAGAGACTATAAAAGGAATCCTAGAAGGTCAAGGAATAGGCCAGTATTGTCTCATCTCCAGCTAGGAATCCGATCGTGTCTGTCATACAGGATTACAGAATTGCTGCAGACCAGGGACTGCTGTGTACCTCCCATTCTTTCCCTTCCAAATGAGAGTATTTATTGCAATTATCCTATCCCTGTTTCGCCACTGCATTTGGGGTAGAAATAAACAGATAACTTGTATTTTGATGTGTGATGCTTTTGGTGTTGCATTCCTCTTCCCTCACCCCTAATCTTCAGCACAAATTCCAGCCATACTACCTGAAGTTATTGACCTGAGGGCTTTCTCTGCCCAGCTGAGGAATTAATGTATTGAGGAATTAAGCTTCCCTGAGAGCAGCCCTCAACCAATCACTGGTGGGAGTCAATGAATAAGTACCCAAGGTTCCTTGTCCCTGAAGTGGGTAAGCCTAAGCTGTGTGCCTTCACTGGCTCCCATAATTTCTCCAGTGCAATTGAGCTCCCTTTTCGCGTGCCTTTTGTTGGCTGTCCTCTGGTCCTTGACTCACCTCTCCATTCCTCTAGCAGTTTCCTTCACTTCCCAGATAAATCATAAATCCCTATCCCAGGGCCCCATTCGAAAGAAACCCAACTATGGCAATTGCTCCCTGGATCCAGGAGTTCCACATCCGGTGGAGACCCTGTAGACACTACCATACAACCCCACACAGATCCTGAACTTTGAATCTGAAGCCGTGACCAGGGTGGGGCATTGGAGGAACTCTTGAGTTGTCCCCCTTAAGGAAGAGTTGAGTGTTTCTGCTTGAGGTAAAGGGACTCACTCCCTAGGGGCTGGAAGAATGGAATGTCTCTGGGTATGTGTCCTTCCCTGGGGGAGGACAGTATACCTCCACTATTTTGAACTTAGAAGTAAACCACGTGACTTCTCTGGCTCATGACAGTGGGAAGGAAGCATTGAGTCATTTCCTGGGAAAAGCTTTAAGATTCAGTGCATGATTTGCTAGATCTCTTTTCTTCCTGCTGGACATCTGGCACTGTTCCAGCCAGAAGTTTTCCATCGGCTGGGCCTCTGTGTGAAGACTGAGGAGAACCTGCCTGACTCAGGACAGATAGTAATAAACCTTTGTTCTCATAAGACGTTGGGATTTTAGGATCGCTTGTTACCATAACATCATCTAGCCCGTCTTGAACCGGTACAGTGCTCCCAAAGGATTTTTTTGGAAAACAAAGACACAAACATCTAATGAAAGAGCAGACTGAAGCTATGCAACCATCCACATTCTCTGAAAATGAGGCGATTTCAAAGAGGAGGCTCAGCTCCTATGATCTGAAAAGAAAGACAGTCAGTCCCGTGTGACTATTTAGAGGAGCAGCAATCATAAGAACAAGAGGGCAAAGCAAAATTATGCAAAGGCCATCACTCAAGGAATTCAGGAGGATTTTTTTTCTCCCCACAGATGGAGTTGTAAATAGGCAGAATACATTATCCCAGGCAATCAGAAAACTGTTGTCAGTAATTTCTAAATGGAAAATTGGCAAGTGAAGTGTTGAAAGAAGAAAAAAATCACCATGCAGAGCTCCCAGTAATCTCTTGTATGTTTTCTCTGGCTTAGATCAGGCATCTGGGGTGGTCACTGGCTCTGACTAATTGAAGCCCCCCCCACCACACACACACACAAAAGATGCTTCTTGCATCTCGAAGATGGCCGGAGACCTGAGCACAGATATTATGCAGCCAAGGACCATTTCTCTGAATCACTATACATTATTGACCCAGTAAAGTCATCAAGTCATAGCTACCACTGCTGCAGACAGGTCCTGTGGCTTTCACTGCCAAAATATCATGGGTAATGACAATAGAATTAGAACTTAGATGAAGCACCCTTGCTACCACCCATCCCACAAAAGCTTTGTCACAATTCTGCCTTTTTGTGTCTCTAGCTTGTCATTCAAGATCTGGGGTGGGTCCACTTGAAGGACAAAACAAGTACTACATACAAGTGAGCCTAGAAAAAGATCCTGAAATTTTCATTTTTTTTTAATAGTGAAAGGTGGATTCTGTCCCAAAGATGCAGTCTTCAACCAGCGGAAGGGGATTCAGATGTTGTGTGAAAAAGAATGACAGACATCTACTCTAAGACCACAGCTTCCCATGTGGACAGGCAAGGAGATGCAGTTAAAAGGACACACCTGGGGTAAGTCCCTGTTCCGTCCATCCGAGTTGTGTGAACACTCTCATCTCTGGGCCTCAGCTTCTCAACCCTAAAACGGGTGATAACTATCTCTATGATTCCCCTCTGTCCTGTATGTATGTATGTATCTATCTATCTGTCTATCTGTCTATCTATCTGTCTACTGATTTGTAACAGACTCAGCCCAAAAGTAATCCTGGGAATGTCTGCAAAAGTCACAAACAGTGGCCATGGGCTAAGGGTAAACCACAGACGTGTTTGGATTGGTCCACCATGCTTCTGAAATGTTTGAATTAATTGTCATTCCTTACATTATTTATTTTTATTTTTATTTTTATTTTTATTTTTATTTTTATTTTAGAGAGAGCAAGTATGAGCTAGGAGAAGGGGAGAGGGAGAGAGAATCTCTAGCAGACTCCCTGCTGAGTGTGGAGCCCAACGAGGGGCTCCATCTCACGACCCTGAGACCAATACCTGAGCCAAAATCAAGAGTCAGGCATTTAACCGACTGAGCTACCCAGGCACTCCAATCCTTATATTATTATAAAAAAATCTCGATGTATGTTTGTATTATAACTTGAAATCAGATATTCTGATCATTCTCTTTCTTATATATATGAATGGTATCGGCTTTCACTACATAGCCCTCATCTAGCTTCCCTAAGACCGTTTCCCTACTTGTCGCATCTGCCAATATAACTTCCATATCAATGACGGGGAAGGAAGCGCGTGGACCTGAATCTGAACGGCCTGAGTATGATTCCCATCTCTGCCACTTTCTAGTTCTGTGACTTTGGGTAGTGGTGTGGCTTTCTTAAGCTTTGGTTTGCCCATCTTTCAGCATGACTACTCTTTGGAGTTGAGCACTCTACGCAAGGAAAGGGCACTGCAACCCTTTATTATTAAGGCCTCAGCTGCCCCCTGCACCCCAGTCTTACCTCCTGTCACTACTTCCTTTCTCACAATTTAGGTTTCAGCAGCACTGAACTACATTTCCTCCAACATGGTCATATCTTTACGTGTGCTGTCCCGGCCTTTTGGAATTTCTCTCTTCAACCTTATTCAAAGAGCACCTCCTCCACGAAGTCCTCCATGATCTCTTAGGCCAGGTCGGTTGCACTCAGGGTTCTCGGGGCTGACTCTTTATGCCATACTCTCATTGATCTCACACTTCTATACGTTATCTTTCTATGTCCCCACTAGACCGAGCACCTTTGAAGGCGAAACCTTGTGGCAAGACTATGGGGAAGATAAATGAACTTACTTTCACTTATACATGAGCTACCTGGGAGAATCTCAAAATCCTAAGTTGGAAAGGGGGGCTGGGCCCAGAACAATTAAGGCCCCAAAGGCCAAGGTTAAGAGTTTGGATTTTAGTCAGGGAAGAGACATACTCAGATTTTTGCTTGAAAAAGACCACGTTTGCTGTTGTTTGGAGAAGGGACTGACCAGAGGCCAGCAGCGGGAACGGTCAAAGCAGTGCGGGAGGCTCCCGGGGACAGAAGAGGCTGGCTGGTCAAGGAAGAGGGCTGCAGTAGAAAAAACTGCATGGAGTCAGGAAATATTCTAGAAATTGAACAGACCTTGTTGATCTATTGGATGTGAGGTGAGGAAAAAGGAAGATACGTTTAACATTTCTCATTCGAGCCAATGAGCAAATGAGAATGTTTTTAATGGACTTGGTCAAAGCTGAGGCAGGCAGCCTGGACCACGGGGAGACCAGGAGCTCCATTCGAGCATGTTTTGGTCTAGAAAGCCAGGAAGCACACGAGCAAAGCTGTGACATAAGTAGCTGGTTATATGAACCTAGAACTCGGTTTGTGTTGGACATTCGTTTAACATCATTCATACATAGATTGTCATTTAGAGCATCAGTTCTTCTGGGGATTTTGCCCCCAGATGACATCGGTCAATGTCTGGAGACATTTTTGGCTGTCACATCTGGGGGCAGAAAGAGGGGGAATGCTACTAGTTTCTAGTGGGGAAAGGCAGGGATGCTGCTGAGCACCCTACCTACAATGCCCAGGGCAGCCCCCCCAACAAAGAATTACCCCACCCCAAAATCCCTGTTGTGCCAAGACAGAGAACCTCTGCTTTTAGAGCCTGGAGACAGACTGTACCACCCAAGGAGAGATTATTAATAGACAGGAGAAGGCAGCTCAGGACGACTCAAAATTCCCCTGTAGGCTACCTCTATCCTTGGGCTTCTACTGTGACCTATGCCTCTGAAAATAATATCAACCCCTGGGCTTCTGACAAGGGAAACAAGCTGATATTTATAAGGGTCAGGACATTGCCTAGAAGTGTTTGATGCTCCACAGATGATGACTATTCCTATATATGGTCTAGCTTTATTTTTGTATTTCTAAGAGGCCTCTATGCCCTCCTCCCAGAAAACAAACAAACAAACAAACAAACAAACACATTCTCTTACCCTAGACTCCCATCTCTGAGCTCCCCAGCCCCTGTGCCCACCTTTGTATGGTGTGTTTCACACTGGAGGCATCTGATGAGCCTGTCCACCCCTGCTAGGCAGTGAGCATGAAATAGATTCTACTCACATTTACTGAGCCCCTATAATTTGCCCAGACACTAGCTCAGACCCTTGACACCCTCATGTTCCTTTAACCCTCATATCGGCCCCGGGGAAGTGTCGGCCAGTGCTCCCAGCTTACGACTGCAGTCAGTGGGGCTCAATTTAGATAATACACAAAAGAACCCCGAACGTCTCCCTTCCCCACCGGGCCAACTCACATACAATCTCTGCTCCATCTCTGCTTTTGAAAATTGTTTGACACCAGCCCTGGAAACCCAAACTGAGGTGCCAACCCCCACCCCCCTCTGACTTCAGTCTCCGCACGTGGAGTTTCACAGGGCTAGGGCCGGCCAGCCCCGGGTTGCCCCATCCGGGTCCTCCCATCCCAGTCCCCACTGCCTACACCCACCCACCCCCAATCTCAGGCAGCACTCGTGGAAATCCCGGCCTCTGAGCTCACAGGCTATTCGTGCCTCGGCTCCCTTCACCAGGACAGTGTGCGCCAGGCCATGGGGTCCGGGCCCAGCAGGCCTTTAGCAATGCAGCACCCCGAGACTCCCAAAACCTCTTCCCGGGGGACAGTGGGGGCGAGGTGGGCTCTCCACCACACCGGCTTCACAGGCAAGGGAGAGGGCCAGAGGTCATCAGCGGGCCTCTGGTGGCAGATCACAGGAAGGACCCGAATTTGGAGATCTGGGGGCCGCTTGCGGGACAGGCAGTAAAGGGCCTTTATTCCCTAGCATTTCTAAGTCTCAGTTTCCTCCTTCAATACGTGGAAATAATAATCACTTCCTTGCAGGATGGCTGTGAGGCTTCATATAGAGCTAACATATAGAAAAAGCACACTGTATAATGGCCAGCACACAAAAAAAGAGGGGTTGGCAAAGAACAGCCCCTCTATTCTATTTTACTTTATTAAGCGGTGTGTGTCCATTGAAGAAAAATTCAAATATGCAGATTAAAAAAAAAAACCACCACCACCACAAGCCCACCATCCTCACAAGTCACCATGAACCTTTTGGGAGTTTATGTATGTAACTGTACGTGCATCTGTATTCACAACCGTGAGATTGGGTCATTAGCAGAGGCTGTTACCATACAAGCAGAAATCCCACACTTCCCAGAGGACCCACCGGTGTCCACGCACATGTGGCTCAGCTTGACTTTGCCCTCTGTCCCTGTAGGGGTTGGCATTAGACAAAAACAGGTCAAAGACAAAATTCCCTGCAGGTGACTTTGCCTAAATGTCAAGGTTGGTGCCGCAGGAGCTGCAGTTAGAATGACTCTTGTAGGTTTGCTCGGACTGAGGCTCTAAATTCCTTTGAAAGTGGGCAATCTTGCCCTGCATGTTCATGTGATTTTGGTGACCCCGGTGATAGGTGAGGAGCTTTGGTATTCCCTGGGAGGGAACCTCAGGCATCGGGCATCACTAGCCGTGAGGGAGGCTCCTGTTTATTAACACTTACTATGTGGGAGGCACTTTACTTTGTGTTTTATCCTTGCAATTTGATAGGGTTTATCCTTACAGATAGAGAAACTGAGGCACAGAAAGTAAAGAGAAGCCTAAAGCCTGCTTCCTCCGTGAACTGCCCGTGGGACTTTGGGCATCTCATTTAACTTCTCTGAGCCCCCATGTGCTTGGCTGGGAAAGGAAGGGGATAGAAAAACACAATGGATACAGAGTCCTGGCACAGAAGGGGACCTGAAAATCAGTTAATTTATTTCCTTTTTCTTTTTTCAAAAAGCCCCTAGCAAAATTTTAAGTCAGCTCTCCTAGCCTCCAGGACTAGAAATGAAACTTAATCCACTTAATCAAGCCTGTCCTTACCTCTTGTGTGAGCCACACAACACATGGGTTTCTGTCCTTGCAGTCTTGTTGGTGGGTCCGTGGTGCCTGGGATGGGACCATGCCAAGAGATGTCAAGTGCAGCAGGCCACTGTAGTGGACCAGTTCCTGGTTAATTTCCGCCTGTTCACGGAGGGTGTCAAGTGCTAAGGAAGCAGAAAAATAACAGAATTCTATCAGAGATTAAAAGCAATTCAGAGCTCATCAAGGTCAACCAGCTCATTTTACAAATGGAGAAACTGAGGCCTCGTGAAGGACCTGTTACTTTAACATTGGAAATGTGAGGAATCTCTTTATTGAACAAGTATTTTCCCCTCATGGGCTCCCAGAAGTTCTGGACCAATAAATGAAGATACTAAAATAATGAGACTGTGGGACAGGAGAAAAGTCCATAGCCTTGTAGCCACGTACCTCTCTCGGCTCCACACTAGGGGGGACCCCAGAGCTCTCACGGTGGGAGCTCCCACCTCCCTCTACCCTCTGCCCTGTCAGAGGATGGTGAGAGGGGAGTGGAGACTACGGGTTCAATGGAAACCCAGTCTCCAGCCCATCCTCAATAAATGAAATCCTCTTATCACTATGTGCATTTATCAGATGGATAAAATGAGTGCAAAGTTTTGATCATGTGGCAAGTCTGCAGGACTGAAAATAGAGCAATTCTCCATGCAGAGCCAACCTGTCATCAGAAGGAAGAGACCATTCCTCACTCCTGCCACCAGGTACCGAGGGTACTGGGAGGACCTCTAGAATGAGAACAGGGAGGGCTGGCCCTGTGATTATGCCATAGATTCTCCAGTTTATTCCCCTGATATTTGTCAATGTCCTTGGGACAATGTGCCTGGACCACTTCCGCAGGCTCAGTGGACTTTGATCAAGGTCTGCGCTGTGTAGAGACTCCAGCACTAAAGGGGGTCAATGGGGTCAGAGCCAGAGATGTTAACGGTCACATCCTTTGCTCTGGGAGCTCTCCCTGCTGAGTGTTGCTCCACCCAGAAGAAACGTTGCCATATTTGGGGGCTTTCTTTTACTGAAAATTCCCGCTAGTCCCCCAGAAACTGAACTTCTATAACAATGAACAAAATAACCCAAACACTGAAGTAAAAGCCCCGAGGTGGAGGTGGTCGATTAATCTTTGTCCCTTCTTTCCTCCTTCTGGAGGTATTTATGTCACCGAGTACATCCAGAGCCATAGAAAAGGACCCAGGCAAACTGGCCAATTCCCTCTGATAAGAGCTAATCATAGCTAGAAAGTACTGTGTGCTCACCCTTGCTCATGGTCTAATTTAACCCCCACAAGGTGGAAATGACTATCATCTATGGAAAATATCCTACGGATGAGGAAAACAAAGCTCAGAGACGTGACTGCCCAAGGTCATATCCGAGGCACAGCTGAAATTCAAATGGAGATCTATTCCCAGTCTCAGGCTCTCACCTCCTCTGCCGGACACAAGATTGGAGGCCACCAACCAGCATCAATCCTCTGCCCCAGGCTCACACGGGTCCCGCGAAGGATGTGGAGCCTGGCTGGCTGGTGGGACCGGCAGCCGCACATGGCCGGCTGCCTCTCCCCGGCGTTCGCCCAGCATTGCTGACCCAGCACCCAAGTACCGCTGCAGCCCCTTGGCTCACGAGCACACACCGACTCCAACCTGCCAGACGAGCATGGGCGATGGCAAGGGAGATACAAACTCCAAAAGTTACTTTGCCTCTGTTCCATATCCCGCACTGCAACCCCAGACGCTATGCTTTCCGTCTCCGTTTGGCAGGCTCCACAGAAGCAATATTGGCAATGAATTCCCCCCACCCGCACAGGTCCTAGGAGGGGAGCAGCCACGGGAAAGCAGACTGACTGGGCCAGCCTGGCCCAGCTCACCTGGCTGAGCCCCCAGCCATGCCCAGTCCACCGGCATCCCGGGCCACCAACCTCTAGGGCTTGGTCATCCCCCAGGGCTCATACCTGGGCTTGGCTGAGAGACACCCCCTGCCCCCCCCCCCGGCCAAATACCTCCTGTTGCCAACGAGCTGGGCATCTTTGCAACCAGCTGGGGACCCAATATCTTACCCACTATCCCACAGAAGCAGGAAGGTGATCAGATTGTGGCCTCTGGGCAGACTCACCTGCTTGGACTCCCAACTCAATTTTTCACTAGCTGTGTGGTCTTGGTCAAACTGCTTTGATGCTCCTAACCTCAATTTACTCATCCACAGAATGACGAAAATAGTAATCACACCTAATAAAAATGAGGCCGCATGGGGGATTAGGTGAGACAATGTCTGGCACAGAGACCACATTATTAATTATATTGTAATGAATACTATGCTGGTATGAAAAATAATTAATACTATTATCAGTAATTAAATCCTTAATTATTAGGTTACTTAGTCCTCCCTGAGCCTGTTTTCCTAGCCATAAAGTATCTCATGTTCCTTGCAATCTGCTCTCCAGGGGCATATCCAGTATCTAGGCAGCAATAGCCTACCCCAAGGGGCTCTCGTGGAGCGCAAATGAACACAGGAAGGTGCGCGAAGCCCCTAGCACAGCTGGCTCATCAGGGACCCACAAGAGGCAGCTGTCAGCCCCCAAGAACAGCATCACTAGCAGGGAAGAGTCCACGCTCGGAAGGATGTGGCCTTCCTAACCAAATGGACGTGAGTTACTTAACTCCTCTCTGCTTCTCCTTCTTCATGAGGACAACGGAAGTACCCACCTCATAGGGTTTAAAACAGTGCAACAAATGATAAGTGTTGGATAAACGTTGTCTATTACTACTATTGCACAGGCTCCAACATTCACTCTTTCCCACCTCTTTCCATCACTGTAACTGTTGTCACCCTGACCTCCAGGCGCCAGCCCTCCCCCCGCCCCCCACCAGCTGCCCCTGCAACCAGGCTCTTCCAGCAGACCTCTGGTTTGTCCACATGCATACTCACTGGGGGTGCATGCATGGCCTTCTTTCTTCTTTTCCTCTTTTGGCCATTTTAGATACTGTTGCAATGAACGCCTTTGTGCACAGTTTTTCATTTCCATCAAGTTATTTCCTTGGAGAGTAAAATTACTGAGTTTAAAAAGCAACATTTTTAAACTTTTTATACATCCTGTTACTTTTCAAAATGTGCTATGTCCATTCACACCATCGGTCTCAGGACATTAAGTGTGCCAGTTTTACCACATCCTGACCAGCACTGGGAGTTATGATTTTCCCACCTATTTTACTTATTTAGGAGATAGAAAACTGTACCCCTTGTTTAACTGTGCATTTCTCTGGCCACTGTATGAATCATTTCCCTCATGTGTATGATTTGCTAACTCTGTTACCCTTGGGACTCGGTAGTTCAGTATTTTTCCCCAGCTCCAACAAAGGATGGCTTGAATCTGAGCAACCATGATTTGGTCAGAGGTGATGAAGAAAGCTCACACTAATCAGCAGTATTTAGCTGGGCTTCTGCTCTCAGCCTGGGCTCCATGGGTGGTGGTCTGCATCTTTAGGGCCAAATTCCCTGGCCTCAAACGCTTCCCTGGTTCTTGCAGCTGCCTGCAGTTTCTGCAACCAAAGCCCCTATGCCTACCATATGGCATCCCGCCCTGAACTCACAGCTTCCCCCTGGGTAGGAATCCAGAGACACGGGGCTGCATCTACCACCGAGAACCTGTGCCTCCAGTCAGCCGGAACAGCGGGCTCTGGAGGAGAACTGCCACACGCTCAGGTAACCTAGGAATCCAGCCGGGGTTGAAGCCAAAGCCACCACCCCCATGCAGGGTGATAAACATCTACGGCTGAACATCTGAGGATCTCATGCTTGAGTCCTGGCTCCAACGTCCGCTGGCTGGGTGACCAGGAAACCTCTCTAACGTCACTCTCCCCATCTCTGAAATGAATGTAATACAAGTTATTTACAGCACAGGGGTCTCAGGTGGAAAAGCGGTGTGGCCCAAACAAAGGGAAAACAAGGGCAGAGATTTGGGAGGTAGATGTTCGTGGGTTCAGGTCCCAGATCACCATCTAGCCACTGCAAGGCTTCGGGCAAGTCTGAACCTCAGTTTTGACATCTGCCAAATGGAGAGGTGATCCTCAACCCCTTGGATTGTGAGACAGACTGAACAGCACAACACATACACAGTGTTTTGCGTTCTGCCTGGCTCATAGGTGCACGATAAACACTCCTTCCTTTTCCTGCTTCCTCAATTGAGGCAAATTCTGTGAGAGTGAATTTGTGACATTTTAAGTGTATACATTTTAAGTATCAACCAGAACGAACAGACCCTGAGGGCTTGCTGGGGGCAGACTTCCCTCTCCAATATTCAGTGAGGATGCTTGCAGCTCATCCCTGCCCTTTGCCCAGGACTAGGAAAGATTTCGGAGAAAAATTCAACTCGGGTCCTACCCGCAAGCAACCGCCCATCGAGACACTTCAAATGTCCCTCCCAGCCGACAACTGTGATCCACAGTGCTTTGGGGTGCATAAAAAGCAGCCAGGGAGATTGTTTAGGAGAAAAAAATAAGCCTAGATCCCCAACAATTTAGACTCCATAGGGCTGGATCTTAGGATCCTGAATTTTTAACAACCACTCCCAGCCCATCCAAGGTGCTCTCAGTGCAGGTGGACTTGAGCAACTGGTGAAGGTGGAAGGTAGCACGTTTCTCCCCAGTCATCAGCAGACACATGTGGACTCTGCCTCACACACACACACTAAGGATAGGGACCTGGTGGTGACCAGGCAGACCCAGTCCTGCCCCCAAGGGGGTTCAGCCCCCACCAGTGATGGCAGAGAGGAGTTAGCTGGTTGGAAATGCTGATTCCTGGGGAGCATCCTAGCACTGCTGAACCAGAGTCTCTGGAGGTGGGCCCAGTGTCTGCCTGTGTACAAAAGCTCCTCAAGTGGATTTTCTAAACACTAAAGCTTGAGAAGCAGCCTCCCAGATGATCACACAAGCCCTGCGCTCCCAGAGCTTCTGGGGCACCGCTGACAGCTGACAAGGGAGCGAGCACCGTCCTGCCGGGATGTGCCAGGACAGGGCAGCTGTGAGAGCCCGGCCCAGGCCAGAGTCAGGAGGGCCACCAAGAGGAAAGGATGCCTACGCTGAGCCTTATCTGGGATCGGCATTATCAGGGACAGGTTGAGGGCACAGAGGAGTCTCTCGGTGGGCCCATGGGAACAGAGGCGACACCTATAGAGAGACAAAAAGGAATCCGAGAGCCCTGGGCATCGTCTACATAGATGCAGGTGGACAAAGCTACAAGGGGAGTAAAGAAAACAACTGTCCAGTTCTTACCTCTTCAGAAGCCCAAACTCTACTTCAATGATGGATGTGGGAGAAACAGATTCATTGCACTTGTCCGAATGTTTTCAGAAACGATAAGATTATCTCCTCGTGGCATTTGTCATTTATTTGACTAACTTGTGCCGAGTATCTGCTATTTATCAGGCTATTTTACACAGAGTATCTCGTGTAATCCTGGAAGGCATAAACAGTGGTCCCCATTTGGGGAATTGGGAAGTTGAGACTCAGGTATACAACAGATGTTCAGTTCGTGACCAGAGTGTGGTTGTTATGGGCATGAAGTCTGGAACGGTCCGCTGGGTTCATATCCTGGCTTCGCTACCTACCAGTGGTGACTATGAACAGGTCACTTGCCTCTCTGTGCCTCAGTTTTCTCGTCTATAAAGTGGAGATAATAGTAGTAACTACCACCTAGACTGTGAAGAGGGCCGAGTTAATGTATGTAAATGGCTTCACAGAGTACAAGGCAGATGGTAAGTTCTATGTCGGTGTGAGCTCCCATGACTAACAGTATCGGGGAGCTCTAGAACAACCCCCAGAAGGGAGATATTGTTGTTTCCACTCTGCAGATAAGGAGGCTGGAGAGGTGACATATTTGCCTAAAGTCACATATCTGGCAAGGGGTAAGGCCAGGCGCACCTGACCGCAAAGCCTGCATTTCCTCTCTTTATGCTCCAGCATCAGCATCACCCCATCAGATGGCCATTCAGGAGAGGGAGAGGAGCTAGGACCACACACTGCGCACCCCCCGCCAGAGGTGTGACCCTGCTGCACTAACCGCTCCAGCTGCAGTATCCTCACTTGTCAGATGTGTTATGATATGACTTCCACGGGCGCGTTGCAGAAGGACTGAGTTTCTAGTTACAGCAGTGTTGGCACCCAGAAAGCACTAAGTGTGAGCTACCACTGGTCCCCTGGCTCGATCTGAAACCCCAACACCAGATGCGTCACAGGATGTTCGGAAATTCGGAACGTAATATGTTGTACGTGCCATGCACTAAGGAACGGTAGCAGAGGGTTCAGGACCGCACCCCCTCATTAAACACATATACAGCAAATTTTATGAAGGTCGCACTTGCTGGAACAAGCAGACTGCCTCCCTGAAGTTCAGGTTTTGCCACCTAAAGTAGGGGTCAGTAAACTTCTCAGAAAAGGGCCAGGTAAGAAATATTCCAGGCTTTAGTGGCCCAGGGTCTGTGTCACACATGGTCAAGGTTGCTAACCCGTGGCTCATTTTGTTACAAAAGCACTTTCCATTTCCACTTTCCAGGTCCACTTTGAGAAGCTGGGAACTCCGTAGGCAGGACTGTGGCCTGGTCCCATCATTGTTATCCTCATCATTCCCTCCCAATCACAAGCTCTGACAAGCTCTTCTCTGGCTTTATGATTAGCAGAAACCCAGAAAAACATATTTTCAACACTACCCACTCTTCATTTGGCAAAGCAGAATCTTTCCCAAATACATGGTTCCAAGGGAGAAGGAATGATAAAAGGCGCCACGGGGAATGTTACCCAGCCAGCCCAGCACAGCGCAGCTTGGGGATGGGTAGCCAGGTTGCAAGGAAGTGTACAATTTCCATCATGTCTACAAAGATGTTAGAAAATAGTTATGCACTTCCATTGTAACTCCCAAGGGCTCCAGGGCTTCAGCAGCTACGACAGCGATTTATACTTTAAGGAAAATGGACTGATATACCAGCTCTGCTCCCTGTTAGCCCCAGAAAAAAAAAATCCATTGATACGTGCATTGTTGTCACGAATTTTTGGGGGGTAATGTGTAATGTATTCTGAAATGTGCACCCTATACATGCCAACATTTCATGTTCCTGTAGCTCCGCATCATCTCAGTCTCTTCCCACATTGAACAAACTGTCATTTTATTTCTCAGGAGGACTATGGGAGTGATGCATGCAAAGCTCGGTGAGCTTCACGAAGGGTGAACACTACCTGGGAGGAAACCAAGGCTTCCATGAGGGGAGGGGGCCAGGCTGAATTCAGTCCTTGGAACAAAGAACATGCTTTGAAAAAAAAAACAACAGCAACAACAAAGCAGTGTGTGTGTGTCCTTTCCAGCGTGTGCACACAGCCCGTTAGAGGTGTATGGTGCTATTTTCAGATCCAGTTAGTAAATCGAAGGAAAAGCCTTATTAGATCAGACAATCCATGGACTTGAACTCAGCTCCACTCCTAGAACCCGTGTGACCTTGGGTCTCCGTTTCCGCGTCTATGCAACACCAGAAATACTCTCTTTCTCTTGAGGTCATTGAGAAGACGATTTGGCCAATTGCTTGTGGAAGTTCTTATCATGGGCGCTAGTTCATGTTATCTCATTTTGTTTCAAAATGCCCATTCAGTACCTCCTATGTGCCAGGAGCTCAGTCAGGCCCGGGACCTCAGGAATGAGCAGCACAGAAATGGTCCCTGACTTTACGAAATTTGCAGTTCAGTGGAAGAGTGAGCGTGAAACACATGCAGGAATAAAAACCTAATCACAAATTGTAAGAAGTGTGAAGAAGGCTTTCAAAAGCAGAGTAAAATGAGAGAAAGTCAGTGTGGCTCAGGGAGGAGCCGATTCAGGCCCGGGGCTCAGGGGAGTCTCTCTAGAGAAGGGCAAGTTCCCCTCAGACCTGAAGGGTCAAAAGAAACTAAACCTGGAAGGTGATGACAAACACCTTCAAGGGAACAGCAGGTGGCTAGGTCATGGGGCAGGAAGCTGCTCGAAAGTTCCAGACCCTGAAAAAGGCTTTGTAGCTGCAGAGCTTTCTCCTAAGGAGTGAACAACTTGTTTCAGCTCCTTAGCCTGTGGTCAGTGCTCAGGGAACATTATTTTTCTTTCTTCTTTGTGTAACACTGAACAACTCTCCGCTGTAACCTCTGAATCATTTATGCCCCTTTCCATTAAAATCAACAGCAACAGCTTCGTAAAGTCCCAGGACGAACTCAGAAAGTCAGCTCAGCTCTCGCACACGCCCCTGAGCGTGTGCTAAGGAGGCTCGGGCTGTGGGCTCCTCCATATCACTTCCTGCTCCTCTCCTCCCCTCAGCAATATGGGGCTCTCCGTTCCTCACCTGGGAGCCCGTCCTCCCTTTCCTCCACATACATAAGTACCAAGCTGCCTTCTAACACCCAGCTCCTGGGCCCCTCCTCTTTCCACCTTCCCTGACCTGTTTCTTCCCCTCCACCTGGCAAACTCCTACCCTTCAGGCTTCAGCTCCAGTGTCACCTCAAGAGGGGTCCCCTTGGCCAGCCCAGCTGTTAGGGACCACGTGTTTGTGTCCCCCCCCCCCCCCACTGTGATGATCTTAGAAGGTGGGGCCTTTGGGAGGTGATTAGGTGGTGAGGATGGAGTCCTCCATGATGGGATTAGCTGTCACTTCCTTTCTCTCCCTCTCGCCCCTCCTGCTGTGTGAGGACATGGCCAGAGGGCTCTCACCAGAACCCCACCATGCCGGCACCCTGATCTCTCTAAAAGTGCGGTGTCGTTTTCCTGGTAGACGGTGTCAGAACTGAGTTGAATTTGGAGGACACCCATCTGGTGTCCGAGACCTGCTTGGTGGTATTCAAACAACGGCCTTCTCTCTCAGGAGAGAGAGAAGCGTTTTCTCTGACTCAGTCCTTTGGGGATGATGTAAGAGACACAACAGTCCCTCGCCGGGAATGTTGGGTGCCTCTGACTGGAAGCATTGTCTAAAAGAATGATATTCAGGGGCTGGACTCCCTTTTGCTTCCAGTTTTGCCACCGTCACCCTTGCTCGGGGCCCTGTTGAAACCATCTCAGCAGATAGAGGCCTTTGGTTGATTGCCTGGAGTTTCTAAGAAAGGGCTTCCTTTGCTGGAGACAGAGTTCAAGCCTGATCATTCCCCAAAATATGGCCTGGGAAGGGCTAGCCTCAAGGAAACTTTATGCCAAATCTCAAGCACCCCCAAAAATTCTCCTCACTTTCTCTTGGGGTGTCTTATCCCTAAAGCTTTTTCATACATATTCAAGAAGATTCTCCTGGACACCTTTCCGTCAAGGAAACTTTATTTGAGTCTGCTGCTATCTTTGGCTAGACTACAGGAACATGTGGAAGAATTTTTCTTCTTTCCATCTCCCTCCACCAAGTTCCCCACACATATAACGAGGAACGCCAGCTCCCCACAACCATCATTTCATCATTATTATTTACTGAGCCACTCCTATGGGCCAGGCCCCAGGGAGAAGAATTCTGCTATTGAGTTAGGTGGGCAGGAAGACAGCTGTAAAAAAGAATAGGGAAAAGTAATAAAATCCTGGAAGATTTTACACTCAGATTTATAGCCAAAGGTCTGAATTCCCACCCTATTGTAAAGAATCTGAATTTGGAAATTGTGGGCAATGCATTATGGTGTAGTTGATGCGGCTAGATGTCACAGAATCCTAATTAATATACCCATTATGGGTTGAACTATGTCCCCCAAAATAGACATGTTGAAGTCCCAATCCCCAGGACCCAGGAATGTGACCTTATTTGTAAATAGGGTCACTGCTGATGTAATTAGTTAAACGAAGATAAAGTCCTATTGCAGTAAGTGGACCCCTAATACAGTACAACTCATGTCCTTATAAAAAGGGAAAATTTTGACACAGCCACGTGGAGAGAACTTCTTGTAGGAGTTAAGCACAGATTGACGTGCTTCCTCTGCAAGCCAAGGCACACCAAAGATCCTCAGTAAACCACCACGAACCAGGAGACACACATGGAGCAGACCTTCCTTCACAGCCTCAGAGAGCACCCATGTGCCGACACATCCATCTTGGACTTCTAGCCTCCAGACTGTGAGACAGTCCATTTCTGCTGTTTAAGCCACCCAGTCTGTGATGTTTTGTTAGGGCAGTTATAGGAAATTATACAATAGCCACACTCAAAGAGAAGTCCGTTGTTTCCTTCAAAAAATGTATATGTTTGAAGATAGAATAACCTACTTATGATATGTCTCATTTTATTTTTTTTAAGATTTTATTTTATTGGTTTGACAGAGAAAGACACAGCAAGACAGTGAACACAAGCAGGGGGAGTGGGAGAGGGAGAAGCAGGCTGCCTGCGGAGCAGGGAGCCCGATGCGGGGCTCAGTTCCAGGACCCCAGGACCTTGACCCAAGCCGAAGGCAGCCGCTTAAAGACTGAGCCACGCAGGTGCCCCAGATATCTCTCATTTTAGAATCCCTTGCTTTAACCTGAATTTTTCCCATTATCCATTCAACTATAAGACCCAGTGACACTGGATAAAGGAAATCTTATTCCATGTAAGTTAGAAAAGTTTATAAACAGTATGATTTTGCAGATACTATTGCATAAGGCAGGGCTAAGCAAAAATAGGAATTGTTCAAAGTCTATTTAAAGAAAATTATTTTGGGGTGCCTGGGTGGCTCAGTCGTTAAGCGTCTGCCTTCAGCTCAGGTCATGATCCCAGGATCCTGGGATCGAGCCCCACATCGGGCTCCCTGTCTGTTTCTCCCTCTCCCTCTGCCTGCCGCTCCCCCTGCTTGTTGTGGTCTCTCTCTCTGTGTCAAATAAATAAATAAAATCTATTTAAAAATTTAAAAATGAAGAAAATCATTTTGGGGGCGCCTTGGTGGCTCATCCAGTTAAGCATCTGACTCTTGATTTCAGCTCAGATCATGATCTCAGGGCCATGAGATCGAGCCCCATGTCAGGCTCCACACTGGGCATGGACCCTGTTTGAGATTCTCTCTCTTCCTCTGCCCATCCCCCACCGAGCTCTCTTGCTCTCTCTCTAAAAAAATAAAAATAAAAAATAATTTTAAAAAAAGAAAATTATTTTGTGCATCATAGTACACATGGCTCCTAGAAGTAGCATAAGTTGTCAAGATGTTATGTAAAATCCCCCAGTTTGGGGAAACACTCATGAGGAGGAGCCCCACTTGGACATGTGACTCCCGGAAACTGGAGCAGGGCACGTCATTGCCCTCCTGAGCCTCTATTAGCTCATCTGGGAAAGGGACATAACGCTGCTTCATCTGCTGACTGTGAGAATTACACGAGATGACATATGCCAACGTGCCCCAAAAGCTAGGACCCACCACCACTACCAGCTCCGCACCCGTAAAGCCTGCCCGGAGAAAGGAACTACAATAGGCAGAGAATCACCCAGTGTTTTCTCTCTCCAGAAGCATTGTAAAACGGCTTGGACTTCCCTCTTATTTAAGTGTTAGATATTCAGGTGATCATTGCAATACTTAACTTTTCTGTATGTGTGAAATTTTTCGTATTACAAAACGGCAAGGGAAAGAAAGATAAATTGTTCAGGTACCCATCATACTACATCTGCCAACACCAGGAGACCTCAAAATATCCACCAGAGCCCTTTTCAAGCAACTCCGCCCCCGGTTAGGCTGCTGGAACAGGCTGGGTTTCCCATTCAGAACTTCGTCTTTGTTCCCATGCCCCATTGTTAAGAGCTGTGGGCCGATCTGTGGGTGGGTCTGTCCACGAGAAAAACATCTCTCTCCCTTCGTCTACCCTCTCTGCTTTCCAGCCATCACAGTCGTGAAGAATACCAACAAGCTGCTACGGAATTCACTTCTCCCTGTTTGTCGTTTGGCGTGGATGATACTGACGATGAGGATGATGATGAGTCCAAGCTCCCCAAGCAGACCCTGCTGGGCAGTTTACCAATTAGATCCAAGGAGCCAATGAGAAAAAGGTTTTCTTCATCCAAAGGAGCTTGGGAGAACCCCTCTCTTGTTCCTGCTGGACATTAACAAAGATGCGACCCCAGGCGCTCGTGGCCACCGTCATGGGACCAACCCTAGAAGAAAGCCTACCTGAGACTAGATTGTCCCCAACAAATAGGGGACAGAAATGAAGCACCTCGAGTGTCCACTGAGTCCTGGGTCTCACCTCATAGAAGACTACTTGCCCTGGACTGTTTAATGAAATGACTCAATAAATATTCTGAGCCAGTTTCATTTGGATTTTCTGCTCTTTGCCACATGAACAATTCAGATCCGGACAGCAGAGCACCAACTCAGGTGGTGCCATTCCAGAAAGTGATCGTGGCCACCGTGCTCACATTCAAAATACTTATGAGCAGTCCCTAAATGTCCCTGTCCCCAACCCGCTCCGCCCACCAGCCTCCCCTAGCTGTGCACTTCTAAAGAGACTTCTGCCAACTCTCAAAGCACTTTTTATTCAAAGGTGCTCTTCTCCAATTTGGAAGTTAGATCAGAGACTTGGGAAGTGTCCCTGAATTATTCAAACCCACTGGGATGATGAGCTAGTTCTCCGGGATCTTCTAGTCCCACCTGTTTGCCCTCCGGATCCCCATCTCATCTTCCCTCTTCCTCCCCCGCTCTCCCAACCTCTCCCACCAAGGGGCTGTTTTCAGGTGCTGGAAAGCAGTCTGAACTTGGAGTCAGACAGATCTCTAAACCTTGAGCATGTTACTTCACTTCTAAGCCCCAGTATCCTATTCAGGAAAATGGGAATAAGACTACTCAGCTCATAAAGTGGAATGGGGATTATGCACGATTAAGTATGAGACCACACCTAGCTCTGAGCCGGTATGCCTGATCTTTGCTTCTTTTTCTTTCTCTCACGTAGCAATCTGCTTTGCTCTAAGAGCTTCCATGTCCTCAAAGTCTTCTGAGGTCACCCTTTCTGTAATGTAACTGCCACGCAAAGTAACCCAAGTCCCCATCCCATTGGACCACAGGAAAGCCAGCCTCCTCCCAAACATTTCTGAGGGCTCCCTGGGCACGGTTATTGTCACTTATTCTCACCTAGAACTATACCTTCCTGCTTCTCCCCTCTGCCTGAGGCATATGGTCTCCTCTCGCTGGGGGTGGGCACCGAGAAATCAGCCCCTCCTTCCACGTCCTGGGGGCAGCACTGAGCTGAGTGCTGGGTCTTTTGGAGTTTACTGGAGTTTACTCAATACTTGAGGCTATTTACAGACAAATTCCAGAGCAAAACAAGAGAACTGATATTTGAGATGACTTTATTAGCACACAGACACAAAACGGTATATGGTTAAAAAGTGAATCTCACTCATGCTCCAGTTCCCCAAAAGGAACCATTCTTTTAGTTCCTTATGTATCTTTCCAGAGATGGTCTATGGATTTACAGGGATATATTTTTCTCCAGAAAGTGAACAATTGAAGTTTCAATACGATAAACGAGGGCTCTGAAGCCCAGCCGTTCAAGCGCACAGCCATGGCCGCCTGTGGTCCAACCCGACTTCTCCTGCTCAGACCCGAGCCTTCTCTCCTCTCCCCTTCACCAAGCTGCTTGGCTCCTGACTGTCTGCCCTCAGTTCCCATCTGCTCCCCAAGCCAGGTAACATCCACCACTGCTCCTTCATCCCCAGGGCTGCTTCATCTCCCCGTAAGGATGGCCCCCCAACCAAAGGTCAGCTCCGCTCCAGGTGAATCGTGCCCCCAACCCCTCAAGCAGATGGTACAGATGCAGCAGCCGGTAGAAGAGTTGTGATGGATTTGTACCCCCTGCGCGGCGGTCTTCTGTCAGGCAAGCTGGCTTCAGCACGTGCTGCATGGCTGTTTCTCCCATCCCCCTCCTTTTCTGCCAGGAGGCATTGGCTGAATGCAAAGGAAGCTCTGTCACCTCCAGGGAGCTCTATCCCTGTAACTAGCCCCACTTTGCAGCTGAGGAAATGAGGCTCTGAGAGGCTGATGGACCTACCTGACCCCAGAACTGGCTTCTCTGACTCCTGCCCTGTGACAAATCCAAGGTCAGCCCTGCCTCTCCAGCCCCGAGGACTGACTTCACCAGATAATCAGAATGCTTTCCTAAGCCCCAGCTAGCTACAAAGCTTGCAGGTTGACCTTAGAGTGCAGGTAAGAAAAGAAGCACAGCTGATGTCGGAGGGAGAGGCATTGGGGTGCCCTGAGCTTGCAGCCACAGAAAGCAGGGATCCAAGGGCAGCCAAAGGTTAACCAAGGGCCCTGAAGCAGGCAAGGGGCAGGGGTGCTCTCGGGTACAGCTCATCAGCATTCTCACTGCGGGGTCCCAGCCCACCTCGCACTCTCCTCTCCTGCTGCTCACATCCCTCCCTCTTTATTCCCAGCAGTGCTGCTGTCTTGGCTGGGGGGTCCCTACATACCACCCTGCAAGCCGAGGCCACCCATATGGTTGCTTCTGTCTAGAATCACTTCCCTCTCTTCCACCTGATCCCACCCCTCTTGAAAGTCAAACTTCCAAAACTCAGATGACGTCACTTTGTCTATGACTCTCCATCCCTCCCCCCAGGGGCTTGCCCACCCAGCTGGGTCAGGAGGTCACGGTTTTGGGAGGAGGAGGAGGGGATCTCCTATTGCTGAGCCTACAAGGAAGGCTGGTGCAATGGAAGCAAGTTTTAGTTCAAATCTAATATATGCAAATTGTAATCTGATCTCATCATCTCCTGGTTTGTAGAGCATGACAAGAGGGAGAGAACAATTATAATTACAATTAATTGTGAGGGAAATTGAAGACGTTTTTGAATATGAAGTTCTACTAATATTCTGAGGGAAGCTCTTCTGAGATTCATCACATTTAAATGCAAGAGGGCACCCCAGACATTGTGGAAGGTAAATCCCCTTCTTGTTTTTATTATTGCCGACAATACCTGATGCCTCCAAGTACCCATATTTGTAACCCAAACTTCCTTAAGCTCTACCAGCTTGTGAGTGTCAATGAGTCAGTAAGAAGGATAATGACTCCACCTGCCCTGGCTCATGGCCACCATGGCGGGCACGTTCCGACTCATTCCAGAAGGCCCTGGAGGACCCTCCTTGGTGTTCCGTTCCAGCAATGTTCCTGCCACTCTGCAACCTCTGCTCTTCTACCCGGCTCCCCACTTCCACAAGGCGGAATTACCTTGGCAAGTGTTAATTAAGCTCATTTCCCCAAGCTACCATGTCTTCCCCGGGCTACCAGTCTCCATGCCCCCCTCCTGGACACAGAAATCCCTCCACCGCCGGCCCTGCAGTGCACCCTGGTCCACGAGCGCGTACCCGCCGTAGAAACTGTTGGTTGGGTGCTGCCTGCACTCGGGTGTTTTGGCCTCCCTCCTTCTGCCTCTCTGGGAAAGCAGCTCCCAGACCAACTGCAGCAGAAATAGCAGGTGTCACCTCTGCTCTTCTAGTCCCTGCCTTGGACCCAAGCCAGCTTCTGGTTCTGTCACTGCCGCTCTCCCGGGTATTCCGTTGTCCTGGGGGGCAGAGGCCCTCCTCGAGGGCCAGAGCAGTCTGCTGCCCAGGAGAGATACCCCAAATTCACCCTGGGTCAAAGGCCACAAGAATGCATAGCAAAGTGGGGTGGAAGCATGGCATTCTTTCCCACTAGAGTGCCTGCATTCTCTTGCTGGGATCCAGATGTGCCTCCAGGCGGCTGGTCCAGGGGCACGGGGGAATAATAGTACAGTTGACTCAACAGCCTCATTTCCCTCTGATGGCTAAGACCCGGTTACTGGGCAACCACTTCGGCCACCCCTGCTATCTTCCTCCCTTGGGGTCAGTTCTTTGCAAACCGCCAACCCCCCAGCCTCTTGGCAAATGCATTGCAGTCAGGCGGGTCCCACCATTTCACCTGAGCTGTCGCAGGGTGAACAGGACGCCCACCGAGTTCCCATCAGGATAATCCTATCAAACGTGACTGTTAATAATGTTTCACTAATCAAGCACGTGCTCTATGCCAGGCGGCTCGGCCCTGGCAGCCACAGTCACACGTTTCAGAGAACAAGCCTCAAGAAGCAACGTAGGGGGCTGAAGCCGAACCTCGCAGCCTGCGAAGGCAGAGCTGGGCTGCCCCAAACTGGCCTTCCTGCCTGGGGTTTCATGACACCCAGAAGAGATTCTCCCCAAAGTCCCCCAAACCATACTGTTTACAGAAGGCTACAGCTAAACCAGATGATTTTTGCTTTTCCCAACCATGTTTTGGCTTCTTCCTTACTTCTTGAATCCGAGGGAATTCTGGGAGAATAACAACAAGTTTTAGGAACTAGATGAATCAGGGGGTATTTGAAAGTAAAATGGGAATTGGGCCTGAAATGCCCAAGTTCTTCTCTAGTCTGTGAGGTGTAAAATTTGCAAAGGAGCCTGCAGAGCCTCAGAGAAGTGGAGTTAGCATTGCAAATGTGCTCTCCCTTGGGGATCTGAGGCCAACCTCTGCTTTAGGATGGTACCTGGTACCTGTGCCAGTTCACAGTGGGGCTGGAATATTGATTTTTCCATTATTCCAGGATAGCAGTCCTCCACGGGGGCTTTGCATTCAGCAATCCAGAAAGTTTTCTGAACAACGCCTGTCTAGGCCAGGCCTCATGCTGAGCATTTGTGTTAGAGAAATGAACCAGCTGCAGCCCTGCTCTTGAAGATCTCGTAATCACGGACACAGAGCCCATCACTGCTAGAAATAAGAACAGCAGGTGCTGCTCGCTGAAAGTTTCCAGATTCCAGCTACCGTGCCTGAATTTTATATGCATGATCTCATCTGACTTTCTCATCCTTGCAAGAAGGTTCTAGGACGTTCCAATTGGCGGATAGGAAACTCACTGAGAGAGGTATGATAACCTGCCCAAAGTCACGCAGTCAACAAGTGGGGGATCTGGAATCCTAACCCAAGTGCCTCTGACTTCAAGTTCCATGCTGCTGGCAACCACCCCTCCTTCCTCATCACAAAGCCGTGTGCCAAGTGCTGCACCAGAGGGGTGTACAGGGTATAGTGAGGCCCAGGGGACAAGAGGAAGTAAGTCAATGGAGCCAAGAAACAGAAGTAGAAGGAAGGAGGGACCGTCATGAAGAGCTTCCTAGAGGTAGTTGCATTTGAGTTCAATGTCATAGAATCCTGGTGAGTTTTCCGGGTGGACAAGGAGTCGGGCTAGCATTCTAGGCACCAGGAGCAGGATGAGTAAAGACAGAGCTTCGGGGTACATGGCATATTGGAGGGGAAGCCAGCAGTTTTCCATGGCTGGAATGTAGGTGAAGGGGCAGGGGCATTTGTTAGTGGTGGGGCTGGCAGAGAAGGCTGGAGCAGAAGGGCCTTGAATGCCGCGCCAACAGGGCTGGACTTGGTCCCGGGAGGACTGGGGAGCCATTGAATGATGGCAAGCACAGGGTTGATCTGATGTATTCGCGGCTCAGGAATGATCATGGTCCAGACAGAAATGGAGCCGCGGTAGCAATCCCACAGAAAGCGGGGCTCAGCCCGCTGCAGAGACGGGGAAGGTGGGACCTTGCCGCCTCTTGGGAGCCCAGATAACAACACAGGCCTGTCAGAGGCCTGGGGATACAGGAAATCTAATCCCATCACAGATTCGAAGGTCTGGATAGCATTTTCCTTGCTCACTTTTCAAAACCTGAGATTATGGCTCTGGGCTCCACAGGCTGCCAGGACGGTCTGTCTGTTGTATTTTGGTTTTAAAATGGCAGGGATTTTGCATCCTGCTGACATGCCAAGAAGACACTCATTTTTCAGACAGATCTTTTAATTTTTAAATTGCATTTCTCATTCTAGGACTAAGACATCTTCAAAGGGCATAGGGAAAATGAAAAGAAAAATATATATATATATATTATACTTTATAACCTGCCCAAACTAAACTGATTATTTACACATGCAAATTCCCTCCACACTGTGCCACATGCCAACGTATTTCTTATAAAGTTATCATTTTAGAAGACCCAACATCTTTGGAAGAAAAAATGCCTGCATTGAACAGCTTTCCTTGCATAGGATTTCCTTAGGAAATATTTTAGGAGGGCAAAAACAAACACCAAAATTTTAAAACATGAGCTTTGAAGCCACAGACGTCCCATACTGCCTCTCACTAGCACCATGAGCTGAGGAATGCAAGTCCATATCTGGGTTTTCTCCTCTGCAGACAGAGCATAAGGAAGGTCCCTGCTTTGTTGGATGCCTGGAGGCCTGAGAAGGAAATGGGATAATGCTTGTGAGGTCCCTCGCACGGTGCCTGGCACAGGGTGAGTGTCTGCCAAATGCCTGCTTATGTGATCACAGCCATTATTATTATTGAAATATTAACTTGTTATTTTCTTATAAAAGTAATCCCCTCATATTAAACCCTTTAGAAAAGACAGACATGCTAAAAGAAAAATTTCACACCACGTACAGCCTCACGGTTCCAAATGATACTGTGCATCTTTTGCGTTGTCCCTTTCTGTCTTTTTCCTATGCAAATCCATCTGGGTATATACAGACAAAAGTTTCAAAAATAGGACTCTCCTGTACATACTGTTTTGTAAGAGAGCTATTTAGTGGGAGACTTTGCAAAGACAACAAATTAGTGAAAGGCATCATGCCCATACTCTGAACTGAGTGTAAACAGTGTAAGCATGTGCCCAGTGTAAGCTGATAAGTGACGCCAGATCTAGAATTCCTGACTCCTTCCTTGACCAGCAGCCAACCATCTGTGTAAGGCTTCTAAGAAAGAAGTCATGCTCAGGAATAATAGAGTTCTGATATTAATTTCCATTTTCTTCTTACTAAGCATTTGGTAAAGTCTTACACGCCATAATCTTATAGGTATAACCATATATCTTATGAAGCTAAAAGACTTTCTGTTCAAGTCTGCTCAGGTCCAATGCGTGTCTTGTTTCCCTCTTGGATTTCCTGGTTTCCTTTCATTACGACTTCCTTAAGTCTCTTCTTACGAAGCCCTGCTTTCTCTGAGGGCCTCTGAAAAATGTCCTGTGCTATTTAATAATGGTCTCGAAATGGCTATTCTGCTTGCCTGGACCTGTCATTGTCCGCCCAACTTGGAAAACTGCTCTGCCTGACCCGGATAGTAGTACTCCACCCGCTTCGAGCCCAGAAAAGTAACTTCCTAAATGAGGTGCCAGGTGAAATCAGATTGCCCCAGGGATTCTGGTATAATCCAAATAAAAATGGGTTGCCCTAAAGGCAGCCCCAGGCCCTGGGTCAAGTCCCAAAGAAACGCAAGTACAGTTACAAAAGCTTTGAAAAGTAAGGCAGGGGGGCGCCTGGGTGGCTCAGTCGTTAAGCCTCTGCCTTCAGCTCAGGTCATGATCCCAGGGTCCTGGGATCGAGCCCCGCATCTGGCTCTGTGCTCCACGGGAAGCCTGCTTCCCCCTCTCCCACTCCCCCTGCTTGTGTTCCCTCTCTTGCTATGTCTCTCTGTCGAATAAATAAATAAAATCTTTAAAGAAAAGAAAAGTAAGGCAGGTTTGTATTCCAAGAGCTCTTAAGGAGCATACAAAAGGGGAATTGCAGGGTGCAGAACCAAGCAAGACTTCCTTTAAAATCGGTTTACCCAACACTGTCTCCAAAATCCATCATTCCTAGCAACTGCATCTTCTCCCTTCTTTCGTTCTCGCCCCTCCCCAGGAAAAGGCTCCCTCTCTCCCTGACCCCTTCACAACCCGCCCCCACAGCAGGTGTTTTCTTTTCCAAGTAGGCTGAATGGCCTTGCTCTGAAGATCCCTAAGCCATTTGCTACCATTAATACCCTCAGAAACACATGAAAAGATATGGAAATCGGATACTATAAAAAGAAATAGAGAACAAAAAATCTTGGAAAAAGTAGAAATTAAAAACTCAATAAAAGCGTTGGAAGACAGAGTTGAGGAAATCTGCCCCCTCCCTCCCCAAAATAGAACAAAGAAGTAGAGACTTTTTAAGAAAGAAAAAAAAAAAAGAGGTCCAGGAAGTTCAGTGTTCCAATAATAAGAACTTCAGAAAGAAAAAAAGAGAGAAAATAGAAGGGAGAAATTCTTCCCCAAAATAATTCAAGAAAATTTCCCAGGTGAATGAGAGTCCAGACTGAGAGAACCCACCCAGGGCCCAATGCAGTGGACAAAAATAGACTAGCGCCAAAGCACATGATTGTGAAATTTCGGAACATCACGAGGAAAGATCTCTCTCTTTCTTGAGCTGCCAGCAAGAAAATTGTCACATGCCAAAGATCAGGTATCAGAATTGCTTTGGACTTTTCTTTTCTTTTTTTTTTTTTTTAGATTTTATTTATTTATTTGACAGAGAGAGAGACAGCGAGAGAGGGAACACAAGCAGGGGGAGTGGGAGAGGGAGAAGCAGGCTTCCCGCAGAGCAGGGAGCCCGATGTGGGGCTCGATCCCAGGACCCTGGGATCATGACCTGACCCGAAGGCAGACACGTAAGGACTGAGCCACCCAGGCGCCCCTGCTTTGGACTTTTCAACCGCAAACTAGAAAACGATGGTGGGTGCCTTCAAAGTTCCAAACATAAATACACAAATTCCGGGGGAGAATTCTGGAACTGGCCAAATTGCTAATCAGGTGTGAGTATAGATTAAGGATATTTTCAGAAATGCACGGTCTAGCACACCCTTGTGCACACTCTTTGTCGGGAAGCAGCAGGAGAGTGTGCTGTTTCAGAGGGAGGTGGTAAACCAAGAGAGGAAGACAGGGTGCAGGAAGCGGAGTTCAGGTTTAATGTGGTGATAACTATTTGAAAAAACCAATCAAGCAATAAGAAATCCATTCCAAGGGGAAATCTTTTTGCTGGATTTATTACATGACTCAGCCAGGAAAAATGTTTGCATAGTCAACCCATTACAACATATAGATCTCATGCCCATTTGATTTGAAAGGAAAGGAGGAATCTTTTTTTTCTTTTTTTAGATTTATTTATTTACTAGAGAGAGAGAGAGAGAGTGAGCACGAGCGGCGGGGGGCGGGGGGGGCGGGCAGAGGGAGAAGCAAACTCCCAGCTGAGCAGAGAGCCCAGTCATGGGGCTCAATCCCAGGACCTGGAGATCATGACCTGAGCCGAAGGCAGATGCCTAACCAGCTGAGCCACGCAGGTGTCCCAGAAAAAGGGAATCTTAAAAATATCAGTACTCAGAAGGGAGGATGAGGGTTGCCAGGGGCTGGGAGAGGGGGATGGAGAGTCACTGTTTAATGGGGACAGAGATGCAGCTTTACAAGATGAAAAGAGTTCTGGAGCTGGATGTTGGTGATGGTTGCACATTATGAATGCATTTAATGCCACTGAACTTTATGTCTAGAAATGGCTAAGATGGTAAGTCTTATGTTTGTATATTTTACTACAAAAAACAATTTTTTTTTTTAAAGTGAGGGTTAAAGTTATCGGGGCACCTGGATGGCTCAGTCAGGTGAGTGTCCAGTTCTGGATTTCGGCTCAAGTCATGATCTTGGGGTTGTAAAATCGAGCCCTGCATCAGGCTCCACCCTCAGCACAGAGTCTGCTTAACATTCTTTCCCTCTCCCTCTGCCCTTCCTCCTGTTCACACTCTTTCTCTTAAAAATAAAAAATAAGGGGCGCCTGGGTGGCTCAGTCGTTAAGCGTCTGCCTGCGGCTCAGGTCACGATCCCGGGGTCCTGGGATAGAGCCCTGCATCGGGCTCCCTGCTCCGCAGGAAGCCTGCTTCTCCCTCTCCCACTCCCCCTGCTTGTGTTCCCTCTCTCGCTGTCTCTCTCTCTGTCAAATAAATAAATAAAATCTTTAAAAAATATAAAAAATAAATAAAAAATAAAAAAATAAAATAACTATTTTTAAAAAGGGGAGGTTATAACTTCTGATACCAATTTCAGATATTTAGTAGACCCTAAATGCTTCAGTTTTAAATTCTTACTTAAGTTTGGTATTGTCTTGCATTTTTGCTTTTTATACGTTCTTTAGCTTACAAAGCAAGCTCTCATATTAGGAGTTCAATTTTGCTGCTTATCTTAAACACGAAATCAATTATTTTGCTTTGTCTCAGTGGACAATAAAATTTCTAATCCAGAACCTTATCAAGATAATGTCAACCTCATTTGTGTACCTTTTTACAAATAAATCCACAAACTGAAAGTGAGGGGAGAAAAAGTATCAGGGTGCCTGGTTGGCTGTCGGTGGAGCATGTGACTTGATCTCAAGGTTGTGAGTTCGAGCCCCACGTTGGGTACAGAGATTACTTAAAAATAAAAAAAAAATTTTTTTTAAAGTATCAGTACAAAAGAATGCTTATCAAGAAAAAGATAAGCAGGGGCGCCTGGGTGGTTCAATCAGTTGAGTGTCTGCCTTCGGCTCGGGTGGTAATCCTGTGGTCCTGGGATCAAGTCCCACTTCAGGCTCTCTGCTGAGCGGGGAGCCTGCTTCTCCCTCTCCCTCTGCCTGCCACTCCCCCTGCTTGTGCTCCCTCTCTCTTTCTCTCTCTCTCTCTGTGTCAAATGGATAAATAAAATCTTTTAAAAAAATAAAATAAAATTCTTAAAAAAAAAAAAGAAAAAGATAAGCAGAGAGAAAGGAGGATAGATCAAATGGGAAGCATAACATGATAGAAATATACTCAAATATGTCACTTAGAACAGAGATGCTTATATTGAATAGGAAAAAAAATCCAGCTATATTGTTTTGTGAGATGTTATGATGGCACAGCAAGCTTGAAAATAAGCTGACATAGTAAAA
Organism: Zalophus californianus; assembly: GCF_009762305.2. Lineage (NCBI taxonomy): Eukaryota > Metazoa > Chordata > Mammalia > Carnivora > Otariidae > Zalophus > Zalophus californianus. The sequence goes on along the minus strand of NC_045599.1, from coordinate 90,602,563 downwards.
GATGCACCTAGTCAAATAATAATCTAAAACTGGAGACGGAAAATTTTCTCTGTGAAGCACCTGATAATAAATATTTTAGGCTTTGCAAACCTTACAGTCTCTGTCATTATGTATCTCCCACTGCACTATGAAAAAATCAGCCACAGACAAGAGCAAACCAATGGGTGTGGCTGTGTGACAATAAAACTTTATTTAGAAACTCAGCCATCGGACTGTATTTGGCACACAGGCCATAGTTTGCAGCTCTGTGATCTAGTCCCTGGTCCGCTCTCTGGCTTCACGCCTTCCTCCTCTCCCACTCTGGCCTGCTCAGCTGTCCACCCCAGCTCTAGCCATGGACAGCCCTCCTGTTCTTCAAACCTGTGAAGACTTTCTCCATCTCAGGATTTTGCATTTGCTGTGCCCCTTGCCTGGAACATTCTTGGACTAGACTCACTTTCTCATTTCCTACAGGAATCCGCTCAAATGTCATCTCCTCAAAGAAGCTTCCCAGGTCCCCTGATCTAAGATATCAACTTCTCTCCCATCACATCATGCTTTATCTACTCACCTTTGATTCACGCTTTGTGAGTGCATTTATCATCACTTGACACATTATATCTTTCTTTGCTTATTGATGATCTGTCTTCCCAGCCTGGAATGTAAGCTCCATGAGCAAGGGTTCCGTCTTCATTGCTCATCACTGCATCCTCAGCGCCTATCACTGCCTGGTACACATCATCAGAGCTAGATAAATATTTTTTGAATCAGTGAATGAACGAAGGAAAGAATATCTTTGGCATCATGGGTATTAGGAAACTTCCCTCGGTGAAGGACCCATACATTCTTTTTTAATCTAGAAGAGCAAATTCTATTGCATGGACAGTTTAATTTTTCTTCATCACTGATGTAATAAAAAAAAAGAGAGAGGGGGCATCCATCTCCCACTTGCACAAATAAATGGCACAAAAATCTTTTCCTACCAACAGGAGATTTCTCAAACATGTTTGAGCACTGGTGACATGTGAAAGATAAAGTAAGCTTCTTCTAATTTTTAAAACAATTTTTAAAATAATTGGTTAGAATTGATATAGAATTCTGGGTCATCAGTGGTGAAAAGCCCCTAAGACCCCTCATTTGACACTTTCTCCCTGGAGTGGGCAGTGAGCCCAGAGAGGAGAGAAGACCTCTCAAGATCACAGAGCAGGAGGGTGAAGGCTCAGACCAGCATCCTCACGGTCAAGGACTTAACTTTACCCTGTAAGATCACACATTTTCAGAAGCAAGCCTTTTTTAATCTTGAAAGTAGCATTTATAAGAAAATGGATCCAGCTATTAAGTGTGGAGCTTTAATGTCTAATGGATTCTTCCCTGTCTCTCGGTTATAAATAATCAGAGAATGAATATACTCCCCACACCTTTAAAAAAAAAATCCCGGGTGCCTGGGTGGCTTAGTTGGTTAAGCAACTGCCTTCGGCTCAGGTCATGATCCTGCAGTCCCGGGATCGAGTCCCACATCAGGCTTCCTGCTCAGCGGGGAGTCTGCTTCTCCCTCTGACCCTCCCCCCCTCATGCTCTCTCTCTCTCTCTCATTCTCTCTCTCAAATAAATAAATAAATAAAATCTTAAAATAAAAAAATTAAAAAAAATCCCAGTTGCATGTGAAATTATTTTTACCTTTCAAACAAAAATACTGGCTTTGGAGTTTAATTAGCCAATCCCTGATATCTCTCATCAAAATTAGTAGTCTCTCCAGTGGAGGTGTATAATCACTGAAGTGTTTACCAGGGAGTGTCTTTCAGCCATTTTCAAGCCATTTTTCTCTTGTTTTGAGTATTTGAAGTAGAAAGAACTTCTTAATCCTTCCACCACTTCTTTTCCCGGCTGGAGACAGAAAGCAGATTTGCTAAGAACCGGCACCAGTCTACTCCGTGTGAGCACTGCACAGGTCCGATCTCCTTTCATCCCCATCACAGCTGCTTGAGGGTTTTATTTTTTGTTTTACAGATTAAGGAACAGGCTGGGAGAGGTAAAGTTAGTTATTTCAAGGTCAGGGAAGGACAATGAACAGAGGATTTAGAATCAGACAGACTTAAGTCCAAATTTGAGCCCCAGACCTATCTAGCTAGATGAACCTGGACAAATCACTCAACTTCTGTGAGCCTCTGGGACCAGTGCTGTCCAGTAGAACTTTCTGTGATAACGGAAATGTCCCCTATCTGTGACGTCCATTGTGGAAGCCATGAGCCACAGGTGGCTACGGAGCTCTTGAGATGTGGCTAAAGCAACTGAGGAAGTGAATTTAAATTGTATTTCATTTTAAAGAATTTAAATGTACTTAGCCACATGTGGCTAATGTATACCATATTAGTCAGGGCAGTTCCAAGTAGTATTCTCTTGGACTCAAGCAAGAGGGGCCCCTACCCTGAACCCTGCACTTTAGGGGCCCTATACAGCTCTCCTCTGGCCACAGCCCTCCCCACAGGGAGAGAAATCCACAACTCCCCTGGGCCCACACCCCCACGTTGAGACCACACATCACCTTGGAGATGCGAGATCATGATCTGGAATTACTGCCCAAATAGCCCAAGTCCACTTGCAAGGCTGCCTGGACCTCCTCCCTAGTGCCATGCTTCCAAGGGTCATCTGTACTGATGGCATTCACACCTCTGGCCCACAGGGTATCATTTGTTGGAAGTGTAAACAGAGCTTAGACATGCAGACTGGTGTACCCACAGGAGAGTGTACAAAGCCCCTTGAGACACTGGATGGAGCCAGGTGTGAAAGAGAGGAGAGCAGAGCATAAGCCGGGAGTCAACTCTCCCTGCAACCCGTCTGTCAAAGGGGAACTCCCCTTGAGAGCTTCTAATACATCCCCTTAGTCCTAACCTTTGAATTTAACAAGCTAATCCTTGCTATGTCACATCAACATTTGTTATCTTTCACAATGTAGGTATAAAATCGTTGCTACTGTTTGGAACAAAAGAATGCTATTCCACCATCCTTAGCTTCCAGCAACGAATCCCAGCCCAGAACATTCCTGCTGCAAGGAACTATCATGGGGCCTGCTTCCCAGTATTCAGAGATCCCTGGGTTCTGCCTGTTTCCAAGCCTCCCTCCCCAGCCTCCCATCAACGTGCTCTGGAGCAGGGATTCTCCAATCCTGTGACTGGCCCCATACCTTCCCCCCACCACCCATCCATCGTGCAAGCCAGGGGCTTAACCTGGGCCTCTTCGTTGTTATTGCTCACAGCTGTTCATCCGCGGTTCTGTCCATTCAGCCCCAGACACGTATCTCAGACTCATCCTTTGTCTCCGGGGAAGCTGTGGGTTCATTGCTTGGGCTCCGCCATTGTGATCATGGCTGCTGGGCCATAAAAGCGCAGCGGTGGGGGCCCTCAGTGCACACCGGCAAGGCTGCAAACTCCAAGACCAGCGACTGTTGCCTTCTAGGACAAAGAACATCTTCTTAGTAGGGCTAAGACAAAGACGAAGCAGAAGTTAACGTGGCTAATCTGTGAATTGTACTTCGTTTGAATGTTCCCTGCTGGAAGTTCATCCAGTGCTGGGTTAAGTGAAGCTTTCTGCCTAAACAGCAATTGTCTGGCCACCGAGACGCCTCGGGATCCCGGGAGGTAACAAAGATTTTCATTGTAAACCATCTTTCTCGGTAGTTTTTCCCTTACAAAATCCAGGGGCGGAAGTGGTTCTGAGTGAAAGAGTATCCAGGAAGAAAGCAGATAGGGACAACACTACCGGGTACCCCTCTAAATAGGTACACTGAGTCCCGTTTCTGGCATTCCCTTCCCCTCTTCTCTCCTGATGAGCTCTTCATCCTTCAGAACCCTGCCCAAATGCCATCCGGTGTGAACACCCCCTCCTCCCCCGACACACCCATCTGCCGCCTCCCCCACACACTACCATCTACGAAGGTAGATGTCCCTTCCAATGCTTACGCGGCCTCTCCTGCGCGCGCCCCCCCCCCCCCGCCCCCGCAGGCTGCAGCGCAATTTTTTCATTTATCTGCAGCGGACAGCGAGCTCCTAGAGATGAGGAAGTGTGGGGAGAAGGGAGGGAAGGACAGAGTTCTCAGAGTCAGTTAAGTCACACTCGAGAAATGAATTCCTCCGTCATTCTTGCTGGGTCCCCAAGGGCCTGGAGCATGGGGAAGCGGAAGAGGAGGAGGAGGAAGAGGAGGAGGAAGAGAAGGAGAGGGTAGGTGGGGACGAGAAGGCGAACACGGCCGTCGGGGAAGGAATTAGGAACCGGCACCTGATAGCCGGCATCCAAAGCTGGGAGGAAGCAAGGAAGCCAGAGCTCCCAGGACCATCGTGTGGCGATGGTGGTCACACATGAGCTGGTAGCCAGGGGCGCGAGAAGGGGTCCGGGGCCCAGGACAGGGGCTGGTGAGAATTAGGCCTGGGGTAGAGACTCTCTTTCTAAAAAACTTTAGTGACCGTCCCTAGTCTTCTGCCGGACTGGAAGGGACAGGGTAAATCACACGGTCCTCCTCAAACTTTGGAGCAATTGCCCCCAAGCCGATCAGGCAGGGGACGGGCAAAGGCAGCATCTGCTATGGGGTATGGTCAGTGCTGTGACAGAGGAGGGGACCAGCCGCTATGGGAGTTCAGAGGCAGAGCACAGCCCCATCCACCCCCACCCCCACCCCCGCCAGCCCCCGCCCCGTGTCCGCAAAGGCTCCAAACCCACAGGGACCCAACTCCTATGAGCCCAGTCCCCTCCCGTCCGGAGCTCTAGGCTGGCTTCTAAGAGGCAGCATCCTCAGGAAGCACCGACTCCAAAACCTGGATAGATCGTCACTTTACTTATCCATCCGGAGGGGCTGAGCAGAGGGGGAGGATGGTGGTAACATCAAGTTCCCAGGACAGAGACAAAGAAGCAAATAAGAGGAAGAAGCCCCTGGAGCAGGAGAATCATCCAAAAGAAGTCAGGAACAACACTGGCAGGAGCCAACATCCACTCCTGACCTGGGCAGCAGTGCGGGGGCACCCATGGGATGCCTGTCAGTCTTGGCCCACGTTCGTAAGACCCAGGAGATTTGGAAATACTCCTACCTGAGCCCTTCCCCAGAGAGTCTGAGTTCTTTGGCTCAGGGCCTGGCCTGGACGCTGGGATTTTAAAAAGCTTCCCAGGTGATTGTAATCACTGATTACAATCAAGACTGAAAATCACTGATTTAAAAGGGAGATGATGCAAGATCTTTCTCGGGAGAAAGGGAGGGAGGACAGTGCTCAGAGGCAGAGATGGCGGGAAGCCAAGTGAGCAGAGGGAGGTGTGGAGAAGGGAGGGGTTAACTCAGCAGAGGGATGCTGGAGAGGGGCAGGTGTCCCCACAGCACCAACTCTCACTCCCTCCCACCAACTACATCTGTTCTTTCATGAGAAATGTATTCTGACTTGGTGCCTGTGCAGCTGATAAAGAGAGGAATGACTTCAACATAAGGCCAAAGACTCATCAGTATTTATACTTGATTTTCCCCAGCATGTTCATGACTTCTGCCACCAACAGAACACAGAAAGTATACCAACACCGCTGAGTGCAGCTTGTTACTTTATTTTATTTTTGAGTTATCAGACAGTAAAATTGACCTTTTTCCTTTAGCACACATTTCTGAGATTTAACACATGCCTACAGTTTTGTAACCATCACCACAATCAGGATACAGATTAGTCCCATCCGTCAGCTGGGAAACCTCCCATTTGGGAGGAAACCTACCCATCATGGTCTCCCTTTCTCCCCATCCCTACATCCTAGCAACCACTGATATGTTCTCTGTCATTGTAGTTTTGTCTTTTTGAGAATGTCCCCTAAATGAAATCATACACCCATGTGAAGGATGGATTGCTTCCTGCAGCACAGCCCCTTTGAGATACATCCAAGGTGGTGGATATATCATAGCCTTTTCCTTTTTATTGCTGAACAGTATTTCATTGTATGAGAGCACCACAGTTTATCCATCCGCTTGTTGAAAGACATATTTTGTTTGCACTAGTTGGCAATTATGAAGACAGCTTCTATACACATGTGTGTACAGGTTTTTGTGTTAACATTAAGTTTTCATTTCTTTAGGATAAATAACTAGGAGTGAGATTGCTGATGAATGCAGTCCTATTATATTTTAGGGCCCAGATTACAAGGTTTTTCATGAAAATAAAAATAGTGTTGGGGAAGGAACACTGAACAGTTGCACGGCATGAAATAATTTGTCTTTTTTTAAGCCTATTTACTAACTGTGTTAGACATAATTCTTTTGGTTACAAGGAACAGAAGTCCTTAGCTTAAGTAAAAAGAAATATGTCAACAAGAAGCAGATGTATCTCAAAGAAACCCAGGACAGAGCTGCAGCAGGAGCCTCAGAAAGATCTAGAACAGAGCTGGAGGAAGCCGTCAGAATGCTCCCTGCGTCTCTTGCACCTGCTTCTCTCTGTGCATTTGCTTCATTTTTTCTCCTGGAAAAAAAAAAACAAAAACAAAAACATATTCTCTCTGCAACTTGGTCCTTGGGGTTATTTAGAAGATGTCACCTAGAGTCTCAAAGTTCACATATTAGAAGCCTAGCTGTACAGCAAGACCACCTGCCCATCAAAAAAAATTCCATATTTTAGGACAAGAACCTTGGTCAGTGCATCCCAGTCAGCATGACCAGAAAGGCCCATATGGAACCAACACAACTTCCAGTGATCCCCTTCATGTCCTTAAGAATTGGGGTGCACTGCCCGGAAAAGATACTTGTGTAGTGGAAGGCTGCTCTTTATCACTCTTACCGTGCCGGGGAGTTCTCGCCGGCCCCTTCAAAACTTGCCCACAGACAGGAAGATCAGCCAACCGTCCACCAGAGCGTGAGACGAGGTCTGGGTAGGGTTACTGCACCTTGACGGTTTTCTCTTCACTCTCTCATGTCTCCTGACATGGCTGTCTTCAGGGCAAGTCAGCCAGCCTCCTCCCTCTTCCTCTCAGTGGGGCTGGTGGGAGAAGCAGAACTCCTATAGGGTCTGGGTATCTCCCTCTTCCTCTGTAGGCCCACAAGGGCATTCTGGTTCCTCATTAACATCTGAGGAAGGGAGTTGGTTTGAAAAAACCAGAAAGCTACTAAGATGCTTGCCCAGATATCAACACTGTGGTACTTTAATTCCGATTCTGCTCTTGTACTAGGGATAAGAGCACTAGGTACTTAGGTACCCTCTCAGGGGAAGGAGGCTGAGCTCTTGGATCTTTGTTCACAATACCATCCCATATCAACATTCCCCTACCTTCATGTCTACTCACCCCAAAAGGTGACTAAGATTACATTTCCAACTGAACCAGTGGTTCCTTAATTGTCTACTTACCTGGTACTCTGCAGAGAAATACCCAAGAGAAATAAATAGGTGCACTAGAGCTCAAAATCCCAGTCCAGGTCAAAGACACATCTACCCAAAGACACAGTCATTCAGGCATGTCCCTTCACCTCCTCCCCTCGGGCTCCAGGGGAGGCTTATGGTCAAGGTCAAAAGCCCTAGTCCTGACCAACCAAGAAGCCACATAAGACATTGATTTGTCCCCTGGAAAGATGATCATGCTCTTCTTTGCAGAAGCCCCCAGCATCTCTCCCCGAGTAAAACAGGTCCTGTTTGAAATGGGAAGCAAGAGTCTTCAAAAGGAGCCAGGGCTTTGAGGGCTGTAAGATTAGGGCTCCCATCCCGGTTCTGTTCCCTGTGGCTTGAGAAAAGCACCCAAGCTCCCTGAGCCTCCTTTTCCTCCCCAGTGATGTGCCCCAGAGGTGTTTGAAGATGAAATGAAATGCTTCCTGTAAGTGTTGGCCTGAGATAATTGCTCCAAACTCATTGGTTCTCCCTTCCTATCTTTCATCAACACAACCTTAGGATTTACAGCTGTTTGGCATTTTGACATTATTTGCTTAAAAGTAAGCACAAAGCCTTCCCTGTTCACAATTCTCTAAGGAAAAGAACAAAGCAAAGGCATTCTGTTTTTGACTCATATGAAGGGAGCTTATAGCTTTTCTAATGTGTCCAAGACAATTTCATTCTATCCTTCCTTCTGGGCTCCCAGACCCCTGTCCCTCCATCTCTGTTGGCCCTGGTCAGAGGAGTGAATTTCAGTGCCTCCCACTAGCCGGGGAGCTCCTGGGGAACTGAAGTGTGTCTAAATCATCTTCACATCCCCAATTTCGGGCACAAGGCCTGGCACAAAACAGAAGTTTGTGCAAGTTTGTTGAGGGAAGGAGGGAATGGCTGGAACATGTCTCCAACTACATGACTTGGAAAGATCTCGATTCACGTCTTCTCTGTGTTATAGGCTGACAGTTTGGCGGCCTTGAATTTTAAGCTGCATTTAGATGTTTCTTTTGTCTGGGTTTCCTGGGAAGAAATAACATCAGTTGCAAGAAATGAATATAGTTAATTTATTTGCAAGTCCCAAGTGTTTTTGGAGAGAAACACTCATCCACAATAAACAGAAAATTCTGTTGACTCGATCAGATCATATCTTCCTGTTTAGAGGGCAAAAGGCATAGAAAATCTACCCCACTGATTGCCCCCCTGGTTCTGGAAGGTCTGATCCATCATATCTTTCTAGGAGATTGTATGCTAAGGTACCATGTAATCCTAATAAAAAACAAGTTTTGTTCTACAATTTTTTTTAAAGATTTTATTTATTTATTTGACAGAGAGAGAGACAGCGAGAGAGGGAACACAAGCAGAGGGAGTGGGAGAGGGAGAAGCAGGCTTCCCACGGAGCAGGGAGCCCGATGCGGGGCTCGATCCCAGGACCCTGGGACCGTGACCTGAGCCGAAGGCAGACGCTCAACGACTGAGCCACCCAGGCGCCCCCAAACAAGTTTTGTTCTAAGATGGAATTTAGGAATGAAGATAAATTCTCTAATCATCGAGTTTCCACTCTGAGCGCAAGATTAAAGAAGTTCATTGCATCTCCAGATAGGGCTCCAAGTTCAGCTACAAGAGGAAATGAAATGGTATATCTGACATCTAAGTTGGGAAGATGTAGCTAAAAACTCGAGGAAATATATGTGGAAAGATGTTAGGGTTCGAAGCTGATGGCCAAGAAAGTATTCTCGAGACGTCTTTGGTGCAAAAAGATGGTCTTATTAAAGCCCGGGACAGGACCCGTGGGCAGAAAGAGCTGAACCGGGGTCATGAGGAGTGGCCCATTATATACTTTCAAGTTGGGAAGGGGTTAGTTAGGGATAGTTTAACTCTTTAAGGAATTTTGGAAGCAAGATTTCCGGGTCCTCCAGGGGGCTAGTTATTGTTGGGAAAAGGTCATTTATTACCATCTAATAAAACCTTAGTCATGAGACCCTTCAGGTGGATATCAGTGGGCCATATGCTTGGGGGATGCTTGCCAACATGTATCTCGCAGGGTTTAGAGATGAAAGAAATTTCTAAAGGAATTTTTATATATTAAAGGAGACTTACAGATTGGGGGGGCGGGGAGTCGGGCTAGGATTGCCTTATGCCTTTAGCAAAGTGTCAACATCGAGGCAGTTGAGTCCCTACAGGAATGTCACTCTGTGTTTCAAAGACTTGTCAATGGGCTCTAGGTAGTAAGGACATTTAATAATTGCTCTTCTGCCTTTGTTTCCCACATCAGAAAAGACAGCCATATTCATTGCAGGCTGGAAAGGGATGTCATTTAATATGACAAGTAAACAAAGCCCAATGCCCCTTTTCACCCCCTTTGACCAGCCCCCCATCCCTCCAGACCCCCTTACAATTTGCCTCTCATAACTGCACCAAGAGGCCCGATCTGTCCTCCTCTATGATCCTGCCCCTCCTGCTCAGGCAGTGGCTTTATTAGAGCAATTCTTCATTGTGTTAGGAGTGTTTGCATCTGCTTCTCCCACTAGGAGGGGAAGTAGGGTCTTATTCCTCTTGGATCCTTCAACAATACTTAGCATATTTTTACATCATAACAACAACAGCAGTTCGCAGTCACTGAACCCTGCAGTGCCCAAGCACCTTTGCTCCATATGGTACAAATACCACATTATTTCATTCTGAGAACAAACCTGCAAAGGTTATTTTGTTCCCCACCCCCCCTCCAATGTTTTATTGTTAAAAATGTTAAACATGCAAAAAAATTGAAAGAATTTTACAGTAAACACCCATTTGCCCACTACAATTTCAATTCTACAATTAAATCTTACGATACTAGCATTATCCCTTATCTCTCCATTTGTCCATCCTTCTTCATATCTATCAATCCACCTTATTTTTAGATGCATCTTAAAGGAAGTACAAGTATATTTTTAATCCCTATTTTACAGATTCACAAAGTTGCAGAGAACTTAAACATTTTGCAAAAGACCACACGGCAAGTAAGTGGTAGAGACAGGATTTAATTTTCCTGTCTGCTTACTGCAGAATTCATGGTCTCCCTACTCTACTAGCCTGCATCTGATCAGTATTTATTGAATGAATGAATGAGCAATGTCAGTAGTGAACGGTGCAGGTAAAAAGATGTCAGTTTATCGGCAAATAAAAAGCTGTGTCAAAGTGTGCTATGTTCACATTTTGAGGAAGTGTTCCTTCCGTAATGAAACAAATACTATTTACTGGGCTCTGAATTTATACTAGAGTTTACATTATTGTGGGGGAGATAGACGATCCAAATAGCAAGTTTAAAAATTGGAAAAATTCAGATAGTGATTATGCTATGAAAGAAATCGAACAGGATGAGGGTCTAGGGAGGGTCTGGGTGCTGGAGGTGACGTTGGCTGGGTAGGAAGGAGAGGAGAGCATCAAGGAAGGTAAAAGTAACGCTGGGGTGAACCTGAGTTACGAGAAGAAACCAGCCTTGGGGAAGAGCTGGAAGTAGTGTTTCACTCAAAAGGAACAGCAAGAGCAAAGTCCCTGAGGTGGGAATGACTTTGGAATGCCTGGGGAGCAGAGAGAAGGCTGATGGGGCTGAACAAACAAGAGTTTTAACAGAGGAGATTGGAGAGGTATATGGGTGGCCTCATAGGCCAAGGTAGAAATCTCGAGTGTAAATAAATATAGGAGCAATAAAAAACCTTCTGAAAGTTTTAAGAAGGCAGGTATGGGAAGATCTGATTCACTATGTTTAAAGATTACTCTGATCAAATATGGAAACTGGACTTTAGGAGATAAGAATGAAAGCAGGAAGTCCAGTGTAATGGGCTGAATTGAGTCCTTGCAAAACTTGTATATTGAAACCCTAACCCACAGTACCTCTGAAGGTATTTGGATATAGGGTCCTTACAGAAGTAATTAAGATAAAATGAGATCACTATGGTGGGCTCTAATCCAATAGACTGATGTGCTTAAAAGAAGAGGAGATTAAGACACAGATGCACATAGAGGGAAGGCCATGTGAAGACAGCCATCTCCGAGCCAAGGACAGTCAGGAGGTCTGATCTGGATAAGCTAAATTGAACAACTGAGCTGACAATACGCATGAGCTTGGTTGAGCCCTTACAGTAATCACAAAAATAGCCAATTCTGCTGAACATTGATAGGAACCAAGCACCATCTGAGGCACTTCTACAAAGAGAAAGGAATTAAATATAGGTCTTATGATCCAGAAAGCCAAGAACTTATTTTAAATCTTCAGCAATGTATAGGATTGCATTTTTCGAGTGATCAAAGTTAGAGAAACAAAAGTCTTGACCAGAGCTGCAATAACATGATAGATCCATGGGGCACCTTTGGGGCCAAGTGTATGTGGCACTTGTCTGAGTAGGAGTCAAGCATGTGAAACTGCCTACCCAGTCATGTTAAATGATCAGAAACTAACTGAACATGTTTTTGCTAAAATGATTTCATTTGTCTAGGAAATTCTTAGAACAAAGAGAGTCAGGGACAGAAATGCATTATGAGATAAGTTCCACCTTCAGACTCAACCCACACAAGTCAAAAGCAAAAAAGTTGGATTATCCCTGAGTTCCTGAACACATGGTGCTTGACACCCATAAAAATGGTAAGGGATAGAGATGTGGTCCTTTTTGGGGTCTTTGAAATGAAGAAGTGGAAATCCACACTGTCTTGGCTTCCTGCTTTAGGCTCCAGAAACATGTTGACTTCCAGGTATCGAGCTGGGTCTTGGGCAAAGGCCCAGCTTGGCCCCTGAAGGCAACACTAGGGCTTAGCTTCATTTTCCCATTTTGTTCTCCATGATAGCATTTGGTATACTTTTTCCAGTGTTTCCTTGACTTTGCCATCTATTTTTCTATTTTTCTCTTCTTTAACATTCTCATTGAAACCACAAAAAATAAGAAAAAGGAAGAAAAGAAAAAAATCTCATATCTAACGAAGTGACCAAAAAATAACCACACTAGGTTCTTTTCCCCCAAAGTTTAGCCAACACTAGAGCAAAGTGTAGCAAAGTTTAACAAAAACGAACAATAAAACTATGGCTTCACCACTTGCAAACAGAGCTCTCCTCTTTTGCTCGATAAAATAGTGTAATAATACCCATTGCAGAGGGTTGTGTGGGCTCAAGATAATATATGTAAAGCACCGAGAGTATACCAGGCACTCAAGTAATGGTAACTGTTGTTAACACACATGCCTCCTTCATGGCTCCCATTTGTACTGAGTCAGAGAAGTGACTTAGCTGTGTCAGACAAGACAGCACGCTTCCCTGAACAAGGAGAACGTACTGGAAGACCTGCGAAGGGAAACATCCTACTGAACACCATTACCTGAACTACCAAACATTCACTGGACATCCCCTTGGTGCCCATAAGCCATTAAGAATCTTCCAACCTTACATTTGTCTAAACACGTGTTTGAGCAATTTGTATTTTCAGCTAATAACACCTCCTGAGATAACAAGTTCCACCAGTTAGTCATAGCCCATAAATCTCCTCTTCACTAAAGTAACAGCCTTCAAGGCAGGTGGTGAAACCCAGGGGAAGGAGTTCAGACGCTGTTTTCAAATGTGGGTTGACTCTGCCCTCATCCTGTAAGGTCTTAGGTAAATGGCTAACCTCTATGGTCCTCAGTCTTTTCACTATGAACTGGGGATAATGGCCCCAAGCCACACATGGTTCAGCCTCAGAGACTTTGACCCACCGTTCCTTCTGCCGAGTATGCTCTTTCCCATACTTTATCTACATGGCTTGCTTACTCATGTCATTAAAATGTTTGTCTAGGGGCGCCTGGCTGGCTCAGTTGGTAGAGTATGGGGCGCTTAATCTCAGGGTCATGAGTTCAAGCCCCATATTGGGTGTGGAGCTTACTTAAAAAAATAATAATAAATAAATAAATAAATAATAAAATAAAATCTTTGTCCAAAGCTCACTCGTAAAAAAATGTTCAGTATCTGTACCATAAACACCTAAAAACCTGGACAAAATGTAAGAAACTCTCTTCAGACATTGGACAAGAAGCAGAAAACTACTGTGATTCCGGTGGAAAAGTTACTAAGAGTAGGGCAGCAAAAGAGTAGGAGCTTTACAGATGCGTTGGCTTTCTGTCTGGAGTTAGTTGCTGGAATGCGGCAGAGGAAGGACAAGCCCCAGTGGAGACGAAAATCGTGTTGAACACCAGGAGACAGAGGAGACTGGAATGTGTAAGGAAGAAGACCAGAGAAGAGGGAACTAAGCAGAGGAACAGCCTCCAAAAATCTGTGCAGGGTTCCCCCTTCCTGACGTTGGGTGAATACTAATTTATGTGTGCATGGGGTGAGACTCTGCAAGGCTGTGCAAAGAACAGCTTCTGGGGAGCTAGAAGCTGAACAATTCCCACTGCTCACACATAGCTGCGAGACATCTGAGTTCCTACCAGCCAGAGTGGAGAGAAGTCACTAAAAGCAGAGGGCATTCAGTAGAGACCCCCGACAATACCCAACAACTGCAGAACGTACATTCTGGTCAAGTGCACATGGAAAACACTTTTAGATGAAATGCTGGGTCATAATGAGTCTTAATACATATAAAAAGATTTTATCTAATTAATATTATACTATTTATATAATATATAAAAGGTCATAAATATATTTAAAAAGATTGCAGTCACAGGGAGGGATATAGTCTCTGACCACAATGGAATTAAATGATAAACCAATAACAAAAAGATGTCTGAGAAAACTCTAAGTATTTAGAAATTAAGCAACATACATGTAACTAATCCATGGGTCAGAGAAGAAATCACAAGTGAAATTAGAAAATATTTAACAGGGGCGCCTGGGTGGCTCAGTCGGTCAAGTGTCTGCCTCTGGCTCAGGTCATGATCCCAGGGTTCTGGGATCGAGGCTTGTGTAGGGCTCCCTGCTCTGTGGGGAGTCTGCTTCACCCTCTCCCGTGCCCCCCCCACTCATGCTCTCTCTCTCTCTCTCAAATGAATAAAAAAAAATCTTTAAAAAAATAAAATATCTAACAGAATGAAGTGAAAGCAAACATCAATGGAACAGAATACAGAGCCCTGATATAGCCCCATGCATGTACAGACAACTGATTTTGACAAAGGTTCTCAAGAAGCAATTGAATGGAGAAATCATAGCATTTTCCAAAAAATGCTGCCAGGACAACTGGATATCCATAACAATAAATAAATGAACCTCAATCTAAGTCTTACCCCTTACACAAAAATCAACTCAAAATTGTCTGTAGATTGAAATGTTGAATATAAAACTCTAACGCTTTTTTTAAGATTTTATTTATTCATTTATTTTAAAGAGAGAGAGAGAGCACAAGTAAGGGTTGGGGGAAGGGCAGGGGCAGAGGGAGAGAGATAATCTTAAACAGACTCCCCACTGAGCACAGAGCATGATAAAGGGCTCTATCCCTCTACCCTGAGATCGTGACCTGAGCCTAAATCAAGAGTCAGATGCTCAACTTACTGAGCCACCCAGGCACCCCAAAACTCTAACACTCTTAGCGTGATCCATAAAAGAAAAAACATCAATATGGGGCACCTGGCTGGCTCAGTCAGTGGGGCGTGCAACTCTTGATCTCGGGGTTGTGAGTTCGAGCCCCATGTTGGCTGTAGAGATTACTTAAAAATAATAAAATCGAGCAATTAAACATCATCAAAATGAAAAGCTTTTGTTTCGTGAAAAACCCTGTAAGACAAGCAGACTGTAAATTGCAAATTGGAAGAAAATATTTGCAAACCATTTATGTGACAATGAACTCATTGTCTAGAACATATAAAGAACTTCCAAAACTCAAGATTTAAAAAAAAAAGTCAATCCAGTTCAAAATGGGCAAAGACATGAAGAGGTATTCCACAGAAGAGAATAAACAGATGGCAAATTGTTGCATAAATAAGCCCAACGTGGCCTCTGTGTATTCACCCCTGGATTGCTTATTTCTTCCCTGCAGACCAAGACCCATTAGCTTAAAACCTGCTAGTGCCAAACTCAAATTTTTATACATCGAGTTGCTTTAAACATAGCCCCAATGAGCAGATTTTTAGCCGTGTAGAGCCTGCTTGCTTTGCATCCCCTGTTGAACCTCAGCCCATACCTGTTCACTACAGCTAGAGCCTGAGGTGCTAAGCCCCCAGGCTACTCTAGCCCTCAGGAGGTCTGTGATTCAGAAACTGGAAGCCAGGCTGCTGAAGGACATCACCTGGACACATAAGCCTCTTCTCTGGTCCTCCTCTTTCTTGCCCTCCTCCCCTTCTGAGTAGCAACCCCTCAAGTCATAACCTCCGGACAGTCTCCTGCTGTGGGGCACTGCTCTCAAAACCCTGTCCAAGCACCGAGCAATGATGTTGGTTGTGCATCACTACCTCTCACGGTCGTATCTTTTTCCTTGATCAGCCCCAAATCCCTCAAACCCGTGACACAGATAAACACACGGGAAGATGTTCTATATCACTATATACCTATTAGATATATCTCACATTAGATATCACTATATACCTATTAGAACAGCTGAAATTAAAGATATTGACAATATCAAATGCTGGTTAGAATGTGGAGAAACTAGATCTCTGGCTTATTACTGGTAAGAATATAACATGTACAGCCACTCAGGAAAGTAGTTTGGCACACCCTTAACCAACCACCCCAAGGAATTGCAGTGTATCTTGGACGCTTATCCCAGAAAAATGAAGGTATATGCCCATATAAACGCCTACACACAATTGTTTATAACAGCTTTGTTTGTAATCGTGCCGAACTGCAAACAATGAAAATGTCCTTCAGTAGGTGAATGGTTAAAAAAACTGGTCCATCCATACGAGGGGATACTACTCGGTAATAAAGAGAAGCGAATTATTGACACATACAACAGTTTGGATGGCTCTCAAGGGCATTATGCTGAGTGGAAAAAAGTCCATCTCAAAAGGGCAAATACTGTATGATTCCATTTAAATCATGTTCCCCAGATGAGAAAACTGTAGAGCTCTAGAAGGGACGAGGCTGCTGACAAGGGAGAGAGAGTGGAGGGGAAGGAAGTGGGCGTGACTACAAAAGGGAAGCGCTAGGGAGACACCTGTGCGGATGGCCTGACTGGCTCTGGGTCTATACCGCGGTCATGGTCACACAAATCTACAAATGACATAGAACGAAACACAGGCATTGTACCAATGTCAAATTCATGGTGTTGATGTTGTGTTCTTATGTAAGATGTGGAGGGGGTTCATTGAAACTGGCATGTAGAATTTGTCCTAAACACTCCACTTAGCCAGTTCAGCACCCCGCTATAAAGCACACGAACTGATGCCCACTGGGTGGTCATCGCTCACCTCTGCAGGCTACTCTCCAGCACTCTGTGTGCTAAAGCTCCCACCAGTTGAGCTGTCTGTGTACCGGGAGTAAGTTGTATTTGTTCTCAAGCCTGTTGGGACCACTTCAACTGTTTTTCTAATTACTTAATTAAAATAAACATAATAAAAGCCAATTAAATATGAGTGGGATAAGTAAAAGAGTTGCTGTTTCAGTGAAAACCAAATTGAAGGCTTTGGAAAGCCTCAAAAAAAAGCAAATCACACATACAAAATTATGGATGTCGAATTAGGTGTGGGCGAGCCAACAGTAAAAGAATCAGAGGGGGTAGGAATCTTGAAACTCCAAAAGGATGCTGCGTTCCAATTGTTTCACCAAGATCTCAAAGTTCCTGCTCCTTTTCACAGAATCCTAAACCAGAAATTTTGGATGGTGCGTTGTGGGGGATGCTCACGCAGGAAAGACAACACACAAGTCCAGTCCGAGGACACACACACAAAGGCCTTGGCTCTGCATCAAAAGGTTAGCAGTGTAATAGATTTAGCCACAGACAAAGGTCAAATAAGATGCGTTAGATGTGCTGGTATCATCCCTGAATCCCCATTTCAATTAACTACCACTCCGCTTATTTCTAAAGTTCCCTCCCGTGCTCCCCTATACATATCTGACAACGTACATGAAGAACCACCTCAAAAGTTCTACCCTCTTGTGCATGCCACTTTGCGAAATTTCATCCCAAAAAAATGATTCAAAAATCTAGAGAAAGCTGTATGTGCGAAGATGGAGTATTTATGTAGCAGTAACTTGGTTGATCAGTCACCTGTATCAATGCCCTTACCTTCTTCGAGGGGCTTCTAGCCCACCCCCCACCGCGTACAGTATTGGTCTTGCTGTGCATCGAGGCACTCAGCCTCAGCCTCTCTGAGGTCTGGGCATGTGACCCAGGCTAGGTCGATCACATTCTCTCTCTGTGGCGGAACAACACAAAGCAAGCACAAGTGACATATTGCCATTCTGACAGCAGAGCTGTAGCCAGACCGTCAAGTAGCTCCTGTCCCCCAGAATCCTGCTACTTCCTCAACTCCTGGACTTTTTATTCATCTGGTTCTTCAAGCCCCTTGAGAATTCCACGAGCTCATCTACATCCTCCATGTAAATCCCTTTCCTGTCTAAGCATTCCAGAGTTGGTTTCTGTTACTTGCTGAGGAAGAACCCTAACGGACTTGATTGATAAAGGTAGAAAACCACAGAAACCATCTAAATGTCAAAGAATTAGAAAACAACAAAGTAAAGCATAGTTTATCCACTCAAAGAAATATTATGCTGTCATTAAAAAATTATCACTATTACCTTCCCTTTTCTCTCTCCCTCTCTCTCTGACAAATAAATAAATAAATAAAAATCTAAAAAAAATTATCGATATTACAGTATATAGTAAAATAAAGATGTCTATAATACCATGTCTGTGAAAAAGACCATGGTATAAAATTGTATATGCAGTATGATTACAACTATGTAAAAGTGTATGTAGAGGTACTTAAAATAATAACATTACTGATGGGATTGTGGTTTTTGTTCTTTTTTCATATTTTAAAATTTTTACTAATTAAATTGTCTTCTTTTCAAAAGAGAAAAGCTAATTTTTATGTGTGGGTTTTTTTGTTTTGTTTTGTTTTGTTTTCTTTTATCTTGTTTGTGTGTGGGGTTTTTTAAGTAGGAAAAAGAAACCAGATTCAAATTGGTCCTTCTTGTTGTCACCGTCTGTCCGCATCATGGGGCACAGGTCCTCCAGTGGCTCACTTAACTGTTTATTGTCATGGGATGGATAACTGAGCTCAAGTTCTTGAGTACCTAGGATCGGATGGGCCCCTCCTGGAACTCTGCATCATCCCCAGTCCTTACAGCAACACCGTGAAGTCAATAATATCACCCCCAATTTTCAGAGAAGCAAATCAAAGCCCGGACTTTGTAGCAGCTGAACCCCCCATGGTAAGTGACAGAGACAATCAACCTAATACATTATTTCTGCTCTCCAGCACCATTTTATTTATATATGTGACAAGGTATAACAATTGACTTTTCAACCGGGCACCAATACACGACAAGGCATGACATTTCCAAGTGGGGAAAAAGATGCAGATGTCGAAGGAAATTCTTGAGAACCATTTCCTGGACCCCCTCACCCACCCGGATGATAGAAAAGAGTTGAAAACAGAGGATGGGGACTTTTGTGAGCAGGCTCATTTTGGAGACAGCTGTACTGGAAGTCCCATTTCCTCTCCCACCTGGTAAGGGGGTGCCTTCCACAGGGCTACTCAGATGTGACTGAAGCATCGGGGAGCCCTGGGGGTCTGGGGTCTGACTCCTGCACTGCAGGGCAGTCAGGGTCAGGGATGATTCAGTGCATCCTCAGAACCAAATGAGGTCACAGAGCAGATCAGGTACAGCACCACTGATTTGTCTTAGTTCCTGTCAAATAAGGCAGCTTGGAGGGACCAAGGCACTCCAGCAGCTGGATTGAACTCCTAGAGAGGAGGGAAGCACTTGCAAGTCATCACCCAAAATAAAGAAAGGTCCGAGGACCTACAGGGGAGAGTGGCCCAGAAGGAACATCTGAAAAGTACACGAAAGAGCCACGGAGAAAGATCCAGCTCTTAGATCTTCAAATTTACTCGGTTGAATTTTGTTTTTACACAGATTGGTGATGGCATCGGGATCCAAAGCAAAATCCTGACGGCATCTGGGGACGATGAGAAACACAGGCATGGCGCCCTACAAATCCTTTTGAGTTCACGGTCTTAGCGTGTCCGAGAGCTGCTGGTGAATTCCTCTTGGCTGGAGTTCCACTTGTTCTACATTCAGGCTCTGGATCTAATTGGATTTCCAGCCCAGCGTGAACAGGTCTGGCAGGCTGACAGGAGGCTCTGACAGAGCGCCAGCCCTTAGTAACCTTAACCCTTCCTTGGTTCAGTCCGCAATTCCACGTCCAAATCCCCTCCCCAGTTCCAGCCAAAGTCCCCATTTCCTGGGGTTTGCTGGTTTCGTCCTTTCCGCACTTCCAGTCCCCAGTCTCCCTTAATGGAGTCCACTGGTTTAGTCCACACTGTGTAGTGCCGGTGGTGTGCAAGGCCTTCCATTGACCAGCCTGCAGTAGCCTCCGAACCCCAGCCCTTGGTTCTGTCCTTAGATTCCACGCTGGGAACGCCTGGGGGCTTCTGACCATCTCTGGTATCAGCTTGGAATCGGCCCACACTCCCCATTCTCTGAGGCCTGCTGCTTCAATCTGCCCCAGCCCCCATGTATCCCTCGCCGCTGGTATCCACACTTGCACTTCCTCGGTACCCTTGGCTTCTGTCAATGTGCGCATGAGGAAAAGGCTTAGCTGAAAGAAAAATAATAAACAAATACATAAATGATAAGGGAATGGAATCCTTAAAATCCAAGAGTTAAGAGTTCCACCTTCCAGCACACCTGCTTATTTTATATCTCAGAACTATAGCCCCAGAAGCTATAAAAATCTAGAAGCTTGTTTCGTGACCATAAGAACTTGGCTTGGTAACCATCAGGTTGAGGACCCCAAAATAAGGCCAGACAGAAATGTGAGAGCTGCATCCCTATTTGCAACTAGATGTGGCTGGACAGAAATGTGAGTTAAACTCCTGTTGTGGCTAGGGTCCTGCCGAACAGCTGCCCGCCTCAGGGACATCACCATCTAGGATAACAGTGGCCATTGGGAGGACTGTCCCAGTTAGATCAGATCATTTAAGAAGTGCACTTAAAAGCAAAGACTTCAAAATTCCAACAGTAACTTCATTGAAAGTTTCATTCCAAAAACCTGATAATCAGTTTTAAAAGATACAGGAGGTACCTTATACAAAAGCCTGTGAGACTATGCAATTCTTACTGCCTCCTTTATGGGAACACTCATCCTAAGTTGTCCTCTGTCCCAATTGCCTTTACAACCATAAACAAAAGTCAGCTCCAAAGGCAATTCAAAGTTAACCTATTCCTTTACCAACCCCAAAACTATCCTTGTCTGTCTCAAAAGGGTTGTAAATTATTGGCTTTAGAAAACCGAAGTCCTTCTGGGAGGAACTTTCCTCTTCCTCTGTCCCTTGAAGGGATGTAACTTACTGTGTTTTTGAAATGCAAACACAGGGGCTGACTGGGTGGCTCAGTCGGTTAAGCACCTGCTTTTGGCCCAGTTCATGATCTCAGGGTCCTGGTATTCTGTGTGTCCGACCCCCAGCCACCCACCCACCACAGGCTCCCTGCTCAGCTGGGAGTCTGCTTCTCCCTCTGCCCCCTTCCCCTCGTTTGTGATCTCCCTCTCTCTCTCTCTCTCTCAAATAAATAAAATCTTGAAAAAAATTAAAAATAAAATAAATAAATAAAAATAGCTTGGCACAATGACTGGCTTTGTCTGATGTCTCATTTAGTTTTTATGGGTAATCTCAGCCTAATTGTTAAGAACAAGTATATTGAATAGATGTAAATAAGATTTTAAAAAGTTTTAGGTAAACTTCTAAACAGTTTCCCAAATCTTTCTGGTAACCTAAAACCTTAAAGTTCTGCTGAGTTAGGTTAAGTGAAGCGTTGTTAAATTCATAATCTAGATAATTTCCAAATAAGATAAAATAATGAATCGTTAATGGCTGAACATAGGTTTATCTAATTCTGGCTTCCTTATTAGAGAGACTAAAGATAAAGTTGGGTCTGGTGATAAACATTTCAGGTATGCGTGTGCTTTCTTGAAAGACAGTGCTATTACAAAAGTACTTTTCTAGAAATTATGAAATGTGTTCATACACTTGCCAACCTAAAGAACGCTGGCATAATAGGTCACAATTGTTTACTACTTGGTTTTCACTAGAAATTAAAGTATCTATCTGAGGGTTAAGAACTGTAATTAACGTATGTGGTTAAAGCTACTAAAAGTAATGAGGGAAATGCTTCTATATGCAAGAGACATAGGATGGTGTGCTTCCAGTAAAAGAAGGTTATGACAGATGGGGATGCAATTTTGTTGAGGAAAAAGAAAGTTGTAGAAAGTGTCTGAAAAATGAATCTTTGAAAAAGAAGTTTATGCGTGGTCAGAACTAAGATTGGAATGAATACATTTTACTATCAAAAGTAAGCTGGCACAAAATTAGAATTTGGCTTTCTCTCTATTAAAAGGACAAAGGTTGTTTTTTTTTCTTTCTTTCTTATACTTTTGGTCTACTTCTGATAACAGATTGTGAGACTTTCTGTACCTTTTAAGGGATCTGCCTAAAAAACTAAGGTTCTATGTTTTCTTTCCGTTGTGATTGTATAGGTGTAGAAGTGTTCCGGAAATTATGTGAAATTCCTAGAAATCTGATACGTCCTGGTACAGAGTCATCACTTGCAATTACTCCTCGCTTAGCTTCTGAAATTGCTGTCATCAAAATTGAGGCTCACGCTAAATGGACTGAACCTGAGAATCCAGAAAATGTCCCAGCTGACTTTTATACAAAGGCAGCAACAATGAAATCCTTAAAGGTGGCGGTACATGTGGATGAAGTCCATTCTGCTTCTGCAAAAAATGTCCCCTCATTGCCAGACTTTTGCCATCCTGCTGTCCTGGTAACATGACTGCTCCTAAATCTGAGAAATTAAGATGGGTAAAAAATGCTTATAAATGAAACAAACAGTTGGGGCAATGGGAATCCCAAGATGGCCATTTGGTTCTTCCCAGTTCCCTGACAAACCTTATTTTTTAGTTTTTGCATTCTTTCGCCAACCGTAATGCATTTCAGGGGACTTGAATTATGAATAGTCATCGGTAGGGAGCCAGCTGTAAAATTGCGAAAACAGTCTATCAGCAATGTCTGACCTGTCAGGTCCATAATCTTGGAAAAACTAGTTTCGTCTCCAGAGGCCTCAGGACCTCCCTCTGGACCTCTGAACACCCGTAGCTGGACTTCATTCCATTGCCACCTAATATGTGATGAGGGAACAGAAGGCAAGCTGAGGACAAAGCAGAAGCTGACACCCCACAACCCCCCGCATGATATATGTGACATTCCTCAGGCTAAGGAAAGGAAAAACAAATAGTTAACTTATAGAGATCACAATCCTGCAAGACATGAGTCTCCCTCAGTTTACAAATGTCTTAGCAATCTACAAGAACAGAGCATTTCTATCAATAACCTAGCTTCCAGAAGGAAATGTAGATACAACTAAATGCCCTTATAACCTGCAGCCCATTGACAGATACTTGAAGCGGGCAGAGTGTAATGTTCCTCCAGGAAGCTCCCAACTAACTTCATGTCAGTGTCTTGCTAGGAAGAAAAACAACCTTAACTTGACAATGGCCAGGCCTCCAGTATCCTGGGAGTCTTCTTTAACACATGAAAATCCTTCTGAAAACCTCCCCTTTCCTCACCTCCCTGCAACTCCCAAGTATATAATCAGCCACCCCTCACAACTCCGGGGCAGCAGCTTTTTCTGCCCACGGGTCCTGTCTCCGGGCTTTAATAAAACCACCTTTTTACACCAAAGACGTCTCAAGAATTCTTTCTTGTCCGTCGGCTCCAGACCTCACCTATATTCCCAAACCCCATCCATATGGGTTGTCAATATGTTCCTGTTATTGTGTGTACGTTTTCTGGATGAGGTGAAGCTTTTCGCTGTCACAAGGCCAATGCCCTCACAGTGGCACAGAAACTTAGAGAATGTTTCCCACTTGCGGCATACCTTGCACAGTCTCCAATGATCGAGGCTTTCGCTTCACAGGGCAAATCATATATAAGCCTTAAGGAAAACCTTGCAAACTTCTTAAAATTGATGCTATCCCTAGAAGCCTTCCCCATACACGTCCCAGCACCTCATCTGGCTCCTTGGTGGCTGCTCAGAAAGCCAGCTCCCTAGTTCCCACAGCCTATGACATGATGTCGCATCCAAATGCACAAGAGAAGAGGTGATCCACCACAAGGGAGATGTCAACCAAGAGAGGAGGAAAGAAGCCATGGAGGGTATCTGGGAAAGCTAAAGTTTATACCCCAGGGTACACATCAACTTTGGGGAGTGAATAAACAGAACAAACGGTGAATAAAGGTGATCAGAGCCAAATGCTGAGCCTATTTGTAAGTGCCTATTTGGAGAATTTGAGTGAAATTTTACTTCCGAAGGTTTAGAGAAAGGAGCTCTGGAGGAAGATCAGAATTTAAAATCAAGCCCTGCCCCTTTCCCCCTGAGTCCCTGAGCACCGTCTATTTCTCTGTCTGCAAATCCAGGAGTACCTCTTTCCATCTCTGGGAAATTATTATTTATTATTTTATTTAACTTATTAATTTAATAACATACTTAGGGGCACCTGGCTGGCTCAGTCGGTGGAGCGTGTGACTCTCCATCTCAGGGTTGAGTTCCAGCCCCTCACCGGGTATAGAGATTACTTTAAAAAAAGTAAAATCAGGGGCACCTGGGTGGCTCTGTCGTTAAGCGTCTGACTTCGGCTGGGGTCATGGTCCCAGGGTCTTAGGATCAAGCCCCGCATCGGGCTCCCTGCTCGGCGGGAGGCCTGCTTCTCTCTTTCCTACTCTCCCTACTTGTGTTCCCTCTCTCGCTGTGTCTCTGTCAAATGAATAAATAAAATCTTTAAAAAATAAAATAAAATAAACACTAGTAACATTGAACTTTAAAAAAAATTTTAAAAAGTAAGATATTTAAAAATAATAATAACAACATCCCTAGCACATACTAATGATAAGTCCATAGAAGATTTCTTCCTTTTCCTTCTTACTTTATCTAACATTGTTCATCTGTCATAGTTATATGATATTCAGCAGAGGAGTTTAAGACCTGAATAACTCTCCATGACCTCTTTAAAATCTCACAGATGTGTACATTTCAGGTAAAAAGAAAGATACGATGACTAGAAAGGAATTCTTAGCTTCGAGGTAGGAATTTTAATGAAGTTTAATTTTAGAACAATTTTCAGAACATATTCTTAGAAGCTTCATCATCTGAATGGATAAAGAAGATGTGGTATATATACACAATGGAATATTATGCAGCCATCAAAAGGAATGAGATCTTGCCATTTGCAATGACGTGGATGGAACTGGAGGGTGTTATGCTGAGTGAAATAAGTCAATCAGAGAAAGACATGTATCATATGACCTCACTGATATGAGGATTTCTTAATCTCAGGAAACAAACTGAGGGTTGCTGGAGTGGTGGGGGGTGGGAGGGATGGGGTGGCTGGGTGACAGTCATTGGGGAGGGTATGTGCTATGGTGAGCGCTGTGAATTGTGCAAGACTGTTGAATCACAGATCTGTACCTCTGAAACAAATAATACAAGATATGTTAAGAAAAAAGAAAAAGAAGATAGCAGGAGGGGAAGAATGAAGGGGAGTAAGTCGGAGGGGGAGACGAACCATGAGAGACGATGGACTCTGAAAAACAAACTGAGGGTTCTAGAGGGGAGGGGCGTGGGGGGATGGGTTAGCCTGGTGATGGGTATTAAAGAGGGCACGTTCTGCGTGGAGCACTGGGTGTTATGCACAAACAGTGAATCATGGAACACTACATCAAGAACTAATGATGTAATGTATGGTGATTAACATAACAATAAAAAAGAAGCTTCATCATCAACAAATATTTGTGAAGCCTCTATGTGTCAAGCAGATTCCTAGGCTATGTTGTGGTGAATTTATGCCTTTGCGGGGTGGGGGGGGACTTTCAGAATCTGATGTTGCAAGCAGAGCGTCATTTAGATAACCGTGAACTGTTAAAGCAAATCCGCTGGTCTCTTTGTGACTCGGGAAGTGGACCTGGGGACGCTGCGGCAGGGGGTCACATGGTAAGTGCTGGAATCCGGGTGGTGACTCCAGTTGCCTTGAACGATTTGCTCTGGTTTCAGTCCTGCCTTGCTTTAGCACACGCTGTTCCTACTAACTGGATTTCACTTCCTCATCCTTTAAAAAAAAAAAAAAGCTTCTCCTCTAAACAGCCTGGCCTTCCCTTCCTCCACCATCACCCCAGCAGAGTTCAGACAACCTGCCCTCCAACCTGCTCCATCACAGCCCCCAGCCCACCCTGTAGTAATAGCTGATTTCTCATCTATATTTCTACACCAGAGAAGGCTCCTTGTGCATAGAATCATGCTTACTCATCTGGCTAAGCCTAACACAGTGCTCGGCACAGAGCTGTTTGCCCAAAGGAGGAAAAAAAGGAGCAAAAGAGGAAGGAAACCGACTACATTAATACATAAATACTTGACATATACATAAATACAGAAATATGTGACTATAGAAATATGGATGTGACTGGGTCAATATATAAAAGGATAGGTATTATACACACCTATATAGTATATAGAACATGAATTTTGATAAAGTAATTTTGCAAAACTGTCTTGGTTTTAATTTTATAGTTTCAGGGGCGCCTGGGTGGCTCAGTCGTTAAGCGTCTGCCTTCGGCTCAGGTCAGGATCCCAGAGTCCTGGGATGGAGCCCCGCATTGGGCTCCCTGCTTTGCAGAAAGCCTGCTTCTCCCTCTCCCACTCCCCCTGCTTGTGTTCCTGCTCTCGCTATCTCTCTCTCTCTGTCAAATAAATAAATAAAATCTTAAAAAGAAAATTTTGTAGTTTCAGCATCTCAAGTCAATGGATAAAAAATCCTAATTTTTTTGTTCTTGGTGATGAAACTGAAGCAGAGAGATGGAAAATTATTTCATTCAATTGACTTACTAGTCACAACGTATAAATGGACAGAAACCCCATTCAAACAGAATCCAGGGAGTTTATTGTTTCTGGTATTTGGAAGTCCAGGAAGTATATTAGCTTTGGGAATAGCTGGATCTGGGGGCTCTTCCTACTTCTCAGCTCTGTTTTCCTCCAGGTTGGCTTTATTCAGATTCAGACTTACATCTTGATACTTCTAGAAACTTCATTGGACAAAAAAACAGTGTTCCAGCAGCAGCAACAGAAGTCTCAGAACTGAGTCCCATTGGTATGTCTTGGGTCATGTGCCCATCTCTGAACCAATCACTGTAGTCGGGGGTCGGGGGGGTTAGCCAACCAGGCCTGGGCCAAGGCTCACTCCTAGAGTTTGGGGCGGTGTCAGAGCCCCCTGAACACCATGGGAAAGAGTGGGAGAGGTGCATCTCTCCAAAAGGACATTGAGGTGCTGTCATCAGAAGAGGGGATGGTTACTGGATAGCAGAACAGTACGCAATCAAAGTGATAACAGGACTGAAGGTGGAGTTGATTGATGGCTTTCTATGGGATAGAACTTTCCAAGTGCTTGAGGTGGTGGAGGTGGAGACACCAGGGTTAGTTCCCTGAGCTTGGGCAGCAGCCCTGGGAATAGAAGTAACAGAAGGAGTGGAAAGCTAATCAGGAGGGAGCCTGGGAGAGATGGGGTAATGATCAGGCTCTGCTGGATAAGGGGACAGAACACAGAGAGAAGTGAGCCAGAGAGCCAAGTGACATGTGGACTGGACATGTGGCAGGAAGACCAGTGTTCCCACAGTGCCTCTCGTGCATGGGTTCTACCCTAGACGCCAACCCATTTCCACCTAACCTCATTAAAACCAGGCAATCTCATTTCCTAGTTTAGGGAAACTTCCTTTTCTCTTTGTTCATTCCAAAGGAACCTGGTCTATGGAATGTAGCTACCAACAAACAAGTCAATTCTATTATCACTATCACTATTAATCTCCTGATTGAATAGAAACAACTTTGGGTTTGCAGGCTAACAGATCTTGTCAGATTCTGCTCTCCCACATGGCAGCGATGTGAACTTGACCAAGTCACTTCCCTCTTGGAGCCTCAGCTTTCCATGCTGTAAAATGGGGGTGAACCAGGAGTTCACAAAACTCACAGAAGTTTTCCAAAGCGTATCAGCCACTAGCCAAGACCCAGAATACAGCAAGTGCTCAACTCCCTTAGCTGCTACTACTGTGCTTCATGGGGCTGTAAAGTCGTATCGGTCTAAAAAGTTCCGGTAATGAGTTCTTCATCACAAGATTATAACTAAAGCCAGCAGGACAGGTCCCAGGTGTGTCTACAGCATTGGAATTTTTCATTACAGAGCTTTCTGTAACTTTCTGAAAATCAACATTAAGCCAGGGATTTCTTTCTTTCTTTCTTTCTTTCTTTCTTTCTTTCTTTCTTTCTTTCTTTCTTTCTTTCTTTCTTTCTTTCTTTCTTTCTTTCTTTCTTTCTTTCTTTCTTTCTTTCTCTTTCTTTCTTTCTTTCTCTTTCTTTCTTTCTTTCTTTCTTTTTCTTTCTTTCTCTTCTTTCTTTCTTTCTTTCTTTCTTTCTTTCTTTCTTTCTTTCTTTCTTTCTTTCTTTTTCTTTATTCCAGGGCCACTCAGGATTCCCAGAGGGTAGCAGTACTTAGATAATTCATTTTTAATCATCTCAGCCACACGAGAAAAGGTTACATTTTTTTTAAGATTTTATTTATTAGAGAGAGAGAGAGCACACAAGCAGGGGGAGTGGTAGGCAGAGGGAGAAGGAGAAGCAGGCTCCCCACTGAGCAGGGAGCCTGACGTGGGACTGGATCCCAAGACCCTGGAATCAGGACCTGAGCCAAAGGCAGACGCTTAACCGACTGAGCCACCCAAGCGCCCTGAAAAGGTTACATCTTTTTTTTTTAAGCAACTGTGCCACCCACGTGCCCCTGGATGAGTCTTTTAATAGAAAAACACACGTGAGACAGTAGCAACACAGTGTCTTGGCAATCCAGATGGCGCGGGGCTTCAGTTCTTCACCTTGGGAGGTGGCCTGTACACCACCCACCACCACTGCGTGGTCTCTTTCATACGGCTCTAAGGTCAACTGCTCCTGGGCTTCATGTTCTCCTGCTGCATCTTCTTCACTTCAGAGGCAAACACAGCCTCGGCAGAGGCCATGGAGTCAATGCAATTGGCCTTAATAGAAATCACAAAGTGTCCTCCGTTACGAAGGAAAGTGTGGGCATTCAGGGCTGTGATCCGGGTCTGGTCTGGCTGGGCCACGTTGGCAAAGATCACATCCACCATTTCGATGAGCATGAGGTATTTGTGTGGGTGCCGAGCATCTTCAATAACAGGAATAATGTTGGTCCTCTTCTTGGCCAAGTTAAAGAGGTCACAGCCAGAGCGGTGGGAGAACTCAACTGCATAGACTAGACCGTCCGGGCCTATGATGTCAGAGACGTGGGAGACAGTGGTCCCTGATGCAGCCCCAAGGTAGAGCACCTTGGCCCCCAGCTTGATATGGATCTGGTCTACGCCACCCAGGATTGATGCTGCCAGCTTGGAGCGGAAGGGGTTCCAGGCACGGTACTCGATTTTGTCGTCTTCCTCCACAATTGAGACTCTCTTCTCTCCATAAACTGATTCTCCAGGGACCAGATTCTTGGTGACAAGTGCATCTTCCTTTCCTCGACAAATGAAGACACCTTCATGCTGATGAGGTTCCACCATCACATTCTTCCCCAACTGGTTTCCTCTTTTCCCTCCCTGACCACGACCCCCGTTGCCACCAGACTGGAAACCTCCACCACCTCGACCTCCTCCTCCTCGGCCTCAGCCCCTAAAGCCTCCACCACGACCTCTGCCCCTGCCAAAGCCTCCTCAGCCTCCACCACGACCACCACGGTCACCAAAGCCCCTTCGGCCACCGAAGCCACCCCCACGGGGGCCAAAACCTGGCTTCATGGCGGGAGCTCAGCTCCCCGGCTCAGGACTCTGTGGTGTCCCAGACTACACGAGTCCAGTGCTTTCACACGTGGGCGAAAAGGTTACATCTTAATCAAAATATGGCATGGCAGAAATGAGTGCATGAGTGGGAGGGGAAGGGAGCTTGGCTAGATTTGAACTTGAGCTGTGGCCTGCACTTTTGTAGGAAAGTCAATGACTTGCTGGTTTTCCCACCCTGTGGGCCCACCCTCTACCAAATAAGCTTGCCTTGCATTCATTAATTTACCCACTCAGTTATTCATCCCCCAACACTCACTGACTATACTATTCATTAGGCTGGGGGCCAGGCTCCAGGAGACCAGAACTTTGCCCTAGGTAGCTCAAGATCTATAGCAGGAGTCCACGAACTGTTTTGATAAAGGGCCAGATAGTAAATATTTTAGACTTTGCAGGCCACATGGTTTCTGTCACAATGACTCATCCCAGCCATTATAACACAAAAGTAGCCAGGGACAATAGGTAAATAAATGGTGGGGATGTGTTCCAATAACACTTTACAAGTGGCCCTAGCTTGTGCTTTGGTTATTCTATCAGTTACTGACAGAGAGGTGCTCAAGTTGCCCTCCTCATTCAAAGCAGTAGGCAGTGGAAATTGTTCACTTAAAACAAGAAATCCAAACTTGTACGAATATATCTTAGGCATTTTATTTTACCTTACAGCATATTGAAATAAGAAATCATCTTGAGCTAAATGCTAATGAAAATATTACTTTGTTATGAGCCACATATTACTTGGTTGTGAGTCACAGCCAAGACTGCTCAGAAGGAAATATATACCTTTAAATGCTTATATTTAAACAGAAGAAAGTTTGAAAAACCATCATCTAAGAATCCATCGCGAGAAGTTAGAAAAAGAAGAGCAAATCAAACCCAAATGAAGTAGAAGAAAGGAAAGATAAAGAACAGAGTTGAATTCAATAAAATGGAGACAAATTAAATCTCACTGGAGGGCATCTTTTGTGCAGTCAACCCTCAGTGAATGAGCAGCCTTCCCTTCCACTTACATTGGAAAGCTGCCAGGGTTCCCCATTTAGCACCACGCTGGCTTGGGGGCTGAGTTAAATATATTTTCTCATGTTAAGGAAGAATCGATTGATCCCTATTTTATTATGAAGCACTGACTTGTGGCAAATGCCTTTCAGCTGTCATAGAGGTGACTGATGTGGGAAACGAAAGCAAAAGAAAAAATTAAATGTCCTTACTGCCTACAGCCCTTCGAAAAGTCCTTGAAACAGCTACAGTGACCTTCCTCTGGGAGCCCAGCTGCCTCCGTGTTGACACTTTGCTAAGGGCAAAAGGCAATCTTAGCTTAACTTTATCCCGACACCCCAGGATCCTGCAAGTCTGCTTTAACATATGAAAATTCCTTTGGAAACTTCCTTTATCTCTACCCCACAAGATCCATGTTAGCAATCATCCTCCAAGCATGTGGCCCACCTTATACATCTGCAGGGTCTCATGACTCAGATTTTATTAGACAGTAATAAATGACCTTTTCCTTATAGTAGCTAACCCCCTTAAGGCCCTGAAAACCTTGCTCCAAATTCCTCAGAGACTTATGCTAATCCGAACCCCCTCCCAACTTGAAAGTATATAATCGGTCACCTGTCACAACCCCAGGGCCGCTCTTTCTGAGCACGGGTCCTATCCCCATGCCTTAATAAGACCACCTTTTTGCACTGAAGATGTTGCAAGGGTCCTTTCTTGGCCACCAGCTCTGAACCCCAACATTTCTACGTCAGTGATCACATGATTTTTCTCTTTAAATCATTAATTTAATCAATTTCTGAGATAAAATCACCCTTGAATTCCTGAAATGAACCCTCCTCGGTCCTATCATATTGTTTATGTTTTCTTTCACTTGTGAGAGTTTTTTTTTTTTAAGTCTTTCACTTTTAACTGGATGCTGCAGAATGGTTTCTAATACTTTATTTAGAATTTCGTATTAGTGTTCATGTGTGCCATTAATCTACACTTTTCTTTTTGTCTCAATTTTTACTAGACTTACTGATGTTATTGTCACTGTGTAAAAAAAATAGAAAATAGGATGCTTTTTATTTGGTCTAGATTAGTAGGAGTAAAACAGAATAATCCATTATTTATAAAGCATTTTGTTTTATGTAGCATTTTGTTTTAAAGAATTACAGATTTATAGAAAGGTTGTAAAAAAAATGTATGAATTTACCATGTACCCAGGTTCCCTAAATGTATATATCAGTTTTTCTGAATCTTTTGAGAGTAAATTATAGATACATCCCTATAGCCCTAGATACTTTGGTGTGTGTTTTCTAAACACAAGGACATATCCTTATGATAATCAGGATACAACTGTCAAAACCAGGAAATTACCACTGATCCATTGCTAACATCTAATCCGCAGGCCTTATTCAAGTTTTACCAGTTTTTCTCAATAGTGCCTTTCATAGAAATACTGTTTCCTAGTTAGCTCCCAATCCAGCCTCACACATGCCTCTAGTTGTCAAGTCTCCTCAGACTCTTTTCATCTGGCGCAATTCCTCAGTCTTTGTTTTCAATAATCTTGACATTTTAAAGGTGTGCAGGCTATTTATTTTGTGTAATATCCTCAGCTGGAGTTTGTTTGATATTTCCTCATGACTAGATTCAAATTACCCATTTTGTGTCAGAAATACCACAGAGGTACAGTTATGTCCTTTTTAGTATATTATGTCAGGAGACACATAAATGTTTGCTTCTTACAAGTCATGGTAACTTCCATCACTTGATGAATGTGGTATCTTCCAGATCCTCCCCTGTAAGGAATATCTGTTCTTTAAGAGTTTGATCAAAATTCCTCTAGAAATTTTATGGCATTTTTTTTCCCCATGGAGGGGAAGGTAGCTCTTTCAAAACTATGTATTTGGTTTATTTAGACTTTCATCTCTTATAAGATAAGATTTGAAAATTTACCCTTCCCTGGAAAATTGTTTATTTCATATAGGTCTTAAATTGGTCTTTTTTAGGGAGTGGGATACATACCTGTGTGCACAGCTCATTAGAGCATGACCGGGCCCGCGGAACAAGGGCTGAAGAGGCAAGTTGAGGCCAACGGAGGAAAGTCTGTTCACTGTGCAAAGCAGCGAGGACTCTCCCCGGAGAGGGATATGGATCCTGTGAAAGGTTCTGGGCAGGGGAGTGGTCTGAGCAGACAGGGGTGGGTCAACTCTGGGTGTGACTGTGATGTGGCAGTTCCAAACCAATCGGAGGCTGGAGTCAAGCAGGTCTGTGAGGAAAGGTGTGCAGTACTCTAGGTGAGATGCGGCAGAACAGTCTAGCGACTGTTCCTCGAGTGGAAGAAAGAGGGGCATAAAGCGCCTCTCCGGCACTTTATGCAAGGCCAATCTGCAAGGACTCGCAGCTCAGTGGGAAGTGTAGGTGTCGGGGACACATCCTACGTTGATCCTGGTCGAGTGCCTGTTCTAAGGGAGCCACTTCCCTCGGAGCAAGATGAGCAAGACGGAACTTCGCTCTCTAGGAGGCCTCCTGAACCGGCTGCAGAGAGCGGGCCGGAGGCGGCCCCCAAGTGAGCGTGGCCTCCTGAAGGCGAACTTGCTTCAGGGTGTTTTCAGTTGTTGTAAAGACTGCATCGATCCCGCCACTCATCCAATTCTCATCACGTCATGACTGTCATTAGCCATGCTAAAGAGCGTGCTTGCACGCACACACATACACGCACACAGGCGGAAATTAAAAGAACACGCAGGGATGCAATCAATCAAAGTTTGAATCTTTTTTTAATACTTTCCATGCACTGTTTTTTGTGGCATCCCTTCTGAGGCAGCAGTCATAATCCAATTATAATTGCTAACATTTACTATTATTTTTTTAATTTTTTTTATTGTTATGTTAATCACCGTATATTACATAATTTGTTTTGGTGTACTGTTCCATGATTCATTGTTTGTTCATAACACCCAGTGCTCCATGCAGAATGTGCCCTCTTTAATACCCATCACCAGGCTAACCCATCCCCCCAGCCCCTCCCCTCTAGAACCCTCAGTTTGTTTTTCAGAGTCCGTCATCTCTCCTGGTTCGTCTCCCCCTCTGACTTACTCCCCTTCATTCTTCCTCTCCTGCTATCTTCTTCTTTCTCTTTTTTCTTAAAATATGTTGCGTTATTTGTTTCAGAAGTACAGATCTGTGATTCAACAGTCTTACACAATTCACAGCGCTCACCGTAGCACATACCCTCCCCAATGTCTATCACCCAGCCACCCCATCCCTCCCACCCCCCACCACTCCAGCAACCCTGTTTGTTCCTGAGATTAAGAATTCCTCATATCAGTGAGGTCATATGATACATGTCTTTCTCTGATTGACTTATTTCACTCAGCATAACACCCTCCAGTTCCATCCACGTCGTTGCAAATGGCAAGATCTCATTCCTTTTGATGGCTGCATAATATTCCATTGTGTATATATACCACATCTTCTTTATCCATTCATCTGTCGATGGACATCTTGGCTCTTTCCACAGTTTGGCTATTGTGGACATTGCTGCTATAAACATTGGGGTGCACGTACCCCTTCGGATCCCTACATTTGTATCTTTGGGGTAAATACCCAGTACATTTACTATTATTTTTTAAGTTTTATTTATTTAAGTACTCTACACCCCATGTGGGGCTCGAACTCACGACCCCGAGATCAAGAGTTGCATGCTTTTCCCACTGAGCCAGCCAGGCGCCCCAATTACTGACGCTTATGGAACACTTCTTGCCTACCATGAACAGTGCCAAACATTTTGTGCATATTATTAATCTCATCGGATCCAAAAAAAAAAAAAAAAATCCTGTTATGTGAGTATGACTATCCCGGTTTTGAAAATGAGTAAACCAAGGCTCAGCAAGAGAATGCCTGAGCAGAAACTCAAATTAGGTCCGCCTGACTCCAGACACCTATGCCTTCCAGAAATGAGTGCTATCCCTTCTGGTTATCCAGCCCTTCTGTTCATGGTAACATAACAGAATCCTGTTTGATGATCCCAGCAACTGTCCACAAAACTAGGACTGTGTTTCAGGTGAAGAGGCTGAGGCTTGGAGAGGGACAGAGACTAGCCTGGGGTCACACAGCAAGGAGTGGAAGCGGGGACGGTATCCAACCTCCCAAGACAATGGTCCCAACCCCTGAGATACACTGCCTGCTTCATTCCCGGGAGCTTCGTTCCTGCCTGCTTTGGTGTGCATCTTCTATTTCTGATTCTGAATAACTAAGTAATCGTCTCATTATAAAACATCCAGGGAACTAA
Source organism: Zalophus californianus (assembly GCF_009762305.2). NCBI lineage: Eukaryota > Metazoa > Chordata > Mammalia > Carnivora > Otariidae > Zalophus > Zalophus californianus. The sequence goes on along the minus strand of NC_045599.1, from coordinate 90,567,919 downwards.
GAGTAGAAAGGAATCGAAAGTTGACCACCGCCCCGTGTATCTCTCCCGTACACACACAAAATATGTTATTACTACTACTAGTGAACATAGCCCTTGGCACACTTGAAAAAGAAATTTTCTTATTACTTCGTTCTAAAGTGCGTGTGCACCAAAATTGCACAGTAGTTCACAGAACTGTCTTAAATTGCTTTTGGAAGTAAATGTGCTTCTTGTTCCTTAACCAGGCCTGGACTGAGGTAAGGAACATGGATTTTATTCATAAGGATCTTGAAATCTGTGCCTTTCACTTTTTAAGGATGAAGCTAAAAGCATAAAAAAGAAAAGCCATCGTCGAGGGGCTTTGGCATGGCTGGCTGAGTCAGGATTCCCCAGCTGCTTCTCCAGTCTCCTGCGGACTCGGGCCCCGGGGCACAGGCCACCATTGCCATTTCAGGGCAACTAATGAACCAAGAGGAAAGGAATTACCCCTTTCCTGAGACCCACCACATGCCCGGGGCTGTGCTCAGCACTTTATACATTCAAGAGGATGCATAGCAAAAGGCCTAAATGTGCACACTCTGGAACCAGCCTGTCTGGGTTTGAAGCCCAGATCTGCCTTACTAGCTGGGGGCCTTGGTCAAGTCTCTTAACCTCTCTGTGACTCAGTGTCTCCTCTGTAAAACAAGGACGGCATAGTAGCTACCTCATGTCGAGCACTTAAAAAGTTTCCTGGCACGCAGCTAAGAGCCTCTCTGTAAGTATCAAACATAATTATCACTATTGCTTTATTAAATCCTCATATCCATCCTGTGATTTAGGGGTTCCTGTCCTCTTCAGGGGGATGAGGAAACTGAGGCTCAGAGCAATAAAGTGACTGTGGCTGGGGAAGCCCCTGGAAAATTTAATTTAGCCCAGCTAAATTCATGTTCTAGCTGATGGGCTCTGTACCCACAATGGCCTTCAAGGTTCATGCTCCAGTTGAATAATGTCCCACAAGTAGAAATTCAGAAATGCCATCACCACAGGACAGTACTGAAGGGCCGCTGACAACCAGACACACAAGAGCTTGGTCTTGTTCAATTCTGCAATCAACACTGAATCTCAGCAATTCTAATAATGCTATTCCCTCCATCAATCTATCCACCCACCCACCCATCCACTTACCCCCATCCATACATCCATCTATGCACCCACTCCCCCACCCATCCACTCATCCTCCGTCCTTAGATCCATCTCTTCACCCACCCACCCATCCACTCACCCCCCATCCTTAGATCCATCGATCCCCCCAGTCACCCACCTATCAGCAAATATTTACAGAGATCATTCTCTTTGCCTCTTCCTGGTGAAGCTGCCAAAATCTCTATAATAGTACCAGGTAGAATTTCAGACTGAATTCTGTACTAGGTGCTAGAGGGACATAAAAGGATTCTGACAGGTCTTAACACAAATGTACATCTGATACATTTTCAGTATCCAGAATACATTTACCACTTACTTTCTATGCCTACCACACCCCAACAGCAAGGGATTACTCGTGAGCCATTTATCAATCCGTGTGCAGGGCAGATTGGCTAGTTATATGTATAGCTGACACATCCAACCTCACCAGCTGGAGGTATATGTTTTTCCTAATATTCAAGAGAAAGTACACCAAGCTCCTTTCCTGCCTATCAGGGCATGTCTTTCTTCCCTCCCAGGATGATCCTGCAGGAGGTCGATTCAGTCTCAGGAGGCAGGCCTGGTAGCCATCGTCAAAAGGTCAGAAAAACAAAATCCCGGCTTGACTTACCAGTTGGCCTAGGTTAGCGTGGCTGTCCAGCTGTTGTAGCTGATGGGGCCCCACTACTGGGCGGATCTAATACAGGGTTCCTAACATCAGGGCCATCTCTACCTGGGACGGGCATCCCCACTGCTGGTCCTCTGCCTCTTTCTCCGGATGCACAATAAGGAGGGCAGGAGAGAATGGGGGCTAAAGACTCCCCTCTTCCCCAGTGGTATGACTTAGCTCTGATCGCAGCAACAATCCCATACTGTCTAGAGCAGAGCTCCTTGGGCACGCAGTTCTCTCAACAGATACCATACATGTGCACATTATCCACGATCCAGGGAGTCTGTGTTAGAAAAAATTCAAGTATCATGCCATGTGCTCTGCTTATAACTCCCTAAATTCTTAAGGGAGTTTATACAAAGAAGTAGGTGGGTCAGAACATTGGGCCCAACGGTGCCTCACAAGGGCCAAGGGGCTCATCCCACCACCAGAATCCTGGCTTGGCCTCCACACACACCCCTTTCTGTTCTAGAGGAAGTCCCTCCCTTCCCCAGTCCCTCAGCCCCTCTTGTCCTGTCCCATGATAAATGGCCATTCTCTTGTTCCATGCCTTCCTGAAGACTGACAATGGCACATCCCCCCCAACCCCCCGCCCCAGTCTGGGATCCTGTCACCATCCTGTATTCTTTTCCAAAGTTTCCACCACTTCTTCCTTGGAAAGCGGTATTATGCAGCAGGCCAGAAGTGGGAGGGAGACCCTACAGGCTGTGGGAACATGTCACAGGTTCGTTCTCATCATCACAGGAGGATATGGATGCAAAGGTGCCCAGCACAGTGCCTGACACAAAAACACCGATAAACTTCAGCTCTCTTCCCCCTTCCTCAGACTACTTCATTTTCTTTGAAACAAAAACTTCTTTCCTAATTGCCCTTGACTTCAAGTGTCACATTCTTTAGCCCTTACCCTATTACTAATCCATTCTTGCCTGGTTCCTCCTACGTTCCTTTTGTTCATGCTAAAGATGACTTTTCTTTTCACCTGTATAAGTCTTGCCACCTCCTACACTGATTAATTCAGCTAGATTGAAAAAGAGGACGAGTTCTTCCTCCATAAAACTCCAGTTAATCAATCATCCCAGAACCAGAGCAACTGGCACGACAGTATTTGGTAGAAAGAGCAGCAAATGTTGCTGTCCGTACTAGGACATGGCACTTCAGGGCAGAAAGAGCTCACGCAAGTGTTTTTACTTTTAGGAGCCTCAGTTTGCTCATCTGTAGTACCATCACTCACAAGGTTGTTGAGAAACTTGCAAGTAACCCAAAAAGAGTCTCCCGGGCAGAATTTGACTTCTAGGCACAACATAACACGACCTTATTGCACCTGGACAGACAGATCTGGTTCTGAGTCTGTTTATGCCACTTAGCCTATTTGTATGTGTCATATGTACAGAATACTCCATCAGACAAAAGCAGAATACACATTCTTCTCAAGCTCACATGGAACACTCACAAAACAAGACCATTTCCTAGGGCATGGACCAGAATATCTCTTTAAAATTTTTAAAGAATAAATACATTCAAGGTTTGCTCTCTTGATCACGATACAGTTACACTAGAAATCCAGAACAGAAAGACAGCTCCCGGATGTTTGTAAATTAAACGGCATAGTTCTAAATAACACACGGGTCAAGGGAGAAGTCTCAAGCAGAGTTAAAAAAATATTTCGAACTAGATGAAAATGAAAATGCAATTATCAAAATGTGTGGGATGCAGCAAACACAGTTCTTCAGGGGAAACCTGTAACATTAAATACATATACTAGGAAAAAAAGAAGGAAAGATCTCAAATCAATACCCTCTGCCTCCACCTCAGGAAACTAGAGAACCACAGGTAATATGAGCCTAAAGAAAACAAAAGGAAAGCAATGATAACAAACAAAGAGCAGAAAATGTCAATGAAATTGAAAACGGAAAAACCTTAAAGAAAATCAATAAAACCAAACAGTGGTTCTTTGAAAGATCAATAAGATAGATAAAAAAAAAAACAGACAAAACAAGAAAAAGGACTGATTCCATAGACATTAAAAGGATAATAAATGGACACTATGAACAACTCTATGTCCCAAATTTGATGACCTAGATGAAATGGACGAGTTGCTTGAAAGACACAAACTCACACAACCTGAAAATCCCTTTATCTATCACAGAAATCAAATCAGTAATTCGTAACTTTCCAAAAAAGAAAGCAAGCACTGGGCCCGGATGGGTTCCCTCCTACACGCCATCAAATATTTAAAGAAGAAAGAATGCCCATTCCCTACCACCTCTTCCAGAAACAGAAGGAGAAAATTCTATGAATTTTATGAGCAGCTGCATCCTTAGGTATTTACCTAACCAATCTGAAAACTTCTATCTGCACATAAACTTTCATGCAAATACTTATGGCCGCTTTTTTTCATAATCACCCCAAACAGGAAGCCACCAAGAATCTTTCAGTCAGTGAAAGAAGCCAGTCTGAAATGGCTCTATACTCTATGATTCCATTTATATGATATTCTGGAAAAGGGGAAACTAGAGAGAAAGTAAACAGATTAGTGGTTACCAGCAGCTTGGCAGGGGGAGGGTTGAATAGGAAAAGCACAGCAGATACCGTTAAGGGCATTCAAACTATTGTGTATGATACTGTAATACCAGATGCAACACATTTTTCAAATCCCCTTGAACTTTTCAGCACAAAGAATATACCTTAATGTATGGATTTTTTAAAAATAATTTCTATACCCAACACAGGTCTAGAAATAATGACCCTGAGATCGAGTCTCACGCTCCTCCGACTAAGCCAGCCAGGTACCCCCAATGTATGGACATGTTTTTAAAAATCATTTGGGAAGTCAGAGGATCCCAGGATGGAATGCAGAATGTGGCAAAAGAATCGAACTGTAATGTAAATGTATGAAATAACCTCATGGAAGGGGGTAGAGAGAAAAAAAGGGCTAACCTTAGTAACTTTGGAAATGAGAGAAAAAGAGGCAGATCCCAAAGAGGAGACAGTCTATAAAATACGTAGTCGGTATGCCTCAGAACTGTCAGGTCATCAAACAGGGAAAGCCTGAGAGACTTGTCATGGCCAAGAGGAACCTAAGGAGACGTGGTGACTAAATGTAACGTGGATCCTGGAAGAGAAAATGCACATTAGGTGTAAACTAAAGAAATCTGAATAAACTATGGACTTTAGTAAATAAGAATATATCCATATTAGCTCATTAATTGTAACCATACTAATGTGAGACGTTAACAATAAGGAAAAGGGTGTGGGGCATACGGGAACTGTCTGTACTACCTTGGCAATTTCTCTATAAATGGAAAACTATTGGGGTGCCTGGGTGGCTCATTCTGTTGAGCGTCTGCCTATGGCTCGGGTCATGATCCCAGGGTCCGGGGATTGAGCCCCACACTGGGCTCCCTGCTCAGTGGGGAGTCTGCTTCTCCCTCTCCCTCTGTGTGCTCGCCTTCGCGCTCTCTCTCTCTCTCTCAAATAAACAAATAAATCTTAAAAAAAATTTTTAATGGAAAGCTATTTTAAAATACAATTTTTAGGGGTGCCTGGGTGGCTCAGTTGTTAAGTGGCTGCCTTTGGCTCAGGTCATGATCCCAGGGTCCTGGGACCTAGCCCCGCATCACATGGGCTCCCTGTTCCGCGGGGAGCCTGCTTCTCCCTCTCCCACTCCCCCTGCTTGTGTTCCCTCTCGCTGTGTCTCAATCTGTCAAATAAATAAATAAAATCTTTTAAAAAATAAAAATAAAAAAATAAAATAAAATACAATTTTTATTTTTTAAAAAGTGAGATGTCAGTACTTATTTCTTGACAAACCACAAATTCGCTCCCCAGACAGCTCTCCCCTCCTCCTCCTCCACCCCCTCCCTCTCTCCACCCCCTCCCTCCTTCTCTCGCATTTGGAATCTCTGTCAAATGCACACCTGTAGTTTGATCATTGTCAGGGCAGAAAAACAAGAGAAATAAAGCTGACCACTGACTCCTCACTGCTCCTTACTGTGAAGCCAGGGGGATTCGGAGCAGAGGTCCTGTGACGGTAACTTCAGTCTCGCCAAAGCAATCAGCCATTAACATGAGCTGATTCTCTGCCCAGGTCCCCAAAGACCCTCTGCTATACAAACCTTGTGCCTGAAATAACTTAGTGTCTCGAGTTAACTTTTGACGATTAGCCACTTTCCCTGATCAGTGTCTGTGCTCGGCCTCCCCAGCACATTTGACTTGCTCTTTGTCTCTTACAGGTTATAGAATGAGTCTTCACACTTCAATATCTCCCTCCTCTTAGAAGAAAAGATCAATGGGGCGCCTGGGTGGCTCAGTGGTGAAGCGTCTGCCTTCGGCTCAGGTCATGATCTCAGGATCCTGGGATCGAGTCCCAAGTGGGGCTCCCTGCTCAGTGGAGGGCCTGTTTCTCCCTCTCCCACTCCCCCTGCTTGTGTTCCTTCTCTCGCTGTGCGTCTCTCTGTCAAATAAATAAAATCTTTAAAAAAAAAAGAAGAAGAAGAAGAATCAAAGATCAAATAAGGAAGGCTGTCTTTTCCTTCAATCCTGCCCTAAATGCTTTTATCCTCAAACTTTGAATTTACCACCTGAAGCCTTCATGTCTATTCTCTGGAAACATCTAAAATGAGCCTGTGGGAGCATTTAACATAAAAATATCACTAAAACATTTAATATCTCTGTCAGTGATGAGAAAAATAGAATTTGAAAGCCTCCCAAAAGGTTAAGCCGAAGAACAAACTCTAGGGTGTTTTTCAGTTTCAAAACAATCCGAAGTGGTTTGTGTCATCCTCGGAGACTGCGTTTTAGATGAGGCCCTTAAACATTGGTGCCCTGACAACTTAGCTGGGGAGTAAGAAACTCCGGCAGGAAAAGGGCAGGGGCCTCTCTTGCTGTGCTCAACAGCACATAGCTTTTCTACTCTCAGAACTTGGAAACAATTCTCACCATAGTTTGCTCAGGGCCCTAGGGACTAAAGGTCCCTAGGGCCCTGAGCTTCCCCAAAGCACCCAGAGATGTTTGAAAACAGAGGGGGAAATGTATTGGTTCAGAATATGACAAAATAACTGCAAGAGGGACATTATGAATAATTTCAGAACAACATTAAATATCCATCATTTTTGCAGCAATAAAATTATATTTAAGAGAGATATGAGAGCATTTTTATATGTTTGATGTGATGTACAATGGGACAACTCAAATTAGAGAGTGTTGGAGAGCCTACAAAAGGTTTAAAGCAGTCCAGGCCCCTAACAAGTGTTGCTTTTTGTCGGCTCCCAGGACTTCAGATGGGCTTTCACTCATGACCCCCAAGTTGGGGTTCGCAAGGACCCTGTTGTGTTTTCATCACTTCCCAAAAGCTGAACAGAGGAAATGTTTTAACCTATCAAAAGGCCACACATCCTATTGTTTTCTAAATGAGATGCATTTGATCAACATGATTATTCCAAATACGGGCTCTGTGGAAGCTCAGCAAAAAAAGGATATTTTGTGTGGAAAACTAACAACCCCATGTAGTGGACGAGGGTCATGTCCTGGGGGGAAAGGAAGCTGGCAGGCCAAGATCTCCCACTCTGCACGGGCCCCTGAGCTTCCACGAGCCAGTCCAGAACCTCACCCAGCCTCAGTGAGATCAGGCTCTGACGATCAATCGAGAAATGTTCACACATGAACACATTTTAAGGTGTTCAATTACTGTTCATTCTTTCAAGGGTATGCCCAAGCCTCCTCTCCTCCCCCAGTAACCACGACTGAAACTCTACTTGCCTCGTGTCAGTTCAGCCTGTTTCTTTAAAAAAAATGTTTAATTACGTGCACAATACACATAAACCCAAGCGTCTTATAAAAACCAAGAAATACACAAAGTAAAAAGTGAAAGCTGCCCCCACTGTGTCTCCCCAAAACTCACTCCTCTCCCTAGAGATACTACTCGGGTTTTTTTTTTTTTTTTGAAGACATTTATTTATTTATTTGAGAGAGAAAGAGCACAAGCAGGGAGAGGGGCAGAGGGAGAGGGAGAAGCAGACTCCCCGCTGAGCGGAGAGCCTGAGGTGGGACTCGATTCCAGGACCCTGAGATCATGACCTGAGCCAAAGGCAGAAGCTTAACCAACTGAACCACCCAGGCGCCCTGAGATACTACTGTTTTTAAGAAGGCAGGCATTTTCCCACATCTTTGTCTATGAATTTACATAAGAAATATGTAATTCCTATATCGTTTTACATAAAAGGAATCGTATTGTCCAGATAATTTTGTAACTTGCTTTTTCACTTCATGAAAAGCCTTCTGTAATAGTGCATATGGATCCGCTTTCTTTTTAATTACCACACGCTGTGGACATCCTATATCTTAGTTATGCATTCCCCTATGACTGGACACTTAGGCTGTCTTCAGCGGGCTTTATAAGCAAGACTGCCTCCTTTACCCAGGCACCCCTGAGCACAGAGGTAAGGACATATGTAAGCCAATTTGCTAGAAGTGGAATCGTTAGATCAGATTGCGCGCATGTTGTAAGTTTGGTTGCTACCACCAACTTTCCCTGCCAATTAGCCATATCAGTTTACACTCCTGTGAGCAGAGCAAGAAACCGGCTGTTTGCCATCCCAGTCCAGAGGTTCTGCTGCTGGGCTTGACGGAGCCTCATCCGAGTGCAACATTCCACATTGCATGAGCAAACAAGTAAGCTTTAATTTCAATATGGGCGCAATGGATTCTCACTGAAAACGGCATTAAAATTTGCTTTTGCCTTGAGTGTATTATGACCAAGCTTCTTAAACAAACTGTCACCTTATTGCCCCTGGTCCCTCTCAGAAAAGATCCTCTTTAATCCTCCCCTGTAACAGAAGCACTATTTTATGGTGATCCCACCATCAAGCGAGGAAAAACCCACAGCTGTTTTGGCAGAATTAACATGGAGCTCCCTCCTTCCCCCAGTCTAATAGCCAACAGCAGTTGTGTGTTAAAGCGGCATCTTAGAAATGGGACTGGACATTATCTAAATTACAGTCAATATGTTTATAATGCTAAATACATCTGACCTAAAAACTCAGTCTCAAAACAGCATGCATGTGGCTAGATAATCTCAGAACACATTGGTGACATTTGGTTGACATTTCCTCTCCCGTGTGAAAGGGTTGGTCACTCACTATCCATGCGCACCAATATGAGAGAGAGCCCTAGTTTGCCGTTTAAATACCGTTCCAATTATTTTCCTGCGATTGTGTCCTTGATGGAGACATCTAACTTAGTAGAGGAGATCAGCCCTTATAACTGCAGCAGGCTAAACCCTAAAGTGAAAATGAAGGTATATGTATAAGCAGCGACCTAAACCTTTTCATAAAGTTATGAATTCACTCATTTCCGAAGTATATTAACTTCAGCACCTCCCGTGTGCCAGGCTGTGCTGGGCACTGAGAATAGAGGGTGGGAAAGGACACAGCCTGTGCCTCCAGGAGCTCCCCTGAGACACAGGAGACGCGACCACACGCGACAAGGATGCACACCCTGCTGCAGGACTCCAGCCTGGGGACGGAAGGGCTGGAGGATTCCCAGTAAGGCTGGCGCCTGAGATGAGGTTCAAACAGATGAAGACAAGAGGAGGAAAGCTGCCCCGAATGCAGGAAGAGCTAAGGGGTGCCCATCCAAGTCTATGTGAGAGCAGTAAACAGTGCCTAGGGCTGCGGGGAGGGGCTTGTACGCTTGCCCAACAATTATCACCAGACCACCTGGCAAACTCTCCAGATGCACTGAAGAGGGCCCCTGCAGAGGGTGGAGGCTACCCCCAAAGCAATTAATTTGACAGCCTGTGGGACCTAGATTCAAACTGGCCCTATCGCTTACTCGCTGTGGGACGTCGGACACACAGCGTGCCCCCTCTGAATATTTGTGATTTTGATGTGTAAAGTGGGGGTGATTATAACGGTACCCACGTCACAGGACGGCTGAGAGGATGGAATGAGACCCCGCATGGACCGTGTGGGGCATGATACGGGAAGATGGTTACTGGCACTCAATAGAATGAGTGGCATTGCCTGGAAGAAAACATTTTCTTTCTCCATACATTTTACTTTCACAACATTCTTTGGTGATGGCGTATTTATTTGCCTATCTGTCTCTACTTCAAACTCCTCAAAGATTGGGACAGAGGTCTGGTTCATTTCTAGCATCCGGCACATGACCTGAATCATAGAAAATGCTCAAAAAAGGTTATTCATTACAAATAGCATCAAATCATATACAAAACACACTTGTGTGTGGATCTGTGTGTGTGTACACAATGATCCTATACAAATATATCAGACCCCAGGGAGCTGCGGGCCTTCAGAGACCACATGGAGATTAGAGAGACCAAAGACATTGGGGAGAGCCTAGCAGACCTACACATCTGTACCAAGGCCCCCAGAATTAGACTTCACTAAAACTGTGGCTTCAACACCCTCTGCTTTGACTTGTTCTTTCTTTCATTCAACAAAGACTTAATGGGCAAATCCTGTACGCCAGACAGTGAGCAGGGTGCTTAGAAATATTTAGAGAGAGGGAAAGAAAATAAAATCCCTTATGCTCTCAAAATGCTCATAATCTAGGGAGAAAGATAAGGAAGTAAGGAGATTATTTCATTATGGCAGGGTAAGCCCTTAGAAAGAAATAAGAGAAGTAGAGGCAGGAATAAGGTGCCAAGGAAGGTCTTCTGCAAGTACGCCCTACTGAATCTTAAAACATTGGTGGGATCAGGCAAACAAAAGCAGCAGGGAAGGGTGTTCCTGGCAGAAGGAATGGCATGTGCAAAAGCGAAGAAGATAAGGAAAGATTTTGTACGCTACCCAGACTGTATGAAGTTCAGAATGTCTGTAGGAACACTGCTAGTGGGATAATGCCAGCGGACAAAGCTCCAGAGGCCACCAGGGGCCTGAAAGAAAAGGGCCTTTTTTGCCTGAAAGTAATTGAGAGTTATTGAAGAATTTTAAGCAAGGGCATAGCACAGTCATCTTTGCATTTTATAAATATCACTCTGTAAGCATTCTAATAGAAAAGAGAATGGAGGTTTGGGAAACGTGTCAGGGGAAATCTATCGGACTCATGTTTTGCCCATGACGGATCTCACATCTAGTATTGTCACACCAAAATAATATCTCAGAAATCATCTCTTCTAACCCCCTTATCACAAAGATGAAAAAACTATTTCAAGGGATGTAGAATAGTTTATCCAAACTACTTATCTTTTTTTTTAAAGATTTTATTTATTTATCTGAGAGAGACACAATGAGAAAGGGAACACAAGTAGGGGGCGCAGGAGAGGGAGAAGCAGGCTTCCCGTGGGGCAGGGAGCCCGATGCGGGGCTCGATCCCAGGACCCTGGGATCACGACCTGAGCCGAAGGCAGACGCTTAACAACTGAGCCACCCAGGCGCCCTCAAACTACTTATCTTTAAAAAAAATTGCAAATGAAGTAAAAAACTCTGCCCCTCAATTCAGCCCTCCCAGGCCCCACTATCTCCTGCCCCTTTGCTAGCATTTCTGCTGGGTGCGTTCCCTTCTGCAGACATAATTCAGGGAAGATCCTCTTCAGTTGCTAAAAACATTTACCAATTTTGAGAGCTAGTAGGATATCTATTCTACGAACATGAGAAAGAATTTAAGTGGTTTTGTACATGGTCACATAGTGATTACAAAGTTAAACCCTTTTAAACCAGAGATTACTCTTGAGCTTCTAATACTATTTAAATTACAACTCCCAAATCTTGAATGATGTAACACTCTAAAGTCCAAATGCTGCTTTCCTCTCTCTCTCTTTTCTTTTAATTCTGTACATCACATGGAAGTTACTTAACATGACAGAAGGCGACCTGGCTAGATTGGCCTGGTAACAAAATCTTAGAGGGGTTCTCTGTGCTATAATACTCACCATCCCCTCAATCCTCTATAAAAATAAACACGTTGATTATGTCATGTTTCTACCCAGGAAATCACAAAGAAATCCACAGAGGTGCATCTAATCTATATAATACTACAATCTCATGATCCCCTGCGTTAGTTCCTTCAAACGACCACAGTAACCAGATCGTGCAGAGCACCAGGTCCTAGTTTTCACAGCTCAGAGGCAACCAGCCATCAGCTCATTATTCCTGAAACAAATTTTGCAAGGTAAGTAGATCTCATAGACTCAAACATCATGGATAGGTTAATTTAGTCAGTATCTAGTGATAAATTAAGGCAGTTGTCTTAACCACGCAGATATTAACAAACACTTGCTTCTGGAATACCAGATACCCAAAGCAAAAGAAAACAGTGTCTGGGATAATCCCAGACTACGAGTCCTAAAGGTCATTTCCATTTGCTTCAAGCCAACATGAGAGACAACACATGAAAAGCAGTTCCATTATTACCAATGCAATAAATATTGTCATCAACCCCTTCAAAGTAGAGATCCAGTAAAGAATCAGTGAGCCCAACATTTCACTGCTCTGTACCCTTATAGACATTAGCTTCATTTAAACCCTCATGAGAACCTGCATGTTTATTCCCATGTCACAAATGGGTGAGCAGGCTCAGAGAAGTACAGACACTTGTTTACTCTCACACAGCCTGAAAGTGGTAGCTGCAAGGTGAACCCATGTCTGTCTGAAACAAAGCCTGTGTTTTCTACCTAACAGGCCCCCATGTGTGAACTGGCTCCGAGGGGGTGGAAGGATCCAGGTGATATGCTGCTGGTGCAGGCCAGGGAGGGAATCAGGCCAGGGCAGGAATCATGATGGAGCCCCAGAGAGTGGAGAAATCAGAAAGTCCCTGAAATTAGATTATGTATTGATTTGCCTTTTGGAGCGATCCCTCCACCGAAGAAGTTGATGCAGAGGTTTTGTTCCTCCCGTTTAATAAATCAGGACAAGTAAGACTCAGAGACTGTCACTGCTTAGATCCCAGGAGAAAGCAGTGACTTTTCCACGCACACCCCAAATCTCCCTGCTGAAGCCCAGGGCTCAGTCCCCCTTCCATAGGACTTCCTGTTGTTCCATCACCTGTAAGAGCTCTGCATCTATTTGACCAGGAAAGGCATCTTCTTAGAAAGGGAAAAAGAACACCTCTTTTAAATTCTCTCTGCCTTGCTAAAGTGTTTCACATATGTTTAGCATTATGAAGCCTTATCGCGATAGCTAAAAATGAAATAAAAATCATAATGTATTTTTGCTTTTATGGTTATAAGTTAAATTCTCTGAAAGATTCTATCAGTAAAATCAACACTTCATAAGATACTTTTATCAATCCTGAGTGCCAGGAACCCAAAGTACAGTCTCATCCACGGTGTACTGAATTTTATAATTCTTTAATAGAGTTTCTAGACATGTCATTTATTTTTCACTCTGCCAATGAAATAAATAGGGAAAGCTTTTGTGCCATGTTTCATTGGCTGGACAATGACAACCCTGAGTATCATAGTTGGTGCTGCTGGACTACTAACTAAGGAACAAAATTAAACTGCAAAGAATAAAGATATCCAAAAAGTCAGGAAGCAGAAAGAAAAGGTATCGTGCTTTATGGGTGTTCATTCTAGATGTGTTCATTATATGCCAAAGCCTGGGGAAGGGAAATATGGAATTTAAAAAGACACCATCTGTTGTGTGATGTTCCAAATTATAAACTTAACCCTTAATTTCTACATCCCCTGCTGTTCAGTCATTCTCCTTCTTCAGGATGAAAAAAAAAAGGTTAGCACATTAACTAAGCAGGTTTAGTAGGACTGATGGATATGCCCCATAAGATATTTTGATAAGCCCAACATCACAACTGTATATTTTCTCCAGAAAGAAATTCTTGTTATATTTTACTCTTAAAACAAACACTACCCATAAATACAGTAGTTGCCATAAGCTGAGGGACCATACAACCCACAGCAAGCCACAGGCTTTTCTGTGATTTTTATATTACTTAATATCTCAGGGCTCTTCGAAAGAAAAAGCAGAGATTTTAGAAAGCTTTCAAATCTGTGAAATGAAAAGTAAAATAATCCTGCAAGTGAAGAGAGTTTCTTTTCAAAAAATATTTTTTTAAGACCAAAAAACCCCACAAGAGTGTGTAGTCCAAGTCAAAAACATTTCCTGTTTAAATATTCAAAGGCAACCTGTGGCATACATAATAGGAGAAATTTCCATTAAAAAGAAAAGCAAAAGTAAGGTATCCTCGAAAATGCCCATGTTTTCTTACTCATAGGTCTGAAATAGCCCCGTTTTTAAAACACACTTAACAAATGCAACACAGCTCAATCAGGATTGATTTGAGTTCACAAAATAATTTTATTATATGTAAGAAAGCATACAGGCAATAAAATGAAGAAACATTCACAATGCATAAATAACACGGACCTGATGCAGGAGATATTTTTCAGTAGATTTCCTTCTTGTTACCCATTTCATCTAAACACTGTGTACATTGCTTATCAACAAGAATACTCTGTAAACATTTCAAAGAAATTCTCTTGAAATGCCCCCACATGAATGAGTATCTGGCAAAACAGACTCATGATACTTTATACAGTTGAGATGATGAGATAGGAACTTGATTCCAAAGCACAGAGAAGGAGCTAGCCTTTGTCAATAGAGATTCTGGTGGCTTTGGAGCACTTAACACACCCAAAGAGAAGGGGTCTCCTTTTATTTCCACCAAGAGAAGTGTCTAACTTGAGGATGATAATGAGGCACTATTCGTTAGTATACTATTAACATTTAGACTTAAAAAAAAAATCAATTCTAAATTCAGATTAAAGCACTACAAAAAGTCGCCCCACTGAGTGGTGTGATTTGACCTGGTAAGATGGAGATGCAGGATTTGACCTTTGTCTGTTGGTGAGACTGTTATAACCCAAATATTAAGGAAACCTACTGTCTTCACTACACGTATCTAACCAGGACAGCCACTTGTTGGTTCAGAAAAACTATCTGACACTGAAATGAGAAAGACGCAAAAGGCCAAGTATTTTACATAAATACAAAGTGGCACATACTTTTTATTACCACCTAAGGTCATAAATCTCAAGTCAGGTCCTTCTGAAGCTGGCTTTTATTTAAGATTATTTACAGAACTGCAAATCTTTCTCCTGGGAAAGTCTCTGTCATTTAAAAAAATTTGAACACAATAGTAGCTATGCCTTTTTAAGTTTTTCAAAATCTTTCTAGAAAAAAAAACATTCACAGCATTTGTCAATTCTCACCTCGTGTTTATTAATGCCAATGAATTTTAAAGAAGTATCACAACTTCATTTCCTATCAGTCTTTGCTGTTTCTGGAAGTTACCCATGAGCATTTAGAATCTCAGAGTTTGTCTGTTTGTTTCATTGGCCAATAAAGTGCTAGTTAGATGGACGAAATGTGATTGTAAGGTCTCAGATAATTCATTAGTTTATCCTATGACATCTGATAAATATAGATTTATTTAATAAATTTAAAATATCCATATAATACAATAAATAAATAAAACCATTATCAACAAAACATCTCTCAAGTCTGGAAAAAAAATCCCACCCCTACTGTAAGGCTCAATTATTTTTTAGAAATAATTTATGAAGGCATGCACCTACCTTTACAATCTGAAAACTCTGCTTGGACCAGTGTTAGCACCTGTTTGTACACAGCAAACTCGACCCTTCTCATTTCCTTCCTGGAAAGGATTTATTTTTTAAGCAATGCTGTTCATTGTTGATTCTGTGCCCTATTTTTTAAGTCCTAAGATAAGAATCAGTTTCTAAAAATAATTTTGGAGCCAAAGACATGTCCCTGTGAACATTCACTTCACATATGTCCCTCTTTGATTCACTATGAACAACACAGAAAACACACTGAAATGTATTTTAAAATATAGTTAGTGTGTTTAAGGAAAAGCAGCAGAGGAGGGCTTGCCTGACATCTGAGTCTCACCACACCTTGGTTTCCTAACAGCAAGCCACTGAAAATCTCCTCCAGTTTTTGGGATGAGCCTGTCTGGCCGGATTCATCTCAGGGTTCAGGTTGGATGCTGTCCGTTTTGTGTGATAGGCTGGATCTTCTCTAGAGAGACATCGGTGTCGTAGTCCAATATGACAGATAGGGCCGGGGACAGCTTCTCCAAGGGTTTGGCCATTCCACCTGCCTCCTCCTTCTTCAGGTCCTCAGAGGAGCCCACTGCATGTGGGATCAGATAAACCAGATTGCAGTCCTTGGAAATGGAGCCTCGAGGCTCGTGATGGCTGGAAAATACCACAGCCCCATTGTTATTGATGCTAACCGTCTCTATGGCATTATTCGTGGTAGGGCAAAGTCTGTAGCATCCTAAGAGAGTTGAAAATGCCTTCCGAAAATCAGCATTAAAGGCATAAATGATGGGGTTCAAGGAGGAATTAGCCCACCCAAACCACACAAACACGTCAAAGGTGATGGAATCAATGCAGAAGGGCTTGGTCTCCCCAGACCCACAGAAGGGCACCATGCAGTTCAAGATGAAGAAAGGAAGCCAGCAGCACACAAAGACCCCCATGATCACGGACAGAGTCTTCAGAACTTTAGTTTCTCTTTTGAAGGACATCTTAAAGGAGCTTTCTGGTTGAGAACACTCCACTGGGTTTCCATTACCTGTAGTGGTCTGGCAATTCTTGGCATGGACTGCTGCCCTCTCCAAGGCCGAGATGCGCCGTATTTGTTTCTGGGCGATCCTATAGATCCTGGTGTAGGTGACAATCATGATGGCCACGGGGATATAAAAGCTTATCAGGGAGGATGAAATGGCATATGTCCTGCTTAAGCTGGAATCACAGTTGTCCAGGGTCTCACCCAGGGAAGTGGCATTGCCGTCAGAGGAGCTTGTGGGTTTCGCCTTGTGCCAGCTGAGCTGTACTGGGATGAAAGAGATGAGTACAGACAAGGTCCATGCCACGCTGATCAGGATGAAGGCTGCCTTGGGGGTCATCTTCCTCTCATACCGGAAGGGGCTGGAGATGGCCCAATACCTGTCCACGCTGATCACACAGAGGTTGAGGATGGACGCGGTCGAGCACATGATGTCAAAGGCCACCCAGATGTTACAGAAGGACCCAAAGGGCCAGAAGCCAGCAATCTCCGCCACCGCTTTCCAGGGCATGACCAAGACAGCCACCAAGAGATCCGATACGGCCAAGGAGATGACAAAGAAGTTGGTCACCTTGGACCGCAGGTGTCGGAACCTGATGACAGCGGCACAGACCAGTGTGTTCCCCAGGAGTGTGGACAGGATGAGCAGAGACAGGAAGCAGGCTGTAAGGATGCGGAAGGAGAAGTCTCTCTCTACCACCAGCCCAGCCCCATCCATAGTAGAGGTGTTCAGAGTCCTCATCTTGCGGAGGGAGAGCACATAGGGGGCTCTGACACCCTCCAGTTCCTAAGCAGGGATGAGGGGTCAGTCCCACCTGCAGGAGTTCTCACTCACCAGGCAGCCCCTGGCACAGCCCCGACGGCTCCCCGAGGTGGAGGACCTCACCAGCATTCCATCAGAGGGCTGCAACAATTGCGTGGCAGGAGCCTGCCCTTGGCAACCCAAGTCAGTCCCTTGGAAGGCCCCTCTTGCTTGTTACGACTGTCTTCTGACTCCCTTGCTCCAGGTCACTGTCCTGTTGACCAGCTGGCCCTTCAATTCTCCATGGAAGGCATTGGCTTTTTAGCATATTCTAAGCTATCAAACCAGAGACTCCCAGGCCTCTGCGGATCTAGGCAACCGTAGTCATATTTTGGGGCTGTTGCCTCTCTGGTGGCGACGGAATTCTCCCCTTTTGAAGGTGCAGCTGAAAATACATGCCTCACTCCTCCAAGCCCCTGGCTCCACCGCAGCTCCCCAAACGCCCTAAAAAAGCAAAAAGAAAGCAAAGGTTGTTCGCCAGGACTTGAGCCCATCGCAGCTTTATCAGTATCAAATCCACTTCGACTCAGTCCGAGCCACCTACCTTGCCTTGAGGTTGTCTCTCTCAAAGCCCCTGGAGCTCGGAAAGCGGGCTTTGCTAGGCGCCGCAGCTCCGCAACGCCCAGGAGGTGCGCCTGACTCCTGCCCCGCGCGCGCAGCCGGGGTCTGGCTCCTGATGGCGCAAAAATCGCAGGGCAGGTTTGGGAAATGTTCCCAGGCCAGGTCCCCCGGGGCCGGCGCTGCCCTACTGCCTCCAAAGGCTAATGATTGTTTAAAGCCGAGGACACCCGGGAAAAGGGCTCCCGGGCGCTCGGCGCATCCTTGAGAGAGGGTACCTCCAGGACTAGTCACTTGGAGAGCTTCTTTCCTTTGCTGCCTTTTTCCCAGAACCGAGCGCCCGGGCGCCCCTCGGGTGGCCTCTGGCCCTTCGGGGCAGGGCTCTGCGCCTCTCCGCCGCACTATCCGCTAGCTCCCGGGAGCCCGTGGGAACGCCAGGCAGAGAGCGCCGAGCTGGCAGCGGCGGGCTCACGGGCCAGCCGGGTTCCCGCGGGGCACAGCCCACCCCGCCCGCGCGTCCCCTCCCCTGCCCTGCCTGGGGGCGGGCTTTGCTTGACAGGCAGAGTTGCGGGCGACAGCCGCACGTGGTCCGTTGGATGGTGCCGCGGGCGAAACGGGGGGCGGGGGACGCCCAGGTGAGCGCTCGCACGCCCTGGGGTACCGGCTAACGCGCGGACCCTCGGACCCCTGGACAGCACGCGACAGGGCCCGCCAGACGTTAGTACCTCGAGTAAGCCCGAGACGCCTGAAAGCGAAGCTCGGCCGACCGACATTCATTGGGGTCGACCCCACGCCCTTCCCAAAGACCGAAGCAAGCAGGGACCCTGCCCACTCACCCACGCACACCAAGCCCTGGAACGGCTGGCGTCCGACCTGCGCTGTCTCCAAGTGTCCCCCAACTAGGGTGAGGAATGCCCCGCCGGCGCCCGTACTCACCGCTCTCGGAGAGGGCTCGGCACTGCGGCGCGCCTGGCAGGTGCGATCCGCTGCGCCCGGAGGCCGCTCACTTCCCGCTCCGCGGGGACAGCCGGCGCGTCGCGGGCTGCGGTCAACGCCGGACTGCAGCCGGTGCCCCGCGCCGGGAGAGCGCCCCAACATCAGCACCACGAGCTCGGCAGGCCCGGGGCGCCCTCTGCCGGCGGCGGCGGCTTCCCACGGCACCGCTGCACCCTCACAGGTACAGACCTCACCCGCACCGGCTCCCGGGTTCACGCGGGACCCGCGCCCGGACCGGCATTTCCCCGACCACGACTGCCAAAACCTGGAAAGGGGGATGCGTAGTATTCCTCATTTAGGACTCATTCTACTAAAAAATGCCAAGAATGAAAAAGTCCTTTTGCTGGCTCTGCATTCATTGAATCGGTATATTTTCCTGAGCACTCATTGCGTGCCAAGAGCAAGGGCGATAGGGTGAGCAAGATGCAAGCTTTACTCTCAAAAAGACGAGACAGAACTGGCATTTACTGAGCTACCTCCGTGTCCCGGGCACACACCTTACGTTGTTCACCCCTTAAAACAATCCCTTCTCATAGGCCTGGTCATCTCCACTTTGCCCAAGTGGAAAATGAGGTTCAGAAAGGTGTTCAAAGTTACAGTTAATGTAGGTGCTGGCTGCCTGACTCCCGCCTGCGTGTTCTTTTCACTTACGTGTCACTGCCTACTAGGGAGCTCAGGCTCTAGTGTCAGAGCCAACGAACTAAATAAGTAATTACCAACTGGTCTAAAATAGAGCTCAGGGCAAAATGGAGGCAAGAGAGCCCTAGTGGAGAAGGACCTCCCCGGCTTCTTCCCAGCTGCCCTGGACAAAGCCTCACAGGTCAGACTTCGAACGAATTTGTACATTAAGTGGCACCATCGCCGTGCCTTCCTGGGCAAGGGGAGTCCATGTCAGACTGTCTGGCTTCCCGCCCTTACCCTGCCCTGCGGGCTGTGTGGGCTCTCTCTTCCCTGGGCTTGGTTTCTTCCTCTGTAAAACGGTGATGGCATAGCAGGATTGTTCTAAGTATTAAATGAGATGATGTTTACAGAGGGCTTGGCACTGAGCCTAGATATTCAGCCCCCCATGGGCAGAAATCCCTGGGGGCTCATTAGAAAACCAATAGCCTTGCCTCCTTGAGAACCCGGCACCACATTGGAAGCTACAGTTTTCTCTGTAAAAACCCAGAACCTGAGTAATAATTCCATTAAATTAACCAGTACAACCTGCACCTTGGTTTTAAAGGAAAGGACTGTCTTCCCGGGGCAGACCATCCTGTGCCTCTGCCCCCAGCTCTGTGCGCCCACCATCAGCCTCGCCATCACACCCAGCAACACCATGAGTCATGAGTCAAAATCACAGACAATTTTGCCACACACGTGCCCAAAGAACCACATTCTTATAGAGCCGTAAGCCATGCCTAACATAATACTTCCAGATCATTTTCCTTAAAGCAGGCATTCCCCCACGCTTCTTGACTTCATCTTTCTTTCCCTTTTATGAATAAGTACAAATTAAATGTATGCTTCTGATTCAAGATGGTCATGTGGGCTTGAACATTTAACTCCCCACATTCTACCCACCCCATCCTGAAATGTTTCCCGTGCATTCCACCTGGAGATACACACGGAGGAGAAATTCAGCATTAACCCTGGAAAACAGGAAAAAAGTGAGGTCCTTTTTCCAAGATAAAGGGCAGATGGGATTGGACGAGAGGAGGGAGGACTTCCCTGGCATTCTCCATATGGGAAGAAAACTCCAAAGGAACACACTACCAAGATCGAGGTAACAGACGCTGGAGGCCAGGATAAGGCCAGTTGAGAAGTGCCCCCAATGCCCAAGTCCTCGCAGAGCCAATAACCCCGGCAGAGCCCACCGCTCTTTAAATTAAAACAAGGATGACAACTACAAACAGAATACCCAGACCCCCAGAGTCTCATCTATAGAAAGCCCAGTGGTGACTGCTCAGGTTCCAGATGGCATCACATTTAATGATATACCAGTCCACTGGCCAAAAAAATACTTGATATGAAATTTAACTTTTACCCAAAAGCTCGTTGGAAACAAACGACATTCATAACATACTCCTTCCCATCCTCATTTCTCTCAAGCTAGGCAGTTGCTCAAAAAAAAAAAAAAAAAAAAAACTCTCTTTCTTTACTTGAAAAATCCCCTAAATTCTTTCCAAACTAGTCCAAGCTGACCTCAGTCATTTTCTCTCAACTCATTCCCCGGACAGGTCTAGGTGATCAAATCAACATACATTACTTCTATAGTGGTCGAGGGGTCTTTCTCATCCACAAGTCAATGTCTGCCATTTTCAATGTCAGAACATCAAATGTCCTCCTTACCTGTAATGCACAAAAAGGCTCAGGAACCCAGCTAGAGAAGGAGGGAAGAACCTGTGAATACCCAAGGGGGTGATTTTTGTTTCCTGTCAGCAGGAAACCAGGAGAGTTGAACAATTTCTCGTGATTCCAAGACAAACACCTGAGATCTTGTTCTAGCAGACTTAGTTCACTGATTTTTGAACATGATTGCCGAGGGAACAGAAAAGAGTAAAATGTAGCTTAAATCCCATGGTTTTTTTTTTTTCTTTCACTTTGCAGAGTGTGAATTTCAGAGGAACTTACAATTTGGCTAGAGATTTCGGCTTTCTTCCATTTTTTTCTCTCTTGAAGCCAAGGTGAAACAAAGGCTTCCGTTTTGTTCTATAAAAATCTCCCCCACAAACATCAAGAACAGGAATATAAATGCAAGCAGGTATTAGCATTAGATCATGCTGGGAATGTAAACCCAAACACAAAAGCACCTTTATTTCCCAAATTGGCATGTCTTTTAAGCACCGCTGTGATTTATGCACTGCAGGAAGGAGGAAGTTAAAATGATGCTTTTCAACAAATTTTTAGAGTTTGTAAATCAATACAAAAGGCACATTATCACAGGGCTATCTTAATCTCATAAAAGAATAAATAAACAACTGAACTGTCAGGTATAACAAAGATACATTTGGGAGGCTTTGGGATTATTAAAGCTGATTTTATACCAAAAATTACTGTTTATAATGTCAATGAAAAAAAAAGAATAAAGCTTGACTGACCTTGACTAAGTAACTAGAATGCTTGTTTTCTACCATAAATATAGCATCTCTGAAATTCCTAATCCCATGTCATATTTTCTTTTCCTATAGTTACTATACAATTCCAAAATCAACACGATTAAAAATTTTGAAATCAACAAACATTACTTGGTATAGTGGTTGAGATATAGTTCGGCACACATCATGAGCTTTCTATTGTTGCATATGTTCCTATGTTCGTGGTTCCCTTTTTCCTCTCGCTCTTTTTCTACCTTCGTTAAGCTTAACTGAATAGTTTTTATTTTATCTCCTGGTATTGCCTTATGTTCTATAATTCTTTGTTATTTTCATGGTGGCTTTAGAGTTTACATCATATATAAGATTTTTATGATAGAATTTATATAATATAGATCTATATAAGATGCATGCATTATATATGAGTATATATAATCTGTATTATGTATCAGTATAGGATATATATATATATATATCTTATCTTGTGTCTTTTCCAAAGCCTATCTTCAAGTGATAGTATATCATTTCATGTATGTACAGTTAAGAATCTTACAATAATATTCTTCCGTGTCTCCCCTGCCAGTCTTTCTTAATGCTGTTGTTGTCATACATTTTACTTCTATATGTGACATAAACCCTATTAATACAGTTACAAGTTTTCTTTAAACAGCTAATTATCTCATAGATTTAAATAATAAGAAAAAATATATTAGTTACCCCTGTGCCATTTCTTTTTTTTTTAAGACTATTTATTTGACAGAGACAGAGAGAGAGCAAGTACAAGCAGAGGGAGTGGCAGGCAGAGGCAGAGGGAGAAGCAGGCTCCCCACTGAGCCAGGAGCCCGATGCGGGGCTCCATCCCAGGACCCTGGGATCATGACCTGAGAGGAAGGAAGACGTTTAACCGACGGAGCCTCCCAGGCATCCTATCCCTGTACCATTTCTGATGCTCTTCATTCTTTTGTGTAGATTCCTACTTTCATCTGGTACCATCTTTCTGCTTGCAGGACAACCTCTGACTTGTCTGGTAGTGCAGGTCTGCTAGTGATTGATTCTTTCAGCTTTTGTATCTCTGAAAAGTCTTTACTTTGCCTTTGTTTTTGAGAGTATTTTTGTTATTTTTGTTCGGGTTAGAATTCTAGATCAACAGATCTTTCCTCTTAGTGCTTTAAGAGGTTGGCCACTGTCTTCTCACTTGTATTGTTTCCAGTGAGAAATCTGCTGTTACCTTTACCCAGGTCCCTCTCTACCTAACACGTCTTTTTACCCCTGGGTGTTTTCAAGATGTTTTTTTCTCTATCGCTGGTTTTGATCAATTTAATCAAGATGCACCTTCGTGTAGTTTTCTTCAAACTCTTGATGTGCTGGAGATTTTGTTGAGTTTTTCAGTTCTGTGGGTTTATAGTTTTTGTCTAATTTGGAAATTTGGGTGCTATTATCCCTTCAAGTATTTTTTTTCTGTCTTCTCCTGTTCTCTTTTTCAGGTGCTTTAATTACATATATATTTGACTGCTTGAGGCTGGCGTACACCTCACTGATGCCCTTCTGTTTCATTTATTCTTTTTCCTCAGTGTTTCATCTGGGGTAGTTTCTATTGTTGTATCTTTAAGTTCACTATTTTTTTTTCTTCAATGTCTAGTCTGTTGTTAATCTCATCCAGTGTATTTTTCATCTCACATTTTGTAGTTTTTATCTCTATTAGTTCATTTTGCATCTTTTTTTTTACATCTCCTATGTCCCTACTTTACTTTCAGACTCTATGAAATATACTTACAACTGTTTTCATGTCCCTCTTTGCTAATTCTAACCTCTATGTCAGTTCAATTGATTGCTGTTTTTCCTTATTATAGGTTGTATTTTTCTAATTCTTTTCATGCTTGGTAATTCTTGATTGGATGCCACATACTGTGAATTTTATCTTGTTGAGTGCTAGCTAGATCTTTTAATATTCTTACCAAGATTCTTGAGCTTTGTTCTAGAACACATTTATACTTAAAGACAGTTTGATCCTTTCAGATATTGCTTTTAAGTCTTGTTAGGTAGAACCAAAGCAGAGTTTAGTCTGGGGCTAATTATTTTCCATGACTGAGGCAAGATTCCTTTGTGTACTCTACCAAACATCTTGTGAATTTTGAGGTTTTCCAGTCTGGCTGGTGGCAACAAGAACTGTTCCTGGCCCTTATGAGTTCTGGATACTCTTCCCCATAATCTGCACACTCCCATTTCCTCATATCATGCACCAACTGGCTCTCTGCTGAATACTCAAAAGGACTCTGAAGGTATCTGGAGTCCTCTCTCTCTCTCTCTTTCTCTGCAGGTCTCTATTCTCCAATAGTCTGTTCTGCAACCTCTAGATGCCTTGGTGTCCCTAGACTTGCAGTTCTGTCTCTTTAACTCAAGGAGTCCACCAGATTCCACCTCTGTTCCCCTTCCCCACACCCTGGCCTGGAAATCCTCTTGAGTCAGTAAGCTAAGGTGGTTGTAGGGCTCCACTCATTAGTCTCCCCATCTCTCCAGGATCACTGTCCTTTGTTGCCTGATGTCTGGTATCTTGAAAACCATTGTTTTGTGTGTTCTGCCCATTTTATTACTTGTTCCAGATGGGAGGATCAATCTAGGCCTTGTTACTCCATCTTGTTTGGAAATAGAAGTATTCACACTTTGGATTTCAAATCTAAAAAAACAAAGGAATGTAAGCAGTCAAGGGAGATTGGGATTGGAAGTGGAGACTTGTTGGGTGCCTGGGTGGCTCAGTTGGTTAAGTGACTGCCTTCAGCTCAGGTCATGATCCTGGAGTCCCAGGATCAAGTCCCGTATCGGGCTCCCTGCTGAGCAGGGAGTCTGCTTCTTCCTCTGACCCTCCCCCATCTCATGTGCTCTCTCTCTCTCTCTCTCTCAAATAAATAAATAAATAATAATGAAATAAATTAAAAAAGGAAAACCCTCTTAAAAAAAAAGGAAGTGGAGACTTGTTAAACAATACTGATTTTCTTTTTTTTTCTTTGCACCCCAAAACTGCTACTGACCCATGGCTCTGGGCTGCCACAAGCACTAGATCTATCTCTGGCCCATGTGTTATTATGGCTCCAGAATTTTCCCTTTCCCTCGCCTACACCCCTCAGTCTTGAGAGATATATGGAATCAGTTTGGACCCACATGGCCTTCTAGGGCTGTGGACAGAGTCAACTCTGAGAAAAGTTAGAGGGCTTACAAATGCCATCCTGCGTTCCATAAATATTTATTGAGTGCCTATTATTGGCCAAGTACTTTTCTAGATGCTGAGAATGCAGCAGCAAACAAAGCAAACATCCTTGTCTCACAGAGTTTATATTTCTATAATAAATGATAGATACATTTCACACAACACAATATAAACTTGCTATGAGTTTCAATTTTGTTGAAAAAAAAACTCATGCTCTTACTAGCAAAATCATAAACTAAGACAGGCTAATTTAAGAAAGTTGTTTATACTGAGTAAATATAGAATCTATTGAAGCCCTTGAAAAGTCTTCTTTAGGCCATTTACAGAAAACATGAAGCCCAGGGGATACACTTTGCAGAGGAATTGCTGATTTGTCTGTTGGGTCCACGAGACCATATATGAGTGGCGAGCCTCAGAGAATCCTTCACAACAGAATTCATTAGCTAAGGCCCTTCTCCCAGCCTACCTTTGCCATTGGGTAAGTTACTTCCCCTCACCACATAATCACCAGCCAGTCTTACCGCCGCCCCCTGGCCAGCAGCTGTGAGAAGACAGCATGGGTGATGGTAGAAGGAGCAATGAGTCAGACAGGCCTGGCTCTGAATCTTGGCTCTGCTAATATCTAGCTGTGGGACCTTGGTCAAGTTCCTTCACCTTTCTGGCCTCCTTTTTCACCCCCCTGAAAATGTAAATACTACTATTTACCTTCCAAGTTTGTTGAGATTAAATGAGACCCCAGCTACAAAATGTCAGGTTGGTAGGTGGAGATTAGGAAATGTTCCCTCACTTTACATTCTGTCTTAGCAAACACTGTTTTTCAAGTGTCATTTGTTGAGCTTTGCCAGCTCAGCATATGGTAGCCTGCCCCCTGTAGCTAAGTGGATGGACAATGATCTGAGGATGCTTTCTTCCTAAGATCTGAATCTTAAGCAGGAGGACAGAGAAGTTGAAAACATTTGGTGGTCATTCATCCCACTGGCCCTGACTGGACTGTTTCTGCTGTGAAATTTCATGTAACTCTTGCTCCCAGAGAGCGCTTTGCTCCCCATCCACTCCCTGGCCTATCCTGCATCTTCCCTTCTGTTCAGTGTTACCTTTCCAGGGAATTTCCTTTCATTTAGGTTAGCCATAGTGAATTTCTGTTGCTTACAACCAGAGAGCTCTATCTGATGAGCAAAACAAGAAGGAAAAAACCAACAAAAATCCATATTTCATGTTTTATTTGGATTTAAATCAACTAGAGCCACCAGTTTTACTTGCTTGGCCAACAGGGAGGAATATTAGACATAGGACATGCCAGAGTTTTCCTAATTAACAGAAGAGCCTGTATATTCTGTGTAGCAGTAGGTCTTCCCAATGACTTATTTCATTTAAAGCCATCATTCCCTATAACAAACACAGTCAATTGATTAAGTGAATACATAGTATATTTACCTGCTTCCAGTGATCCTTAGAGTTGCCCCCACCACCCGTACCTGGAACCCTTGGAACTAACATGCACTGAATCCCCACATTTTGGACACTGGAATTTATCTAATTGACCGTTTCTCCAAAGAGTAGAAGCATCCATCCCAACTTTTGGAGGCTGGATTGGGACCAAGGGAGGCTTCCCGGAGAAGACAACCCCCAATCTCATTGTAAAGTAAAGGTAGGAATTATCCAGATGAAGAAGGAGGGAAAGGTATGTTTGGCAGAGGAAACAATAATGAAAAGACTTGGAGGAAGTGATGGTGTCAGAGAAGAGTGGAGAAACGACAGACGAGGCTGGAAGATGGCAAGACATATAAAGAGGGCCCAGCCCTGCTTTGGAAACCCAAAGTATTTTTAGGGTCAGTGTGTTTTTAGTCAGAGGCTTATGGGGGTCTCAACATATCCAATAGGCCTTGTGTTCATGAGGCAGAGAAGCTAGAGCTGAAGCCCCCATATATCTCAGTGGCTCTAGTTTGGAAGACATGGAGAACTTTGAGGACTAAGAAGATGGCCAGCAACCTTACAGACAGAACCCTGGGGGCCTCAAAAGCAGGTTTCTTTTCCATACCACCCACAAGTTGTGCAGCCCCGGGCTTCAGCCACCCACTTCTCTGAAGCCCTTGTGTCACCAACTGTCTACTCAACATCTCCACCAGGTCATCCAGTTGTGTTCTTTGTTAGATTCGTCATCTTCCTTCAAAATTTGCTGTTCTTCTTGTGATTCCTCTCTTGATGGAAGATACCTCGACTCTCCCAAGCACCACAGCAGAAGCCTATGCATTACCTGATGTCTTTGCCCCCCTCCCTCCATGTTCGAAGTCGTACACTCCCACCCGTTCTTCTTCTTGGATTCATGGAGACATCTGCCCCCTTTTCTCTACTTCTATAACTACTCTTCTAATCTGGTCTCAACATCTCTCACTTGGTTACCACAGCCAGCCTCTTAATCATCATCCCAGCATGTGCCCAGGACACCAGTTGTAAGGTGATGGGTTCTATAGCTTTAATCATCAGAGACACTTGCAAAGTGGGATTAACAGAGATGAGCAGGATCGTTCACTGATCCCTCCACGTTGCTACCTGAGGCTACCAGATATGGTAGCAAATATTATTCATCACTTGTCCCTTTAAAAAAAAAATCTATTACTTCCTTACAAATTCTTTTATTAGGTCTTATGTTTCTTTAGGCATCACCCTGTTGGATTTAATTCTAGTAAAAGGAATTTTATCTGCAGTCTTGCAAAGTAATCCCTCCTAATTAAATGTAAAGGGACAACAACAACAGCAACAAAAACTGGCACAGCTGTACCTGGGGGGAAACCCTAAACAAGACAGCCTTTTTGGGAAACAAGTTTAAATATAGTTAAAGGCAGGAAATATTTACAAGAATCTAACTCAGTTTTCTGTTTAATAAACACGCGAAGGACTTCAAGTATCTATAAAATCTCTTTGGAGATGCCTGGGCTCAGGGCCTTCCCAGGGTAATGTACCTTCATTCACACAAGGCCTTTCATAGTGATTGGCCATCACAGGGAACACTACTCAAATTATCATCTATCATTGCTGGAAGGTTTATAAACTGCATTTTTCTTTGTCAGATGTCACTTTTTTTAAAAGTAGAGTTAGCAGGTTACCTAGAGAATATGAGATGAGAATATGAGACACAGGGGCAGAGCTTAGATCTCTAAGATCCAGGGTCAAATTATTGCAGAGCACAGCAATGCCAAATCAATGAGGTTTCTGACTCAAAGCAGTATAAAAATGTCATCTTGTATTTGATGTAATAGTAAGGGTTGTGTTGATGCTCCCGCGTGCTGAAATGAAACACAGAAGAATCACAGCTACTAATGCAACGGAGTAGGCAAGAAACTGATGTCTTTAGCGCCATCTATGGGCCAGCTCTGGTGGAAGTTTTATTGTCCTTATTTTAAATAGGAAGGAACAAGCTCAGTAATATTTGTCAATTTCTCTGACATCACATACTAATAAGAGATAGATCTGGGCTTCAGGCCTGATTCTATCTGATTGAAAAGACTGGGATCTTTCCAGTTTCGTCACATTTATGCGTTCATTCATTCCATGGGGATTTATCAAAAACTTACACTGGGTCAGGCCTCCATCACACACACAGTTTTTAAATAAATGTGGATTTATTTAAAATTTATAACTATAACTTGTTATGAAAGAAAGAAAAAAGAGGAAATAATATAGGCTAGGGTTGACCTTTTTGGTAGATTATATTATCATTCAAAATATTTGCTGTCCTTCCTTGGGAAAATATTATACTTCCCCAGCTCATTGACTTCAGGTTTGGCCATAGGACGCATGGTGCCCTCCATATAGGAGCATTAAGCATCCACACCTTGTTGCACTAAGGAGTGTCCATGTGACTTATTTTGACTAATAGAATATAGCTGGAAGTGATGTGCATTTTTGTCAGGCAGATACCTTAAAACCAGCTCACAGTTTACCATTTCTCTTCTCTCTGCCCTGAGTCCACAATGTCCCAGGTAGAGGCTATCCATTGGTCTATCCCAGAGTGAAGCCTTTGTGGATCAAGCTGACCCTTGATGGACATGCTGTTGCTGTAAGCCACTGAGATCTGGGGGTCATTTGTTAGTACAGCACAACAAACCTACCCTGACTTATGCACCTTCTTAATTGAGGGTTGGTCAATGAAGAGTCCTTTGAGGAAGTAACATATGAGCTGACACCTGAGTGATGGATCCTGCTAGGTAAATAGCAGGAGAGGAGAACTTTCCAGAAAGGACAAAACAGCCAGTGCACATGACTTAAGATGAGAAAGAACTTGGTACATTTGAGGAAACAAGACCTGGGTGTCTGGAGTGGACAAGAGTAGTGAGAAATGAAGCTAGAGAGATGTCTGGGCTGGAGCATAGGGAACTCGAGAGCCAAGTGAGAAGGCTGGATTTCATTCCATGTGTGATAGGAAGCCACTGAAGGATTCCAAGCAGTGAGATGAAGTGATCAGATTCAAGTGTTATATATATATATATGTGTGTATATATATATATATATATATATATATACACACACACACACGAATGAAATATAATATGTATATGGAATAAGTTCGTTATACTGTTACAAAAGATGTATACAACAAAATTTATAAATGATACTAAATTATATAATACTTTTATAAGTTTCATAGAGGCAACTGATTTTTACAAGATGCTTCATTGATTTTTGCCAAACTCTTGTATTCTTAGCCCAGTTATGATTGCAATTAATCAACAAGTTTAGTTCTGACATATTAGTTGATATGGTAAAACAAAAGTGAAATAATTAAGATATGTGTTGGAACGTCACTCAGCCAAGAATGTGAGCAACTTCCATAATTGAATTAAATCTCTATTTTGAGCTCCCATTCCAGTGAGGTGGTTGAAAGTTTATCTTCATTAAAGTTTTACCTACCTTCCCATTTTCTTGGGGTTGCATCTAAGTTCCAAGGCCCATTGAGAGGCGGGCCCATTGAGCCTTCATTATTTCAAAGAGGCCACTATTTACACATGTATATGACAATGCAAATGTCAACATTTATATATCCCTCATTCCTATCTTCAGGACTCGTCAGGTCTGCAAGAGCTGTTTCCACCACTCATCCTTAAGAACCTGACAATCTCTATGAAGCTAAGATTCCATCTCCCTATATTCATTATAGGGTCTGCCAGAGAAGCAGGAGACAGGTTCCCTCTCCCTGGAACTTATTAATATCTGGATTTTCAATGCTCTCCCTCTTCTTTCCTCCACTTTTAGCCTGAGGAAATCATTCCCAGTCTCGGGGAGGAGTAAATCCCTACATTCCTTAAATATCCCAATCCACAGTTTAGTAGATAGTATAGTAAAAACTGGCTCACTCTTTGGAGAAAAATAAAGTTGAATCCCTACTTCACACTATATACAAAAGTAGATTCTAGATGGATTCAAAATCTAAAGGTGAAGCATAAAACTGCACAACTAAAGAATTAAATATGGGAGAATATCTTTATGATTTAGCATTTGGGGAGACTTTCTAAATCAAGACCTCAAAAGCTCAAAACATAAGGCAACAAGTTGACGGATTTGATTACATTGACATTGGCACAATTATGCCCCCAGCCAAGGGAATAAGGAGGAACTGGAATCCAGCATGGGCTCTGCTTAGGAGCCAGACAACCTGGGGTGGCTTCAGTCACAGATAGGAGTGGCTTTTTGTAACTCATTTGCCAGAGAGGGTGACCATAAAGACACTATGTGTGTGTCAGCTGGAGCCCCGATTCTGTTTCATCAATATTCTTCTCAGAAATTCCCATATCAACTCAAAGGTTTCTTTGCAGCCTCTGCTTTTGGTTTAGTCCTGAGGCTATTTCACTTGCCCTTACCTCTGCCTGGCATGCTCTTCCCCTGATCTCTGCATGGCTCCTTCCCTCCCTTCATTCAGGTCTCTGCTTTAACTGTCACCTCCAAAGAGAAGCCTTCCCTGAATACCCCTTCTGAATTACTACCCCCAGCCTCACCTTGCTCTGTCCTCTTAACCAGCTTTCTTCATTCCACTTTTCGCTCCCTGAAATCCCATATGTCTTGGTTCAGTGCCATCTCCCCCACTGGAACGTAAGCTCCACAAAGGAAGGGACTCAGCCTCACTGGTGCCTGTCTAATGCAGGCACAGAGGAGGTGCTCAGGAAATATGAGGTGGGTGAATGAATGGATTGGATCTAAAGAGCAAGCAGGATATGGAATTCTTCTCAGAAGAGTTAAAAAAAAAAAAAAAATGGAACAGCGAGTACTTAACCAGAGCAAAAAGAAATGTGAAGTATTATTTTCCCTCATTTTTGCCCTATTATGTTAAGATTAATTTGACTAATGAACCAGTTCCTTAAAACGCATAACAGAGTGAGTCAGCTTTCTCAGAATAATCAACATTGTGTTTAGCCCCCAGGACCTATTTAAAGACATAACTGGCTTCCAAGTGATATTTAGTGTTGCTTTATTTTTAAACAAAGAGCCAATTCATGATGTGTTTCTCAGATTCTTTGTGTGTGAGACATGCTGGGCTTTCACTCCCAAACAGGAATGCTTTTAGGATTATTGTCTTCATATTTGAGGAAGAAAAGTCTAAGGCCTGTCTACCTGTTGACTACCATCCAGCCCTTCAAATGAGCAGATGGCAGGTCAACTTTGCAGTTAGCACTTAGATCCTGAGGCAAACCCCCTGTGTCTCAAGAATGGACAGGTTACTTGGAATCAATTGAAAGATGATTTTGTTGCTTCTTTGGTGTCTGGTCCATCCTGTTACAGAAGCAGGTTCCATCACTGGCTGCACATTGAAGCTTTAGAAATCCAGATTGCAAGTCCCAACTTTTTAAGATTCTGATTTAATTTGTTTGGGGAATAGGGGGAAAAAAAATGGGAATTTTTCAAAAGCTCCCAGGTGCTTCTAAGCCAGGGTTGAATCATTGTTTTAAAAGATCCCTCATAGGACTTGGGCAAAACAACATGAAATCTCACTGCCGCCAGTACTTTGCCTGGAGAAATACCCTTGGTTTCCCATTCGTCCACTCTGCTCCTCGGGCCTCTCTGCTTTGCCGGCCCCTCTTGGTCCTTGACCTCTGACCCTGACCCCATTCTCTTCCCTCTTTGGTGAAGGAACCTCATGAGGATACTCCCTCCAGCTTTGACCTCAACCCTGGTCCCAGGCAGAATTCCTGCATGTCACCTGGCTCCACACCCCCTATCTGGGTGGGAGAGGGTTACCCCTGCGCTTTCTTCACTCACGCTTGCCCTTTGAGATCTACCACCAGGTCCAGCCCATGCACCGCATTCCCTGCACGAGCCACAGGTCTCCCACCCACATCCAACTGGTTGGGCCTTTATCCTATGGTACATACTCTTCCCTCTGCAAAGAATGTTCTTCGGAGCCTCTTCACCTCACTTTCTCTTACTAGTCCTTAGAGTCCTGGTTCATCTAACCCCTCTGCCAGGAGCCCTTTCCTGACACATACCCAGAAAGGGCCCGTGGCTCCTCCCTCTGGACTCTGTGTCTGCTACTTAGACCACGTGGCCCCTGCCTGTGTCGTGCTCACTGCCTCACTGGACCCTGAGCTTCTCACCAGTAAGACCATGTCTAACTCGCCTCGGTGCCCAGAGTGCCTTCCTGGGTCCTAACCCAATGCAGCATCATCACAGAGCATGGCGAGTAAACCACTAAGCAAATGGGGCCTCGGGGAGAACTGGGAGATTTGGCTTGGCTTACAGGTGAATCTGTGTTGGGGCCACAAGCAGTAATTTATCATTTTTATTTTTAACCTTCTAAAGTTTAGAATTATCAGGATGCAGACTTAGTACAATACAGCTTTGTGTGCAAGGAGCAAATTAGTGAACAATGGCCTTGATCCAGCCAACAGATGTCTTTTGATTATCTTACCTGGTGTTTAAAATCGTAACTTAGTTGTCAACATTCAAAAGTTAGGAAATTCTACAGATTTTACAGATTTTGGGCTCCTCAGAAAAGGAGGCCCCACAGCGTCCAAATTCCCAGGGCCACAATTTGCGGGGCTGGGCAGACTCTGCCCCACCTGGTGGGTGTGCCCTGCTCCCGTGGCTCAGCTCCATGCTCTCTGCTGCTCTCATGACCACCCAGCTGACCCTCGAGGGCCTTTGAGCTCGAGCCCCTGATCTCCATCAACCTGCTGCATGGCTATTGGCATGCACTCCACCGTGTGCCATAGAGCTAACAGCACCTAATCTAGAGTTACAACAGCCGTATGGCATTAGGTAGATGACCTCACAGCTCTGAGCCCCTTCTATGCCTTCCAGCAGCTCACCAATGAAAAGAAGAGACAGACCATGATCACAGAAATATATGCAATGAAATAAGTACTTCAACGATATTAATACCAAAGCATGATTAATTCCAAAGATTCACACCAAAGCACCCAATGGAAAATACAGAAAGCACCTGGCAAATTGAAGGGCAGCTTCCTAGAGGAGGTGTCTTTTAAACTGGCCTTTGAAGGATGTGCATCAGTTTGTCCAAGAATAGAGACTCTCTGGGAGAAAGGCATTCCATGCAAAATGTGTGCAGAAACAGGAGGAAGAAAACAGCCTGGTGCATTCCGGACACAGTGAACTGGTAGATGTACCTGCAGTGGTGTAAGGCAGGAGGTGAAACTTTAATTTAGAGTTTGAGATCAGTATCAAAAAGCCTAGAATGCCATACCAGGGAGGTTGGACTTTATCTGGAGGGCAAAAACAGGCTTCCGGTTGCAGATTAACAGAGCTTCATATCTTGGAAAGATCACTCTGGAGGCAGAGCTTATGGGTCAAAGCACATCCACCAAACATTGAGAACTAAATGCAAAAAAAAAAAAAAATCTGCTTTCATATCTGTAAGAAGTTTGTATATGAATGTTCATAGCAACTTTATTTATAACCCTAAACTGGAAACATTATAAATGTCCATTACCTAAAAATTGTGGTAAATTCTTACCAAACAGAGCTCTACACAGTGAGAAAAAACAAACCACAACTAAAACCAACAACACAGATAAATCTCAAACACATACTGAGGGAGGGACGCCTGGGTGGCTCAGTCGGTTAAGCGTCTGCCTTTGGCTCAGGTCATGATTCCAGGGTTCTGGGATCGAGTCCTGCATCGGGCTCCCCGCTCAGCAGGGAGCTTGCTTCTCCCTTTGCCTGCCACTCCCCCTACTTGGGCACGCTCTCTCTCACTCCCTCCCTCTCTCTGACAAATACAGTCTTTAAAAAAACAAAACAAAACACATACTGAGTGAAAGAAACCAGACACACACACACACACACACACACACACACACACACACACACACAAAAGCATATTCCGTACAATTCCGTTTAGATGAAGCTTCAGAACAGACAAACCTAATTAGAAGCGAGTGATAGAAATCAGAGAGAGCAGGTAATAGATATCAGAACAGTGTTACATCTGGAGTGGGAGTGTACTGACTGAGAAAGGGCATGAGGGAACTTTCTGGAGTGATTCAATTCCCCATGATATGTGAGAGTGGGGGAAGAGAGCATCGGCCTTTATAGGAAAGGCTTCATGTTCTGCTGGCACATGACCTCAGCTCAGCTGATCAGATGCACCTGCCCAGCCAGTGGAGCATCCCTTCCAGTGATGGCTGCAGCAAGCAGTTCCCAGAGCGGAAGTTACTCTTGTGCAAACTTCAGCGTCCAGTGGTCAGGGTGGAGGCCAGAGTGGTGTGGTGGCATGATTTGGACAGGGTGGGGAACTGTGGCAGGCACTGTTCAAGGAGCTGAGAATACATCGGAGGATACAGCAGATAGAATCCTTGCCTTTAGTAGGACATTCTAGCTGAAGACACAGAGAAGAAACAAGTCAACAAATAAATAAACAAGGTCATTTTGGATAGTGACAATGCAGTAAAAGAAGTAAAAGAATGATGATCTCCAATGTGAATGGGAGAGGCTATTCAGACAGGCTGTCAAGGAAGGCTTCTCTGAGGAGGTGACGTTTGACCTGATAGCATTCCAGGCAGTGAGAACAGCATATGCAAATGCCCTGAGGTAGGAATAAGTTGGTCTGTTCAGGATTCAGAAAGTTTGGCGATATTAATATGAACAAGGGGGAGAGTGGCATGTGGTCAAACTGAAGACATAGGACAAGACAGAGAATGAGGGTCCATAGGCCATGGTGAGGAGTTTTATTGTCAGTAAAACACATAAAACAGATTTTATTGCCAGCAAAATTGGGAGATACTGAGGATTTTAAAACAGGAGACGACATGATCTGATTCACTTTTTCAAAAGATCAGGAAATGGATTATTAGAGGCCAGAGTGGAAGTGGAGATGGAAAATCAGGTGAAGAGGAGCATGATGTTTAGTTTTCTGTGTCACCCGAGCCAGGCTACAGACCCAGGTACTCCAGGAAATACCTACCTGGGTACTGCTGCAAAGGTACTTTGTAGATGGGATTCACACCTACGACCAGTTGACTTTACATAGAGAAGACTACCCTCCTTAATGAGGGTGTGCCTCATCCAATCAGTGGGAAGGCCTTGCAAGCAAAAACTGATTTTCCCAGAGAAGTTCAGCCTCTCTAGACTGCAGCATCATTCCTGTCTGGGTTTCTAGGCTGCTCTTCTGTCCCACAAATGTCACCCTTGCCCAACCTCACCCCCTCATCACGTGAGCTAATTCCTTACCAGAAATTTCTCAATAGATAGAGAGAAGTAGAGATACATCCTATTGGTTCTAATTCTCTCGTGAACCCTAACTGATACAAGTAGTTCACCCCTCAGGGTTCCTGTGCCGACTAGAGCAGAGAATTGTGAAAAGGACTTCTCCGCGCCCCACTCACAGCGGGCACACGAATACCCTTACTGCCCTACCGCCTTTCTATAAGGTTCTGCTGAGCTGCTGGACACAGAATCTCCAGGGCCTTCCCTCTCCTGAGGAAAAAATCCCCACAAAATCAAATGCACCTGAGTGGATAGTGTATAAGAGTCCCCTCACCAGCTTGAGTGGTTGATGATACATCCGCTCAGTGGAATGTTCCACAGTCATTCAAATAACTAAGGACCCTTTCCGCAGAGGTCTGCCCTGAGGACACTCCCTGCCACCCCTCCCTGCTTTATTTATCCTAGCACTACCCACCATTCTATGCTGTACTCATTCACTGGGTTTACTGTTTGTCTCCTCCTTCAAGAATGTCAGTTGCCTGAGGGCAGGGGGTTAAATTTGTTCCTTTCAATGTAGAATCCCCAGTCCCTGGAACAATTACTAATATATAATTGGTATTCAATAAGCATTGATTGAATTAAAGCAGGGATGAATGAATAATGAAGATTATGATGTAATCCGAGAAAAATGTTTATGAACTCCAACTTGTTATTTTTTTTTTGTTGAATAATAGTAAAGCAAAGTTTATTGAACAATAGTACAAAGCTCCCAAAGAGGGAGGGAACTGGAGAGGGTTGCGCTGAACTCTAACTTTAAATGAAGACGGCAGATCATAAAATATGCACATCACAATCTAACCACAAGTTCAGCAAATGGGTACTAAATCCACCGCATGCCCTTCATTGTGCTAGAACTGGAAATAGAACTTTGAGTAAGATCTTTTTTTTTTTTTTAATTTTTAAAGGGGTTCGTGGTCTAGAGAGAAGACAGGATACTAAGACCATGGTGGAAGGCTGTGAGTTAAGTGCCCACACGAGATTTATGAAGTGATGACGGAGCCATGAAGCTGGGACCCTGGCGACAACAGCTCTCAAGCATTGAGCCTCAAGTGTTGAGCCTTCCTGTGGCCAAGCACCCTGATAAGCTCTTCATATACCTCATCTCAGATCATCTCAACACCACAGTGGCTTTAGAAACAGAGAAGCTAAGGCACAGTGAAGTTAAGGAGCTTATCAGTTTAGGGTCTCATAACCAATCAGGGCAGAGATGGACTCAGAAGCCAAGTTGGTCTGAGTCCAGAGCCTGTGTTCTTAGCACTGGGCCGCGTGCTTCCATCATTTGTATAGAGAGTGGAAACTCAAGCACAGGATGAACAGAAGTTTGATGGGTCAGAAAAGAAAATGCTAGAAGAAAACTTAACTTAGGGGCGCCTGGATGGCTCAGTCGTTAAGCATCTGCCTTCGGCTCAGGTCATGATCCCAGGGTTCTGGGATCGAGCCCCACATCAGGCTCCCTGCTCCGCGGGAAGCCTGCTTCTCCCTCTCCCGCTCCCCCTGCTTGTGTTCCCTCTCTCGCTGTGTCTCTCTCTGTCAAATAAATAAATAAAATCTTTAAAAAAAAAAAAAACTTAAAAAAAAATCTATCAGGGACAGTGCTGAGGAAGAGCATGGAGTGTGTGCATGAACTTTTCCATTCTTTTCAAATTCATACGATTGTGTATTTATTTTATCATCATAAATACCTGCCTGATAAAATCTGGAACTTAAAGTTTTCACTAGAATGCTAATATAAAAAAATTGATTCTCACCAAATTCCCTGTTCTATTGTGAGAAAAACATCATCTTGTGATATACTCAGCAAGATCTTTCTTCAGCTCACTGAACTTTTAGTATGCTCAGAAATGTATCCCCTTCTTTGCTGACTTAAGCATTGTTTTATTTTTGCCATGCCCTGAATGGTTCAAAGTCCATATTAAAACGCAAGGGTTTTGCAACCTTTGTTGATGCAAGCCTAGCAAGAATTCCCCAGCACTCCATCTCCTCATCAACAAAGCTGGAAAATACAATCTTAGCTTCCGTACTATCATAGTTTCCAAAGGCTGTTTATTTGAAACAATGGTAGGAACACATGTGGACACTTACTTTTCATTCTTACATCCTCAGCTCATTTCTACTTCTTCCGTCTGCCTCCTACTTTTTTAGATTTAGTTGCACTCAGCTCAGATGTCACCATCTCTGTGAACCTCACCCCAAGTCAATCAGGAATAAAAATCTAACTGGAAAGAGCTTTGTGATTTAAAAAAAAAAAAAAAAAAAAAAAGAGTGTATGCGGGTGGCTTTATTGGCTCCCATAACTGGAAGCCCAGGAGCCCAGGTTGGTTGAGCCAGGGACTGAAATGATGTCATCTGAACTCTGTCTCTTTTGCATCTTTCAACTTAGCTTCTCTTCTGCAGAGTGGCAGAAAGCCACCCCGACAGACAGCCCCTGATCCACATTCTCCCAGCTCCATAACCCCAGTAGGGGCAAGGAAGGGGCATGAGATGAGTCCACATATAAATTCAGGACAGGATTCTGTTTGGTCCAGCTTGGGTCTTGTACCCAGGACTGTGGCGGGTGTGAGAAGATAAATGATTGACAATCTGACCAGAATCAAATGAAGTGAGACAGGGGAGCTCCCCCAAAATAAATCGGGACGCTGAGAAGGCAAAGAAACACAAATGATGGAATTTTTGATAAGGGATGTCCCCAATTCTCCACCTGCCGGTATATCTCCACCTATTTGCAATGTCATTTTACAGCTCCTCCCATCAGGAGATAAAACCTATTTTCCCCTGAATCTGGGCCGGGCTTGTAATTTGGTTTGACCAGTAGGATGAAGTGAAAGTGAAGGCATGTCAGTCCCAAGCGCTGGCCTTAAGAGGCCTTGAGTTTCCTTCCTCCTCCAAGTCCTCATAGCCCTTAGTCAAACAGCCCACATTATACTGTTGCAATTTTTATATTGAATTGTAATCATTTCTTGTAATTATTTGTTTACATGTCTATATCCTTGTCAATAAGTTCTGTGAGGGAGGGATTTCTTTTTTTTTTATCTTTTTGAGCCAAACAGAAACTGGTTCAACATTCAGAGGAATTCTGAGGCTAAGGAATGCCACCAAAAAACTATTTGTGAAACCTACGCTGAGTGCCCAAATCACTGGCCAGTTTGAATATCTTTACTTATATATGGGGGCCATTTGTTTTTCCTGATTTTTGTATGTCTTTCCATTGGGTTATTTCTTCTTACTAGTTTGTAAAGGGTTTTTTGTAATATTTTCTGCATAGGTATTCTTTACCACATCCATGCATTGAAAATATTCCCTCCCAGTCTGTGAACTTCTCCCTTCTCTTACACTATCGTTGGTGAGCTATCAAACTAAACTCAATTTTTGAGTTTTCCTGAGGCTTAACTTTTCAATCTTTCCTTTATATTTTGTACTTTTTGTATTTATTTAAGAATGTCTCCTTATCCCACGGTCATAAACATACCCTCCTACATTGTCTGCTAAAAACTTGGGAGTTTGTTTCTCATACTCGGGTCTTTAATCCATCTGGAGCTGAGTCGTATATGATATAAGGTAGAGAGTCAATTGTCCCAGTATTATTTAGTGAATATTTATCTTTGCCCCCCTCACTTGGGATGCCAGCTCAGAGCACATTTCTATATGAGCAGGGTCCATGTCAGCTATCCCTATGTGGCCGCACTAAACTATTTGTTGATCCCTGCACGAACACACTGCCTCCCTGTATTTATAGGATGAGTCACTCCACCTTACTCTTTTCTTCAAAATTGTTTTGGCTATTTCTAGTTCTTTATTTTTCCATATACACTTTATAGTCATCAAGTTGTACATACACACTCAATACACTAGATTTGTCAGAATTTGGTTTGGAATTGCATTGCATTTATAGGTTATTTGAGGAAGAATTTATGACTTTAAAAATGGAATCTTCTCCTCCATGAATATGATGTAATTCACCATATAGTAGATTTCATCTGCCCCCAAGATATACCTAAGAACCCAGTAATTCTCACCACCTCATCTGTATCAACCGGATCCAAGCCAACCCTGTAGCCTCCCTCCCGGCCTCTTTCTGCCTCCACATCACCTCCCCTATGGCCTGTTTTCCACACAGTAGCCAGAGCCATTCTTTTAAAGACATAAGTCAGTTCGTGGCCTTTGTGCCGCCTAAAATTGCTTTGTGGCACCACCGGTGCCAAACTCCACACTTTGGGAAACACGGCTTTCAGTGAACAAATGAGTGAGTGAATGGGTGGCTGCGGACCCTTTGCAAGACCCTGGCAATAAAGAAATGATCGAGTAAGGGGTGGTCCCCTCGGGGAAACCCAGATGGAAAGCAATGGCATTGGCCTAAGCCGAGTGCGCCTCACAAGCGGCGAGGAAGAAGTTGGGAGTTCACCGCGGTGACGGAGAGCGGGGAGGAGACAGCCGCGAAAGCGCGGGCACGGGGGAGCGCGCGGGGCGCGGCGCGAGGCTGGGCGGAGAGCTCCGCGACTCCGGGTTGGGTCCGGGGCTCCACGCGGCCGCCTCGCTCCGCACGGGGACGCGCTCCGAGGGCGCGCACCGGGCCGCGGCGGCGCACGGGGCCGCTCTGGCGGGAGAAGCGCTTCCGGTGGCGGCGCAGACGGCGCTGAGTGAGTCCTGCGAGCGGCGCGGGCGGTGGAGAACGGTGAGTCGCGGGCGGCGGGCCGGGCCGGGTGGCGAGAGCGCGGAGGGTCGAGGGCCGGGGCGGGGGCGCGCGTTCGAGGGTTGGCGGCGCGGAGACCGCCCCCCCCGGGCGGGATGTCAGGAGCCCCCGCGCCGTGCCGGGGATTTCGGGGCCGGGGTTGGCGTGGGGGGGGGGGGCGGCGCACCTTGGGGACCCCTACCCTCCCGCTGCCTGGCAGCTTCCCCGCCTGCAGCAGCCTGACCTGCCCCTGAGGTCCCCCTGAGCCCGGGTGGTGGAGTGCGTCTCGCCCCGGATGGGAAGGGGCTCACTCATCCACGCCGGCACGCGCCCTGCCACGCTGTGCCCGGCGGCCGCGTGACGAAACTCCCCGCGGTGAGGACACCCAAAATGGCTGCCGCGGGGACAGGCCACCGCGCTACGGCCGCCAGTGATTGCCCGGCGACCGGGTGTTACCGACCCCCGTGCCCCCACATTCCGAGCTCTTGGCTTCTCCTCCTGGCGCAGAGCGGGGCTCCGGGGTCAGAGAGGAGACCACCTGGCCCCTGCCCTGGAACCCGCAATCTTGGAGGAAAGAGATAGGTGAGAGAGTGGTCCTGGACCGACCTTGCATCTCCATGCTCTCTAGATCTTTCCCACATGTCACAGGTCTCTAACCTTCCCAGAATGACAACCAAGGCATCCACTAAGTGCATGCAGGTGACTTAGGTTCATTGACTTTTACATTCTTCCAGCCCTGTGAGGTTCTTGGTTTTGCTTTCATAATCCTGATGCAAAAGCTGGTACTCAGAGAGGTTGAGTGACATGTGCAAGGTCACACAGTTGGCCGTCTCTAGAGCAAGGCCAAGTCTCAGCTTAAATGTTACTTGCTCAAAGATACTTTTCCTTGACTGTGTTGTCTAAAATTGCCCCCTCATGCAGGCATTCTTTGTTAGACTACTCCTGTGATTTTTCTTTCATACCATTTGTCATCAGTTGAAATTAACTGTGTTTCCTTGCTCGTTTTTTTCTCATCTTGCGACCAGGGCCTACTTTTGTCTTGCTCACCTATCCATCAATTGCCTGTACCAGGTAGACCCTCAATGAATATTTGTTGAGTGCCTTAATGAAGAAGCCTACTTCTGAGTGACTTCAGAGCTCAGGCATTCAACCACTTCATGGACACCTGCCTTCTGAACCCCAACTGCATTTTGTTTGTACTTTTCTCAAACTCATAATTTCTTCTTCTGCCTTGCCCTCTAGTTTTTGACTTGGGCACCTCTTGATTTTCTCTTCCATTGTCCATCCCCAGTTTCCAGGCGTTATATAATAGGTGGGAAGTGGGTATGCAGGTAAATAAGGAGCCTTTGCCGCTCTTATGGTGCTGGACTCAGACTTGACATACAAGATGCGTGAGACGAGAGCGGAACTCTTTGGGAGGATGAGTGGAAGCTCTACCAAGAAGTTCTGGGAACTCAAGCAGGTCCTTTCTTCCTTTAGGACTGCAGGTGTCTAGCTTGCAAAAATGACAGTTTGGAAGGAAAGATCTATCTGTTCCTATCTCGCCTAGCCCTACGTATAATTGCTCCAAGTATGCATTCAAGTGTTAGATTGGGAAGGTTTTTAAGCCCATGGGCCTTCTGGAAAGGGACAGTATCTGTGGTTGTAGTTGTAAGAGAGGAACCTGTATAGCAAAGCTGGCTATACTTCAGGGTCAGTCAGATACTTAGAATGCTCTTAATACTCTGTAGAAGTTTTATGAAATCTCATGTGGATGGGTATAGAGAGGAGCCAACTGGGAGGAAGCATTCCCCCCACCCTTTACTTCCTGGGGAAAAAGCTTAGAGGACATCCAGAGCAGCAGTAATCTTAAAAGCCTGTCCATCATCCAAACTTTTTGCTCTCCAGTACCTTAGAATAAAATATGGCATCTACAGCCATCCTACTGTGCAAGCAGTGGTCAGATGTATTTAGTTGGAATATAATCATGGGTGGAACTGACCTTTTGTGTGAGGTTAAAGGTGAAAAATCAGTAGCAATAAGTCATAAAAAAAAAGGCTGACTTATCTAGAATGTGAAAAATTATTAAGTTAGAGTACGTATCACACCTATACGTAATTATACAAAGTTCAAAATTACTAAGTTTTTAGTTAACTATTACTTTGTCAAATGTTTTCAGAGACATTATATGTAATCTGATTTGACTCTTTGAAGTGGGT
The DNA here is from genome assembly GCF_009762305.2 of Zalophus californianus. Classification (NCBI taxonomy): domain Eukaryota; kingdom Metazoa; phylum Chordata; class Mammalia; order Carnivora; family Otariidae; genus Zalophus; species Zalophus californianus. The sequence continues at coordinate 90,525,324 of NC_045599.1, read as the reverse complement.
AGTAAAATAAATACTCAACTGAATTCATCCAAAATACTACAGTTTGGTAGTATTTTAACATTTTTATAGGCTGATGCCACCATCTCAAGTAAAAACCAGTTAAAAATAATGGATGAGAACTTCATCCATCCTAAGAAAGTGATTAAGAAACCCAAGCCCAAAGTTGATCTTAAGGACTGAAATATGGCCAATGATTCCATTGTCACTGGGATGTTCTCAAGGTAACCCAAGAGTGAGGTCTGCATTGTGGGGTGGGAGATAGGGGGTGAGGAGGATGCCGGCAGAGAGACAGGCAGAAGGCAATAATTCTCCGTGTCTTCTTGATTCTAGAAAAGCCCCCTAGAATAGAGAAGAGTATGCAACAGAAAGCCATTGATGAGTGGAAATTCGCTTTGAAGGAGTCTAGGTCTTTGCCCAGGATTCAGCTTTCTGGTCTGTAATTTGATCTCCTGTGTGGCCACGCCTATGAGAAAGGAATGGGGTGTGTGGACAAGCAGCCCAAAGCTAAACAAATTAGTAAATGTGCTATTTAGGCTCCTCTAGTTAGGGTGATTGCCAAGGGCAATCACCTCTTGCCACATCACCTCTGGCCTCCCAAGGGTCAGAAGCGTGGCGGAAAGTCAGACAGAAGCAGCGCTTCCAGGCTCTGCCATCTTGCGGGTGATGCTTGATTTTTCTGAGCAGCTCTACAAATAAGGGACGTTTTCTTGGAGGACTGATATGAGGATTTGGCATCTCATAATGCCTGGAAAGCCTAGTGTCTGGCACATAATGGGTACTCAGTCATGTACCGCAGACAGTGACGTTGGCCGGGTGTTTCACACCTGCTTGGCCCTAACAGGGCCAAACAAACAGGGCGACCTGGCTTTCTTACCTCTTTCAAACCTCTTTCAAAGTTGTTTTAATTACTAGCAAATTTCCAGTTTAATAATTTAATTTCCATTGTTAATTTTTAGTCAGGGTTAAAGGTCTTTGTTAAAGAGTCCCTGATGAAAAGCACATTCTCTGCTAACTTGTTACCTGCAAAATTTTGGAAGAAAAATTTTTTGCCAATTTAAGCATTTTCTTGGCATGTAGCTAAAGGTTGGAAAATAAAGTTTATCTTGGAAAAAAGTGATTTTTGTTAGACATTTCTGATCATCTTCTTCAGGCAGCCAAGCTCCAGTCCATTTCTTCCCCAACCCCATCACCAGCACCACCACCACCACCAGCCACTGCATTTATGGGCAGGACTTCAGCCAGTGAGGACAGGAGCTCCCACTCATGGGGAACTGGCTCGTTAGACATATGCCCTACCTTTGTTTAGCATTTTACAATTAATAAAGGTTTAAAAGCTATCTTGTACACCTCAGCTTACTAATCTTACCAACTCTGTGAGCCAACTCTTTCCTCTATCTTATAGATAAAAATATTGAGGCTCAGAGATGTGAAGTGACTCACCTGGTGACATGCCTAGAAAGGAAGTGACATAATCAGGAGTTCAGTCCACACTGCGTTCGGTCCAGTCCAGTTCTGATTCCAAAGGTTGTCAGAGTAGGTGCTCACAGGACCAGGCCACAGGGCAGGGAGCTAGCCTCAACAGGAACCTGCCAGAAAGAACAGGCCGAGCAACCAGCATTAACAGCCAGGGAGTCATCTAAACATCCGTACTGGCCCTGCAAGAGGGTCAGCATCATTCCGCAGCTGGCAGGAGATTGGGTCATTGTTTATTTATTATTTTTATGTTCTTTCCAGCATAATTCTCCCAAACTTACCTAATCATAGGATACCCCTGGTGTACTTCTTAAAAATCTAATTCCTAGGCCCCACCAGAGCTCTACTGAATCAGAATCTCCAGGAAAATACTTTCCTGGTCACAGCTGCTTCTCCAGCGAGCCGGGTTCTGGAGCTGGACAACTTAGGTTCACATTCTGCCACCCCTACTTACTTGATCAAGTTTGCTACCCACCCTTGGAACCTGAACTATTGTGAGGGTTAGATGAGATAATCATACAAGAAAAGCTCTTAGAATATAAGGTTATTAAATTAGTGGTTATTATGAAGTAGTATCCTAATTTTGTTGATAACGATCCAGGAACTTGGAGCAGTGGGCTAATGTATACAAGGTCACAGCGTCATTGGTGGAGCTGGGATGTGAGCTCAGATCTGCTGTCTCCACAAACACGGTCGCCTGATCAGTACACACCACTTCCTTCCTTCCCTCCATCCAGGGATCCCCAGTTACAGAACAGTTGGGAAGGTACAGCTTGGAGCCAGGAATTCAAGCTCAGCTCACCAACTCGTTCAGTGAACTTATTTGGAAACGAAACTGATCACCATTGCCTAATCAGTGTAGACTTCACCAGCCATGAGGCTTATATGTGGTGGGAGGTGGTCCTGGGCCTAGGAACAAGGGGGTGGTCTTTACCCTTGCATAGCTGTGCGCTGACTGTGTGACATCTAACCTACCAGGAAGGCAGAAATGCCCTCCCAGAAATGTTCATGAAGATTGTGATGTAGTTTAAATAATGACTTGGGGAAAGATGGAGTTCATTAACATTGCCAGTAGGCCTATAATGTCTTACTGCGTTAGGAGTAGAAGATCTTTGTCATGGCGCTCATTTGGGCTTTAAAAATTTATAAACTTGGAGTTAAGTACATGGGTGGTGCAGTCGATTGAGCGGCCACTTCATGGTTTCAGCTCAGGTCTTGATTTCAGGGACATGAGATCAAGCCCCAAGTTCGGCTCTGCACTCAGCATGGAGTCTGCTTAGGAGTCTCTCTCTCCCTTTGCCCTTCCCCCCACATGCCTGCTATGTCTCTCTCTCTAAAAATAAATCTTTTTAAAAAATTTTTTATTTATTTATTTGAGAGAGAGAATGAGCAGGGGGAGCAGCAGGGAGAAGGAGAAGCAGACTCCCCACTGAGCAGGGAGCCTGACACAGGGCTTGATCCCAGGACCCGAGCCGAAGGCAGTTGCTCAACCAACTGAGCCACCCAGGTGCCCCTAAACATAAATCTTAAAAAAAAAAAAACCTTATGAACTCTGCAACTTGGTTATTATGGATTTCAGAGCAGGCTTACTCCATTGAAATAATGGTTATTTTGAAAAGTGCATGGATTTGGATACCAGAGTCATTCAGCAAGACTAGTGATCTGGTAACTCAGTTGAAGAGTTTATCATCAGAGTTAAGTGATGTCCATACAGAGTAAGCTCTATGTGTGAAGCATGCCTACAAGTTTTTTGGGGGAAATTTAGGTTGTATTCATTAAAATATGATTGTTTTTCAACTTACTGTTTACTGTGTGTTGGGTCTTTCCAAACCCAGGATCAAGCCAGGGTTAGACAAGAGAGGCCTTCAGTGGATATTGAATGCATAAAGTAATTTTATTTGTGAATGAATGAATAAAAAGACTTGGAGAAATTTATTTTGATGAGGCTGAGACTATTTATAAACCTTAGCCTAGAGATTGAATTTTAAGTTATTTTCCTCCTAAGAAATTATTTCTGTCCCCTTTCAGGGGTCAATTAATGAATCAACATATATAATATGTAAAATAATCTCTTTAGAAATCACTCTTTTTTTTTAAGATTTTATTTATTATTTGTCAGAGAGAGAGAGAGCACAGGCAGGGGGAGCGGCAGGCAGAGGGAGCAGGAGAAGCAGGCTCCCTGCTGAGCAGGGAGCCCGTTGCGGGGCTCGATCCCAGGACCCTGGGATCATGACCCGAGCCAAAGGCAGAACCTTTGGTCTGCGCCCCACCCAGGCACCCCTAGAAATGACTCATTTAAATGCAATCTAATTCTCTAATAATTAATGATCCCAGATAGCCACATCCTGAGTTCATTGTAAGTGATTTTGTCTTTAAGTGATAAAGCCTTGACTATCTTCTGATAGCAAAGTGATGTCAGTCAACCACAGAAAACTTTTTAAAATCTCACTTTTTTTTCCTCTTACAAAAAATATTTTAATACCTTTAAAATACAAATTTCTCTATAAAATTACTCATGGAAAAGATTTTTAAGTCAGAATTAACACCTCAACTGATGAAACTTCAGGAAGCTCCTTACAGCTATTTAAGTATACAAGCAGGTCCCAGCCATTTCCCAGTCATGCCTCTGTTCTTGACTCTTAACAGCCTCTGTCCCTCTTTAGCAGCCCCTGTTCCATCAGTTCAGATCATGAAAGCTGAATCTCTTGAACATCAGAAATGTGCCAAGATGATGTGGTGTAAACCATAACATTTTACTGTTGACCATCTGCAGTTATCAAACCAGCTGGTAACTGGCTCGTAAGTTCCTGCTGGGGAAGCTCTTCACTTAGTCCCCCTGTGGCTGTGATGCTCCACCCCTCCTGTCTCTCTTCATGGCCTCTCCGAATTTCGGAAGATGTTTCAACAGTTGCGCACAACTGTCAAAGCCTCAGGTAGACGTGCAAAGGGAATAGCCTCCCACTGAAGTCTTCTGATTCTCGACATGGCATCTTTCACTCGCTTCCGGTGTGGTAAAGCTGAGCAACTCACACATTCTTGAACACAGTCTTTGGTCTCCTGTGCAGTCTGTCCCTTTAAGGTATGGCATTTTTCCTTATCCATGCTACTTCTGCGATCCAAAGATATATATGTTGTTCTCTGAAACTTTTTTTTTTTTTTTGAGAGAGAGGAAGAGAGCATGAGCAAGGGGAGGGGCGGAGGGAGAGGGAAAGAGAGAATCTCAAGCGGACTCCACACCCAGCACAGAGCCCAGCATGGGGCTCCATCTCACCACCCTGAGATCATGACCTGACCCGAAATCAAGAGTTGGGTGCTTAACCAACTGAGCCACCCAGGCGCCCCTCTCTGAAACTTTCTTTTGAAACATTTTGGCTTCTTGATCATTCCTGCTGTCCCCAGTATGATCATAAAGTTGTACAACATAATGACTTCATCCAGTGTTCTCTGCAGAAATTCCTAGTTGATGAGTACCTGTTATAAAACTGCCAGAACTATGTGCTCAGCTCTGTTGGAGAACAACTCTCTCTAAAGGTGTCTGATCTTTGACCAGGCTCACCCTGGGCAGGGTGAGGGACCAAGCCCAGGAGCCGCAAACCTCCAGACAGCTGCACACTTTATGGCTGAACCAGACTGCGATGAAACCAAACCAGTTCCTTCCTCTCCCACCCCTGGGGACTTGCCTTCCTCTTCACAAAAGTGCCTGAAGTGGCTTTGGCACCCCCACCCTCTGGCCCAAATAGTTGCCCCCAAGTATGCAGGGACCAGTGCTGCCCACCAGCCAGTGGGCGCCCAGGACACAGTGATTTGACCAAGCAGTCAGGACCTGCCATGGCCCAGCCAACAGGTGGAAAGGGGGCATGCCCCAGGGACCCCCCCCACATGGTGGCAAAGGCCATGTGGGCACATTCGCCCTGAAGGTGGCTGTAGGGTCAGAGGCCCAGGTGAGCTTCAGCCTCCTCCCTCAGCCAGCTCCAGGTACAAAATGCAGCATGCCTGGGATGCTGATGGGAGGGGTCCCCAGCAGCACCTCAGCGCCCCCTCCTCCAGCAGCCTGACTCAGTGCACAAAGAGCTGCTGCTTGGTCCGCAATCAGAGCACCCAAGCTTGGGGATGGACAGGAGGGAGATGAGTACCCAGGGCCTTGGTGGGACCACTCCTGGTCCCACTGTTTAATGTGGAATAGGACACAAATTTTTAAAAAAGAAAAAATGAAAGTAGGACTCCTGATTATAGAAACTGGTTGATTTATTTAGAGTTGAGAAAGTGAAGTGTGCTTGAAGGTTCATGCATGAAAAGGCTTGTCTAATTGAAACATGGGAGTCACAGTTAATAATTAAAATTTTACCTGGCTTGAGATCAGCTGTCTTTGTAAGAATGTTAATATGGCATTCCTGAGTAGGCTTTATGTTTTTGAAATTCGTAGAGGCAGAGACAGATGATCAAGGCTAGTTGGTATTTCGTATACCAGTATATAGCGTTATTTGAAATCCTTTCTAAGTAGGGAAAATAGTGCTGTATTAGTTTCCTAATGCTGCTATAACAAATAACCGCAAAGTTAGTAGTTGTAAAATAGTACATTAACCTATAGTTCTGGAGGTCGGAAGTCTGAAATGAGTCTGTGTTACTTTTGGAGGCTCTTTGCCTTTTCCAGCTTCCAGAGGCTGCCCACACTCCTTGGCTCACTGCCCCACATCACCCCAATCTCTGCTTGTCTCACATCTGTTCCTCGGACTCTGCCTCTCCTGCCCTCCTCTTTCTCTTGTAGGGGATCTTGTGATTACATCAGGCCCACCGGAATAAGCCAGGGTAGTTTCCCAGTCTCAAGATCCTTAACTTAATCACACCAACAAAGCCCCTTTGCCACAGAAGGTGACATATTCCCAGTGTGTGGGGATAGGATGTGCACATCTTGGGGAAGAGGCACTACTCAGCCTACCAGAGGTCCATACAGGGCCCATCGATGTATGCCTTCAGTGTTGAAGTTTGGTGGGCTTGGCCTGAAGTCTGAAGATCAACCTCCTTCTTCTCTTGCTGGGTAGATAAGGGTTAGTTGGGAGCAACATCTCAGATTCTTACTTCCGTCTTCTATAAAAATGGTATAGTATTCATAGAGCACACTATCATGAGAACTGAGATAGAATGTTCTGCCACGGGCACATAAGTAGGGGCTTGCACTCTTAGGCAAGCATCTAGCCCAGTTCCTTGCCTGTAATACAAACTCCAAACATGTTGAGGTTCATTTCCCCCATCTCTCTCCTTTTTCTTTGCCTGTTAAGGAAAGACCTTGTGAGGCCTCCACAGCCCTCTTGCTCACGTGCTCCAGAGTCACCACAGGCTCCTTGTAGTGCAGAACTTCACAGTGTCAGTAGAAATGTTCGCATTAGAGGGAAAAAGAGGGCCTCAAAGAGACCAGTTCTGTGCGGGCATTAGTTGGTATACTTTGAGGGGAGCATGGCTAACAGAAAGTGGTAGAGGAGAAAGAGGGAAACTGGCAGACCAATGCCCAGGAGTGCAGTCCTGCTGTGGTCCTGCAGCTTTTCTTCTGCCACCGACACCAGTCACACCACCTGGGCGGGTTATCTGCCCCCCCACCCCCCCACCCCCCCGGGCCTCTGTTTCCTCATCTGTATGGTGCAGTTAAAAATGGTAGGTCTTTTTAAAGACCCTATCCAGCTCTTATGCAATTAGGACGTTTTGATTTTATAAAGTAACCAGGTTTTAAACCCAGATCCTGTTTGTGGCAACTTGACCCAAATGTCGCTTTCTATTTCACAAATTGGAGATGGTCTGTTATGAAGAACTAGGATTCTGTGACTGCAACGTGTTAATTTGGGGGATGATGTATGTTAGGTGTAAAGGACAAGTAGTGATGGTGAGGGTTGTACTTGAAGGCAAGTAAGATTACTTGGTACTCAGTTTTATGAGAACAGTCTGTATCAGATATCTACCAGGGAACACGGTGATTGCTGAGGCCTGAGGAGCAGCATAGGCAGTCCAGAGAAACGCCAGGAAGGAAGCCGCTCCAGCTGCACATACAGCCACAGCCTGGTGCCCAGACTGCAGGAGGGCCGGGCCAGAGCGCCGGCACAGTCCCACGCCCGGCCTCTTGCTAGGCCTATGGAATCTGAACCTTGAGACAGGAGATAGTAATAGTCTTTGCAGAGGGACGTGTGATGTGTGTGTGCAGTCTCTCCCTACTTGCTACCACCATGGCTCAGAATTTTTAGAACTTGCAGAGACGACCATCTCTGCAGTGTCCCCCTCCCCTAGGCTGGCCCCTCAGGGTTGTATGCTCCTCTCTTCACTATCCCAACATGGGAGTCACCACCTACCAAGGTGTTCTTCCTTTTGGCCAGTTGGACTACGGAGAGGCTGTCTTGCAGGACACCATGCTCTCCTTGCTTTTTCTCCTGCTGGTCACTCCTTGTCAGCCTCCTTTGCTGTAACCCCACCTGCTGAATCCACTCCATTCCCTGTGGGGCACTAAAGAATCTCAGCAGGGCCCCAGGTCTCTGCAGACATGTCTAAAAACTACTGCTGTCCTGAATGAGAATTGGAGATTTTGTTTTGCTTTTTTGCAAGTGTTATAAATAACACATTTGACGTATTCTAATTCGAAATTTAGACATTTCTCATACAATGGTACAGCTCTTTGATGTACATTGTATTTCTTGTATCCCTGGACTGGATGCCCATGATGTTGATGTGTCCTAATTTGAAATTCAGATGTTTCTCTTACCACAGCTCAATCAGCCAAAACCCAGCAGGGACAAACCTGTAGTCCCACAAAGTCATGCTCATTGGTTTCTTGCATTGAGGGAGACCGCAGACCAGGGGAATAGAGTGTGTCTCGCCAACAAAGGAGGAGATAAAGCTTTCAGAGCATCTTGGAGAACAGTGGACTTTCAGGGAAGCTTTAGTGAAGCAATATTTTGATTGGCTTAAACCAGGGCTGGGTGTTGAGGTCTAGACTGTGATGTGGCCCCACTGCTCTGTTTCCTTGGAAATTACAAAGTTAAGAAAATTGTGGAATTGTCGTGTCCAGAACCTCCCTAATCTGAAGCTCCACACCTGTGCTGGAAATCCAGGCTCCTTTTCATTGTCCAGAGTGGGATGTTTCATTCTTTCTGTTTTGAATTCAAATAGCAAAGATTATAGAAGACACAATGTCTTGGTGACATAAGAAAGCAGTAGTCATCCAAAGTAGGGCAGTCTTATGACACTTTATAGCTGAGACCTTGGGGGCGATAGGGTTTCCCATTAACCTTACAGCTGGCTTTGTCCTTGCTTGTTATTCCAGCTGTGGCTTTATGAGTAGCAGGGCTGACTTTCTCAGTCTTACTGACCAGCTATTTCACAGGCACTGGATCCCTCACATCTCTTGTCTTAACATGCTCGAGTTTGATCCAGTGGGCTGTGATACTTACTAGTTTGAGATTTTGAGAAAGTATAAATGACAAGAGTGCCTAGCATCTGCACCTGGCATCTTAAGGTACCTAAGAACTTGAGAAGCACTAAAAAATAACTTCATGAAAAATGACCTGGAAAAGAAAGCTGCTATTCGAACTGATATTAGAAATGTAGGGAAGGGAAACAGGAATAAAAAAGCAGTGGTTTGAAGCCTTCACAGTGTTCGATCCTTCAGTCTGCTAGTGTCACACAGAGAGATCTAGTCTAAGGAGATCACCAGCTTTGAGGGAAAAGATCATAGACAAGGATACATTATTTATCATGGTGAAAAACTGAAAATAATTTAGACATTAAAGGTGTTGTTACATACCTAAAATGAATATTTAGTGCCATAGGGAGTGCTCATGAAGTAAATGCAAAAAAAAAAAAAATCAGGAAATTACAATACAGAGTATAATATCAACTTTATTTTTTATTTATATGATATGTATAAAAAATGTCTGCAAGGCATTACCAAAACATAAAGGATGGTTATCTCAGTGTGGCTAAATTATCAAAGATTTTGGTTTTTTTGTTCTATATTTTCTACAATAATACAGTGCAGTTCTAAAAATAAGTTTATATCACTCAGAGAAAGAAATTAGCTACTTTTGGGAAAACAGTAATGGTTCTTAGCTATAAAATAGGTATCACATGAGGGAAATGATACGCTACAGTGTTACTCATATTTGTGGGTTTGTCGGAATGTGTTTTTCCCACCATGTCCCTGTTGGATTGAGGAACATAAGTTTGCATTTTTGTTTGGTGGTTTATATGTTGAACAAGGCTGAGTGAATCTGAGTCTTTTTCTGATTGTGGAATTTTCAGCATGTAACCAATGCTTTTTGCATTATTAGTCACTTCTACCGGTAGAAATAACACAGTTAGTAGACCAGAAGGGAGTAGTAGTTTGGCGTCGGTTGTCGTACCCAGAAAAGGGGTTTCAAACTTCAGACCCTGTTACTGCTGATGTTATTTTTAACTTTTTCTATTTCTACTTTTTCTAGAGTATTTCTAGGCTTCCAAAAGTTAAGGAATGATAAAATACCATGTATCTATCTGGAGAAATATGTGGGAAATTATTGAAATTTGGTTAAGATCAGTTGGGATTTATGGACAGAGTAACTTTGGAGTTAGATTGTCTTTCTGCCATTTATAGCAAAGTTATTTTTATAAAGAGGAATGTACATAAATCTTTAGCTGGAAATTAATGTGACTATAGAGTTTCTAAAATGTGTAGCAACATTGTAAGTCTTGACTAGACTTGTCTTTTTGACCCTCTAGAGTCCAGGACGATGTCTGGAGAACTTCCACCGAACATTAACATCAAGGAACCTCGATGGGATCAAAGCACCTTTGTTGGGCGAGCCAATCATTTCTTCACTGTAACAGATCCCAGGAATATCCTGTTAACCAACGAACAATTAGAGAATGCAAGAAAAGTAGTGCATGATTACAGGTAACATAAATGATTATACTTTTTGATTAATACGGTAATAGGTCATCATGTTAACCTATTGTCTTTAAACCTTCACTTAGTGATTTTACAACTTTTTTTTTGCAATGGAATCCTCTTTACCAAAAAAAAAAAAAAGGAGGAAATAGGAAGACGTGTTTTATCCCCTGAGGCTGAGCCTTAATGCAGATATCTGGGGTTCACAGTGACCTGAAAATAAGACAGCCATCCCGCCAACTCCTAGGTACCGATCTGTGAGGTCCCCTTTCCCAGTGCTCTGCCTCCTCCTCTCCAGTACGTCCCTGGGTCTGTAGCCCCCCGTGCATCTTTCTGTCCCCAAATGGAGATAACCTCGTGCGGAAAGCAAGCTGTCAAGAATTAGAGTAGGTTGGTTGCTTCTGAAATAAAGCCTCAATGAACAAACCTCGCAGGTAGGAGCTCAGCTAGAAGGATGCTGGTGGCAGGTTTGTAGGTTTGGGTTGCAGTTCATCAATTCAGAGAGCCAGTCATGACATCAGAAGACAGATGCTCTAATAAGGCAGTGGTCACAGCCGTCTCCATAAAAGACCACATAAATATTTCAGGCTTTGTGGGCCACAGAGGGTTTCTGCCCCGTAGTTTTCTTTATTTTTTGTTTTTGTTTTTGTTTTTAGGTTTTTATTTTTTTTTTTTTTAAAAACAATCCTTTTAAAAAATGAAAAGCCACTCTTTGCGAGTGAGGCAGACAGGCCATAGACACTAGTTTACAGCCTCCTGCTCTAGGGGAGAGTCAGCCAGTAGCTGAGATCTGGAGCCGCGTGGGTGCTCTGCCACCTTAACACGCCGTGAGCAGCGCCCGTGTGGGGTGGGGGTGGGGGGGGGTCTTTGACGGTCACGTGGGAGGTTAGGGAAGGAACCAAGGGCAAAGGGCAGTCTGTAAAGTTGGTCGTCAAACACTGAGGCTGGCCAGATCTTAGCATGGGCCAGCACATCAGGAGAGGAGAGCCGAGCAACAGGACTTCTTGGAACCTTATGTGAAAGTACTGAAGAACAGGCAGAGGAAGAGCGAAGCGCATGTCAGGGATTCAGGAAAGGAAATGTTCAATGAATCTGGAACAAAAGACATAAAAAGGAGAGGTGCAGAGAAAAACACAGCAAGAGGAGTTGAGAAGAAGACATAACAACATTGCAAAGAAGCTAACACTGTAAGAGCAAGACGGGGGCAGTGGGCGGCACTAATGGCTCTGTGGAAAAGGAGAAACAAAGATGTGGAGAGTAAACCCGAGACCGTCCTCCAGTGGGGAAGAACAGATGTTGGCACACTTTTCCCACAGAGGGCCAGGTGGCAGATATTTTCTGCCTTGCAGGCCATACATTCTCTCTTGCATATTCTTGTTGCTTTTTGCTTTTTTTTTTTTTTATTTACAGTCCTCTAAAAATGTAAAAACCATTCTTAGCACAAGAGCCATTCAGAAACAGGCCATGGGCTATAGTTTGTCAGTTCCCAGTACAGACGTGGAAGTGGATTGGGGGTTGCCAAGAAATGAGGGAAAGACTCCAGAGGAGCTTGCAGGAATGTTTGGGGAGATGAAAGTATTCTACACCTTGATTCTGGAGGTGGCTACACCACTGTACTTTTTCCAAAGCTCATCAAATTGTACTCTTAAAATGGGTGACTTTTATTGCATTTGAATTATACCTCGGTAAAGCTGATTTAATTTTTTGAAAAAGAAGATGCTTCCCAATTCATTTGCAACACTGATACTCTAAATGACAGAAGTACACTGAAAGAATACAGTGGCCCATCTTGCAAATTAATAACGTAAAAATCCAAAATAAAATACTAGCACATCAAATCCAGCCTTTCATGAAAGTATGAACAAGTAGGATTTCTTCCAGGAATAAAAAGTTGATTTATTTTAGGCCATCTATCAATATAATTTATCAGATTGAAGCAAGAAAGTCACTCTTGATAGATGCCCAAAAGAAGGTTAAATTATCCATGTGTTTCTCAGAAAATAATTAATCAGCTAGGAATAATGTACTGTATTTCTTTAATATGGTAAAGAATACACATCCACATCAGCAGCCAGCATCCCACTAAATAATGAAACAGTAGAGCTGAATGAACTTCCCAGACAGTTCTGCAGAAAAGCCATCCTGTGGAATATTTCCCCCCAATACCAGAGCAGGAGAGAGAGAGAAAGAAAGCTAGGAAGGGAGGGAGGGAAGGGAGGAAGGGAAGGAGGAAAGAAAGAGGAGAGAAAGTGGCTTCCATAGTCAAATCTGGAAAAGTTTACAGCCCATTCTTTTTTTTTCCCTTAAGATTTTATTTTTAAGTAATCTCCACACCCAACATGGGACTTGAACTTACAACCCTGAGATCAAGAGTTGCACTGACTGAGCCAGCCAGGCGCCCCTACATCCTATTCTTAAGGGTGTCAGGGTGTCACATCCCATTTAATTCTGAAAAATTCCAAGAAGTATTAGAGTAAATAAAGCCGTTAGTCTGTTTTCCCAAACTTGAACATGGGCCTTTTTTCTTTCCCATAACACCTTATAACATCTAAGAACACGCCCCTAAAAATTTTGCTCTAGGAGGCATTCTCTTTAAAGTTAGAAGCAAGTCAGGGATACCTTTATCTTCACTATTGTATAACATTGTTCTGGGAGCCCTAACCAATTCAGTAAGACATAAAAAAGAAATAAGAGGGGCGCCTGGCTGACTTATCAGTGGAGCATGGGGTCCTGAATTTGAGCCATATGTTGAGTGTAGAGGTTGCTTAAATAAACTTAAAAAAAAAAAAAGAAAGAAAAGAAGATGTACAAATCTTAAAAATGTGAGACAATTTCTTTCTCTTTCTTTTTTTTTTTTCAAAAGATGATTTTCTCACCAATCAACTACCAGTGGAACAAATAAGAGAATATGACAAGTAGACTACACAAAAAGTCAGCAGTTTCCTATACATCAGCAGTAATCAATTAGACAATATTATTTTAATACCATTCATAAGACCAAATATATATATACACCTATATATAAAATATCTAGGAATACACTTACCCGGAAATGTGAAGCAGTTCCAAGCCCACTTGGGGGGGGGGGGGGTCATTAAAAGAAGCCTTTGATAACTGGAGCAACATGCAGTAAGTCTGGATAGAAAATCTTTTTTTTTTTTTTTTTACGGATTTTATTTATTTATTTGACAGAGACACAGCAAGAGAGGGAACACAAGCAGGGGGAGTGGGAGAGGGAGAAGCAGGCTTCCTGCAGAGCAGGAAGCCCGATGTGGGGCTCGATTCCAGGACCCCGGGATCGTGATCTGAGCCGAAGGCAGACACTTAACGACTGAGCCACCCAGGCACCCCTGGATAGAAAGTCTTAATATGGTAGAGGTGTCAGTTCTCTCCAAATCAATACAGTTTCACTCTAAATACAATTGTGCTCACCTATAAAATTGACAGAATAATTCTGAGCATTGTCCAAAAAAATAATGAGCATAACTCAAGGCACTTTTGAAAGAGGAGAGACCACTGTTCTAACAGGCATAGAATGGACTGTCAGTTGGAGGGTGGACATCGGCCCCACAAGGTGAAGATGGTGGGAAGTCCATAGAAAGCCCCAAAGCAAATAGAGAGCCCAGGAATGGACCTTCAACTCTATGGTCAACTAATCTTTGACAAAGCAGGAAAGAATGTCCAATGGAAGAAAGACAGTCTCTTCAACAAATGGTGTTGGGAAAATTGGACAGCCACATGCAGAAGAATTAAACGGGACCATTTCCTTACACCACACACAAAAATAGACTCCAAATGGTTGAAAGATCTAAACGTGAGACAGGAGTCCATCAAAATCCTAAAGGAGAACACAGGCAGCAACCTCTTCGACCTCAGCTGCAGCAACTTCTTCCTAGAAACATCGCCAAAGGCAAGGGAAGCAAGGGCAAAAATGAACTATTGGGACTTCATCAAGATAAAAAGCTTCTGCACAGCAAAAGAAACAGTCCAAAAAACCAAAAGACAACTGACAGAATGGGAGAAGATATTTGCAAATGACATATCAGATAAAGGGCTAGTATCCAAAATCTATAAAGAACTTATCAAACTCAACACCCAAAGAACAAATAATCCAACCAAGAAATGGGCAGAAGACATGAACAGACATTTTTCCAAAGAAGACATCCAAATGGCCAACAGACACATGAAAAAGTGCTCAACATTGCTTGGCATCGGGGAAATCCAAATCAAAACCTCAATGAGATACCACCTCACACTAAAATTAACAAGTCAGGAAATGACAGATGTTGGCGGGGATGTGGAGAAAGGGGAACCCTCCTACACTGTTGGTGGGAATGCAAGCTGGTGCAACCCCTCTGGAAAACAGTATGGAGGTTCCTCAAACAGTTGAAAATAGGGCTACCATACGATCCAGCAATTGCACTACTGGGTGTTTACCCCAAAGATACAAATGTAGGGATCCGAAGGGGCACGTGCATCCCAATGTTTATAACAGCAATGTCCACAATAGCCAAACTGTGGAAAGGGCCAAGATGTCCATCGACAGATGAATGGATAAAGAAAATGTGGCATATATGTACAATGGAATATTATGCAGCCATCAAAAGGAATGAGATCTTGCCATTTGCAACGACGTGGATGGACCTGGAGGGTGTTATGCTGAGCAAAATAAGTCAATCAGAGAAAGACATGTATCATATGACCTCACTGGTATGAGGAATTCTTAATCTCAGGAAACAAACTGAGGGTTGCTGGAGTGGGGGTGGCGGTGGGAGGGATGGGGTGGCTGGGTGATAGACATTGGGGAGGGTATGTGCTATGGTGAGTGCTGTGAATTGTGTAAGACTGTTGAATCACAGATCTGTACTTCTGAAACAAATAATGCAACATATGTTAAGAAAAACGAAAGAGAAGAAGATAGCAGGAGGGGAAGAATGAAGGGGGGTAAATTGGACGGGGAGACAAACCATGAGAGATGATGGACTCTGAAAAACAAACTGAGGGTTCTAGAGGGGAGGGGGTGGGGGGATGGGTTAGCCTGGTGATGGGTATTAAAGAGGGCACGTTCTGCATGGAGCACTGGGTGTTATGCACAAACAGTGAATCATGGAACACTACATCACAGACTAATGATGTAATGTATGGTGATTAACATAACAATAAAAATTTTAAAAAATTAAAAAAGGGGGGAAAAAAAAAGAAAGCCCCAAAGCCACACCCAGCATTCAAAGAATCTCAATCCATGATGACTATAGCATTTAAATCTTGGTGTTAGGGTGGCAGAGCAGCCAATGGAAAAGTCAAGTTAAGCAAGTTTCACACTTTCATATCTTAAGATAAATCCCAAATAAATTAAAAACCTCAGTGACAAAACAACCAACAACAACAACAAAAACCCTGTTACTAAAGTGCAAGACGTAGAGGTGAATATTTGTATGACCCTGAAGTGGGTCAGGCCTTTCTAGTCAGCGACTTCGTTTGTTCCTACCTGACTACATCAAGATAATCACGTTCAGGGGAGCAGCTAACAGAGCTAACAAGATTAACCCACAGCGGGTCAAGTTTCCGTGGGATCCGCTTAAACCGTGAGGGCGCTGCCACCACTGACAATCAACAGACATGCTTAAGTAGAGAAAAGGACAAAAGGCGTCTTTACAGCCTCAATATTTTACATAACTCTTGTCTCAGCAAATGGACTCCTTTGTTTCTGATTAATCTTGGATGCAGGGGAAAGATTTATTTATAAGGAGATTGACTTCCTCATCCTTTACAAACGGAAAAGATTAGAAGCAATTAAAGTGCCCAACAATAGGGATTGGGATAATCTATTTTACAGTCATCGGTGGAAGACTGGAGCATTTAAAAGGATGATGTGTTAGTTTCCTAAGGCGGCTATAACCAGTTACCACCAACTGAGTGGCTTCAAACAACGGAAATTTGTTCCATTGCCGTTCTGGAGGTGAAAGTCTGAGACCACGGTGTTGAGAGAGCCATCTCCCTCTGAAGGCTCTAGAGGAGAATCTTTCCTCCCCTCTTCCTGCTTCTGGTGGCCTGAGGCGTTCCTTGATGTTCCTTGACTTGGAGCTACATTATTCCAATCTCTGCCTCTGACATCGCAGGACCTTCTTTGTCTGCACGTGGCTGGCTTATAAGGGCACTGGTCATTGGATTTAGGGCTCACCCTCATCAGCATGACCTCGTTTTAACTATTATATCCACAAAGACCCTGATTCCAAATAAGGTCACATTCTGAGGTTCTGGGTGGATGTGAATTTGGGGGAACACTATTCAACCCAGTACAGGTGATACAGAAGAAGTTCTAAAGATACAGAAAAGCGTTTACAGAATATTACTCATTTTAAAGAGGTGGTCATAAAGCAACAGGTATGGTGTTTATAGGGATCCTAAGTGGCATATACAGATCCTGCAAGACCGTGGCTGTGTCTTCACAAAACAGTACCAGTGGAAATGAGTAGTGAAAGGCTTGAATGATTTTAATTGCACTAATGAATGTCTGTATTTTCTAAATTTTTAGCAATAAACATGTGTTTCTTTGATAACAAGATAAAATAATGAGCCTTTCTAATCTAGGGTTTCAAACTGTAGGTATAATTAATTAATGTTCTTGATTGCCACAGCTTTTGTCTAATTGGTTGAAAATATTATAGAGTTTGCAAAGTTCAAAATACATTTTTAAATATGTCATTTAAAACAAGGAATGGGAGGCTGAAACTTTGAAATATCAAAGTTGAATACTTCAAGATATTTTTGGTTTTCAGAATTACAGACCAGTTGAGATACATGGGTTTGAAATGTTCATTGTGTTTACTGTCTCTTGTGTTCCTAAAATTTCACTGCAGGCACAGTTAGGTAAGGGTAAACTTAAAAACTTTCTAGCTACACGTCTCTAGAGCACTGGTGAGCTATTGGAAATGAACAGTTCCCTTGTTATTTCTTGTTTCTCTAGGCAAGGAATTATTCCTCCAGGTCTTACAGAAAATGAATTATGGAGAGCAAAGTACATCTATGATTCAGCGTTTCATCCCGACACGGGTGAAAAAATGATTTTGATAGGAAGAATGTCAGCTCAGGTTCCAATGAACATGACCATCACAGGTTGTATGATGACATTTTATAGGTAAGTCATGGAAATGTAACAACAGTTCATTTTATATGACAGAGCTTAAAGTACATTTTTGTGTGTAAATAGTTTTATTGAAATAAATGTCATTTCACATTGAGTTCCATCTTATATAAATGTCCCAACTCTAGGGGGTTGCTTTAACTTTTCCCGGTGCTAAATAAATACTATTCTCTCTGTCGTTCAAAAGGAGACTGATTTTTTCCTCTAACTCTTAACTTCCAAAAGAAAATGAGATGGAGAAAGAAAATTTTAAAAGTCTCTAAACATTCTCTTTTAAATCCATTCATAAGTCACAGATGTAAGTGTAGATGTAGCCGTAGACGCAGACGTGCAGGCTTGCACGTGCCATAAGGAGGAATCGGGACTACTTCACCTACAGACAGCTGGCTTTTTTCCTTAAGAGAAGGGGCCTGACGTTTGTTGAGTGCCTACTGTATGCCAGGCTCTCTGCAGATTTAAGATCAGATTTAAGGAGGATGACTTGATTCTCACCATAGCCCTTTGAGCTTGTGCTTATCCATATCCAAAGAAGGAGATGTTGAGAATCAGAGGGTGCACATCGGCCCCGCCACTCAGGTTCCAAGCTTTCGACGCAGAACGCAGGGTCTTTGACCTAGCGCTCTCCTTCCGCAGTCCATCTCCTCTGTGGTTACTGGTGTTCACATTTTCTGTTCTGCACAGCGGCTAGGTCACAGACGATGGCCGGTGTGTGACGGATCGCTCTGTTTTAGGACGACGCCGGCCGTGCTGTTCTGGCAGTGGATTAACCAGTCCTTCAATGCCGTGGTCAATTACACCAACAGAAGTGGAGACGCCCCCCTCACTGTAAAGTAAGACTGTAAGAGTTAATCGTTCTGTACACTTGCCCAGTGTGCATTTCATCCGGTGGTGTATAAACTGTTGATACTGGTCAGAACATCGTGGGGCATATTTTCCAGTAGCGTTTCTTCTCCTCCCTTCCCATCAAGATGACCGTCTTGTCCAGCCTGCCTTCACAGACATGACTCTTGCCTTTAGGGACCCTGGTAGGCGGATTTGTCTCCCACGCCCTCAGGCTCCGCATGCAGAACACAAGGTGGGCAGTTGAGGGCCGGGCCGTGGCAGACGACAGGCTGTGCCCCTGTCTACCCTGAGCCTGGGGCCAGGTAACAACATCAAAAGTAGCGGCATCAAGAGTGTGATCTCTGCAGAAACCAAGGGGACTTTTATTTAGGATTTGTCTTTAAAGAAGCCATCTATAGAGCCAAACAGAAGGTGAATAGGTTTAAAATGTTGCCTCCTGTAAAAAACTCTTTGGACTGGCTGAAGTGATTAGTGAACCAAAACTTTCAGCTCAACTTGGAGAATACTTCAAAGTGTTTTCTTTTTTGTCGCTTTAAATGGCCTCTAACAGTCCATAGTGTTCTCTTGTCACCATATGGAACAAAGGTTGTGGAAATCTGCCACCGCAGTGTTTATCACACCTTCATTTCTTCCAACCCTTTGAATTAAAACTTATTTTATTTATTTGTATTTATTATTATTATATTTTTTTAGAGAGACAGCATGCAAGGCAGGGGTACGAGGTAGGCAGAAGTAGAGGGATGGAGAACCTCAAGCGGACTCCACACGCAGCACAGAGCCCAACGCGGGGTTCGATCTCACGACCCTGAGATCATGACCTGAGCCAAAATCCAGAGGCAGATGCTTAACGGACTGAGCCAGCCAGATGCCCCTAAAACTTAATTTAGACAGCTGTGCCTAACTGCCTGTTGCAGATGGGACTTTTAGTATTTCGATACAATAAGTTATAATTTTAAGAATAGCAGTATGGCAGTTTTACTTCCAGTATGTGTATTTATATTTTGAGAAGTACTTTTTATTTAGGTAGACATGCTGCCCACGCTTAGGCCAAGATGCTGTTCCCTGCATGCTCACAGCCCCTCAGTCCCCTCCCCCCACCAGCACCTCCTCCCTACAGCTGCTGCTGAAGCTGCTGGTCGGCTTGCCTGTGAGGAAGGCCACTCTGCTCAGGGCCGCTTGCTTCCCGTCTGCATTTGGCCGTTTGTAGAGTGATAATGAGTGTTGTTTTGTGGGCTCTCCCTTCTTAATCATGCTCTTTCACATCGTCCCCTCGTTTCCTCAAAAAATGTCGAACCCAGGTTTCCTGACGTGCACCTGTTTTTCATGCACTATTCTTTCTTTTCAGTGAACTGGGAACAGCTTACGTTTCCGCGACAACTGGTGCTGTGGCAACAGCTCTAGGACTCAACGCATTAACCAAGGTACTCGGATTTTCATTTCCCTAGCAAGGCTTCTTAATTTGCTCTCATCCGCCTGGCTCAAGTCTCTTGATTATTTCTCAAAATAGTTCAAGTCCTAGGACTTTCTTATTACCATCATTATCTTTGCCTGCCTATCTCAGTTGGGTCTTCCAGTGAGTTTCAGAAAGGCTGTCACCAGCACCCTCTGCCAAGCCCCTGGTCTGTCCCTGGCACTGCATCTTACGTGCCCAGTGCTCCCCAACCCTGGCTGCCCGCTAGAGGCTGTGTGCCGAGGAGTGTGCCCACACCCACACCTCTGGAGAGGTGGAGACGCCAGCGCCTGAACTCAAGACCCTGCGACTCCAAAGCCCCCCAGTCTGTCAGCCAGGCCAGTCTGGCTGACGTCTGGGAAGCACGTCTTGTCCCAGTACGCCCGTGCTGGAAGTCGACAACCACCACCAGGGAACAAGTTTTGAAAGTACCCTTGGCCTGAGTTTCCATACAAAAGAGACTGTGTTTTTAGCAGTTTTCAAGGAGAAATAAGTATTTGCGTTCAGTAATCCGGGCAAAGTAAAATAATGCTTTTGGGATTTTTTTTTTTTTCTGCAGCATGTCTCACCACTCATAGGACGTTTTGTTCCCTTTGCTGCCGTAGCTGCTGCTAATTGCATTAATATCCCATTAATGAGGCAAAGGTAAGATTCATATGCAGTCTTAGAAAGGACTGGTGCTTGACAGTAGAGTCTTAAAATAATTAGTTGTGTTGAAACTTTTAACAGTTCATTTTAATATTTACAGATGGAATTATGTGGGACCTGGGTTTGCTTCAAAGTAATCTGGCGTGGGCACAGGGATGGGTCCATTAATGAAACAAGCTTAGCCATGAGTTGCTAATTATTGAAGTAGGCTGATGAGTATGTGGGGGGTTAGAATACTCTTTCTACTTCTGTGTAATAAAAAGTTTAAAACATATCTCAAACTAACATTTAGTTGTTGTAGAGCTAGGCAAAGAAGGTCTATGCACAGAAAGTTTATTCTCTAAAATAGGTACCCCCACCACCCCAGAACTGTCTTACTGGGTTTAAAATATTAATCTACATTTTTGGAAGTATTTTATAGAACTGACAGAAATTAAAAGAGAAGAAAGAACAAGAAAAAGCATTTTGGAATGGATAACAAAAAACGGTAACAATAGGAGCTATAAATTTTAGTGTTAGTAATCGCTTCTCGGCCTTTTGGCTAAGGTCAAGTGTAATTTTAGTGTTAGTAACTGGCATTAACTATCCAGTGGTGCCATATACCAGTGATTCCTGGGTCAGTATAGTTAATTTACTTAGTAATGCCATGTATTATATTTGTCTTTCGTTTGGGAAGTTGCTCAGATTTGCATGTGAGCATAGAAATTAGCCTTATCTTTAAGTTAGCATATTCACCCTTTGAATTATATTGCTATTAAGAAATGCAACACTTTTTTTCATGGAGTTTACTAGTGTTATTTTCCTTTTTTTTTTTTAAGATTTATTTATTTGAGAGAAAGATGGAGAGTGAGCAGGGGGAGGGGCAGAGGGAGAGGGAAAAAGAATCTCCAGCAGACTCCGCACTTGATCCCACAACCCTGAGATCACCGCCTGAGCTGAAATCAAGAGTCGGTTGCTCAACCGAGGCTCCCCATGTTACTTTACTTTTGTGCCTACCACACAAGGATTAGACTTTGTTCGTGGTATTTAAAAATAGACCTGTTAGGGACACCTGGGTGGCTCAGTCGGTTAACCATCTGCCTTTGGGTCAGGTCATGATCCCAGGGTCCTGGGATGGAGTCCCATGTCGGGCTCGCCTGCTCCTCTCTCTCCCTCTGCCCCTCCCCACTGCTCATTCTCTCGCTCTCAAATAAATAAAATCTTTAAAAAATAAAAATAGACCTGTTAGTGCCAAAACTGACACTCAAGCGGGTGTTTGGATTCAGTAGGGACTTGGTCTTCCATAGCACAGTGCTGTTTCCAGCGGTTTCATGAAGGTATCTGTGAACTTCTTTGCCTGTGTTTTGCTCGACAGGGAACTCAAAGTTGGCATTCCTGTGACAGATGAGAATGGGAACCGCTTGGGCGAGTCGGCCAATGCTGCAAAACAAGCCATCACACAAGTAGTTGTCTCTCGGATTCTCATGGCAGCCCCGGGCATGGGTTAGTAGCTCTTTGTCACCGAGCCCTGTCCATAGTCTGAGGGGCGGGAAGCCACGGCGAAACTTAAGCAGGGGAGTGGTGTAATCCTTGGGCTTTAGTGGCATGACATCGGGGGCTGTGTCAGGAGCAGAGTGAAGAGGGCCAAGAGTGATGGTTGGAGACTGGCCAGGAGGCTGGCATGCTACAGCAGGCCAGTGATGGGGCTGGTTTGGACCCGGGCGGTGACAGTATGGGCAATGAGAACTTGAAGGCAAAGAATTTGATTTTCGTAAATCTTGAGAAGAAACTTCTAAAGGTTCTTGAATCAGAATAATTTCTACTGAAGATTTATTTGAATCGATTAGAAACCCTTGGAATACAAACCAGGTTGGGTTGGTTAGAGCAGCTATTAAGATGTATGCCAAGCTTCTACTCAGTTTTGTCCTTAGGGCTTGGAGTCACCATGACCCATGGCCAAAATCTGCATTGTATGTAACCCACTCCTAGGGCTTCCTAGATCCACCCTTAGACCAAAGGCTGAGAGAAGATTCTCAGACTTACTCAGGAACCCGGGCCTGGGAAGTCTAGTGCTCTTTACAGAAAAAAGTTGAAATTAGTAGGATTAATTTCATCATCTAAGCTGAATGCAAAATGCACTTGGCTGGGTGGCTCAGTTGTTAAGCGTCTGCCTTCGGCTCAGGTCATGATCTTGGGGTCCTGGGATCGAGTCCCGCATCGGGCTCCCTGCTCCGCGGGAAGCCTGCTTCTCTGTCTCGCACTCCCCCTGCTTGTGTTCCCTCTCTCGCTGTGTCTCTCTCTGTCAAATAAATAAAATCTTTTAAAAGAAAGAAAAAGCACTTGGCTATTAACCAAGCTCTCAAAAGAAGCACACTTAATCAGTTGTTGTCAGGTTGTCCTGCTAATATCTTTTGTTGTCTGTAAGTTCCTTTTGTCATTGTGAATCTCATCAGCGTACAAGTAGGAGTAGGGACATCACAGTGGCGTCAGTTACAACCCCAGGTAATTCAGAGTATCCGATTTAGCCACCGTTAATTGATTGAACAAAGAAACCCCTTGGCGTCCTCATGAAACAGCAGTACATGCTGTGGGAGTGGGTGCACTGTGGGAACCAGACACAGACGGGGGTCCCCAGGGTCTGGCGCCAACACGCCCACCATGCCCAGCTTCCACTCCTGCCTACATCAGGCTTGCAACTCCGGCCTCTGCCCTGCATTTGCTTTTGGTTTGGGTTTTGTTCTTTCTCATGTTGAAATCTGAGGTTCCCCTTTGGAGCTCAGCAAGCCCAATGGATCTATTTCTAGAGGCTTGGTTATTTTAAACATTATTTAGTCCCAGAGAAGAAACACAGCCTTTCTGTCCCAGTGGAATCTATAGAGGTAATTGCCATATGGAAGTGGTTGATGTGACAGTTTAGTCTGATAGAAATTGTGAGTAAATAATAAATGAACTACCACTACCCGAGGAGTTATGTACATTATTGTCTCCAACCATCACAGCCAGTTTGATAGAATTCTCCCCATTTTATCGATGAGGAAAACAGAAAACTGAAGCTCAGAGAAGTTAGGTAACTTTTCTTCCTCAAGGCATGAATCTTTTTCTTAAGGCAGAATCTTTCTACTGGACTCCATGTGGGATGGATGCCTGGGGGAGGTGGCATTTGTTTAATTAGCACAGAGGGGGAAAGTTTCTGATGTTTGTACTGCTACATATTTAAAGTTAAATGTAAAGTTCTCTTCCAGATTATAAAATTTTCTGGCTGGTAATGAGCATTACATTGTTTTTAATTTTTTTTAATGCTGAAGTATTTTAAAGAATTATTGCAAATAGTTTCACTCTGCCAGTGTGAAAATAGCCTAAAAGTGATGTAAGCCTTTTGTAAAATGGTTAAAAAAGATGTGAGCCGAAAGTAAATCTTAAAGAAAGATTTAAGTGGGTGTATCTTTACTTGCAGCCATCCCTCCATTTATCATGAACACTTTGGAGAAGAAAGCCTTCCTAAAGGTAAGCAAGCCCCAGTTCTATTAATCTTTGTCTCAATGCTTTCAGTTCCTTTTCAGACTTCAGACAATACAGAATATTTCCTACACAGTGAGTAAAGAATCTGAAGGCCATTGGCACTTGGGCACTTACGTAAATAAAAAGATGTTTCTGGGAACATTTTATTTCTGATCTCAGATATTTGAGAAAGCTTTCATAAATGAAGGTGGCTGCCCATTCCTCTTGAGAGGTTATACTCAGTTACAGCTTATCTTAGTCATCACTTGGATGCCTAGCTAGGTGATAATGAAGAGATAGTGTGAATTTGGAACACTGTGTTTATAAGTCACTACACATACTATCAGAAATGAAAAGAGTTTGGAGTAGTAGCTTTGTAGGACCCTGAAAAATAGTGCCCGGTGTATTTTTCTTTAGTGATCATATCTAGTAATTCATTAATTTTATCAGCCACCTCCCTTCAAGGTCACATTGGGACCAAGGACTCTCAATGCTTCTACATTGCTTTTTGTAGCTTCCTGGTTTAAAGAAATAGTGTTCATGAGTCACCGTCATTTTCCAGTTCTTTCACAAGTGGGCTACGGTAGAATAGGGTGACTCACTTGGCTCATGCGGTTTGGAAAGTGGCATTGTTAGATCTGCCAAGAGAAAAGAGCCACGTTCCTCGCTGGAGGAGCAGATGTGTTGTGAGGAAGACCACAGTTCTCCTGGGGTGAATTGTTTTGAGTCTTAGAAACAGAACTGTAACATCGAGGGAACAATATAAAGCTTTAAAAAGGGACATAGTTCACAAGCCAAACACTTCCTGAATGATTTCATTGATTAGGAGTACTCTAAATGTGCAACAGGTATGTTCACTGACCTATATACTCCCCATGCGTCCCAGAAGGAACGCCACAGTCAACACTAAGTGGACACTTCATAAACACTTTCAGTATAATAATGTTCTTAGAGAAGTAAGCCAGAAAAGTCTGCTATGAGGAAACAGTAATGTTGAGTGCCTCATTTGACCCATGTAGCCAGGTTGTCACCTGTCAATGCACCAGCCCCACCTTAGGGAAAGGGGTCCCTCTCTCCAGCACCTTCTCTCCTATTCTTTCTCGGGTGCTTTGGGCGCATGGAAGAATTCTACTCCCTGAGCATCCTCCTAGCAATCTTACACGGTGGTGTGAATTGTGCAGTCGTGTTGTCGTGGCTCTGTAGCAACTGAACTGTCCCCAAATACAAAACAGTTATATATATGTGGAAGCAGTAAAGCTATTGGTATAGGCTAAAATGTCATCGTGGACTCGTCTGACATTTTACCTACTTCACTAAGCTCTTCTTTTGAGAATTAATGACAAAGTTTTGCCCAAATCTCTTTCTGGTGCAAAGCTTAGGAAAGGATTAACTCTTAAAAGCTGCTAATGGATTAGTTTATGTACTGGAACACTAACTATATCCTAAAACTACCAAATTGTATACACATTTGAAATTCATCAGCTTTGACATCTCCGTGATTTTCAGATAATCTGAAAAAAATTAGTGCTCTTTCCTCTGTCCATCCCTGCTTTGCTTATGGGAAGTGATTCAGGCTTTGGAGGAAGAAACCTATTACGTTAATTTAAATGGGGTTTGTCAGTATCACTCTCCAGGATACTAGTAGGAAGTGGCCCATCCAGTACATCCATAACTTTGCAGACATTGACTTGATGCCCTGCGTTCTTCTCTACCAGCCCTTAATCTGGGAAGCCATTAGGATTAGGATTCTAGTAGTTCAGCGAGGGTATGTGTTGACCCAGGCAACCTGTTGACTTGCCTGGTTGTTAGCTCCTAAGGTAGTGGCATGCCAGCTTCAGGAGCAATGGAGGATCAAAATAAACCTAACCCCGCCGCCCCCCCCCCCCCCCGGCTGAATTGAAGCAAAACTCGAGTTTTTAAAGCAAGACCAGATGCCCAGATCAGTTACAAGGCTTGGAAATTGTCATCTGATGTGAGTTTGTCTGACATAAAAGTGACAGCTTTTGCAAGAGAGGAGTACTAAGTGTGGCTCATTCACCAACAGTGCAATGAGGTTATGATTGTCTTGAATCTGGTAACCGTGAAAGCAGATGGGAGGCCACTCTTGGTGGCAGCATCCCCATTGCTGAGGCCTACCTAGTCTTTTCTCTCTGACTCTCAAATGCCACCCAACACCTCTTTAGCAGAAGGATCTCTGCAGCCTGCCTCTGGATTGGAGGCTCTGAATCTCGCCACCTGCCCCTGCGGGTGGTACTTTATTCTGCAGTCCGGCCCTGGCCTGCGGGTATTGGGCATACTCTGGCTGCTAACATGTGTCCTGATCATGACTGGGGATTCCAGAAATTCTATGAGAAAGTCTGCATTTGAAGCTCCATTAATGCTGAAAAGTTAGGTCACTGGGGAAAACACGAAATGAGGTTGGTACACTCTTCTCCTAGTGCAGGTGTGCATTGGCGCTCCTGGGGTCTCAGCATTGTTGGAAAATTTGCCAGAGTTACTCTGATCTCCAAGTGACAGACACTGGACGGAAGACCCAGTGGGGCATCTGGCATTATTTTCTTGCTCTGACGGATGGAAATTGCTGCAGATACAGCCTAATAACTTTTTCTACGTGAAGGACCCAGCAAATGATACAAGCAGTTAGCGCCCCATTGCCACTCTGTATTGGCCTTTTTCACATTAATAAATGAATGCATACTGTGTTTTCCTCCCCCACCTCAGTATACGGTTTTTAGCTTTGCTTGATACCGTATACATTAGTGATAACTTGGAGATGTGCCACCTCACCTGTCCTTGACGAAGCAGCTCTCTGTCTGCCCCACTCTCCAACAGTGAAGGGCCTCACCGGGAGCTGGGAGAGACCACTGGCCTCAGAAGCCCTGTGGCAAGGTCGGGAGTGGTGGTCAGAGTGGCTGACACTCAGTCCCAGCATCCCACCAGCTATAGGGGGTCTGGTTGTAGCTGTCCTGCTCCAGACCTCAGTGGAGGATGTTGCTTTGAAAAAGGAATGGCGGACTGTTGTTGAGCTATTCGTACACACATACCACTCCCCAAGTGCAGCGTGGCCTTACCCTGAAATACTGCATTTTGCCCACGTAGAGAGTTCCATAGGACTTAACTGATAGTCTAGCTATTGCTAAAACACAGGCAGAGGTGGCTTGTATTACTATCCATACATTTCCATCTTCAGAGCACTTTCACATGCATCAGGAAAGGCAGGCTTTACCGTGCCCCTTCTACAGAGGCTCCCGAGATTGTTTCTACAGCAGCTCCTGATGTCCACGTGGGTGGTGTCTGCCTTGCTTGGCCCCCTGCTTGTTCCCACAGCCCCAGTGGCTGGCTGTGCCCCTCTGTAAGGGTGTACTTATCTGGGCTTTCACCTTGGACATGACCAAACTCCTCTGCAAGCATGAAACAAATTGAACCTTCTTGGCTTTTTTATTAGCACTGAGCTTGGGGAGCATTCAGTGTGATTCGTCCCTCCCCCTATCTTTCCCCAAGTGGGATCCTGGAAAAAAAGCATCAGCAGTGGGCATGTGACTCCCAGAAATCTTTGCAATAAACCAGAAAGCTCGCTGCTGAAAATGTGGCCCTTCGAAGAATGGTATTCTTGAAGAATAACTCCTGTGGTCTCTTTACCTTGCTGGCACTTTCATTGGGAATAAGTCAAGTTAATATGGTTTGGGTCAGATAATAGTTCCTCATTCCTTAAGTTCTACTTCTTCCATATTCCCTTTAATAAAAGTGGACTGCTCTGTCTACTCTGTAGGTTTTTCAGGACTTTCTGTTAATTAAATGTGAGTGTAGCATTTATTTATCCATTCACTCATTTATTTATTTCCTCACCTGCCCTTTGCTGAGTGCCTGTTATGTGCCAAGCAACGTGCTAGGTGCTTGAGTCATAGAAACGGCTTGAAAGCTGCTCACAGGGACCATATAGCACAGTGATGGGAAGAGGCACAGGGCAGTGGTTCTAATACTTGGTGGTTACAGCACAGAGGGAATGGAGGAGGTGTCTTCCTCAACTACAGGGTGTGGCAGAGTCTTGAAGGGGATGGCTCAAGGGTACATGCTTTGCAGAAGCTCAGCGAGGTCACACAGCATGGCTTATTGGGAGACTTGTGGATGAGTCAGGTTGCCTGGCATGTGGGCCATGTATAGGGAATTGACTATACCATATGTAAAAATTAATTCCCCATGGTTCGTAGACTCTAAATGTAAAAATCAACAACTGTGAAACTTCTAGCAAAAAATATAATAGACCATCTTTGAGATCGAGAGTTAGGCCAAGATTTCTTAGAGACAACACCAAAGGCAGTCCATAAAAGAAAAAGTGATAAATTGGACTTCATCAAAATGGTAAAATTCTGTTTTGTGAAAACTATAAAAGATGAAAAGACAAATAGACTGGAAGAAAATCTGTACAAAGCTTGTATCTGATAACGGATTTATATCCAGAAGATCTAAGTCACTCAATACTCATTTAAGAAAACAACCCAAATTTAAAAAACGTGCTGAAGGTTTGAATGGACGTTTCACCAAACACATATCTGTATCAGATAAGCACATGAAAAGATGGCTCAATATCTTTATTTACTGGGGAAGTTCACATTAAAACTACATGAGCTACCACTAAACATCTACAGGAATGGCTAAAACCAAAGGGACTGACCATAGCATGTGTTAGTGAGGATGCGGAGGAATTGGAACTCTCATGTCTTGCTGGTGGGAATGAAAAATGGTACAACCACTTTGGAAAATAGTTTGGTAGTTTCTTAAAAAGTGAAATAGATGCTTACACCATCTGATCTAGCCATTCCACTCCTAGGTGTTTACCTAGGAGAAATGAAAGCATATGTCCATAAAAGACAAATGGTTCACAGCAGCTTCATTTGCAATAGCCAAAAACTGGCAACAACCCAAATGTTCATCAGCAGGAGGATAGATTATCAAATTGTACTGTATCCATGCAGTGGAATACCTCACTCAGCAAGGAAGAGTAATGGCCTATTGATACATGCAACCACTCGAATTAATCTCAAAACAATTACACAAAAAATAGATACCATACATAAAATTCTAGAAAATATAAACTGATACATAGTGGCAAAAAGGAGATCAGAGGTTGCCAGGGAATGGGTGCAGGGTTTAGGGGAGAGAGAGGAATTGCCAAGGGCACAAGGAATAAGGAAAGCATTACGGGTGACAGATATGTTCATGACCTTGATCGTGGGGATGGCTTCATGGCTGAATACATGTATAAAAACTGCAAATACTTGCAGTATACTGTATGTCAGCAAAGCTATTAGAAAAAAGATCTGGCAGAAGGAAGACTTTAGGGTCATATTACTTTTTGAGCTTTTACCTCTTGAATATATATTTTTTACACTTATGATTACTGTCTTTAATTCATTGAAACTTTCATTTACAGTATCCTCTGTTTCACGATTTTAAGTGTGTGAGTATGTAGGGGGAGACCAGACGTCCACCGCTCACTAAGTGAGTCTCAGTGCTATTTAAGTGCTATTTAAGAAGTAGGGGTGAATCAAGCAGATGGGGTGCTGGAGAGGAGTCGGGAGACTCCAGGACGACATCCAGGTTGGGTGAAGTCAGAGTTCTCCAGGATCCTTGTCATTACTCAGAGCCTTTCCATCGAGACCTTCGGCATGAGCCACAGTCCGCCTTCTGCTCATACACATCCTTCTTTGAGATTCCTCGCAGCTGTTCCCTGGGATAAGAGGTTAGCCCCG
Organism: Zalophus californianus; assembly: GCF_009762305.2. Taxonomy (NCBI): domain Eukaryota; kingdom Metazoa; phylum Chordata; class Mammalia; order Carnivora; family Otariidae; genus Zalophus; species Zalophus californianus. The sequence continues at coordinate 90,495,637 of NC_045599.1, read as the reverse complement.
TTTGCTTCAGACAAGAGCGCACTTGAAATCAGAAGGCCACTCTCAGGGGCTCAAGTTCATCCTCCACAAAATCTCCTTCAGTACTTCAGTCTGCCTTCCCATCGCCCAGTGCAGGTGTCACATCTGGGAAGTGCTGGGGCGAGGATGTACATCTCCTTACGGAAATCCGTCATCATCACACGGGGCCAGTTACCCAAGATACAGTATGTCCTTTCTTGCTGTCCTTTGAGGGCTGGGTCTGTCCCCTCTTGATGACATTTCTCCCTTCCTCTCTAGTACTTGCCTCTCTCCCCTCACGTTAACCTGCATGATGTACCTTTTTGCCAGAGGAGTCTTCTCGGGGACCAGGGTACGCCTCTCATGCAAGCTTCCTTGGGATCATGATCTTTTAACAGCCTGTGTTGACTCTGCACTAAGTTGACCGATTTCATAACAACCCGTTCACGACTCGGCTGCCGCTGTTTCAGGGGCCTTGTTTCTAGAACCGTCTATCCCATCGTTCTCTGTATCACATGTTTTGGTACCACTCCTTTTTGAAAACTAAAAATCTAACAGTGCTTATTCTCCAAAAGACCAACCAACTCATTCATTTCCATTAAAAAAACAAAAGTGACAGGCACAAATTTTCTTTGCCAGCAGTAGTTTTAACCATATTGACAGCAACTAAAAGCAAGAAAGGGAAGCTGCAGGGGAGGAGGGAAATGTTTGCTGGGTTTCTGCTACACTCTGGGCACTGTCCTGGGTGCTTCACAAATGTTACCTGGCACATCTCCCACACACTTTCAGGCAACTATTGCGATCCTCATTTTGCAGCTAAGGAAACTGAAGCTTGGAGAGGTTGGGCTCTGCCTGCCCCGTCCCCACAGTCGGGCACCAGGCGGCAGGGCAGAGAGTTGAGTACAGGTTTGGCTGTCTTCCAACCTGTGCACCAGGCTGTACTACCTCCCCCGCAGGAGGTAATGATTCCTCCACGTGTTCAGAGCCAAGCATCTCTCAGACGATATGTGCAAGAGAAAGAACTGAGAAGCCACTTGATCTTTGCATGTGCATTCATTGACCAATCAAGGAGGCTACAGGAAGTCAGGACTAACAAACATACTTGTTGCAGTGTTACCCCCAAATTTCACTAATCCGGATCTTGTAACCTGGAGAGTGTCCTCCCTATTACCAGCGGAAGAAATTGTCTCTGTATGAAAAGTATTCAAAATAATTTCTCTCTCAATACAGAGGTTCCCATGGATGAGCGCACCTATTCAAGTTGGATTAGTTGGCTTTTGGTGAGTGGAATTAATTTTTTATAATTAATTTCTTCTTTAAAGGTAAATACACAGCATATGAAAGGTGAAGGAATGGGCAGATAATGTGGGACACAAGTTTTGAAAGTGAGACCATCCCAGAACATCTGGAACTTATGGTCCCCAAAATTAGAAGTAAAAAGAAACCTACAATGTTTGGGACTATTTGTGTGATTCTTTTTTTAAACTCCTCATATCTCTCTGATGTTTTTTGTTTAAATTATCCTGACAGTCCTTGGTAATAAAATTACACAAACAGGACATATTTTATAAGGAAATACGATGCTCGAAAGAAAGGGGATTGTTATAAAAGTAAAATAGAAGAAGAATCTGAAAGTCATCCATTTGAAAATGCTCTGATTTGTCTTTTCTTTCCTTTTTTTTTAGTTTGGTATTTGCTACACCTCTATGTTGTGCTCTGTTTCCTCAGAAAAGGTATGTATTTGCTATTCTTCGGAATGATCACGAGTTTTAATCCTAAAAACCAGTTGAAGACACAGGTGCTGTTATTCCGTTTCACTTGAAGGGAAGTTGAGATTCAAAGATTAATGAAGCCGAGTCTCTAAGAGGAAGAGATAGAGGCAGAAGTCAAACACACATCTGTTTAATTTCAGAACTCTCTTTATCCCGCTCTACCATTACATTTGAAAATGCTTTATTCCTTTGTAAGAGTCAGGTTAGCTCTGGTACAAATTTGCTTTTATAAAAAATTTAAATAGGGCTTCTTGTCATCCGATCCATTGGCCAGTGCGGCTACAACACAGACGTGTTCGAATTTAAGGTCCACCCCAGGGACCGCGATTATATGCACTTTGCCTCGGTGGTTGGTTTATTTGCAGCCCCTCTTCCTATTTAGTTTCTTGCCTTAAAATCCTTATTGTGTACTTTCATCACCAGCTACCCTTAAATCCTGCTTTTGATGTAAGAACTGGATTGATGGGCATAAATCAGCATGGGATAAATCCAGGTCTTCAGCCTCTTGCTGACCCCACGGAAGCACAAAGAGGAGCATGTTGTTTGTTGTTTGGCCTTTGTCTAAGGGTCTGTAATACCCGCATGCGCCAGCAGGCCCCAGACATAGGGTCTTTGATGCCCGAGGCTTTCAAAGGATGATAAGGGCTACTGGAACTAACTTTACCAGGTCTGTGCCACCTGATAAAGCACTCCACCTTTATCTGCTCTTTCACATCCATCTTTGACTCCTACTGGTCTTAAATAGGGCATTAAATCCCAAGGAGAGGGAGCCTCGAAATTACCTTGATGCCTAGAGGCATACCCCCTGGGAGGGGGCAGGACCTTCAGAATTTATTCTCTAAGCCCACTACAGGTGCATTTCCTCAAATCCAAAGAGGGGTAATTACACCTATTTACTTTTTAAACCCCAGAAGCTCAGGACTTAGCGTAAGAAAAGTTTATTCCAGTGTCCAGCAGTTGACCTTGTACTCAGTGACTTAGAAATTGTGTATGTGAAATGCTGAGGAAAACACCTACTACAAGGTAAGCTCTTAATAAAGGTAGCTGTTATCATTTTGAGATTAAAGGATTTGAAAACCCATAAAGGAGCTTCCTACATAGGCCTTGGTTTAAATGAAGCTTATTCCTGGTTTTTTTGCTTATACATTTGTTTTTCTTTTTGATGCTTACTCATCAGTTGGATAGAATAGGATTACTGATATTCCTTGGTTCATTACACACTACCCTCATTGGTCCAAGCATGACCCTATTTTGTTTACTTTAATGATATAATGAACATCCATGAATCCACTGCCCACTCATAAATAAAAATATTGCCAATGAGTTATATGTTTTTATAGGTTCTTCCCAGCCCATACCCCTCCCTCCTGCAGATTTAACCATTATGCTGCATTTCATATTTATAGTACAATTACATTTAAAAATTATTATTATATATATGTATATATACATACATATATATATATATTCCCAATGTTGTTTAGTTTTGCCTCTTTGGGAACTTTTTAGGCAAGGGTGTCATGCTATATATAGTTTTCTGCTACTCGTTCTTCTTTATTCAATATCATGTAGCTAAGATTCATCCACATTATTGCATGTAGCTAAGTTCATTCACTGTTTACTGCTGTATAATAGTCCATTGTATAAATATGCCACAATCATCCATTCTCCTGCACACATGAGAAATAATGAAAATGCTCCTTATCAGAATTTGTGGGAAGCAGCAAAAGTGTTGCTTTGAGAGAAATTTATAGCTTTAAATGTATATATTAGAAAGGAAGAATGGCTGAAAATCAAGCACTGAAGGTCCAACTTAAGGTCAAAAAGGAACAAAAAGAATAAACTGCAAGGAAAGAGAAAGGAAGGAGATAAGGAATAGAGGAGGACCCGGGAAGTCAAAAGTTGGTTCTTGAAAATAGTAACAAAATGGTAACAAATAGTAACAAAATCATCATGATGTCAATCACAACAAAAGGAACAAATAATATTATGAATGAAGAGAAGGTATAACTACAAATATTACTACAAGTATTATCAACATCATTATGCCAGTAGATTTGAAAACAGGCAAATGGGCAAATTCCTGGAAAAATATTAACAATACTGAAAAATCAGAAAGTCTGATTTGGCATATCGCCATTAAGGAAGTCGAAGTTTTATTTAAAATTCTTCATACAAAATAAACACAAGAACCAGGTGGTTTTACAGGTGGAGTTTACTCAACTGTCAAGAAACAGATTACTCCAGTTTTAAACAAACTCTTCCAGAAGATTAAAAAAAAGAGTCTCCCCACCATCCAGGAAGGTTTGAATAACTTTAATTCCAAAATCAGAGTTGGCCTTTATAATATATTAATAGTAATTATGAGTACTTCTAGATCACTGGAAAAACAGGACCAAGATTCAGTATAGCGTGTTGGTTAGGAGCGCGGCTTTGAATCTCAGGTGTCCCTCCAATTTCCTTATCTGTAAAACTAGGATAATACCTGACTTTCAGAGTTCTTATAAAGATGAAAAAGCATAATAATATCTGGTCCAACAAATGATCAATAAGTCATAACCATTATCATTATCAGTGGCATCATTTTAAGACTACCCTACATCCCACTGTGTAGAACATAACCATGTAGGTACATTTTTTTCCTATATTCATAATATTTCTTTTTCTTCTTTTTTTTAAAGATTTTATTTATTTGTTTGAGAGAGAGAGAATGAGAGATAGAGAGCACGAGAGGGAAGAGGGTCAGAGGGAGAAGCAGACTCCCTGCTGAGCAGGGAGCCTGATGCGGGACTCGATCCCAGGACTCCAGGATCATGACCTGAGCTGAAGGCAGTCGCTTAACCAACTGAGCCACCCAGGCGCCCTATTCATAATATTTCTTTTATTTTCTTACATGTTTATATATCTGTTAGCCTGTCTTTTTTTTAACCTCATGTTTTCCCACATCTCAACTATATTACAGAACAATTTTTTTAAAAGATGAATTACATATCAAAATTTTACCAGGTTTTCTGGTAGTAAGCATTATGGACAATTTTTCTTCATACTTTTATATAATAAGTATGCATTTGTAACAAAAAAACAAGCTTTAATACATTCAAGTGCTTTTTTAAACACATAAAGCAAAGACTAACAAGTCATTGCTCAGTGGTGTGTGACTATGAGGGATGGTTTTTTTCTTGTACAGTTTAGTATTTTCTAAAAGGCTTGCAAGAAGCATGTATTCTTATACAATGGAGAAGAGCATATTAATGCAAGTGAATTTTTAGTGTTAAAAATTCCAGTAAGTACATATGTCTTTTTTTATTAATGGTGAACATTTATATTGTTTTCCTTGGGGAAGTGGCATGACCACACACTGTTTCCCAATACCAGCAGGGGCTGAGAGTCTTGTTGCTTGCCTTCTTCCCAGCCATGAACAGTTTTTAAACTTTTAATCATTTTTGAGCTATTAAGGTGCATTTCTTTGATTATTAGCAACAATTAATTTTCCAAAAGGAACTGGGCATTCATTTTCAAGGCACAGGAAGCATTTTTCAAACAGGACTCTGTCTTACAATACCAGTCATGATTTGGGGAGCCGGCGGGCGAGGAGGACACGGCCTTTCTCTGCTGTGTGTCCAGATTCCGGTTCCCTACTCTGCCCATGTAATTAATCGTGTCGTTTCTCCCTTATCCCAGTTCCATGTCTGTGACAAGCTTGGAGGCTGAGTTGCAAGCCAAGATCCAAGAGACCTATCCTGAATTACGACGTGTATACTTTAATAAGGGATTGTAAAGTAGCAGAAGAAACTCTACAGCTTATCCCATCTACTGCAAACCTGGTGAGGAAAAGCCTGTTCGACCCGGGTTCTCCCAGTTACAGAAACCTTTTAAAGACCCACATTAGCCTTTTAGAGTCAAGCTGCTACTTACAGCACAGCACCTGGTATGGGCCAGGCGCCTGACACCTGTTGGCGCCCTTACATTTGAATCACGATATAATTTACAGAAATACCCTTCCTCTAGCTTTTATAGTAATTGTTTTTCAAGGACAATATACCAGCCCTCACCCAGAGTTTTAAAAAGCACTGCTAGGCATAGAGTAGATGTTCAGTGTATGCTAAATAAATATGTATTGATTATCAGTGAGTGAAAAGGAAATCTGTTTGAAATACTGAGTTTTTATCCCATTCTTGTTTCAAATCACTCAGCAGTGATTGGGGAAAACACAAAAGCTCTGAGGCTAAGCTATGAAAAATGACTCGTGAATATTAAGGACATTTGCTTCCACTTTGGGCAATGGGCAACCCAAAGTAGATGATGAGTCTTTTGGATTTATAGGAGAAAAGCTCTTCCGTCTACTTCCCCAAAGTCACAGTAATAGAGAAGTGTGATCAGCCATCCCTGCTGTCAACAACTATATGCATTCATATTGCTGGTGGATTTCTTTAGTTGGCTCTTAAATGTATTCTGTTTTACATTTTTATGAAGTTAATCTTACCTTGCACTTGTTGACTTTATATTCAGTTATTTACATCAGATAATCAAATAACTGAAATATACAAATGTCAAATTTTGGAAGTATATTCAATACCAATTCTGTATGACTGGGTTGAATCTGGTTGGTTTGATTTTTTTTTTAGAAGTGAGGGCACGGTTCCAGCTAGCTACATGTCTTTTCTTGTCATTCTCATAGACCTCTTTGGCTTTCAGAAAGATACAGAAATAATGTATATGTGAATCAGTGACTGAATGAATTGTACTTGAATATTCTATACTACATTCCACCCTGTTTGACAATAAGGAATCCATGGACCACTGTTTACATCATCTGTAGTAGCTTCACATATATTTAATGTAACAGATTATGTTTCAAGTCTGAAGATGTTCAAGCCATATGCTAGGTGGTTGTTCTGTTGAGTGAGGCCACTCAGTTCAATTGTAATTCAGAGACTTGTAAGTGAAAAAAAATGTAGAAGCTAGTTTTGACAGATTTTTCCAGACAATGTGACCAGACTGAATTTCCTCATAAAGAAAAAATGGTGTGCCTTGTGTCCGTGTTTCTCTTTTCTCTGAAAGAATTAATGGATCTGAAGCTTGGGGCCACTCTGAGCCTTCCTTTGTGCCACCAGAATTTTCTCATTTAGATTTTCTGTCTTAAACCATTTGAGGCAAAATAGCTTCCCCATTACATTCTGGCCTTGGGTGTATTTTTTTGCCATAGATGCTTCTCTTTAAAAAGTGGTAAGAGCCTGAAATTCAAGGCAGATCTCCATGAGGTGCTTTTAAGGGTGCTTGTAAGGAGAAACCGAGGTCCCTCACAACCTGCCCCGGCTAATCTCAGTATTCTTACCCCCCACCCTCCCCACTCCCCACCCCCCTTCACTGGTAGCTCCTTCTCAGAATCTTAACCTTCACTGAGAAATCAATCAACTACTGGCTTGAAGATTGATGAACTAAACTTTATACACACCAGGGAGGGATAATGAACATGGAGATGTGTCTTTTTAAACATTATTTATTGAAGCTTCCAACTCTTGATGCTTTTATATAGAAATATTAACTGTATCGTTTAATCGTGGTTTATAAAAAGGAACAAATGAACCAAGATTGGCAATTTTGCTGATTTCTTAGAAATAACCTTTTCTGGAGAAAAGTCCACATGAAGTGCAATGAGCTTATAACGGTAAATAGTTATTCATATTTCTATTAACATTATAAAGAATTATGATTGTGCGTATTTACTGACTGGCAGTTTTTATTTCAGTATTAGCACAGTGCCTCGCCAGTGTTGGAATCAATGTATTATTTCAGTTCAACTGGATGGAATGTTAAATAAACTCAGAATGAAAATAAATTCTCTCTTTTATTTGTATGTAAAGGGTAATGCAGTTTTTATGTCATAGTTGATGGTACCTTTCATTCCGACTTGACATCGGGGTACCATCAGTAACTCCCAAACACTGATAGTTTGTATTATGCCTTCAGCAGGAAATTCTTTCCTGTTTTTGGCTCCCAGTCTGCCACCTTCGTGAATACCGTATGCACAGAGCACATGCCCCCTCCCAGCCCCACACAGTGTAATTCCAGGAATGTTTATTATGAGCACAGGGGAAAGTGTGATTCTGCTTTAGATGCTGATAACGAATACCATTGCATGTGGTGGGGAGGTAAATTCCCTCTCAGATTGTCTGTCAGATTCTAATGTGGAACTAGCCTTTGACATAGTTCACAGAGAAGAATCTCAACCCAAGATTGGGGAGTGCCTTATGACCAGACTTAATAAAGGGTTTTACTACCATAACTCTGTTCGTCACTTAAAAATGAGTTAACTATATTCAAGAGCTTGGGTCTAGAAGTCAGAGCCGGTAGAATCTTGGTTGTACCCAGTTTTAAAATACATGTGTTTAGGCGACTGACATTCTCCATAACTTTCAGCTTTGTTTGTTTGCTTTGGCTTTGGAGAAAATAACTGAACGTGCCTCATAGAATCATTATAAAGATGAGCGAGACAATCTCTGTACAGCAGTTAGCATATTGCCTGGCACACAGTAAACTCAGTGAATGGTCGCCCAGTGTGTTATTTGTTCTAGAGACACCGCTTGTGCATTCAGAATACCAGTTTCCCAGTGTTCACGGTAAGATTTTAGAACCCCAGCAACTTCCCCAGAGATGACCCCCAACCTAACTAAAAATACAGATTAAAATGCTCAGGCAGAGACTTGAGTCCATCCTGTTAAAATGCCCGACAACTAAGGTTTTGCCTGAATGAGACAGAGGTAGGAAAAGTCTCTACTCGCAGATGAGAAAACCATGGCTTCCAGTGGTGAAGTGCAAGTTCAAGTCCACTCCTGGTCACTTGAAAACTACAGTGGGAGCCAAGATCTGACACCCAGGCCTTCAGCCCTCTCCAAAAATGCAAACAACTGGAATACTCGAATAAAATTAGTTTTTCCTTTGTGTATGCAGAATTTCACTGAAAGCTGAAGAAAAATAAGCTTATGTTTGGCAGCGATGAATATAAGGTGTCACTTCAAACATAGATACTCCAAGCATGGTCCATAGACCGAAACATCCAAATTTGCTAGAAATGCAAGTTCTGGGGCCCCACCCCCAGACCTACCGAACCAGAACCTGCAGGATAGCAGGAGCCCCGTACACTTCACAGTGTGAGAAGTTCTGCTTGTAGCCATATCTCGGGTGTTCCCAGAGATCTGAGCATCATTGAGCCCATTTCAAGCTCAACTTACAGTTTTCTATGAATTCGCATATCTTGCCCCTCACCAGATTCCAAGGAAGTATCAAGGTTCGATGTCGACACACTTAGGGACACAGTATCAACAAGCTTACCAGGGCAGAGATGTCCGTTTTGCCCACTGACCTAGAACAGTTGGTACCAGCCAAGGGTCCACGTGATTACTGGGTTCACGCTGGACCCTTTCCAGGAGTCTGAAAAAGCATCCTCCCGTTTCCTTGCAGAACAGAACCCATTTTGTGTCACAAAGAGGAGGTCATCACCAGGTTGTGGAAAGTCGGGGAATGTGAGCTTTTCTGGGAAAGGGGCCCGAAACAAACACTGTCTCTGGAAAGTGAGAGGGGAAATGGCTGTCAGCAAGTGAGCTGCAAGCATCGTTATGAGGCACCCCTTTGTCGCTGGGGACATCACTGCCCCTAAAGTCTCTGGAGCAGAAAGTACTTGGGACGATACACATTTAATCCTCAAGAAGCCTGTCATATCCCCATCTCTGAAGAGAGAAGGAATTGGAGGCTCAGGGAAGTACCCTAGCTTGTCTTGGTGTCACACAGTGGCCCAACCACCATCTCAATCCAGGCTGTCAGACTCGACTATTTCCCACTGCATTTCATGGATCCAAAGTGGGCGGTGGTGGCAGCTGCTTCCCCTCCTTCTCCCCCCCCCCCTCCTCCTCCTCCTCCCTCCTCCTCCCTCCTCCTCCTCCTCCCCCTCCTCCTTCCTCCTCCTCCTCCTTCAATTTCTTCTTCCTCTTCCTTGTCCTCCTTCCCCTTCTTCATTTTTTTTGCATACATCACTCCTTGTCATTCCCCCGAAGGTTTCCTCTCCATTTAAAGGTGGGGAAACAGACTTGAAGAAGTAGAATCATTTGCCACAAATCTAACCTGGTTCATTCGAAGGACTATGGAAGATGACTCACATTCCCACATACGCACCCACACACGTACAAGGTTTGTGGGACCTATAGGTCAGCGAGGTCATTTTGAGGTGAGGGTCCTGGATTAAAGTAAGAGTGAGGAGCAATGGCTCTTAAAATGTGGTCCCTGGACCACCTCCAGCTGCAGCAGCATCACGGGAACTAGAAATGCGTGTTCTCAGGCCCTTTCCATAAGTCCCAGCCAACTTTTAGCAAGCCCTCCGAGTGAGTTTGATCCACCCAAGGTTGAGCCCTGGCTGATTGTTCGGATGATTGCTTCAATTGAATTCAGCTCCGTAATCTCAACCTGAGCTTCCTCATCTGTGGGATGAAGATAACCCTCCTTCCCACACTGGGTACTTGTGAGGATTCGGGGAGTTTAACAAATAGGCAGCATCTGGCCTGGTGCCTGGCACAGTGCACGCTCACCCAGCACATTGTAGCTAAGCTTCAAATGTGTGATCCCCGGGGCTGAAAGTTTGGCAACACTTCGTTGGTGATCTTGCTGGGAAACATGCGAGTGCATGACTGCAGGTGGGTGTGCAAGTTGCTATGATAGTTCTGCATGACAGTTTGGCAGTATCTATCAAAACTTAAAAAAGCACATGCCCTCTTTTAAGCAATTCCACCGCTAAGAATTAATCCCACTGACGAACACAGTCGGGTTCATGGAAGGCCTGGCTACTCCCAGGGGAGCCATATGGATGCAATGTGTCAGGCAAAAGTTGGAGGAAGGGGGAGGTTGGAGGGTGTTTCCAGAGAAATTGCTAGGCAGGAAAAAAAGAAAGTATACTCTACTGTGGGGTAATCCAAAATACAAGAACACATTTTCCCTTGGGAACTTTTTAAAATTCTGATTTGGATTCTTGAAAGATAGATAAATGGATTAATAGCAGCTGATTGGCACAAATATAAATAAGTTGAGAAGAAAGGCTATCTCTGATGGGATTTTAAGTGATTTTTAAATTTTCTTTTATTTTTTCTGACTTTTCAGACTTCTTCAGAGTTCAGGACATAATAAATAGTATTTTTAAAACCTCTGTGTGTGATAATCCCGATTTTCTAATAAATGCACTGATATGTATAAAAAACAGAAGGATATACACCAAAATGGTTAACCGTTGTTGTCCCTGGGTTTACAGGTAATCTGTATTTTCTTTACAATTTCCTGTATCTCACATTTTCTGGAATGCATCTGTATTCATTTTATAATCAGATAAACGTCAAATTCAGGCTGATGAGTAATGCCATGGCTTGGTGCCTCACAGGACCATCGCCAGCGCCAAGCAGGCTCCCCAGTTTCCGAGCTCCGGTGGGGAGGGAGCCGCAGTGCTGAGAGGCGCCGCTAGGGTGCAGCATTGCCCGCAAGATCGCACGGCTGAGCAACCCCCTCCTCCCCCCCCCCACCTCCACCCCAGGCGGAGTGCGGGTGTCCCAAGACAACCGACTGCGGCTGGGGCCGCCCGGCCCCGGCCAGAGTGGCTCTCTTAAATTCCGAGGCCAGCTCAGGAAGAGGGCAGAGAAAGCTAGGAAAGACGAAGAGATGGCCTGGTTTGGCATGCGACAGGCAGGAATGGATTTAGCCAGTGAAGCACTTGACCGGGGCGGGCGGGGATGGAGCAGAACCCAGAACAATGGTAGACCGGCCAAGTGACTACCCTCAGGCCCATGAGTACTGTGACACAGGCCAGTGACAGCAGGAGGATGAACCCTGAACCCTGCTCGGAGAGGGGAACTGGGAATCAGGGAGGGCGTTAGGGAGTGGCACATCAGCAAGATGAGTAGGAATTACTGAATGGGAGCAGAGAGGGGGCAGGAAGAAAGCCAGGGCTTTTGGTTAGAAGGAACAGTCAATGGGAAGATCTGGAGACCAGAGAAAGTGTGACTTACATATTGTGCTTGTGCGTGCAAGAGAGGGAGCTTTCAGGAAGATGCTGCCAGGTCCGGGATGGGTGGGGCAGGTAGGAAGAGCCAGCCCTTCAGTGCTCAGGGAAGAAGCGTGGTCTTCATCCTGAAATCCCGGGCTCCTTCTGAAGGCTTTTGTGCAGGGGAAGAAAAGTAGGCAAATCCTAGTTCTGCCACTTACTATTTTGATGATATGGGAAAAACCAGCGCCCCTCTCTGAGCCTCAGTTTTCTCCTCTGTAAAATGGAGATAGTAACACCCACTCTATGGTCTTGGGAAGCTTAAAAGGGGTAAATGGAGAACCCAAAGTCCTGACTTTCCTTCCCTTGTCTTTTTATTTTATTGCTATTTCTGCAGTAGCATTCAAATGGAAAAGCCAGACAAACAGGCCATTTCTAGATTGTCCACGGTGTCAGCTTGGCAAACATTAGTAGTCCAGAGGAGTCATCCGGCTAGCTTCTAGGGGCAGGAAATCATTTCGTCATGTGTGATTGCAATCAAGAACACATTCTGCCCTCTTATTCCCATTTATAATGAAAATGTATTTTAATCATGTGCAATCTCCAGGAAAGATGGGAACACAGGGAACGGTTTAGAAAAAAACATAATAAAAAGCTAAAAATAGAGATAAAACTGGCTACTCTATTGAAATGCTAAAGGACACAACCTCCTGACACAGACTAATAATGCTGGTTCTTAATGCAGGGGTGGGGTAGGGGGTGCCAGGACCCAATCTCCCCTCTCCCCCCACCCCACAGAGCTGGAGCCCTGTCAGGTGAACTTTCCAGGGTGGGTGCAGGTGTGGACAGGGGCAGGAAGCACAGAAGCACAATGGACCATGTCTCTCTCTAGCCAGGGCTCCTTACCAGAAGAATGAGTCCCATCGGGAAAGTCCAGTGATGATGCCCCAGTGAGGAGAAAGAGAATCTGGAAGTGGATCCCACTTCCCCGACGAACTTCCAACTTTGCAAGGGCAAAATCTGGACGGTGGAGAAAAAAAATAAAGGCATCCCAAGCTGCTGGGCAGAGCCTGACAATAAAAGCTGGAGGGAAGAAAAGGAGGCTGAGGGCAGAAAAATGTGGACCGCAGCTCTACATCGGGGAGTTGAGAGTAGGGAAGAGAGGGTTTGGGGCACAGGGCACAGAGAGGGACAGCTATGGGGAAATGCATCCTTAAAAGTCCACTGAGTATTAAGAGGGCATCCCATTTCAGTAGGGTTTCTCAGGCCCGGTTTCACTCCAGAATCACCTGAGGAGCATTTCCCAATTCCTATTGCTCAGGCATCATCCAAACCAATTGCATCAGTACTTGGGGGTGGCCTGGGGACTGGCATTTTAAGCTCCCTAGGTCATTCCGAGGTGCAGCCAGGATTGAGAACTGCTGTTCTGAAGATCAACGAGTTCTTTCAAATGATTTAATGACTTTGGGGGTGCTGGGTGGGGTCTTCAATGCACTACAGTGTATGAATGTCCTGCACTGAGCTAACACTATCATCGAAATCCACTTAACCACAAGCAAGCTCCCGTTTTCAGAGATGGCTAACATTCATCGAGCAGTTATTTTGCCTTTCACCACCTCAATCTCACAACACCTGGTGAAATAACCACTTCACAGATGAAACTGTGACATTGCAGGCACTGGCCAGAGAGCAGCCGGCTAAGACGCATGGCAGGGGCAGACCAAGCTCAGGCACCTGGCTCTAGCCTCTCCTGGCCAGTGTGCATCGCTGCCCCTCGAGTCCTGCCCAGGCCCACCCTCCCCTCAGCCTGCCTTCCGCCTGAGGGAAGAGCCAGAGCCAGCCTCTGACACCCCCTTCACCCCCAACACCACAACCAAGACTCCCTGCGGGGCGGCCTGGGCGAAGGAACCTGCAACAGTGCTGAATGCCAACAGTAGATGGCCCAAGACTGCAACTTACTAGTTCTGGAGAGCATGGCTCTGAACAGACTCCAGCAAGAATGGAGCTGGTGATTTGGAAAAAAATAAAATGAAGCTTCTGGAGCCCCACAGAGTGCTCAGTTCGAGGCACAGACCTGTTCCTCGGTTTATTCACATCCCAGCAGCCACCCTGCCTCCAACTTGCTCTCCCCCTCCTCACCCTGCTTTCTTTCAAGCCTCAACCTCTCTGGCCAAAAAGGTCTTTACCTTTACTACAAAAATACTACATGCTTAGAAGAATAAACCAAGAGAACAGAGAAGCTGGTAAAGTGATAGCTTCCCTTTTCTTGTTTCCTAATCCCAGCCCCAACACCAGCACCTCCCGGGGACAACTTTATTCTTTCCCCTCAAAAAATCGACTATAGATAGTTTTCTCTTTTTTTAAGTTTTTATTTATTTAAGTAATCTCTACACCCAATGTGGGGCTCAAACTCACAACCCCGAGATCAAGAGTCCCATACTCTTCCGACTGAACCAGGCAGGCACCCCTACCGTGGATATCTTTCAAGGCGACGTAGATAGATCTTCCTCATTCCTGTTCAGAGCTTTACAGAATTTCAAAACATTTATTCCTATAATGTATTCATCAGTCCCCTATCAATGGACATTTCCATTATTTCCACGATTTTGCTCTTACCAAAAAAAAAAAAAAATGCTGTTGTGAATATTCAAGTGTGTAGCTTTCTATTCTCTTAACACTGTTTCTTTAAGAGAAGTTCTTAGAAGTGAGATTAGCCAGGTCATAGGATGTGGCCTTTTCAAATTTTGATAATGATAGCGATGAGGGTGATGATGAAAGCTGACTATATTTAGGATTGATTTTGATGTGCCAGGCGTTATGAGCACATTTTACTCACTATTTCATTGAAGCCTTTTATCAAGTCTATAAGATAGATTCTATTAGTATCCTCATTTTTCATGCAGTCACCTTGCGGCCCACAGAGGTTGACTCCCTTGCCCCAAATTACACAGCTAGTAACCAGACCAGACTGTCCTCCAAGAAGAGAGGGCCGGTTTTCACTGTAGCAACAGGGCCCATTTCCTGGAATCCTCCCCAACAGAGGCTATAACGGTCTTTGTAAGGACTAACGATCGAGAGCTCCCTCTTTGCGCTTGCTTCTCACTCCTTCAGGCTGAGTATTTTCTGTTGTCTCCACCGCTACCAACCTATTTTTAGACCACTGTCTCCTCCCCCTTGGACCAGAGCCTTCACTGGCTCCTGCTGCCAAGCTTCCCCTTTCCAGTTCATCCTTCTCACTATCTGAACAGGCACACCTTCTCCCGAAGCCCTCCGACAAAGTTCTGGTTCCTCACTCTGACAGTGGAGGCCCTACCAGTCTGTCCACGTCAATATTCTTTCTCTGGCCTTCCTGTCCCCATCCCATCAGCTTTCACAAACCATGCCCATGTGCTGCCACATCTCTGGGCCTGTGTATGCTCCATTCCCTCTTTCTGGAAGCCTTTCCATCTTTGATATGCCTGGAAAACTCCTACTCATCCTTCAAAGCCCAGTAAAAAATGGCCCCTCTTAAAACCAGGAGAAACCGGGGCGCCTGGGTGGCTCAGTCGTTAAGCGTCTGCCTTCGGCTCAGGTCATAATCCCAGGGTCCTGGGATCGAGCCCCGTGTCGGGCTCCCCGCTCCGCGGGAAGGCTGCTTCTCCCTCTCCCTCTCCCCCAGCTTGTGTTCCCTCTCTCGCTGTGTCTCTCTCTGTCAAATAAACAAAATCTTAAAAAAAAAAAAACAGGAGAAACCAAGGAGAATACCAAAATGTTAATAATGACAGTGATATGGCAAGTGATATTTCTTTCTCGTATACTTCGTTTTCTAGATGCTTTGCAATGAGTAACTTTTACTTTCATAATTAGAAAAAATAAAACAATTTTAATTTTTGAAACTTTCTCAGTTGAGAACCTTTCTCAGTTCTCAGAACCCACACCTGTACAAGTTCAACCCAACTAGGTTGAATCTAAGGTTTGAACCTTAGTCTGTGCTTTATAAAGTAGTGCTTCGGGGTCCTGACCCAAATCATCCTAAATTACTCTCAGAGAGGAATTTTGGCCTTGCCTCTTGTTATATGTGGGTCAAACTAGGTGTCCTTTTCCTCTGAGAAAATTCCCAGGGTGGCTGTCATGGAGTTGAACCTCTATAAGTGGTTGCTGACTGCATTAATTAATCAACAAATAAGTCAAGCACACACACCTTGGCTGACTTCTAAAGCATAAGCTCCTTGTGCATCTGAAAGAAGACTCCTCCCTGGTCTCCCCTCCCACAGAAATTAGGGGTGGGCCTGCCCTCCAGCCAGCCCTTACCTTAAGTGACCATTTCAGGGATCCTTGGAGGTGCTGCTGGCTGAGAGAGCAGACATTACATATGTGGCTCAGCAATGGGTCTGTGTCCCACGGCCAAGTGTGGGAGGCACGGTTTGAGAGACAACAGATGGAAGAGAGGCGTCAGCTCCACTCTGCACTGTGACGTGAACTTCTGACCCCTCTGATCCCTTGTGTGACCCCAGGTGTGAGGGGCAGCCTTACAAATTATGCAGCAGCTAGGAACCATATCTTGTCCTCATTGGGGGGCTTTTAAGGTGTCAGAGAATTCACTCTTCTCCCTGGGAGGTGTTCATATGGGTACATGTGTATCGGCTCTCTATTGCCGCATATTAAATGACTCCAAGCAATGTCTTAAAACAATGATGATTCATTACTTTGCCTGATTCTGTGGGTTGGCAGGTGATTCTTCTGCTGGTTCACCTGGCCTCCCTCACGTAGCTGCGTCGGTTGCCGGAAGGTCCAATGGCCTCCTCCCCTGCCTGGTAGTTCATGCTGGCCGTTGGCTGGGACACCTTAGGGCCTCTCATCTCCCAACAGGCTAGCCTGGCTTCCTGGCATGGGTCTCAGAATGGTGTTCCAAGAGGAAAAAGTCCCAGTGCACAAGAACTGAGGAAGCCTCTGTTTACACCCTGTTTGCTGGTACCCCACTGGCCAAAGCAAGTCATGTGGCCAAGACCGGCGTCAGCCGCAGAGGAACCTTAACCCCTGCCCCTCGGTGGGAACAGTGGCAGAGGGGACAGAGCTGGATCCTCACTTCGCTGCCGGACCAGTGAGGTTCTAGAACGCACACAGGTGGGGAGATGTCCAAGGGAGTGGATTAGGATGACAGCCGCATCTGCTCCAGAAGCTGGAGAGAGACCAGAAGAAGGACCGACCATCTTCCTCAGGAAGCAGCAGACCAGAAAACTTGCCTTTCAGTTACAAGAAGTGTGTCTGGCCACTGGTCTCTTGCCGCAACAGCCGTTGGGACCCGGCTCTAGCTGAGGCCGCAGTGTTCCTGGAAGGTCCCCGCCAGGGACGGGACATGGCAGGGACACTCGGGCCATTTCTGTCCAGTGCGAATCTTCTAAAAACGATCTTGGCTGCATTGGCCACATGTCAGGTCTGTACCAGCGGCTGAGGGGTTCCTGGCCCCTCCCCCACCTTCATCTTTCGTGGGCCCTTGGCTCTGCTACGATTATTGAGCAGTTATCATGCCTCAGCTACTGCGCTAAGTGATCTGTGTGCATTGCCATTTATGAGGTAGGAACCGGTATCAGCCCCACAAGTGAGCAGGGAGCTTATATGGCTGGCCTGGAGGCTCTCAGCCAGCAAGAGGCCAGGCCCGGCTTGGACTGGGAGTTTGGCTCTGTATCTCTGGAAGGCAGGTTCACGAGGCAGTTAATCATCTTTCTCCCTTCTCTGGCCTCTCACCGGCAGGTTTTTCCAGACTTTCATTCCTTCCAGAGTAAAAAAAACAAACAAACAAAACAAAACAACAACCTACACTTTCCTTCTTGGAATTTGTCTAATTTTAGAATGAAGTTCCCTGGTAATGGGTCATACATTCATTAGCAAAAGCTAAAATTAAAGGCTTCTCCTCAGTACCGTTGCATCAGAAGTGCCACGGCAGAGACTTGAGTCTCATCATGGGAAGGGAAGCACTCTGGGCACGGGGAGCATGGGAAGGGCTCAGCTTCCCCAAGCTCAGCAGGTCCTCAAAGGCCAAAGACCTGAGTTTGGTGGATGCTGTAGCTTCAAGGAAGAGCAGGGCTCGTGACCCCTCACACTAGGAATGTGCCCCCACCAATGACACAGTGCCGTTTGTTTCCCGAATGGTGCCTGCCTCACTGCAGAGGCACAGGGTTACCTGCCCCTCTTGCCCCGGTGAGGACCACCCTGTTGCCATGAGAATGGCTCTGTTAGAGACCTGAGCCCTTTATGCCTCCAGGAATATCATCAGAACACAATGACAGGGGCGCCTGGGTGGCTCAGTCGTTAAGCATCTGCCTTCAGCTCAGGTCATGGCCCCAGGGTCCTGGGATCGAGCCGGGCATCCAGCTCCCTGCTCCACCTGCTCCAGAGGGAGGCCTGCTTCTCCCTCTCCCACTCCCCCCGCTTGTGTTTCCTCTATCGCTGTGTCTCTCTCTGTCAAATAAATAAATAAAATCTTTAAGAAAATTTTTTAAAATAACACAATGGCAGCATCTCCCTAAGGCCCCACTAGACTCTTCTATGGTTCAGAACCCTAATTTCCTCTGTAACTCCTTGCCGCATCGATCTCTCTAGTCTAGATATTCTCCAGCCCACTACCAGACCCAAGGAGTTAGTCTTCAAAAATCCCCCAAAGATTTCCCACATCAAATGAATGAAATAGACATATCAGAACAGGATTGAAAGGGAGCAGAATATGCCACCCCTCCAAAGGGCCACTTTGACCTGTGGATGATTTTGAGCTGAAGGCAATCAAGACCCAGCAGACTCAGGAAAACTTTTACCTCTCCCTTAAGTGCCTGAAAGAATTTAGATAGGGGTCCTGTGCCAGAAAGAGAGCAGTTGCCAAAGAAACTTATCTGAAAGACTTATCTACATGGCAGGACAAACATCTGATTACCACACATCTGCTCTTCTCAGCTGTCTGTGAACTGCTCTTCTCCCCTTTGAAGCCCCAGTCCCCTAACTCACCTGAGCACCCTGTCTGAGCGCTCCTGGCCCGCGCGACCTCCATGCGCCAGCCCACGCAGCCCTCGACCTTTGTCCTGCCACGAGACAGGCTGCACGCCCCGCCGAGTAGACCCCGCACCCGCAGCCAACGCAGATCTCGAGCTGTAGATGCCAGGCCTTGCCATCGAAGTGAAGCCCACGCCAAAGGCGCGGATTCTAGAGGTCCCGGGGTTGGGGCCTTTCTCCCTGAAGGAAGTGCCCGCGCCAGGGCAGTCCCAGTGAGAACCCCAGCACTCCCCGGGCCCCGTGTCCATTGGGGCCCCCTCCACGCCCTAGGCATGTGGAACCAGCAGGTGCTGTGGATGCCACTGATATCCAATCCTCACGAGCGCCTGTCCTGGACCGACAAACACTCAGATCTGGTGACCTGCGGCTGTTGCCTCCTGGCCTTTCCATTGGAGGCCACCAGAAACTGGACTGTCAGCTTTCCCAGAAGTCCCAGCCCCTGCCAGGGTGCAGATTGCAAAATCCCCAAGGCCTTCAGCTGCCTCTCTTCCTACGCCTGCACCCAGAGCAGCAAACTCAATCCCACCACCACGTGCATGCTCTGGAGCCCGGCAGCACCCGCTTCGAGGGGCCCCACTGCTGTGTGTCCTTCTGCCTGCATCCCGCCCCGGACAAACACCCGCAGCAGGTGGGCAGGGAGGCCTGGGCTGCAGGAATGCCCTCTGCTGTCCTTGGTACCACTGTTCCCACTTCTGTCGACCTCCTTGTCCTTCCTCTGCTGCTAGTAAATCCTTCAGCCTAGTTACCAAAAAAAAAAAAAAAAAAAGGCATATAAGCCTCAGTTGCCTGATTGCCTTTTTTTTTATGGGGCGGGCTCCGTATGTACAAATTAAATTTGTTTTTCTCCTGTTAATCTGTCTTATGTCAATTTAATTATTAGATCAGCCAAAGAACCTAGAAGGGAAGAGGGAAAATTTTTTTCCACCCCTACAAATCAACCAGTGCAGACCTGGCTTCTGGCCCAGGTACTCTGTCTTGGAAAATTACTAAGTCACTATGTGAACTTGGGGAAATCACTTACCTCTTTGAGCCTCAGTTTTCTCATCTATAAAAGGAGCATAATAATAATACCCATCTCCTAACATTTTTATGAGGATTTATTTTGCACAAAGTGGTGCTTGTAAAGTGTTCAGCACAGCACCAGGCACACAGCCAACACTTACATGTTAGTTACTGTCTCAGTCTGTTGGGGCCGCTCTAACGATACCATAGACTGGGCGGCCTATAAACAACAGAAATTTATTTCTTATGGTTCTGGAGGCCAAGATCAAGGCGCAGGTAGCTTTGGTGTCTGGAGACAGTATGCTTCGTCATTGGTGGCCATCCTCACATGGAATTCACACGTGGTAGAAGGGGCAAGGGGCTCTCTGAAGTCTCCTTTATAAGGGAGATTATCCCAATCACGAGGGCTTTGCCTTCATGACAGAATCATGTCCCAAAGGCCTAGCACCATCACCTTAGGAGTTAGAATTTCAACATATGAATTTGGAGGGCACACAAACATACAGACTGTAACAGTTACCAGTTACCCTCTCTCTTTCGGTTCTTCAAAGAATAAGACTTGGGTTCATGGTTTATTTATAGGTGACCCTAGGAAGTACAGAGGGGAACTGGGAGAATGAAGGGAGAAAGGCCAGTACAAGGTATTGTCCTGAGTGGGTTCCTGCTGTGAGCACCTGGGGCTCAGGCCCTCAGGAGACCCTCTGAAAGACAGTGTAGAATCATGTCAGAATCGTTCCCCCAGAGGCTAGGAGGCTGGGCCTTTATCCGGACTCTCCTCCCCCATCCTGTAGGGGTTGCCCTGGGAGGCAGTGACCAGCCCCACTGTACATTTGAATGCATCTGCATGAGGAGAGAAGCCTCAGCAGAGAAGAGATGCGTGTGTTTGAGGAGGAAGAGGTCGGCTGTGGACCAACTCAGGAGGGCCACAGGGGTGTGGACTGGAGCATCCATCGTTTCTGTTCTGGTTATATATTTTCACACAACCATGCAATCTAATTTCACTGTTCTCTATGCTGCTCAAATTTCAATACTCAAACTGGCCCCATGGTTTGCTCAAAGGGAAGAATGGAAACTCCAGTTATCAAGGGCTTCTGTGTGCTAGGGACTGCGCTAAGCACCCAATCCTCACATGACTCATAAACTTGTTCCCCATTTTGTAGGGAACAAAACTGAGGCAAAGAGAGGTTACATACCTTATCCTGATCGTACAGCCTGTAAGAGGCAGAAATGGGACTCCAATACACAAAATAAGACCTAGCATCAATCATCTCGCCTTCTGCTGAATTAAACTGAAACAGCATTAAAAAAACAAAAACGAAAACAAAAAAAACCCCTGAAACAGCATGATTCTATGAACTGGCCCTGAGCCTGGTGAGTGGCTAAGACAGAGCCAGGTACTCAAAGTCAGGTGTCCAGAAGGCTAAGTTAATGACCTTACTGAACACTTCCCAAATCTCCTCCTCCCGAAACATCGCTCTTCTTAGCAAAGCCGAAGAAGTCACAATTTGCACATTTAGAAAGAGAATTGTTCTGCATTCAGATTGACTAGGTGTCATTTTAAATGGCACCTTCTCCCGTTCCCAGTGTCCCAGGTGTTTTGTTCGAAACATGCTCAGAGACTGAGATTGTCTTTGCCAATAATTTATTTAACACAGGTTCACTGTGGGAATTATAGTTTATAATAATAATATTTCACAACCAATAGCACGCAGGATAACATCTCTTAATAAGCCAGTGGAGAAATAACATGCCTCAAGGATAGATTAATTACACTCTTGTTCCAGGCAAAGGGGAGATGAAAGAAAGAAAGACCAAGTTCAGCTGAGCTATAGCTTTCTAAGAGGTAGTTCTTGGAAGAGCTGGCTTAGCCAACCAAGAGCTGACATCTAGCTACCAGTGTGAACTGGAAGCCCCTTGTTGCTAGAGCGCAATGCTTTAGTGAAAGTAAAGCACCAGTGTGGGCAGGCAAGATGATCTCCTTCATGGGGCCACTGAATGGTTTTCACCACTGCCAGCAAGGAGTAGCCTTGCCGTGGCAGGAACTAATGTCCCAAGGTCTTTGGAGAGCTATTTAGACCAGCAAAGAGTAACCTTGCCCAGACTGAACACTCTCGGTACGTCCTCACAAATTCTTGGTATTTAAGGCTTAAATGTTCATGACGTCATAGTAGCTCCTTCATACGTTCATACAGATAAGCAATCAGTAACACAACCATTTTAATGACATCATCCTGACATGGCTTCCCCAGTGTAAGCACATTCCACCCTCAGAACAAAACCACTCCACTGAAGCCATAAACAAGTGGACCTGAAATCATAGCAAACCAAGACACAACACCTGATCTGAATAAGAAATTGTACGTCTCCCTCTACAATAATAAATTGTACGTCCCCCTATTAGTCACAAGGCACTTCCCTGTGGATTTCTAAATTTTATCCTCCCCACAACCTCGAGATAAAGCTGTTTCTGGCACCATTTGAGAGATGAGCAGATTGAGACCCAGAGAGACTAGGTAATTGTACAAAACC
Source organism: Zalophus californianus (assembly GCF_009762305.2). Taxonomy (NCBI): domain Eukaryota; kingdom Metazoa; phylum Chordata; class Mammalia; order Carnivora; family Otariidae; genus Zalophus; species Zalophus californianus. The sequence continues at coordinate 90,473,302 of NC_045599.1, read as the reverse complement.
CCAGTGCAAAGCTCTGGCATGGCTGGGACTGGAACCCGGATGTGGGGCTCCAAAGCCCCTGCTCTTTCCACTCTCCAGTCCCGTGTGGTTCTCAGATAGGTATCCATTCATTCGCTCATTCATTCACTCCTTCATTCTTCCCTTCCTTTTGAGCACATGATGCCAGTCCTCCTGTTTGGCTCTGTATCTGTCAACTCAGGGTCCTGAATGACACCAAAACTCAGGCTGCTCCCCGCCCCGCCCCGTCCCTGTGCCTTTTGCGTAGTGGTGCCAGATCTTTGAACCTGCCTCTGGACTTCAATCCCAGAGTGACTCCACCTGAGTAAGTCTTGGGCTCTCCGTGTGCGCACCATGAGCTCATCAGAGGAAGTGCCCACCTCACGAAGCTGTGGGGTGGAAACGGAGACAGGGGATGGAGAAAGTGCTTGGCACTGCACCTGGAGCCCAGGAAGCACTCAGTAGAAATGGAAGCCATGTTGTCCTCTAGCAGGCAGGAAGCACCACCCAGGTCTGCACCTGGGTGGTGGAGGCAGCTCTGGGCCACCGGAGAGTGGGGGTTGTGGTTTTGTTGTTAGCCCTGAGCCAGGAACAACAATTCAACATTGTGTCCCCACTGGGAACAGGGGCCACTGCTGGGGCTGTGGGAGGAGACTCCTAAGGAAAGGGGACTTGAGAAATGGGGAACCTTCATTTCTGCATCTGTGCCCCACTTATCCTGAGAGTCTCCACTGAATCCCACACAGAAGAGGCAGAAGCAAAGGAGGCCACATTTGCATAATAAAAGAGGTGATTGAATTCAAATGTGGGGAGTCTTTACCTTTCAGAGTCCCCAGTCCTTTTGTTCTCCTTTCTAATCATATCTGGTAATTTTTTAAAGGCTAAAAACATGTGGCACGGGGAGATATCAATTCGGAAGGAAAAAAATATGGTCATAAGAGGGGTTAATTTGAATCGTGGGCAGAAAGCCTTTTTCTTTTTCTTTTCCTGTGAGCGGCCCTGACCGGGGAAAAGCAGTGACTGACTGACAAGGCAGAAGAGAAAGCCTCTGAATTCCTGGTTTCCTTTTTCTTCTTTTTTTTTCTTCCCAGTAGGGGATCTTTCTTCAAAGAGGAATTTTAAAACATTCGGTATACACATCTGCTTTTAAAAACAAACAAACTGTACAACTATTTGATAAATGCAAACAGGACAGTTGGCAGTGTACTTGGCCGGCAGTATTCTGTCCGGTGGGAGACGCAGCCGGGCCTGGACCAACGGAGGAGTACCTACCCGTGGGCTTACTCGCCTCAAAGTCTCTGATATGCGCCAATTCTTTCCATTTCACAGATGAGGATATTGCTTCTCAAGAGTTCAAGAAAGGGCCCGGAAAGTGCCTGAGGGAGAGACTGAATCTCATCCTTTTTAATACAGAGCAAAGAAAACACTGTAGAAAAAGACAAGAAGAAATACAAGAATTCTGAAAGGAAGGAAGGGAGGGAGGGAGGGAGGGAGAGAGAGAAGGAAAAGGAAAGAAGGAAGAAAGACAGAGAAAGGAAAAACTCCTTAGATATTATAAAGAAAAAATATAAAATATTAAAAAAATGAAGAACAATATAAGCAGATAGGTTCTGGGACAACGCACTGACTGAGCCAGACGCTGGGTATGGGAAATAGGCCCAGAGCAGATACGGGCTGTGTGGAAACGGACATCCAAGACCAGGGGGCCGTATGTGGTGTGTCCTAAGTAAGGAAGGGAAGCCACCTGCGGGGGACCCTCCCTGGCGCTGGGGACTTACCTGTCCCGAGGAAGAGGTGCAGCCACAGCTGGTGGCGTGACACTGTAGTCTCTTAGCACTGCCATCTCCTCGTACAGCCATGTACAGAGTCAGTAGGGGAGCAAAAGGAAGGAAGCCGCAGAGGACACGTTTCACACACCCTGGGGACCAAGTACCCCAGGATGCGGGAGGCTGGGGCGAAGCCCCTGATAGTGGCAGAGGCACCTGGGCCCCACTGTGTGGGAGTGGGCGGGGAGGAAGACAGGACTTCTAGAAGTCCCAAGAGCTGGAACGGTGGAATTGCCAATAGGTAGTCACCTTGAGAAGGGGGTCCAGAGGCCTGGGGAGTACATATGAACGCAGGACTGGCAGGGGCTGCAATTTGTGGGTGAGTGCAAGGGGACAGCCCGGGGGCTGGGGAGATCTGGGCCCTCAGGGCTCTCCAAAATGCTGGGGGTGGGGAGGGGGCATAGACAGAGCTGCAGGGGAGAAGATTGCTGAGAAGAGCATGTAGAAAGACCTACAGACCACACAGGAAGGTTGTGGACAAAGGTGCAAAAAGGTTTAGCTGCTTGTGGGGGAGAGGCCCAAGGAGCTAGATCTCTACACGTGCAGGGAGCTGGCTGCGCTGAGAGATGACAGTTTTCAGTGCTTTGTGGGGACAGCTGAAGAGAGCCCTGGAAGAGCACTGGACCCATGTCAGAGGCAGCAAGACAGATTTTACTGAGACCAGGGCCGTAGGGCAGGTCATCTTGGGTATAAATGGACCCCAACTTTGACTAGAAACAAAGGTGACTTAGGATCTTAAAGGGAAAACAAAGGGGAAATTAAAAGGGGCCAGGAGGAAATGGGAGGAAGGTGGCAAGTAGAGAATGACAACTGTTTGGCAGTGTGGGCAGTGTGCATGGGGACAATGGACGTTTTGTGGTTTGGCCATTATGTGTTTTCTTTTTTTTTCTTTTAAATTTTTTATTATTATGTTAATCACCATACATTACATCATTAGTTTTTGATGTAGTGTTCCATGATTCATTGTTTGTGCATAACACCCAGTGCTCCATGCAGAACGTGCCCTCTTTAATACCCATCACCAGGCTAACCCATCCCCCAACCCCCCCCCTAGAACCCTCAGTTTGTTTTTCAGAGCCCATCGTCTCCCATGGTTCGTCTCCCCCTCCGATTTACTCCCCTTCATTCTTCCCCTCCTGCTATCTTCTTCTTTTTTTTTTTTCTTAACATATATTGCATTATTTGTTTCAGAGGTACAGATCTGTGATTCAACAGTCTTGCACAATACACAGCGCTCACCATAGCACATACCCTCCCCAATGTCTATCACCCAGCCACCCCATCCCTCCCACACCCCCACCACTCCAGCAACCCTCAGTTTGTTTCCTGAGATTAAGAATTCCTCATATCAGTGAGGTCATATGATACATGTCTTTCTCTGATTGCCTTATTTCACTCAGCATAACATCCTCCAGTTCCATCCACGTCGTTGCAAATGGCAAGATCTCATTCCTTTTGATGGCTGCATAATATTCCATTGTGTATATACACCACATCTTCTTTATCCATTCATCTGTCGATGGACATCTTGGCTCTTTCCACAGTTTGGCTATTGTGGACATTGCTGCTATAAACATTGGGGTACACATATCCCTTCGGATCCCAACATTCGTATCTTTGTGGTAAATACCAAGTAGTGCAATTGCTGGATTGTATGGTAGCTCTATTTTCAACTTTTTGAGGAACCTCCACACTGTTTTCCAGAGTGGTTGCACCAGCTTGCATTCCCACCAAAAGTGTAGGAGGGTTCCCCTTTCTCTGCATCACCACCAACATCTGTCGTTTCCTGACTTGTTAATTCTAGCCATTCTGACTGGTGTGAGGTGGTATCTCATTGAGGTTTTGATTTGGATTTCCCTGATGTTGAGCGATGTTGAGCACTTTTTCATGTGTCTGTTGGCCATTTGGATGTCTTCTTTGGAAAAATCTCTGTTCATGTCTTCTGCCCATTTCTTGATTGGATTATTTGTTCTTTGGGTGTTGAGTTTGATAAGTTCTTTATAGATTTTGGATACTAGCCCTTTAACTGATATGTCATTTGAAAAAATTTTCTCCCATTTTGTCGGTTGTCTTTTGGTTTTGTGGACTGTTTCTTTTGCTGTGCAAAAGCTTTCTATCTTGATGAAATCCCAAGAGTTCATTTTTGCCCTTGCTTCCCATGTCTTTGGCTATGTTTCTAGGAAGAACTTGCTGTGGCTAAGGTCGAAGAGGTTGCTGCCTGTGTTCTCCTTTAGGATTTTGATGGACTCCTGTCTCACATTTAGGTCTTTCGACCATTTGGGGTCTATTTTTGTGTGTGGTGTAAGGAAATGGTCCATTTTCATTCTTCTGCATGTGGCGGTCCAATTTTCCCAACACCATTTGTTGAAGAGACTTTTTTCCACTGGACATTCTTTCCTGCTTTGTCAAAGATTAGTTGACCATAGAGTTGAAGGTCCATTTCTGGGCTCTCTATTCTGTTCCATTGATCTATGTGTCTGTTTTTGTGCCAGTACCATACTGTCTTGATGATGACAGCTTTGTAATAGAGCTGGAAGTCCAGAATTATGATGCCGCCAGCTTTGCTTTTCTTTTTCAACATTCCTCTGGCTATTCGGGGGTCTTTTCTGGTTCCATACAAATTTTAGGATTATGTGTTCCATGTCTTTGAAAAAAGTGGATGGTATTTTGATGGGGATTGCTTTGAATGTGTAGATTGCTCTAGGTAGCATTGACATCTTCACAACATTTGTTCTTCCAATCCATGAGCATGGAACATTTTTTACATTTCTTTGTGTCTTCCTCAATTTCTTTCATGAGTATTTTATAGTTTTCTAGGTACAGATCCTTTGCCTCTTTGGTTAGATTTATTCCTAGGTATCTGATGGTTTTGGGTGCAATTGTAAATGGGATCGACTCCTTAATTTCTCTCTCTTCTGTCTTGTTGTTGGTGTATAGGAATGCCACTGATTTCTGTGCATTGATTTTATATCCTGCCACTTTACTGAATTCCTGTAAGAGTTCTAACAGTCTTGGGGTGGAGTCTTTTGGGTTTTCCACATAAAGTATCATATTATCAGCAAAGAGTGAGAGTTTGACTTCCTCTTTGCCGATTTGGATGCCTTTGATTTCTTTTTGTTGTCTGATTGCTGTGGCTAGGACTTCTAATACTATGTTGAATAGCTGTGGTGATAGTGGACATCCCTGCCGTGTTCCTGACCTTAGGGGGAAAGCTCTCAGTTTTTCCCCATTGAGAATGATATTCGCTGTAGGTTTTTCATAGGTGGCTTTTATGATATTGAAGTATATACCCTCTATCCCTATACTCTGAAGAGTTTTGATCAAGAAAGGATGCTGTACTTTGTCAAATGCTTTTTCTGCATCTATTGAGAGGATCATATGATTCTTGTTCTCTCTTTTGTTAATATACTGTATCACATTGATGGATTTGCAGATGTTGAACCAACCTTGCAGCCCAGGGATAAATCCCACTTGGTCATGGTGAATAATCCTTTTAATGTACTGTTGGATCCTATTGGCTAGTATTTTGGTGAGAATTTTTGCATCCATGTTCATCAAGGATATTGGTCTGTAATTCTCCTTTTTGATGGGGTCTTTGTCTGGTTTTGGGATCAAGGTAATGCTGGCCTCATAAAATGAGTTTGGAAGTTTTCCTTCCATTTCTATTTTTTGGAACGGTTTCAGAAGAATAGGTATTAATTCTTCTTTAAATGTTTGTAGAATTCTCCTGGGAAGCCATCTGGCCCTGGGCTTTTGTTTCTTGGGAGATTTTTGATGACTGCTTCAATTTCCTTAGTGGTTATAGGTCTGTTCAGGTTTTCTATTTCTTCCTGGTTCAATTTTGGTAGTTGATACATCTCTAGGAATGCATCCGTTTCTTCCAGGTTATCTAATTTGCTGGCATAGAGTTGCTCCTAGTATGTTCTTATAATTGTTTGTATTTCTTTGGTGTTGGTTGTGATCTCTCCTCTTTCATTCATGATTTTGTTGATTTGGGTCATTTCTCTTTTCTTTTTGATAGGGCTGACCAGGGGTTTATTAATCTTAATTCTTTCAAAGAACCAGCTCCTAGTTTCATTGATCTGTTCTACTGTTCTTTTGGTTTCTATTTCATTGGTTTCTGCTCTGATCTTCATTATTTCTCTTCTGCTGCTGGGTTTAGGCTTTATTTGCTGTTTTTTCTCTAGCTCCTTTAGGTGTAGGGTTAGGTTGTGTATTTGAGACCTTTCTTGTTTCTTGAGAAAGGCTTGTATTGCTATATAGTTTCCTCTCAGGACTGCCTTTGCTGCATCCCAAAGATTTTGAACAGTTGTGTTTTCATTTTCATTGGTTTCCATGAATTTGTTTAATTCTTCTTGAATTTCCTGGTTGACCCATTCCTTCTTTAGTAGGATGCTCTTTAGCCTTCATGTATTTGAGTTCTTTCCGACTTTCCTCTTGTGACTGAGTTCTAGTTTCAAAGCATTGTGGTCTGAAAATATGCAGGGAATAATCCCAATCTTTTGGTACTGGTTGAGACCTGATTTGTGACCTGGAATGTGATCTATCCTGGAGAATGTTCCATGGGCACTAGAGAAGAATGTGTACTCCGTTGCTTTGGAATGGAATGTTCTGAATATGTCTGTGAAGTCCATTTGGTCCAGTGTGTCATTTAAAGTCTTTATTTCTTTGTTGATCTTTTGCTTAGATGATCTGTCCATTTCAGTGAGGGGGGGGTGTTAAAGTCCCCCACTATTATTGTATTGTTGTCAATGTGTTTCTTTGCTTTTGTTATTAATTGCCTTATATAATTGGCTGCTCCCATGTTAGGGGCATAGATATTTACAATTGTTAGATCTTCTTGTTGGATAGACCCTTTAAGTAAGATATAGTGTCCTTCCTCATCTCTTATTACAGTCTTTGTTTTAAAATCTAATTTGTCTGATATAAGAATTGCCACCCCAGCTTTCTTTTGGTGTCCATTAGCATGGTAAATTGTTTTCCACCCCCTCACTTTCAATGTGGGGGTGTCTTTGGGTCTAAAATGAGTCTCTTGCAGACAGCATATTGATGGGTCTTGTTTTTTAATCCAATCTGATAGCCTGTGTGTTTTGACTGGGGCATTTAGCCCATTTACATTCAGGGTAACTATTGAAAGGTATGAGTTTAGTGCCATTGTATTGCCTGTAAGGTGACTGTTACTGTATATTGTCTGTGTTCCTTTCTGGTCTATGCTGCTTTTAGGTTCTCTCTTTGCTTAGAGGACCCCTTTCAATATATCTTGTAGGGCTGGTTTCGTGTTTACAAATTCCTTTAGTTTTTGTTTGTCCTGGAAGCTTTTTATCTCTCCTTCTATTTTCAATGACAGCCTAGCTGGATATAGTATTCTTGGCTGCATATTTTTCTCATTTAGTGCTCTGAAGATCTCATGCCAGTCCTTTCTGGCCTGCCAGGTCTCTGTGGATAGGTCTGTTGCCAATCTAATATTTCTACCATTGTAGGTTACCTATCTCTTCTCCCGAGCTGCTTTCAGGATTTTCTCTTTGTCTCTGAGACTCGTAAGTTTTACTATTAGATGTCGGGGTGTTGACCTATTTTTATTGATTTTGAGAGGGGTTCTCTGTGCCTCCTGGATTTTAATGCCTGTTTCCTTCCTCACTTTAGGGAAGTTCTCTGCTATTATTTGCTCCAATATACCTTCTGCCCCTCTCTCTCTTTCTTCTTCTTCTGGGATCCCAGTTATTCTAATGTTGTTTCATCTTATCGTATCGCTTATCTCTCGAATTCTGCCCTCGTGATCCAGTAGTTATCTCTCTTTTTCTCAGCCTCTTTACTTTCCATCATTTGGTCTTCTATATTGCTGATTCTCTCTTCTGCCTCATTTATCCTAGCAGTTAGTGCCCCCATTTTTGATTGCACCTCATTAATAGCCTTTTTGATTTTGACTTGGTTAGATTTTAGTTCTTTTATTTCTCCAGAAAGCGTTTCTCTCATAACTTCCATGCTTTTTTCAAGCCCAGCTAGCATCTTTAAAATCATGATTCTGAACTCTAGGTCTGACATCGTACTAATGCCCGTATTGAGTAGGTCCCTGGCTGACGGTACTACCTCTTGTTCTTTTTGCTGAGGTGATTTTTTTCGTCTTGTCATTTTGTCCAGAGGGGAATAGATTAATGAGAGAACAAAATGCTAACAGGTTAACAACGTCCCCAGAAAATATACTCTAAACAAATCAGAAAAGACCTGAAACCAGAGGAAAAGAAAGGGAAAGAAAGAAAAAAAGAAAAAGATAAAAACAAACAAAAAACAAAAAAAACAGAATATGATCATATATGATCAGGCTGGTGCATAGATCAGTGCCACACACTAGATTTTGGGTGTATTTTGGTCTATTAGAAGAAAGTGCCTCCTAAAATTTTAAAGAAAGAAAGACTTATATATGTACAAAATAAGGGTTGATACAATGAAGGGATGGAATATGACTGTAAAGATGAAAATTATAAAAAATTTTAAAAAAGGAATTGATAGGGTGTTTGAAAAAAAAAAGAAGATTAAAAAAAGAAAGAAAGAAAAAAAAAGGGGAGAGAATGTGATCATGCAGGAGACTAGAACAAAGCCATACACTAGAGATTTAGGGTATATTTTGATCTGTTAGAAGAAACTGTATCTCAAAATTTTAAAGAGAGAACAACTTATATATATATGACAAAAATAAGGGTAACTATTATTAAGGGATAGAATATGACTCTAAAAATGAAATATAAAAATGTTTTTTTTTAAAAAGGGATTGATAAGATGTTGGTTGAAAAAGGGAAAAAGAAAAATTCAAAAAAAAAAAACAGTTAAAAATGTTAACTTTGAAAGACGAATGAATCATGGTAAAAAAAAAAAAGCCATGAATTCTATGTGCAGTATTCCCCTAGCGCTGGAGTTCTCCTGTTCTCCTTGATCGGTAAACTTGGTCTTGGCTGGCTGTTTGTGCTGATCTTCTGGGGGAGGGGCGTGTTGCCGTGGTTCCCAAATGTCTTTGCTGGAGGCAGAATTGCCCCACCCTTGCTGGGGGCCAGGCTAAGTAATCTGCTCAGGTTTGCTCTCGGGAGCTTTTGTTCCCTGCAAGCTTTCCGTACAACTTTGGAGGACGAGAGTGAAAATGGCGGCCTCCCAATCTCTGCCCCAGAGGAGCTGAGAACTCAGGACCCCACTCCTCAGTGCGCCCCCTGAGAAAAGCAGTCAGTCACTCCCATCTCCCCAGTCTCCGGCCGCACTCCGTGCTCACCCGGCCTGTGACCGAGCGTTTCTATCTCTGGCACCCGACCCCGTGTGGAGTCTCCAAACCCAGCAGATCCCTGCGGTGTGCTCCCTTGCCACTCCTCCCGGGGGAGGAAGAGGAGTCTCCCCAGATCTGCTGCTTGTTGGGTCCGTGCTGGAGGAGCAGTGGTCCGGCTGTCACCGATCACAGTTTATGGCAACCCTGAGCTGAGAGCCTGCGCCTCGGCTCCGTCTCTGCAGCCGGCTTCCCCGCCCCGATACCTGGGAGTTCTGCCGCACTCAGGCACCCCCGGTCTTTCTGTGACCCTGAGGGTCCTGAGACCACACTGTCCCGCGAGGGTTCCACCCCCCGCTTAGCCACTGGAGTGACGTCCCTCAGCGGAGCCAACTTCTAAAAGTTCCGATTTTGTGCTCTGCGGCTCTATCACTTGCCAGAAGCGGCCGACGGAGACCCCCTCCCCCGCCGTCTATCCTCCCGAATATCGCCTCGGATTCACTTCTCTGCACGTCCTACCTTCCAGAAAGTGGTCGCTTTTCTGTTCAGAGAGTTGTTGCTATTCTTTTCTTCGATCTCCTGTTGAGTTTGTAGGTGTTCAGAATGGTTTGATCCCTATTCAGCTGAATTCCTGAGACCAGATGAAATCCAGGTCTCCTACTCCTCCACCATCTTGCCCATATTGTGTTTTTTTGAGCGAAGACCTAGCCCAGAGCCTGGAGTCACCTTTGGAGACCTGCCCTAATGTAGGTGGATGCCCGGCGACAGCTGGGTCAAGTCTCTTAGCATAGTGTGGGCAAGTCCTCTGTGCTGGACAGGAGTCCATGGTTCAGCGCAGCAGCTTAGAGCACTGGCCCATCCCACCTTCTGCCCAGGGAAGACATAATCTTGTAGTTCCCTGGAAAACTCTGCGTTGTCCATAGCTCACCCTAGGCCGTATTAGACTGATTCTGCCGGGGCTCTTTCCCAGCTCTGGAACTAGTTAACTAGCGTGCAACTGTTAGACATGTAGGTTGTAAGTAGCATGTAACTGACAAACATGTAGGTTTTGTCCTATCTTATCGCTCCCTGTACACACACAGAATTTGTCTTCATTCACAATTCATTTGGACACTCCTTTACTCCATATAAGTTTGTGCTTTTCTGGCTTTTCCTCGGAACTAGTTATAACATCTACCTGGGGGCGCCTGGGTGGCTCAGTTGGTTAAGCGACTGCTTTCGGCTCAGGTCATGATCCTGGAGTCCCGGGATCGAGTCCCGCATCGGGCTCCCTGCTCAGCGGGGAGTCTGCTTCTCCCTCTGACCCTCTTCCCTCTCGTGCTCTCTATCTCTCATTCTCTCTCTCTCAAGTTAATAAATAAAATCTTTAAAAAAAAAAATAACATCTACCTGGTTCCCCTGTTGATTAATAACCAGAATAGAATTTTTAACGTGTGTTCATATTTATATCTGTATGAGACCCATGATTTTACCTATTTCTGAAAATAATCTCTTAGCAACAGGTACTTACTCCAAAAAGTACAGGGAAACCCATTGCGCTTAAATATAAATAAACATAGAAAGATAGTGATCAAAGAATTTTTTAAAAAACAGGATAATTACCAGAGTAATAGATCTGCAACGAACAAAAGACACATTAGAAATGTATCACTCCAAGCAGAGGAAAACTATAACCTAGTATTTCAAAGTGAGCTAGAAGAAAAAAAGGACAAAAAGATTGTGGCTAGCAGTTAAGAAAGAACAACATAAAACAGAATTAGAAAAGGACAGAACGAATTAGAGACAAAATTAATAGATGCCATAGACTGACAGGGCAAAAAGGGGAAAAGAAGTGGAACAGAAATGAAGATGCCCCTAAGGAAAGATTTGGCAGAGAATGACAGACACAAAAGAGTAAAGTGTCCAACATGTATATGATAGTGCCCAAGCGGGGGAAATGCAACACAAGGAAGTAAATAGCAAAAACTATAACCTGAGAAACTTTTCTGGAAAAAAGAATCACTTGAATTATACAACCTGAGAAAAGCAACCCCAAATGGCCAACACCAAGACATATTTTAGTTAAACTTTTGGGCTTTAAAAGAAAACAGTACATTGGATATCTGGATAAAATGAACAAATTATTCGAACAGGAAAGAAAATCAGTTTTGTCAGATATCAAATTTGTCATCAGAAACGCTTTATGTCAGAACTCTAAAGAGTGATTTATTTAAGAAGTTCAAGGAAAGGAAATATGAGTCAAGGGTTTCACATCCAGTCAAAGAGATCAAGTAAAAAAGGGCACAGCACAAACTGTTACAAGCTTCAAAGACCTCAGAGAATATTTTTCCCATGATCGTTTTTCTGAGAAACTTACTAAAGAGCAAGCTTCAGACAGTCAGAAAACAAAGAAGACTCAGCACAGGGGCTGGTGGGGAGCCCTGAGTATGTTTAACAAGAGAAGAAGCACTGGGTGATGGGGCAGGAGTGACGGACTAGTATATAACTGTTACGGGTTCTGACAAGTACATATGATCCAAGATTCAACACATGGGGAGAGAAGAGAGTGTATGAAATGTCGAATAACTTCATTGATGGCCTCCTTGGTATTTATTGGAAGTAAAAAGATGTTACTTTAAAATAGATGCTGAGGAAGGAGGGGAGGATACAAAAAGGTCTTCGTTAATTTCAGTATTTCTCATAGTGGGAAACCAATAGACAAACTGATAAAGAAAGGGTTACAAATATCACACAAAGCTATTAATATAAAGGTAGCCATTAGAACAAAAGTACAAAACTTTGCAAGTACTACAGTCCCTTTCCTGCACCCCCATTTTTGCCATTTTGCACCCCGCAGTTTTGCCTTTGTGGTTTCGGTTGCCTGTGGTCAAAATTTTAATGCCACAGATATACTGTATTTCCATTTATGTACTATATGTACATCTTTGTTTTCTACATTAGAAGTATACGGTTTTTTTCCATCCCCCTCCACAAACTAAGAGGCAGATGATTCTCCTTCTGTTTTATTGTCAGATGATCAATAGTAACCAAACATCCCATCACAACGCCAGTGTCATTCACCTTACTTTATTGCATCACCTAGGCATTTTATCATCTCATGTTCTCACAACAAGCCTGAGTACAGGGCGATAAAATATTTTGAGAAAGAGAGACCACAGTCACATAACTTTTATGCAGTATAGGATTATAATTGTTCTATTTTATTATTCGTTAGTGTTGTTAATCTCTTCTGTGCCTCATTTATAAATTAAGCTTTATCATAGGGGAAAAAAATGGTATATATGGTGTTCAGTTCTAACTGGGATTGTAGACAACCACCAGGGATCTTGGAACACGTTCCCTGTGGACGAGGGGGAACTACTGTACCAGAAGAAATGGACAGGGACCGAAGTTCGGCCTCCCAGAATGTACATGTTTTATAGCTTTTATTTTCTAAGGATGTCGATGTTTTACATAATTTTTAAAAATCAAAGCTAAAAGAGAATGTGAGGGCGATCTGGCTGCGACATCTGTCACCCCAGTGATCACCGGGGTTGATTAGGCAGATCTGGCTGGCTAGGCGGGTGTCCCCTTCCTCCCTCATGGATCTGTGTGCGTCCCTCCTGAGGCTGCCTGCTCCGTCGTAGAGGACAGCCTTACCCGTTAGAGGAGGTCTGCTCTTCCGTCGAGGGTATACGAGTAGCTGCGCTCCCCTGCGAGCATCTCCAAACAAGCTCTCAAGGTCCATTTGTAGAATGTAGGGTAGTCAAGCTTCCAAGACCCCAGACGTATTTAAGAAAAAAAAAAAACAAAACAAATCGAAAAAGAAAAATCAAAACCCATGTGCATAGGAAGATAGTAGCACAACTACTCACAGAAGAATTCTTTCAAGTTACTTTTTAAAAGTAACCCAAAAAAAAGGCGCCTGGGGGCTCAGTTGTTGGGTGTCTGCCTCCGGCTCAGGTCATGATCCTGGGGTCCTGGGATCGAGCCCAGAATCAGCCTCCCTGCTTGGCGCGCGGGGGGGAGGGGGGAGCCTGCCTCTCCCTCTCCCATTCCCCCTGCTTGTGTTCCCTCTCTCACTGTGTCTCTCTCTGTCAAATAAATAAATAAAATCTTTAAAAAATAAAAAAATAGAAGTAATCAAAAAAATAAAAAGAAATTTTAAACCGCATTTAGTAGTCAAATATTTAGTAAAAAATTAGTGCTGTTATGTTAAGCCTGTGTGTGTGTATTTTTATATATATAAACACACATATTTAGATCTTTTATATATTATATATAGTAAGATAAAGCAAATAATTATATTAATTTCCTTAGAAACCAGAATAATTAATGTAATTTAAAGAATGAAAATATATCAAAACTGTTCAGTACAAATGTTAATCTTTCATTTGAATTGGAAACTGCTCTATGACCTTATTTTTCCCCTTTCTAAAAATACTTATTTCTTACTTCTGTCCACTATAACCAGAAGCGCCCTTAGCATTCACACTGTGCTCTCTACATACCATTCCCCTTCCCCTCTGAAAGGAACCAGTGCTCCTCAAAGGAAAGTGTATTTGAAGATCTGGGGAAGAAATGTCCAAGATAAATCCGGGACATCTTGTCATGACTGAAAGCAAGAATACAGATTTGGGAACATGTCGATGGACACTGGAGCCTATTTGAATGAGTTCCTTTGGTCGAAGCAAGATTAATTTGAGCATCAAGAAAAATATTCACTAAAATGGATTGAAAAATCACACCCAGCGTATGAAAATGATACCAAAAAATCTGTGTTTCCTTTGCAAGTTGCTAGGCACAAATTCATTATGCTGAAAATTGATAAGCAAAGGATAAGCATTTTTCTTGCCTTTCCTGTATGAATTGGATTTCAGAAAAACCAAGTCATTGATAAGAAGTTCTCCTTTAGGACTGTTAGTGTTGGGAAATTACCAATTTGCAATCCCTAATGAAATAATACATCCGTGCCAGTGTTCCTCAGCCTTCTTTTCATTATCATTCCCCTAAGGAGCCCTTTTAGACATTTTTTCTTCCATACGCCCCACCATGAAATTTTAATGCCACAGATATACTGTATTTCCATTTATGTACTATATGCACATCTTTGTTTTCTACATTAGAAGTATACGGTTTTTTTCCATCCCCCTCCACAAACTAATTTTGGCCTCTTTGGAGGCATTATCACCCCAGTTGAGAATGTGTGATCTAGACAATGGTCATTCATGCTCTGAGGGTGAACGTTACCATGGCAAGATCTGCTGACACCATCTGAATCTACTAATCATTCTTAAAAATGTGGAGTGACAGGGGCACCTGGGTGGCTCAGTGGGTTAAGCTTCCAACTCTTGGTTTCGGCTCAGGTCATGATCTCAGAATCGTGAGATCAGGCCCCATGTTGGTCTCTGCGCTCAGCACAGAGTCTGCTTAAGACCCTCTCTCCCTCTGCCCCTCCCCGCCATGCTCATTCACTCTCTCCCTCTCTATAATAAACAAATCTTTAAAAAAAAAATTTAAAAACAAAAAAATTATGAGCCTCCTGGAGCACCGAGTAATAGTTGCAAAAAAAGAAGGCAATGATTTGGATCTAGTCTCACATTGGTTTAGAAGGACAGACAAAGATGTAAAATAAAATACAGCAGGAGGAAACAAGCAGTTAAACTCAGAATATGTGAAGTTCTACAGGGCAAATGACCCACTTTCCTCAACAAAGAAGGGGGGATAAAAAAGGAGAGGGGAAGGAAATAACTATAGATTAAAAGAAAGTGAAGAGACCCAGCAACCAAATGCAGTGTGGGGGTCTTATTGAACAGAGTTTGGATATTAGAAGATATTAAGGAATTATCATTAATTGTGTTGAATATGATAATAGTATTGTAATTATGATTTTTTAAAAGTCTTCATCTCTCTTCTCATCTGTACTTCTTAGTATATTTGAAATTTCTCATGGCAAAAAGGTTTTCTAACGTCATCTGCTTATCCAAAGTATCCTAAACTAAACATAAAATAAGGAAGGCAGCTCACTAATGCCTCATTGGAATTAGGGGCCAGTGTGCCCAAATATTCCAGTTTTTCAAAGCAGCTTGAAATTGGGTTTTTATGTGAAATCTCCCAATTTTTCTTTTTTTTTTTAAAGATTTTATTTATTTATTTGAGAGAGAGAGAATGAGAGATAGAGAGCACGAGAGGGAAGAGGGTCAGAGGGAGAAGCAGACTCCCCGCTGAGCAGGGAGCCCGATGTGGGACTCGATCCCGGGACTCCAGGATCATGACCTGAGCCGAAGGCAGTCGCTTAACCAACTGAGCCACCCAGGCACCCAATCTCCCAATTTTTCAATGTGAGCAGCCAATTCTGTATTTTTTAAAGATCTGCTTGGCCCCATGGTGGACCCCATGGAACTGGTAAGCTCCCAGTCTGGGACCTTAGGAAAAAATGCCAAACTCCATTGCTTTGATTAAAAGCAGTCCTTCCTGCACTGGGAATAACTTGTCTGCTTTTAGTTTTAAACTTTGTGGTTATTTTTGAAATGCCAGTTTATTTTGCTAAGGATGACTAAAGCAACAGTTGATTCCAGAAATGTATTTCCAGGTCTCATTTTCTCGCTGTGCCTGAAAGCACTCCTGTTGTCCAGGCCTCCTCTTCCTCAATGTCTCTGGGATGCTTGACTCTCCCTACACCCCCACTCCCTCCCTGTGCCCCATTTTGGTGTTCTTTCCCCCTCTTCTTTGAACCCCCAGTCACACAGAGCAGACCCCATTTCTTCTCACCCCCTCACCCTCCCCTGGGCAGTCTCCTATGATTTGTTACCATCACTGTGCCGGTGACTCCTAAGTACTCCCTCCAGCCCAGCCTGCCCTCCTGCTGATTCTCCAAGATCCTTTAAAGACATCTTAATTCCATGGTGCACCAGCCAGGAGTACTATCTTTCTCCCCCTGCCACTCCCCTCTCTTGAAGTCACTGTGAACGGACCTACCGTGCTCAGAAATTTTAAGTTGGGATATCCAATAACTGTATGATCTCAAACTTGGGTCCACATTCTTTCATTCATTCATTTAACAAATATTTATTGGCTGCCTACCATGTGCCAGGCACTCTGGGTGCTGGGGACACAGGACATGACAAAGGCTTTGCTCTGATGAGGCTGACAACATGCAGACAAGTTCATGACATCGCAGCGCAAGGCAACAGAATCACTCTGAAGAGGGGACATTGGAGCACAGGCCTGGATGAAGTGAGGGAGTGAGTCTTGTGGATATCTGGGGAAGAAGATTCCAGGCAGAAGGAAGGGAATATGAAAATGCCGTGAGGCCCCGCGGCGGATTCCAAGAACAGCAAGTAGACCAGAAAGGTTAAAATCAAATGAGTGAGAGGACAGTAGGAAGTGAAGGAATTAGAGAAATAGCAAGGACCTGGGTGGCATAGAGTCTTATCAGTCAGGGGACGCGATTAAAAAGTGGACAAAGGCCTTGAATAGACATTTCTCCAAAGAAGATGCACAAATGGCCAATACATGAAACGATGCCCCACATCAGTAGTCCTCAGACTAACCTGATCAAAACCACAGTGAGATAGACTTCACACCTACTAGAATGGCTGCACTGAAAAGGATGGCCAATGGGTGTTGGCTCGGGAGGATGTGGAAGCTTGGAACGCTCATCCACTGCTGGAGAAAAAGTAAAATGGTGCCGCTTCTTTGGAAAACAGGCCGGCAGTTCCTGAAAAATTAAATATAAAGTCACCGTGTGACCCAGCAATTCTGCTCCTAGAAATATACTCAAGGAGAACTGAAAACATATGACCACACAAAAACCTGAATGGGAATGTTTATAGCAATATTATTTGTAATAGTCAAGATGTGGGAACAACCCAAATATCCATCAACTGGTGAATGGATAAACAAAAGGTGATAGATCCATACAATGTATACTACTTGGCAATAAAAGGAAATGAAGTTCTGATTCATGGGACAACATGGATGAATTGCAAACATGCTCAGTGAAAGAAGCCAGGTACAGAAGACGATATATTTCATGACTGCATCTGTAGGAAATGTCCCAAATAGTCCAGTCCCTAGACTTTAGTGATGACAGGGAGTAGGAGAAGGAGGAAATGGGGAGTGACCCCTAATGGGTATGGGGTTTCTTTGAGGGGTGGTGGAAAGGTTCTGCAATTAGATAATGGTAATGGTTGTACAACCTTGTGAATATACTAAAAATCACTGAATTGTACACTTAGAAATGGTTAATTTTATGGGATGTGAATTATATCTCAATTAAAAAAAAAAACCCTGGGAGATTCAGGGGCTCTGTCTCCCTGGCCTGTCTATATCTCCACTGCCCCATCTTAGTCCAAGCTGTCGCCCCTGAATTGAGGCCTGGCCATCGGACTAGTTTGGCTAGTCCCTCTCTTGCCCCACACAACACCTGGAGTGCTCCCTTTAAACTATAAGTCACGTCATGCCCCTCTGCTAGGTAAGGCTCTCCAGCAGCTTCCCATGGCCCTTGGAATCAAATTCAATCTTCCTGCAGCCTACAAGACCCTTGGGTGATTTTGCTCCTGCTTGCCCTTGCCCTCACCCTCATTCCACTTGACCCTCATCATTTTGGTCCGGATTATGTCAGATTATAATCATTTTCGTCTCTCTGTTCCTCAAACACCTATGCTTGTTCCCACCTTGGAGCCCTTTTTCTTGCTGTTCTCTCTGCCAAGATTGCTGTTTCCCCTGCGTGGGCAGCCCCTCTTCACTCAGGCCTCTGCTCCCAACTCACCTCCTCCGGGAGGTCACCCTGAGCAGACTGTCTGAAGTGGTCTGTGAACTCCCTGAGAGCAGAGATCCGGCGCGGGGCCAGGCACACAGTAGGATCTCAAGAGGACATGTTGAACAAATAAACGAATCACCATACATCTGCCACTGACCAGGGTTGTGCCCTGACTCCCCTGAGCCTCTGTTGCCCAATCCATAGAATTCTTGAGCCGGGTGGTGATTACACGGATGCTCATTTTAAAACCATTCCTGAAGCTGCACATATGTATGGCATGTACTTTTCTGAACATGGATTATTTTTCTTTTTTTTTTTTAAAGATTTTATTTATTTATTCATGAGAGACAGAGGGAGAGAGAGGGAGAGAGAGAGAGAGAAGCAGAGGGAGAAGCAGGCTCCCAAGGAGCAGGGAGCCCGATGTGGGACTCGATCCCAGGACCCTGGGATCATGACCTGAGCCGAAGGCAGACGCTTAACCATCTGAGCCACCCAGGCGCCCGAACATGGATTATTTTTCACACGCAAAAAAACATTTTTGAAAATATGAGAAGTTCTGATGTTTATTCTCATATCCCAGTGTATTTTCCTGCAGACTGTTCCAGGAGCAAATCTCTCTGGTGAGAGTACCTGCCCAGGGCCCAGTGGAGAGCTTGCCGGACAAGGAAGCATAGGGGGGAAATGGTCACTGAAGCCCTGAGGAAATTGCTCAGGGGACTTTGCACTGTGCAGGGGTGGGTGGGGAGATGAGGAAGAAGTTCAGGTCTGAGACCACATCTCCATCAAGGGAGAAGACCCAGGGTTAATGCCACAATCTAGTGCCTGAGTCAGAACTGGAAAGATAAATGGCACCTACACTCCAATCTGCTCCTACGGGAGCCTCTTTGGGTTATTTTAACACTGAGCTGGGGGTGGCAGGCTTTTGAAGGGCTGTTTCCCTGGTTACGGAGACCCACTCTTCTCAGCCCCGGGGGTGACTCATGACAAATGCTAAACATGTGTGTGTGTTTGTGCACGCACAGCTATGTACATGTCAAGCATTTGAAACAGGCCTGACAGATATCTGTAAGATCACATGGTGTTAAAACCATCTTGAAAGACACACTGGCAACCAAGAACTGAAAACATGTCCCAACTCTTGTCCCAATATTTCTACATCCAAGATTGTTTCCTCATGATGTTATCTGAAATACGAAATCGGTTTCCACAGAAAATTGTTCATCCCTGTGTTCTCAACTCCAGTAAAAACTACTGAGTGTTCAAAAATAGAAAATGATTAAGTGAACCACTTCTAGACACATGATGAACTATATTACGGTCATTAAAATTCTATTTGGGGAGAGCTGGTAATAACCGGGAGGGAGACAGGATACAAAATTGAAATTATAGATGATTTCTACTGTGACAACAACAAAACCTTCTACACAGAAAAATACCAGAGAAAGAAATCCAATTCAGTAGTAAAGAGTTAGCTTCAGTGGGTGAGAATGACATAGGAGGGTCTCTACCTTTTAATTTTCTAGAAGGAATTTTCCTAAATTATCAAAAGTTTGATTATTTTAAAAAATTGTAGGAAAGTAAGTGAATACAAATATGCATAAGGAAGGCAAAAATTGTGAAGTTTGGTGGCATGGGACAGGAGAATGAAAAGGGAAACTGAGGCACAGAGGGGGCAAGGAGAGGGAGCTATGAGACGAGTCCTTTTTTATGGTTCATGCATCTCAACATCAGGCAGCCGGTGGGTGTCAAAACTGGGGTTTATGTGCGACTGTGTCAGCCCCAAGTTTGTGCTTTTACCTCTTACCCACTGATCACCTGCCCCAGTCCCCACCACCACTGGCATCATCATCGCTGGCCATTTCCTCAATCTAAAGACATTTTTTCTCAAATTTTAACATTTCTGAAATACAATTGATATAGCAGCTTTTTTTTCTCTCTTACTAAACCAATGATTCATCTATAATCAACTCTGTCTTACAATCAAGGAAATGTTGTAATTGCTGTTTTTTTATGGAGTAGTTACGATGTGCCAGGAGCTACCTCGTTCATCAGCTCCTGACAGCAACTCTCTAAAAGACACAGTTCATGCACTGCTTTAGAGATGACGAATGAGGCTCAGTGGAATGAGTCACATGCCCGAGACCACCCAGGAAGTAAATGGCCGAGCCAGACCTTGATCCACAAAGCATCGTGCAATCTAGTTTGTCTTGTCCAAAACATTCGTCCTGTGCTGCTCCACAGTCTCCACCTCACACCCTCCCGTTCTCTGGCCCCAGTTCTCTGTAGATATTGAATAAATCATTCTACACTGACTCATCAAATCTCTTTCTGGGGGACCACCCATCCTCCACAAGCAGTCTCTTTGTTTCCAGTAGAGTTGACTCTTCCATAGACATGTGACTTAAGCCTGGCCAATCCGAATATCTTATTCCCTTAGTCACGGTGACTGGTTCAGAGATGGGCACCTGAGCCCAGTCACAGCCAGTGAGATGCCCTTAGATGCTTTCTGTGAATTTCAGAAATACACTGTGGCTCTTTTCACCTAGAGAGGAATAGAATGGCTGAAACTGCTGCAGCCATCTTGTGACATGAGGTCTGATAATAGAGTCAACACTGAGGTAGCAGAGTCAAGACAAGGGGAGAGAAAAAAACCGGTTCTTCTTGGATCAGTCCATGCCAAATAGTAATCATACCCCAGCTAGGCTGGTTTAAGTATTTAAGTAGGATATTATATATATATATATATATATATACACACACACACACACACACACACACACATGTATATGTGTGTGTGTGTGTGTGTGTGTGTGTGTGTGTGTACTTATTTATTTATTTGACAGACAGAGATATAGCGAGAGAAGGAACACAAGCAGGGGGAGTGGCAGAGGGAGAAGCAGGCTTCCTGCTAAGCAGAGAGCCAGATGCAGGGCTTGATCCCAGGACCCTGGGATCATAACCCGAGCCAAAGGCAGATGCTCAACGACTGAGCCACCCAGGCACCCTTAAGTAGGATATTCTTCCTGAAAACTCTTCAACAGGTCCCCAGGGTCTGGTAATAATGTCCACACTTCACCATTTGGCATCTGAGGCCTCCCTGATCTGGCTTTAATCTGCAGTTTCCACTTCCAGGCTCTGCACATCTTCCTGTAATCCAGTGCTCCCACTGTTTCCCAACACTCGCACTTCAGCCACAAGCCAGCATTTTTTCTTCTTAGCAGCTTCTGTATATGCTGTATTTTCTGCCTCAAATGGCATTCCTCTCCCCGACCTGACTCCATAGCAATAAAACCTCCTAATAGTCTTAGATGTCCAAAGACAGGGATCTCCCATCACTATGAGGATCACAGGCAGGATGAAAGGCCTTCAGAGGGGATGTTACAGAGAGAATTCTAGGCATCAAATAAGGTTTGGTTCAGCTCAGGCTTTCTCTGGCCTGGGGAGTCAATAACCACTTGTGTCAGAACCAGAGGGTAATTGTTAAAATACAGATTCACAGATGGAAGGAAACTTCAGCCCAGACCTATAGAATCAGAATCTCTGAGAATGGACCCCAGGAATCTGCCCCTTTATCAAAATCTCCAGGAGATTCTAATGTCTGCTAACATTTGACAATTTCTGGCCTAGAAAAATGTTAAGTCCCTTTTAACTCTGCAATCTTACAAAGTCTGGGCATTTATCAAAGTCTCAACTTTCCCTCCCACCACTTCTCCTCTTATGGAAATTCCCGACTTTCATATTTTCCCCCTCTGGACCCTGATCCTTGGAAATCATTTCTATTGCACAGCTTTGCATAAGAAGGGAAACTTCATTGTAAAGACTTTATCAGCTGGCACTTTGTTGCCTCATCTCTTCCCTGCAACTACACGTCGGCAGGCATGCACTCTCAGTGCCATAAAAATAGTTGTTTCAGTGATTCTCCAAGAAGAGTGTAAACCTGTGTAACACAAATCAACCCTCCATGCTCTTCCCTCTCCTGTTCCCTCGTCACAAATGCCATTTGCTTCTGTATTGTTTTTTTTTAAGATTTTATTTATTTATTTGAGATAGAGAGAGAGCATGAGAGAGCGAGCTCATGAGCTCTCGAGCAGGGGAGAGGGGTAGAGGGAGAAGCCGACTCCCCGCTGAGCATGGAGCCTGATGCGGGACTCGATCCCAGGACCCTGGGATCATGACCTGAGCCGAAGGTAGATGCTTAACCGATTGAGCCACCCAGGTGCCCACTTCTGTATTCTTTTAACACACGTTTGTGGAACGTCTACTATGTGCCAGCTATCTGCTGGGTGCTAGAGATACTGATCAAACACAGATGCAGTCTGTGTCCTAGAGGAGCTCCGTCTACTAGGAGAGATGGTTGCATAACATAATCTGACAAATGCAGAACACCGAGAATATGTGTTATTGGTTCATTTGTTCATTAGCTCATTCCTTTGCTTGCACGATAGAAATGTTTGAGCAGACCATGTGCAGGGCGGTGGGGATATAGCAGTGGACAAATGGACAAGACCTTTCTCTGTGAGAGCCCTCGTTGCAGTGGGGAAGACGACACCTAACAGATGAATGATTGAACCCAGCCATTCTGACGGTAATATGTGTGATGAGAAAAATAAAACTAGATCATGTGAGAGAGGTGCTTGGTGTTGGGGAGAGAGGTGCCTGGTGTGATCAAGGGGGGCTGCACTGAGGAGATGACCTCGGAGCTGAGAGTCTGATCCAGAATGCTGAGAAGGAGATGCCAGGTAGCGATGGAGGAGAAGAATATCCCAGGCAGAGGATGGCCAGAACAAATCCCCTGAGGTACGCCATGGGTTCCAGGTACAGGAAGGCCAGTTGGCTGAGGGAAGAAAGGTAGGAAGTGAAGACAGGGAGGTGGGAAGGGGCCCTAATGGAGCAGGATGTACCAGATCCCAGAAATTTGCATTGCATCTCAAGTGCAGTGGGGTGCCATGGAAGGGTTTTAAGCAGAAGGGTTGTGAGACTGAGTCTGAGATTGGATTTAAGAAGCTATATTAGAGGATGCCCAGATTTAGTTTGGTAGAGTCAGTGTAGAAAGAAAATGGGTTCAAAATGGAAGTCGGGGGCAGAACCAACAGGACTGGCAGATGAATGGGATTGGGATAAGGAAGGTGGAGAAAGAGCCCAATTAGACAGATGACAACTAGCTTGAGTTCAGGGGTGAATGATGATACCGTTTACAGGGATGGGAGAGGAAGCCACTGTTGCAGGGGACAGGGCTATGGGAATTGGGGTACATGTTTTGAATGTGTATTAGGCATCCGAGTGGCTGTGTTAGTGAGGCAGTTGGAGACACAAGGTCTGAGCTCACTGGAGAACTCAGAGATGGAGATACAAATGGTGGATTGTGGCCACATGGCCCTATCTGAGGCATGGCTGTGGAATCGTGGTCTTGCCGAGGAGGAAAGATCAATTTCTTCCATTGGGGAGTGGAGAGAAAGGCCCTCCACATTTATGTGTCGCTTAGAGACTTTTGATCGTAAGTGACAGAAACCAACCCTGGCAGCTGAGCGGCTCATAGACTGAGAGTTGAGAAGGAAAGAACCCAGGCAGGGCCTGAATCTCAGCAGCAGAAACACAAGAACCATCTTGGGATGTCTCGGCCCCAGCTGCCTTCTGTCCTTGTAAGATGCCATGACAAGTGGAGAGTTCCAGGAGCAAAGTCTGAAGGACCCACATCTTGGTCATGAGGTGTGGTTGGGGGCACACCTGCTTCCACCAGGACCTCATGACATGCAAGATGGGGGAGGGAAGCGCTCAAAGAAAACCTGGGTACTATTCTCAAAGAAAGGAGGAGGGAAGCTGGGCAGACAAGAGCATCAGACACCTGCTATATCTAGCCTGCCTGGAATCTCCAGCACATCTTTCACCACCCAGCTCAAAGGTCAAATTCTCTCTGAAAATTCCTTTGACCTTCAAAAATGAATTTATATGTTCCTCCTCTATGCTCCCACTCTCTAAATTGTAAACGCTGTGGGCCTATCTACCCACCTCTGCAATAGACTATGATCACACCAAGGTCAGAAACGCTCTCCTATTCATCAGTGAAACCCCAGTAGCTCACACGGGGCCTGGCATGTAATTGGAATTCAGTCCAAAATTTGCTGCCTTGAATGTGGTCCCATCCATTGAAGATAATCTGGATCACGACCCTGAAACTTTTATAATGTATCATTCTGTGTTCATTCTAAAGTCCAGGATGAGTTGAGTGACAAATTACAGAGATCTCTCCCAAATGCCTTTCAAGTCACACAGCCAAATCAGTTCAGCAAATTATATGTAATCAACGAGGAAATCAATAAGTACTGCAAGTGCATTAAAGAGTTTAGGAGATTCATTATGTATTTAGTACATTCAGTCCAATTTGCAAGAAGTTCAGAGAAAAACAGGCTTTAGCATGTAAACAGTGCCTCTGATTGCCTCTTTGGAGAGCCCCTGGCCACTCAGCCTTCAGAGAGAAGGGTAGATCAGGAGCCTCGGGGTGAGCCTCGGTGCCTCCCCACCCCCTCAAGCCCAGCCAGCTCAGGCCAGCCGCATGACTCAGGAGTTTCACCTCCAGAGGCAGTAATGAGGATCTCACATCTCAGCTTGGAAATTCCATGGGAGATGAGAGAAGGGAGGGAGGAGAAATATCGAAAGTATTACATGCCTTGGGATGTTGGCCTTTCCCTCAATATCTCAGCAGCTTCCTGTCCCTGAAAGGGGATCATTCACTAATTTATTCAACAAACCTTGTCTGAACACTTGCTCCGTGCCAGGTCACAGGCCAAGCTCAATCAGACCTGGACTTGCCTTCAAGAAATTCACAGTTGGGGCAACAGATGACAACATCAGCCCAAGTGGAGGACCTGACCATCTCCGCCGAAGGGAGGGGAGGAGGCAACATATGATCAGGGTGCTGAGGAATGATGAAGAGTGTGTGAGGGAGGCATCACATAGGGGACAAATATCCTCAAAGGTACGGAGGCAAAACAGTGCATTTGGGGAATGACAAGTAGGTCAAGGTCACCAGAGCATTAAGTGCAGGGGAGGACAGCATGGGCGATGCCTCTTGCGTGCAAGTTGAAGGGTCTCCTCCAGTCGTCCTCCTGGTTCATCTCCCTCTCATGGCAAATTCAGCCATGGTACCCAGGGAAGGGGAGGGATGTGTCCAGGATCACTGGCAAAGGGTGGAGGCTGAATGTGGCCTCTGGCCACCTGCCCCAAATCCCTTGGGAACTCCCATCTACCCACAGGTGCCTCAGTCACCTCTGGCCACAAATCTTCCCATGCTCCAAGTTCTGAATTGAGCTGAGAACTGGCATCAGTTCGGGAAATCACAGAGCGCACAGCCCTTATAATTCCCTCCTCTTGATTAGGAGAAGCTAAACATCGGTAAAAGAATCATCCACACTGGCAAGGATATCACATGTGCAACTACGGTAGCTTCTGCTCCATGGCAGACATTGCTAATCAATCCCTGCCTTCTTCCCCACTGATTTCTTAACCCAGCGTGCCAGGCGGCCAATAAAAAAATAGTCGTCACCCCGATGAAAGTTGCACGCCTTTTCCTGCACAAGCATTTAACTGCCTGCCATGACCGTGGGCCAAGCTTTCAAGGAATGAAATAACAAAGGGCAAAAGAGCATATATCTAGTGCAAATCATAAGACAGCAAAGAAGATCCAAAAGAGTGACCAAACTCCAGTATGTCCCAGTGATACCATACCTAGCAACAAACACGCTTCAGGCGTGGTAGCAGCCGGGTATATTAGGCCCTCTAACACTCCCTCAGCCAGAGAACATCAACCCGAGTGAATCGTAGCAAAAAAAGGAGACCCACTGGCAAATTAACCCTGGAGTGGACCCGACTCCAAGGCTTTCCTGGATCCAGGGGCTTCCGGGATATCATCTGACATTTTCATGGCTTGTTTTCTTCTACCTTGCTCCTCCCGACACTGCCTTCCTTCCCAGGCAGAATTACCCTTTGTGGGGAAGAAGCTGACTGCCAGCCTATATCCCCACAGCAGCCAGCCAAGGAGGAGAATGTCCTTCCCTGTGGGCTCACCCCGAATCCTGATTCTGGCCCCCCTGGCCTCATCTCACTCAGGGGCTCAGATGCCCATCCTGGTTCAGGGATGGGAGGATTGTCCCCCTACCACCACAGGCACTGCCCGCGGGGAGGGCTATCCCCCAGGAAAGGGGAAGTGAGGACAGCGGCGGGGGGGGGGGGGGGGGGGGGGGGGGGAATAGATAACATCAAAACTGATAGCATTTAGATAACATAAAACTAGCTCTCCCCTCTACTAATGACTGCCACTTTATAGAGAGGAAGCAGAGCCACCCAGAGGGGGGCCGCGTGCCCAGGGCGGAGTGAGGAGGAGAACCTAGTGTGTGACTCGTTCTCTCCCGTGTGTGCTGCCTTCCTCTCCCCACCCCCACACCCCCAACCTAAATCTGAAATAGAAATCAAGAGAAGAACCCCCTCACCGCAGCCCAGAGTTAGCCTGGCAGGCAGGAGATGCTCCAGGTTGCCTCAAACTGCCTTTCAGGGCAGAGCCCTGCAGGGGCCAGCAGCCTCCTCATGAAAGAGCGTCTGCTGATTCCCAGCTTCCCCCAGACAGCCGTGGGGGGTGGCGGGGGGGCAGATCCCTGGTCCATGTTCCTACCTGCACAGCTCCAGAGTCCTTGGTCCCTCCCTAGAGAGTTCTGGAACAGGCCCGAGGAGTCAACAGTTTAAAGAGACTCTCCAGGTGATGCTGATGCAGGAAGCCTCTGTGTCCACCTTGGAGAAACTCTGGTAAAATGGGGTTTGGAGTCTAATAAATGCAGCATTCAATAGGTGCTCAGTAAGGGGCGGCTCAGGGCTCTGACAGCTGGCCCTATCTTGCAAGAGGCCCCAGGGTGCCAGTGCAGATTAATTATCATCTGTAATAGACAGGTTTGGGGGTACATGCCTGCACCACAGCTCAATCTGGAGATCTGCCCCCAAGGCCCCCAACCGCCTCCACCAGTGGCCAGCACTGGGTAGTATTCCAAGGACAGCTCTTCTGTAAGCAGGTGATCTGGGCACCTCAGCTCCTGCCTTAAAAAGGTGGCAAAAATAAATTCTATACTGAAAACAAAACAAAAACAACAACAAAAAAACAAAACAAAATATTTCAAATCTCATGTTCTTAATGACTGCAAAATATTGTATTTGCATGTATCTTCTGTTTTCCCCAATTAGATGATAATCTTAAAGATATATCTCTATGTTGCTCCTAGTCCCTAACCAAGTAACATTCAATTTTTTTTTTTTTTTACTTACTATGGTACAATTGTTTTTGGGAGGAAAATACTTAAGAATTCTTTCTATAAATAAAGATGTATAACACTGCACATAATATGGAAATGCATAAGGGAAAATAATTAGCTCAGTTATTTATTAAAAAGTGTCATATTAAGAAAAAAAAAAAAGGCGGCAGTTCCAAGTCACAAGCCCTGTAAACAACCTGAAGAGGTGGGCCAAAGTGGAGAGCAAGGCTCTCTTTAAGGGAAAACTTTTCAAAGGTCCCCAAGTGGTGGAACGTGAACCCGGGGTTGTCAGACCTTCTGAGGATTTTCGAGAATCCAGAGATCTGTATTTTTTAAATATCAAATCTTATAACATTTAAATTATTGATCATGTTTTTAAAAATTCAGAATTGTCGAGGCCAACCAAAATATATCTGTAGGCTGGATTCCAACCACAGTCTGAGGGTCTAATTTTGCTATCATCATCTTCATTTCCCAGCCTCCTTTGCATTTAGGTATGGCCATGTGACTAAGTTCTGGTCAATTGAAGTATTGTGTAGTCAGCAGGAGTGTTGCGTGGGACTACCTGGCAGTTTTCTTAAAGGGGAGGAAGTCTTTCTTTCCTTCCTCCTTCCTGATGCTTGGAATAAGGAAGTGATAGCTGGAGCTTCAGCAATCATATCAGACACTGAGGTGACTTTGAGGTTGGAAGCATGCTAAATGTGATACAGTAGAAAAACAGAAGGAGTCTGAGTCTTTTATGACATTGAAAAGCTGTCATACTAGCCCTGAGCTTTTAACTTCCATACTTCTTTTATAGGAGACAAAGAAACTTCTCCTTAATTTTGTTATATGCAGCCAAACTTAATCTCCCACCCACTTGCTAGTTTTTCTTAAAGATTTTACTTATTTATTTATTTTTAGAGTGTGGGTGGGGTAGGATGAGCAGAGGGAGAGGGTGGGGGAAAGAATCTCAAGCAGACTCCACGTTGAGTGCAGGGCCATGAGTGCAAGGCCCGGCAAGCGTGGGCCTGATCTCGTGACCCTGAAATTATACTGAGGTCATGACCTGAGCCAAAACCAAGAGTCAATGCCTAACCAGCTGAGGCACCCAGGTGCCCCATCCACTTGCTAGTTTAGATGAGACCTGGCCTTTCTATCTACCCTTGGGTTTCATAAGAGGACCCTGGATCTTTCTAGCAAAACTCTTTAACTGGACTAGTTTGGATGGTAGGATTTTATCCCTTGCAAACCAAACATAAGCTGTTTCTTTCCTCTCCATCCTGCCCCCATCCTTTACTCATCACAAACTACACTAGCCATCATCTTCAAATTAAACAATTGTTAAAGAATCTTTTTTTAAAAAAAGCAAAATCATGACTGCTATACAAACATAAAATGAACATGTGTCAAAGATATGATATAGCTCATTACTAATGAGGGAAGAAGGAAGATCATACAGCAAGTCCAAGGAGAATCCAAGGACTCAGTCCTTGGTCTGCTTCTTCACTTATGGACATGCCCTGGACCACAGAGCTCTCAGCTGGACTCATGGCTTCAAATGTCATCTATGCCATTCAGCTCTCCAGTTCACATCTTCAGAGCACAGTCCTGAACTCCATCCTAGTGTGTCTAATCCCTACTCAACATCTCTGCTTGATCATCTACGAGACACACTCAGTCTGTCTGAAACTAACTCAGATCTTCCCTCTAAACAGTCCCACCTGCAGCCTTCCAGTCTCCCTGCGGCCATGTCCTCCTTCCATCAGCTCAGCCAGAACCTTGGAGTCATCCTGCTTTCCCAAGCCTTTCCCATTCCACATCCCATCCACAGACAGTCCTATTGCCTCCACTGAACGTATCCAAGAGCCCAGGACTTGTCGCCCTTGCTTCAGGCCGCCATCTTTTCAGACTTGGATTTACAGCCACCAGAGGCCCCCGGCTACCACTGCCCTTATTCCTGCACAGCCTTTCCCAACATAGCCCCCATGGCGTGCCCGGCCGGGGCTAAGTCTGATCCATGTCATATTTCTGCTTAAAAACTCCCAGTGGTTCTCATCGTACTCCCAGGAAAGCCTTAGCTCGAAGTCAGAGCTGACCAGGCCTTCAAGGTCCAGCCCACTGCCCTTTCCGTTCTTCTCTGTGCCACGTGCTCTTACCACTCAGCTCCAGCCCCCTGGCCTCTGGCCATTGCTCCAACAAGCCAGGAGCCCCCTCAGAGGGCCTCTGCTTCGGTGCTTCGTCTGCTGTCTGGGATGCCCTTCCTTGATATCTCCTGGCTACTGCCTCACCTTCCAGTCCCTGCTAGAATGTCCCTTTCACTGACTACCTGTTTATGGGCAGAACCCCACAGCCATGTCTGCCCCTCACCCTCCTGATCCACCCACCTGCTCTTTCTTGTGCTTTCCCCCCACAGCTTTATCATCTTCTACAATTCTGGATCATGTACTGATTTATTGTGAGTTTTTTGGTTTGTAGTCCGTATTCCCCAAGTAGAATATAAGCACCTTGTGGTTATTTATTTTTATCTGTTTTATTCATAGATTTATTCCAAATGTTTTTAACAGTGCCTGGTAGATCCTAGTTGCTCAATAGATAGTCATCTTTGAATTGTTCCGTGCCAGGCATGGCGCAGGCCTCCTTACACAGCCATTTCCTTAAAAATCTCGACACTCCCGTGAATATGGCTCAGGCAGAAAGGCCGGGCAGCATGGGGAGGAGGGACCTGCACAAGGACACAGACTGAGCGCCAGCACAGAAGCGGACCTGAGTCTGGGTGAAGTCCAGGGTGGGGAGGCTGCCACCCAGCCAACAGGCCCATCCCCAGTCCCGAGGGCCCCGGATGCCCCGCTGATAAGGCTGAACCTTGTGTAGGACGGGGGTTCTCACCCTCCAGAGAGCATCAGGATCACCTGGGAGGCTTGTCGAACACAGATTTCTGGGGACCACCCCCGAGGCTCTGAGTTAGTAGCTCTGGAGAGGGGCCAAGTATGTGCTTTTCTAACCCGTTCCCAGCTGCTGCAGCTGGTCTGGCCCCCTCACTAAGAGAAGCCGCAGGGTGGGCAGTGGGGGACTGCTGATGGGCAGTCATCAGGCACGGCCGAGTCCTCTTCACTTGGGAAAGGGCCACTGGCAGGCCAGACGGCAGATGAGGAACCCTGGCAGGGATAAGACCAGTCTGTGGTCTGGGGAGCAGAACAGAGCAGCGGGCTCACAAACCCGCCAGGGGCATCTCCGTGTCCCCTTGGGCCCTCTTCCTGGCAACGCATCTGCAGCCCTCTCTTCCAGCTGATTAGCACATCTCCTCAGCGGGAGATGCGGGCCTCCTGACTCCTTACTCACTTGCAATTTTAATTATCTGCCAGAGCATGATTTCCACAGCCACCCCCACTAGGGGCGGATAGGAGTCGAGCCAAATAGCTCCAAAATGTATGATGTCAGCAAAAAAAAAAAAAAAAAAAGGAATCACAGTCTCCTCGGCAACGCTTTGGGACTAGGAGCTGTGGGGGTGAATCCAGGGACATTCCTCTCCCCTGGGAGGCGGGCTACAAGCAGCTGAGGGGTGTGTGGGCAGGGTCCTTGGACAAACCCCCCGACTCACTTTCCTCAGTGGTCAAATCAGTTACCCAAGAACTACCCAGCAGTGCCTGCTTAGCTGCAGGCCCTGGATGCTGGGGACTGAGATGGGCCTTGCCTGCTGGGACAGGAGGGCCAGCCATACATGCCCTCCCAAGGGGAGAAGTGCACGCTGACAGCCTACATTTCAACGGTTGTGCATCTATCAAAAATGAATGAGAAAAATGTATAATTAGCCTACCCAGTCTATGCTGTTCTGGGGAATTATTTTGTAGAGAGGAGCTAAACTTAAGTCTTTTTATTTTTTTTTTTAAGATTTTATTTATTTATTTGAGGCGCCTGGGTGGCTCAGATGGTTGGGCGTCTGCCTTCGGCTCAGGTCATGGTCCCAGGGTCCTGGGATCGAGTTCCGCGCCGGGCTCCCTGCTCAGCGGGAAGCCTGCTTCTCCCTCTCCCACTGCCCCCCCTGCTTGTGTTCCCTCTCTCGCTGTGTCTCTCTCTGTCAAAATAAAATAAAATAAAATTTAAAAAAAAGATTTTATTTATTTATTTGTCAGAGAGAGACAGAGTGAGAGAGAGCACAAGCAGGGGGAGTGGCAGAGGGAGAGGCTCTCAACAGCCTCCTCATGATGTGGGCAGGACACTGGTCCTCCAAACACGCACGCTGGGGAAGCACGGAGCAAGCCAGCCCTTCTGCCTCAGCCATTCTAAGATGGTTCAAAGTACTTCTGCAGGAGGCAGGATGTACAAAGCTCTCTGGATCCTTCCAACCACTGAGTCTCCCACCAGGACAGAGGAAGGAACCAGTGCCCAGATCTGTCTTCTCAAAACAGGGAGCGTCTATCTTGACACTGTGATAGACAGTGTTGTCTGTCTTGAATGTCCCTCCTTGACTGGTGGTAAGCAGGGAGGAGAGTAGGGAGACCGTCATCCTGGAGGGTGGATGGAGGCAGAGCAGTGAGGACATGTGTCCTGGGGGACAGGCCCTGGCCACAATGAGCCTTCAGTCACACGGAGACTGAGGTAATGAGGGCTGCTCCAGACCGGTGGCTCCCGATCCTCTCACACACATGCCCCCTTTCTCAGAATAAATATTTCAAAGGGAATGAGAAAAATGTGTAACTGCCATATCTAATCTGCGCTGTTACAAAGAAATATCTATTGAAGTGAAGCTAAATTTGTTTTTTAAAAGTGTTCTTTACTATCCTGAAATTTTAGATAATACAACATATGTACACACATGCTTAATATAGATAAATGACATCTCTCACCCATAGTGAGAAAATAATTCATCATACAATACAATACAGTAATGTACTCTGACAAGACTACATTAGAAGGCACAGTGAAATAATTCCATAATCCAAATAATCTGGTAACCCACCCGCTCCCACCTGAAGTCAGACACGGGTTCCTATTAAAAATATATAAATTTGGATTAAAGAGGAGCACAATGCTCAGATGACTTACAGAAGGCATAAGAAGGGCAGGGAAGGGCGCCTGGGTGTCTCGGTTGGTTAAGCAACTGCCTTCGGCTCGGGTCATGACCCCCGAGTCCTGGGATCGAGTTCCGCCATCGGGCTCCCTGCTCAGCGGAGAGTCTGCTTCTCCCTCTGACCCTACCCCTTCTTGTGCTCTCTCTCTCAAATAAATAAAATAAAATCTTAAAAAAAAAGAAAGTAAGAAATGCAGGGAAATGAAGAGGCTGAGGCAGAGTGAACCTTCCATTAAAAACCATTGTTAGGATTAGTATTAACAGATTAGACATATTTATAGGTGATAAGAGGAAAGGCAATAACCTTACCTGAAGTTTGGTTAACACGCCCAGACAATGGGAGAAAATAAGGAAGTGTGACAGTCTCTTGAAGAAGCTGGGCCTTCTGTAGAAGTATAGTGTCCAGATAATACCCTGTGTTGTGACAGGAGACAAAGCAGTGAGGAAGAATCCCAGAAAACATACCGAGGCATGTTCCCAATCTCAGGGACCTGGGAATCTGTGTCCTTGGAAAGGAGACAGGAAGTGGGCTACGGCATAGAAACAGATAATAATAAATAACACAAGACGTCTTAGAAAAGTTGTGTCATTGACCTTATCAGAGTAAACCCTGCCAGAGTAAAAGTGAAAAATAATAGGCAACCCCCAAATAAATCATTTTAATGTGTAATTCCAGAACAGAGATCTCTTATAGTTAGGCTATGTGAAAATATAAAATTATATTGAAGAGCAATGATTTTGAATATCTTTGAAAAACATTAATGAAACTTAGTGAGATTTCTGCATTTCGTGTATCTCCACTAATTTAAGGCAATTTGGTTCTAAGTCTGTTATAAGAAATGGGCAATGAGTTAACCGCTTTTGCAGTAACTGTGTGGGTGGCTGGAAGCCCTTTTCAACTACCTATGAGGTTGGAAACACTATGGTAGAAGATGAGTTGGATGAGTTAGACCAAAAGAAATTGGTCAATAATCTCAAGACAGAATTTTTCTTCCATCGAAACCTCTCTCTGCATCCCCTGAATTACTGGGATTTCACATAATGTCTTGTAAAAACTTTTTTTATTAAAATATTGACATATTATTGATTCTATTGGTACTGAGTAGCCTGGTCAGACATTTTAAAGTCTGGAAGGAGGCAGACAATGCTTCCTTGTGTTTTGCTGTGTAAGACTGTCATGCCCATGGCAGGATTCAAGCATCCCTGCCCCTCCCCCAAATGCCACTAGTGTTCATGATCCTTGTGACAACAAAAACACTGCCTCCCATTTCCAGAGGAAAAGGTGTTATCCAGGTAAGCATCCTGGATCAACACAGTAAAGGAAAACTCAGGTTGGGCTGTCCTTACCTGCTGCTTTATCGAGTGCCTGCTCCAAGCAAGGTTCTCAGGGAATCCTCACAGTAGACCAGAAAGCCATTTTTTTTAATCCTCATTTTATGTATAAAGAAATGAAAGTCCAGAGGGGTAAAGTGACTTGCCCAACCAAGGTCAACCAGCTGGTGAGCCGTCGGCTCTGTCACTCCAGTGTCCTCATTTGTAAAATGGCTGGGAGGCAAGCACTCTATACATATTTATAAAATGAGTGAATAGGAAATGAACTAAGAGAACTGTCTGGAAGGCTTTCTTCATTCTAGCACCCAATCCAGTATGTTTCTGGAATATATAAAATCAAAAATGAACTTCCGGAGTCTGACAAACCATGGAATGAGAATTCCTACTTCATATAAGAATTAGAGGACCAAGATCCATGTTTTGAAAGTACTAAGCATATAGTATTCCCATCCCTTCCCATATCCTTCACCCCACCCTCACTTTCCAAGGTCAAGATAAAAGTTCCCCTTAATAAAGACAATCCATCACTCAATTATAGTTTACAGATTGCGAAAGCACTTCTATATGCATATTCTCACTTGAGCACCAACTAGATACACAGACACCAGCTTAGGGGTGGAAGGCAGACCCCGGTTCTCAGCCCCACACAGATTCTCACATTTCCTCCCTCTACTCTTCCAAGATGCTGCCTAATTAGCATTGGAAGCAAGTCTTTGGCAAAGCCCTGCCCTGCACAATCTGGCTTTATGTTAAAGGTCATACTTGAACCAGCTTGGCTGGGCTTATTTCCCTTCCAAGCTTGCATTTGGCTCTTAAAGGAGCTTTCCTCTTCCACTCTGAAAATACCCTGAAGATACTGCATGCCTGTCCCTAAAGGGTTGACTCAGCAGATCCTTATTCAGCCTCCTCCCTTCATGGGAACAGGTGGGAGCTGGGGTTCTATTTTAAGGAGAAGGCAACAGGCAAAAACAGAGTGTGGTAGCTGGAGATACCAGGACCATGATGAAAGCTGATCGAAGCTATCCTTGGGGCACCTGGGCAGCACAGTTAGTTCAGCATCTGACTCCTGTGTTTCTGGCTCAGGTCACGATCTCAGGGTCATGAGATGGAGCCCCAAGTCAGGCTCCGTCCTCAGTGCACAGTCTGCTTGAGATTCTCTCTTCCTCTCCCTCTGCCCCTCCTGCTCATTCTCTTTCTCTCTCAAATAAACACATAAATCTTTAAAAAAAAAAAAAGCTATCCTTGTTTGGAGCTGAGCATGGAGTCTTGACCTCCCCCACCTAAGCCCCAGCATCTGCAAGTGGGAAGGAACAGGAAGTTAGAAGTGTTGAAAATATCCCTAGGAGGACATTTACATGTGAAGATAAGCCAAGGACTGCTAGTCCTCCTCACAATAAACCATTGTCACTAATTCCCACTTAACTCAATCATGGTTGGGGGTGTGCAGGCAGGAGAGGGGACAGTGAGGTGATGTCCACGGACTAGCTCCTACAAAATGAGCAAGGGTGGGGCTTGGTCTCTAGCAGGAAAGGAGACACCCATCTTCTTCCAGAGTCCCTGGCTTGGACTCTTCCCAAAGTGTGCCTCTCAGTCCCTGGCCAAGTCAAGGGTATGCTTTTGATGTCATTGTTCATGCCACCAAAAAATCAGAGCAAGAAAAAAGGCAATGCACGGCTGAGTTGTAGGCAAGGTGCAGGTGCATTCTGTGCATGTAACCTCCCCACTCTGTCCTGCTCACCCAAATGCCTCAGACAGGGTCTAACACACACAAGAGGTGCTTCGAAAGTACTTGTTAATGGAAGAAAAGAGAAGGCCGAAAGATAGGAGTTTGGGGGTTGGTCATCCTTTTCCCTTATGTTTGTAGAGGGCTATGAAATGTGTGAATTTCACATATGTTATCTAACTGCCTTCCAGAAGCTACCAGAACTGAACTTTTAACTAGAGCCTTGGTGTTTTAGATTAAGCAGGTTTAAAATATTCTTTGCAGAAAGTGCAATGGATAAACCCTTAAGAAACGCTATAATTTTCAGCCCTTTGAAGAATTAACTTTTGGAAACTGATGGGGCTTAACGTAGCTGCCCTAAAATATGCCATTTTGCATGTTGATTATTTTGATTTAAAGTTTCTTAAGAAACAGCTGGTACCAGAAGGATATTCTGACTGCCTTTGTCTCCCTGAAAGGAGGAAATATGTGAAGTCTACCCTCCCTGCTAGAGGTTAGAAGGCATTCTTATCACCAGAGATAGGGAATTCAGGACTGAGAAGGCTGTATAAACAAACTGTTACTTCTTCATTCCTTTGATATCCCAAATCCAAATCCATTTGTCAACTCTTCACAAATGCTTGTTTCTCTTTGCTTAAAAGAAATAAAAGCTACCTGCTTTTGTCACTTTGGAGAGTACATATTTTTAAGAGCTCCCATAGTATGAAATTACATTCGTTTTTCTCTTGTTGATCTATCTTATGTCAATTATTAGACCAGCCAAAGAACCTAAAAGGGAAGAAAGGAAAAATTTTCCTCCCCTCTAAAATAATTTTCTCAAAAGGGAGAAAGAATCCTAAAGAATTAATGGGTCCAGACTATGATATTCAGTGCCTTCTCCCATTTAAAAAAGAGACACAGTCTTGCAAAAAAAAAAAAAAGAAGAAAAAGAAGAAGAAGAAGAAGTAGGAATCAATCCTCATACTGATTCAGCCTCTAGTGAATCCAGCCAGCAAGGACCAGGAAATACAGGGGATAGAGGGACATGTAAACCACACCTGGAGGTTACAGTCAGCAAATGCAGAATGGGAGAAATGTAATAAGACACATAGCACATTTCTTCAACAACAAAATTAAGCTTAAAAATTGAGAGAGAGAGAGAGAGAGAGAGGGAGAACCTTATAAGGGGTCCAGGAGAATACATTAACCCATTGTTACAGTAAGAGCCATGCCATATTTGGATCCCATTACAACATGCATTTTCAAGGGGAAGTCACTCCTAAGGGAGCAAAAATGGTTTCTCAAGGGGTGGAAAAACTTAGTTGTTTCAATGGTTTGTGGCCCTCCAAAGGGCCCCAGTACATAAGGAAATATACAGCATATATATGCGGCATTAAAATTTCACAGAGCAGGGGGCGGAGCAAGATGGCAGAGGAGTAGGAGACCTGGATTTCGTCTGGTCTCAGGAATTCAGCTGAATGGGGATCAAACCATTCTGAACACCTACGAACTCAACAGGAGATCGAAGAAGAGAGTAGCAACAACTCTCTGAACAGAGAAGCGACCACTTACTGGAAGGTAGGATGTGTGGAGAAGTGAATCCGAGGAGATATTCGGGAGGATAGACGACGGAAGAGGGGGCCTCCGTCAGCCGCTTCTGGCAAGTGATAGAGCCGCGGAGCACAAAATCGGAACTTTTAGAAGTCGACTCCGCTGAGGGACATCGCTCCAGTGGCTAAGCGGGGGGTGGAATCCTCGAGGGACAGTGTGGTCTCAGGATCCTCAGGGTCACAGAAAAACCGGGGGTGCCTGAGTGCGGCAGAGCTCCCAGGTATTGGAGTGGGGAAGCCGGCTGCAGAGACGGAGCCGAGGCACAGGCTCTCAGCTCGGGGTTGCCATAAACTGTGATCCGCGGCCCAGTCGGGCCACTGCTCCTCCAGCAGGGACCCAACAAGCGGCAGATGCGGGGAGAATCCCCTTCCTCCCTGGGGAGGAGCGGCGCGAGAACGCACCGCAGGGATTTGCTGGGTTTGGAGACTCCACACGGGGTGGGGTGCCAGAGATAGAAACACTCGGTCACAGGCCAAGTGAGCACGGAGTGCGGCCGGAGACCAGGGAGAAGGGAGTGACTGCTTTTTTCTGGGGGTGCACTGAGGAGCAGGGCCCCGAGTTCTCAGCTTCTCCGGGTGGAGATTGGGAGGCCACCATTTTCACCCTGGTCCTCCAAAGCTGTACCGAGAGCTTGCAGGGAACAAAAGCTCCTGAGAGCAAACCCGAGCGGCTTGCTTAGCCCGGACCGACAAGGGCGGGGCAATTCCACCTCCGGCAAAGACATCTGGGAACCACAGCAACAGGCCCCTCCCCCAGAAGATCAGCGGGAACAGCCAGCAAGCCAAGACCAAGTTTACCGATCAAGGAGAACGGGAGAACTCCAGCGCTAGGGGAATACTGCACATAGAATTCATGGCTTTTGTTTACCATGATTAATTTTTCACAGTTAATTTTTTTAACTTTTTTTTAATTTTTCTTTTTTCCTTTTTCAACCAACGTCTTAACAATCCTTTTTTTAAAAAAACATTTTTTATTTTTCATTTTTAGAGTCATATTTTATCCCTTCATAGCAGTTACCCTTATTTTTGGCATATATATACAAGTTGCTTTCTCTTTAAAATTTTGAGATACAGTTTCTTCTAACAGATCAAAATATACCCTAAATCACTAGTGTATGGCTTTCTTCTAGTCTCCTGCCTGATCACATTCTCTCCCTTTTTTTTTAAATTTTCTTCTTTCTTTTTTCAAACAACTTCTTATCTTATCAATTCCATTTATAAAATCTTTTATAATTTTCATCTTTACAATCATCTTCCATCCCTTCATTGTATCAACCCTTATTTTGTACATATATAAGTCTTTCTTTCTTTAAAATTTTAGGAGGCACTTTTTTCTAACAGACCAAAACGCCCAAAATCTAATGTGTGGCACTGATCTATGCACTAGCCTGATCATATTTGATTATATTTGATCATACATATTTTTTGTATTGTTCTGTTTTTGTTTTTATCTTTTTCTTTTTGTTTTTTTTTTTCTTTTCTCTTTCTTTTTTCTTTCTTTCCCTTTCTTTTCCCCTGGTTTCAGGTCTTTTCTGATTTGTATAGAGTATATTTGCTGGGGACGTTGTTAAACTGTTAGCATTTTGTTCTCTCATTCATCTATTCTCCTCTGGACAAAATGACAAGACGAAAAAAATCACCTCAGCAAAAAGAACAAGAGGTAGTACCGTCAGCCAGGGACCTACTCAATACGGACATTAGTACGATGTCGGACCTAGAGTTCAGAATCATGACTTTAAAGATACTAGCTGGGCTTGAAAAAAGCATGGAAGTTATGAGAGAAACGCTTTCTGGAGAAATGAAAGAACTAAAACGTAACCAAGTCAAAATCAAAAAGGCTATTAATGAGGTGCAATCAAAAATGGGGGCACTAACTGCTAGGATAAATGAGGCAGAAGAGAGAATCAGCAATATAGAAGACCAAATGATGGAAAGTAAAGAGGCTGAGAAAAAGAGAGATAACTACTGGATCACGAGGGCAGAATTCGAGAGATAAGCGATACGATAAGATGAAACAACATTAGAATAACTGGGATCCCAGAAGAAGAAGAAAGAGAGAGAGGGGCAGAAGGTATATTGGAGCAAATAATAGCAGAGAACTTCCCTAAAGTGAGGAAGGAAACAGGCATTAAAATCCAGGAGGCACAGAGAACCCCTCTCAAAATCAATAAAAATAGGTCAACACCCCGACATCTAATAGTAAAACTTACGAGTCTCAGAGACAAAGAGAAAATCCTGAAAGCAGCTCGGGAGAAGAGATAGGTAACCTACAATGGTAGAAATATTAGATTGGCAACAGACCTATCCACAGAGACCTGGCAGGCCAGAAAGGACTGGCATGAGATCTTCAGAGCACTAAATGAGAAAAATATGCAGCCAAGAATACTATATCCAGCTAGGCTGTCATTGAAAATAGAAGGAGAGATAAAAAGCTTCCAGGACAAACAAAAACTAAAGGAATTTGCAAACACGAAACCAGCCCTACAAGATATATTGAAAGGGGTCCTCTAAGCAAAGAGAGAACCTAAAAGCAGCATAGACCAGAAAGGAACACAGACAATATACAGTAACAGTCACCTTACAGGCAATACAATGGCACTAAACTCATACCTTTCAATAGTTACCCTGAATGTAAATGGGCTAAATGCCCCAGTCAAAACACACAGGCTATCAGATTGGATTAAAAAACAAGACCCATCGATATGCTGTCTGCAAGAGACTCATTTTAGACCCAAAGACACCCCCACATTGAAAGTGAGGGGGTGGAAAACCATTTACCATGCTAATGGACATCAAAAGAAAGCTAGGGTGGCAATCCTTATATCAGACAAATTAGATTTTAAAACAAAGACTGTAATAAGAGATGAAGAAGGACACTATATCCTACTTAAAGGGTCTATCCAACAAGAAGATCTAACAATTGTAAATATCTATGCCCCTAACATGGGAGCAGCCAATTATATAAGGCAATTAATAACAAAAGCAAAGAAACACATTGACAATAATACAATAATAGTGGGGGACTTTAACACCCCCCTCACTGAAATGGACAGATCATCTAAGCAAAAGATCAACAAGGAAATAAAGACTTTAAATGACACACTGGACCAAATGGACGTCACAGACATATTCAGAACATTCCATCCCAAAGCAAAGGAATACACATTCTTCTCTAGTGCCCATGGAACATTCTCCAGAATTGATCAGATCCTAGGTCACAAGTCAGGTCTCAACCAGTACCAAAAGATTGGGATTATTCCCTGCATATTTTCAGACCACCATGCTTTGAGACTAGAACTCAAACACAAGAGGAAAGTCGGCAAGAACTCAAATACATGGAGGCTAAAGAGCATCCTCCTAAGGAATGAATGGGTCAACCAGGAAATTAAAGAAGAATTTAAAAAATTCATGGAAACCAATGAAAATGAAAACACAACTGTTCAAAATCTTTGGGATGCAGCAAAGGCAGTCCTGAGAGGAAACTATATAGCAATACAAGCCTTTCTCAAGAAACAAGAAAGGTCTCAAATACACAACCTAATCCTACACCTAAAGGAGCTGGAGAAAGAACAGCAAATAAAGCCTAAACCCAGCAGGAGAAGAGAAATAATGAAGATCAGAGCAGAAATCAATGAAATAGAAACCAAAAGAACAGTAGAACACATCAACGAAACTTGGAGCTGGTTCTTTGAAAGAATTAACAAGATTGGTAAACCCCTGGCCAGACCTATCAAAAAGAAAAGAGAAAGGACCCAAATCAACAAAATCATGAATGAAAGAGGAGAGATCACAACCAACACCAAAGAAATACAAACAATTATAAGAACATACTAGGAGCAACTCTATGCCAGCAAATTAGATAACCTGGAAGAAATGAGTGCATTCCTAGAGATGTATCAACTACCAAAATTGAACCAGGAAGAAATAGAAAACCTGAACAGGCCTATAACCACTAAGAAAATTGAAGCAGTCATCAAAAATCTCCCAAGAAACAAAAGCCCAGGGCCAGATGGCTTCCCAGGGGAATTCTATCAGACATTTAAAGAAGAATTAATACCTATTCTCCAGAAACTGTTCCAAAAAATAGAAATGGAAGGAAAACTTCCAAACTCATTTTATGAGGCCAGCATTACCTTGATTCCAAAACCAGACAAAGACCCCATCAAAAAGGAGAATTACAGACCAATATCCTTGATGAACATGGATGCAAAAATTCTCACCAAAATACTAGCCAATAGGATCCAACAGTACATTAAAAGGATTATTCACCATGACCAAGTGGGATTTATCTGGGGGCTGCAAGGTTGGTTCAACATCTGCAAATCAATCAACGTGATACAATACATTAACAAAAGAGAGAAGAAGAATCATATGATCCTCTCAATAGATGCAGAAAAAGCATTTAATAAAGTACAGCATCCTTTCTTGATCAAAACTCTTCAGAGTATAGGGATAGAGGGTACATACCTCAATATCATAAAAGCCATCTATGAAAAACCTACAGCGAATATCATTCTCAATGGGGAAAAGCTGAGAGCTTTTCCCCTAAGGTCAGGAACACGGCAGGGATGTCCACTATCACCGCTGCTATTCAACATAGTATTAGAAGTCCTAGCCACAGCAATCGGACAACAAAAAGAAATCAAAGGCATCCAAATCGGCAAAGAGGAAGTCAAACTCTCACTCTTTGCAGATGATATGATACTGTATGTGGAAAACCCAAAAGACTCCACCCCAAAACTGCTAGAACTCATACAGGAATTCAGTAAAGTAGCAGGATATAAAATCAATGCACAGAAATCAGTGGCATTCCTATACACCAACAACAAGACAAAAGAGAGACAAATCAAGGAGTCGATCCCATTTACAATTGCACCCAAAACCATAAGATACCTAGGAATAAATTTAACCAAAGAGGCCAAGGATCTGTACTCAGAAAACTATAAAATACTCATGAAAGAAATTGAGGAAGACACAAAGAAATGGAAAACCGTTCCATGCTCATGGATTGGAAGAATAAACATTGTGAAGATGTCAATGCTACCTAGAGCAATCTACACATTCAAAGCAATCCCCATCAAAATACCATCCACTTTTTTCAAAGAAATGGAACAAATAATCCTAAAATTTGTATGGAACCAGAAGAGACCCCGAATAGCCAGACGAATCTTGAAAAAGAAAAGCAAAGCTGGCGGCATCACAAATCCGGACTTCCAGCTCTATTACAAAGCTGTCATCATCAAGACAGTATGGTACTGGCACTAAAACAGACACATAGACCAGTGGAACAGAATAGAGAGCCCAGAAATGGACCCTCAACTCTATGGTCAACTAATCTTTGACAAAGCAGGAAAGAATGTCCAATGGAAAAAAGACAGTCTCTTCAACAAATGGTGTTGCGAAAATTGGACCGCCACATGCAGAAGAATGAAACTGGACCATTTCCTTACACCGCACATAAAAATAGACTCCAAATGGTGAA
Organism: Zalophus californianus; assembly: GCF_009762305.2. Lineage (NCBI taxonomy): Eukaryota > Metazoa > Chordata > Mammalia > Carnivora > Otariidae > Zalophus > Zalophus californianus. The sequence goes on along the minus strand of NC_045599.1, from coordinate 90,431,027 downwards.
AGACCTAAATGTGAGGCAGGAGTCCATCAAAATCCTAAAGGAGAACACAGGCAGCAACCTCTTCGACCTCAGCCGCAGCAACTTCTTCCTAGAAACATCACCAAAGGCAAGGGAAGCAAGGGCAAAAATGAACTCTTGGGATTTCATCAAGATAAAAACCTTTTGCACAGCAAAAGAAACAGTCCACAAAACCAAAAGACAACTGACAGAATGGGAGAAAATATTTGCAAATGACATATCAGATAAAGGGCTAGTATCCAAAATCTATAAAGAACTTATCAAACTCAACACCCAAAGAACAAATGATCCAATCAAGAAATGGGCAGGTGACATGAAGAGACATTTTTCCAAAGAAGACATCCAAATGGCCAACAGACACATGAAAAAGTGCTCAACATCGCTCGACATCAGGGAAATCCAAATCAAAACCTCAATGAGATACCACCTCACACCAGTCAGAATGGCTAAAATTAACAAGTCAGGAAATGACAGGTGTTGGCGGGGATGTGGAGAATGGGGAACCCTCCTACACTGCTGGTGGGGATGCAAGCTGGTGCAACCCCTCTGGAAAACAGTATGGAGGTTCCTCAAACAGTTGAAAATAGAGCTACCATACGATCCAGGAATTGTACTACTTGGTATTTACCACAAAGATACAAATGTAGGGACCCGAAGGGGTACGTGCACCCCAATGTTTATAGCAGCAATGTCCACAATAGCCAAACTGTGGAAAGAGCCAAGATGCCCATCAACAGATGAATGGATAAAGAAGAGGTGGTATATATACACAATGGAATATTATGCAGCCATCAAAAGGAATGAGATCTTGCCATTTGCAACGACGTGGATGGAACTGGAGGGTGTTATGCTGAGTGAAATAAGTCAATCAGAGAAAGACATGTATCATATGACCTCACTGGTATGAGGAATTCTTAATCTCAGGAAACAAACTGAGGGTTGCTGGAGTGGTGGGGGGTGGGAGGGATGGGGTGGCTGGGTGACAGTCATTGGGGAGGGTATGTGCTATGGTGAGCGCTGTGAATTGTGCAAGACTGTTGAATCACAGATCTGTACTTCTGAAACAAATAATGCAACATATGTTAATAAAAAAGAAAAAGAAGAAGATAGCAGGAGGGGAAGAACGAAGGGGAGTAAGTCGGAGGTGGAGACAAACCATGAGAGACGATGGACTCTGAAAAACAAACTGAGGGTTCTAGAGGGGAGGGGGGTGGGGGGATGGGTTAGCCTGGTATTAAAGAGGGCACGTTCTGCGTGGAGCACTGGGTGTTATGCACAAACAATGAATCATGGAACACTACATCAAAAACCAATGATGTAATGTATAGTGATTAACATAACAATAAAAAAGAATTTCACAGAACAGGGCAAGGACAGGTGTGATTGGGGAAAAAAATGTTTTAAGTAGCTCCTTAGAGGGCCATAATGGAAAAAGTTTTGAGAACACTCATATTGTAAAATATGAGGCAGCAGGGTTAACTATTTACTGAGTAGCTGATAAGGTGTTAATTTTTTAGGTATGATAATGGTATTGTGTTTACATTTTTGGAAAGCCCTTATCTTACAGGGATAACTACTAACATATTTGCAGATAAAATAGAGTATGGGAGAGACAAAGATACAGACCGAGAGCCAGAGATAAAAGGAAAGAGAGATTCATTGATGTTTCTCCAAGCAATAGACTTCCTTCCTGTTGTGTTTGGGGGTCCATCTTTTCTTAGAGTATGGTTGCCCATCTGTGGCCTGTGGATCAAACTCAGCCCACAGTTGTTTTGTTCAATCCTCACAGTGTTTTAAAACTGGTTGAGCCAACATTTTCAATGAGAAATTACACTTGAAACTTCCTAGTTCCTGCTTCTCTTGCAAAATCAGACTCTCTGAACTTGGACAGGAGCTAAAAGGTGCCTTTGCTCTTCTGGCCACCACAGCCACCCCAGGTCATACTGGAAATGCCCACACTCACATTCTCTTCTGTCTCCTGTCTTTTCCTTCCCTACCAGCCCCTGATGTATGGAAATTATATCGTTAACAGTGGCCACCCATCCTTGCCCACCAACTGTGAGCCAGGCAGAATTTGGCCACATTATCTCCCTGAACCTTCTTATCGAACCAGGAGTTAGGTTCTGCCATTACTTCTCTTTTACAGATGACAACATTGAGGCTCAGAGAGGTGGGATGACTTACTCCAGGCCACACAGCTATTGGGAATCTACACCTGCTTTCCCTGATTCCAAAGCCTGTGTGTTATCTGTCATACCAACTACTGCTGTCTCCTTCACATAACCACAGCATGTAGGCTCACTCGCTCAGATTCTCAGAGAGTCTTGACTTGATCTGGTTGGTTCACCAGTAGGGGTGTACCTACCATATTTGACACCCAGAATAGATCATTTTATTAGCATCCTCTCCTCTCTATAAGGTGGGTAATTACCTATAATTATCTGAAGTAAAATAATAATTGAAAGTGAAATGAATATGTTTCATGTACAAATGGAAATTTGCAGTAGCAAACAAAAAATATCACACCTCACAGTTTGTCATTTGTTCTGCCATTTTAAATTTCCTTTTTTTAAGATTTTATTTATTTATTTATCTGAGAGAGAGAGAGTAGAGCGAGAGAGAGAGAGAGCACAAGTGGGGGTGAGGGGTAGGGGGAGAGGGGGAAGCAGACTCTCCACTGAGCAGAGAGCCCCATGTGGGACTCGATCCCAGGACCCTGGGATCATGACCTGAGCCAAAGGCAGATGCTCAGCCGACTGAGCCACCCAGGTGCCCCCACCATTTTAAATTTCAAATGCAAATACAAGTTCCAAGTAGTCATGTAGAATGACAGGACTGAAGAAATGCAAGTTCAGTTTCTTCGTCTTTGCAATCACTGTGCTTTCATTTATTTCAAATCCATTGTTCACACACGGGAGCATACAGCATCAAAAAACTCTCCCAAGCAAACTTGAACGATTCCAAACTGTTACAACTTCCTCTCAAGCAAGAGCTTACAGCTGAGTCTGAGTGTATCACCATCGACTGCATAGCACAGAGGTCTCAGAATTCATTTCCTTGTAGACTAATATTTTTTAAAGAATAAGTAATAAAGGGGCGCCTGGGTGGCTCAGTTGGTTAGGCCACTGCCTTCGGCTCAGGTCATGATCCTGGAGTCCCGAGATCGAGTCCCACATCGGGCTCCCTGCTCGCGGGGAGCCTGCTTCGCCCTCTGACCCTCCCCTCTCTCATGCTCTCTCTATCTCATTCTCTCTCTCAAATAAATAAATAAAATCTTAAAAAAAAGAATAATAAAAATGTGCTAATTTGAAGCTCACATATATTATTAAAACTCTCAACTATAACCACAACAATCCTTGAGAACTTATACCAACAAAAAGTGTTTTCAGGGAAGAAGATTCTATCTCTAACATTGTTTAAAATAGCAGGCGTGTGGTGATAGTCAAAAAGCAAATTGACTTTTGGTTCTTGTTTTTGTGGTTAAATTCTCAGATGATGCACCCCTACTGCTTCCCTGGCCGCCCTGCATGCTCAGTCCTTCTGGAACATCCTTCCCTGAGCCTGGAAGGGCCCTGATGAGAGCTGCCCACTGGAGCAACAGAGTGGGGGAAAGCCCCAAATTTGGAATCAGAAGAGTGGGCTGCATCATCTTTTCAAGCCTCAATGTCCTGCTCTGCCAGAAAAGCCCAAGCAAAAAAACAGGGGTGTTGGGAGAAGCAAATGAGACTATACCATAAGTGAAAGTTCTTGATAAACCATGAAGCAGTGTTCAAAACCCAGGCAGCATTCTCAGTAGATGAGCACTGCAGGGATTCTAGCAGTTTGTGGTGCATAGCACTGTTCACTAATTACTCTCTGCATCTGGGAACCGCATTTCCAACACCAGGGACCTGTTCCGATACCAACTCTCTGGACACCAAGGAGTTGAACTCATGGACTGTGTTCAACACCATTCAACATGGACTGCCTGGAGTTAGCGCAGACCCCACTGGTCGAGGGCTCAGCTGAATCCCACAGACTCCCCACTAAAGACACCAGTCACAAGTCCTAGGTAGATGCCTATACTTCTGACCAACGGTTATAAATTCAGGAGGTTTCCACAACCTCCTCCTCAGTCTTGATCATTCTCTAGAATGGCTCACAGAATTCAGGGAAGTGCTTTACTTACGGTTACCAGTTTATCATAAAGGCTACAACTCAGGAGCAGCCAGGTAGAAAAAAGTGCCTAGGGCAAGGTATGGGGGCGAGGTTGGGGACTTCTGCACCCTCTCTTGATATGCCATCTTCCCAGCACCTCTATACGTGTTCACTAACCCAGAAGCTCTCTGAACCCCATCATTCAGGGGTTTATGGCAGTTTCATTGCCAGGCATGATTGAGCAAATCACTGGCCATTGGTGATTGAGTCAACCTCTAGCCCCTCAGCTCTCCCCAGACATTGGGTGTGGCTAAAAGTTCCAACCTTCTAATCATGTATTGATCTTTCTAGCAACCAGTCCCCATCCTGAAGCTATCTAGGGGCTCCCAGGCACCAGTCACCTCATTAGCATACAAAGACAACTCATTACTCCTGGATATTCCAAGGGTTTTAGGAGCTCTGTGCCAGGAACCGGAGACAAAATCTAAATATATAGTTGTCATATAATCTGCCATTTTACATATACTATCTCATTTCATGTGCTCCTGATCATAATTCTGTGAGGTCACTGCTATCATCCCCATTTAAAGGATTAGGAAAACGTCACTCAGAGAGGATAGCAGACTTGTCCAAGGCATCACAGGTTCCAACTCAGGCTCTAAACATTCCAGAACCCGCCAGAAGAAGGGATGGCTTCACTAGGCTCAGCATTGACTGAAAAGAAGATATGTCCCCTCTGGGCATCACCCTGAAGCTAGAGGCACAGGAATCCAGCCTCATTGATGGAACTGGTGTTACTGATCTGGGGTGAGAAGTTACAGAAAGCTGACTTGAGCACCAAGGAAGGGAGATGGGTATGCTTGCTTATTCTCGCTTATTTAAAGGACTTTTGAGCAACTGAGCAAAAAGGGGGATCAAAGAGATCTTGTGCTTTGGTCCAGGCAGGCAGAGAGCTTCTAGATCAAGTAAGAAGATGCTCTGGGAGTCCAGTTGGCTAACTACCAGGAAGATAGCCTTGGTGCTCAAGCCTGAAGAAGGCAAAGCAACAGGAAGACAGATCTGCATTACTATTTTAGATTTTGGAGACTTCAGGCTGAGAGAGGCGAGATGACTTTCCCAAGGTCACACAGCCCCCAGTCCAGAGCACCAGTCTCAGGCACTGAACCCCAGTCCATGTGACTGCAGGGTCTGTGATGTATCCACAGTGTGTGGCTGCCCAACAAGTGGCATAAGGCACCAGGGGCTGCGTATCTTCCACAGAAGCCACAGACTCATCTCTCACAGCAAGAAGCTCCCACAGGAGTGATGATTCTGCAGCCTCTGCCTACGACTTTTTCTATTCTGGGTGCAGGGCGTGCAATTAGCATAAATCTGAATAAATTTCTCATTTTTAACAGAAAATAGAAAGACATGAAAAAGAGCTTAAAAAGCTCATGTTAACTAGTGAAATTGTGTATCATCGTCCTTTTGCAGATTCTATCTCCCATACTTCCTTCTGCCAAGAAGCCCATCCTCATCTTTGCCATCTAATGAACTCTTCTTCATGCTCAAGGCCCGGCTGGAAGGCCATGTCTTCCATAGAGCTTTCCCAGAGGCATCCGGGGCAGAATTGATGGCTTTTGCCCTCACACACCACTACCCCCACCCCGACCGTGTATATCCTTTGCACTCTGTCACACTGTAGTCTAGCATTCCCTGGAAGTGAGACACCTGAGGTTGTCCTGTCTCAAGGCCATATGCCTCAGGAGATTTGTTTGACTGAAAGGCTCTAGAAAGTTCTCTCAATGTTGCAAGTGCTTTGACATGCTGCAACACCCAGCCTCAAACTGAGGGACTCCACACCCTAGACTTGCTTGCATAATTTCCTTCTGACTCTCTTCTGAGGATCTACCCAGCCTGGGACTGTTCTCCCAAGTGCTGTGAGGACACCATTCTGTGTCAGCACTAGGTCAGTGGTTAGCCCCAGCTGCAAAGGGTCTTCCAAACAGGGCAAAATTATCCTAAATAAGACCTCAAATATAAGTCAGATAGGAGCCCCCTGAAAACCCTAGGCCCTCCAACCTACTGGGTAAAGCCTGCTCTTTAAGTAAAAATAGTTGGCACTCTAATCTAGATATCTGCATTTCTCCTAGCCAGCCTTTGTTCTTCAACTTCCTGAGTGCTCACCCTACAGCTATCTTTGCTCCCCAGGTGTCCCCCAAGCCCCTTCCTGCCACGGCCACCCACTGCCCCAACCCCACAATGGACACCAGCCTGATTACTTCTCTGCCCCAGATCATCCTGCACACAAGGTTCTGCATGTAACAGACTCTGACAGAAAGTTTGGAACGATGACAGGTGGTTATTACCCCTCATACAGGGCAGACAACAGCCTCGACTTGAATATTATCCTAAAATCCAGTAAAATCCTAAAATCCTACCAGGAAGAATTTCTGGCTGGTCATGTTCTCCTTTAGATGCTAGTTTTTTGACCCCCTGTCCTGATTTTTTCCTTCCATGACAGCCTCCCCAGCCCCTCTCAGTTCACTGTCTTACTATTCTAAATTCCCTCTCCATTAAGAGACTTCAGGTTTCTGGTCCCTACTCTGCTTGAAGCTTCTGGGCACAGCTAGGCACCCCACACACATTCAGCAACGGGCTCTCCATTCCTGGGCACCATCCTTGAGCTGCACCAAAAACATGCAAGGCATTGATATTACCATTTCCCTTCATGTGACCAAATTCCAGGTCAGGGATCCCTCCCTAGGGAACAAAGGAAGTCCCAGGGATTGTGTGTTGTTTTTCTTTCTATGCTGTGTCCTGCATAGGGGCTGTCAGGAAGCCAAGGTCAGAAACTGTCTGACTCATCTCATCAATCCTATTTCTGCCTGGAACTAGGGAAGGATGATAGAAAGAGTGAAGAAATGATGGATGGATGACAACATAGCACACAAACCAAGAGAAAGGCAGGAGGGAGCAAGGAGACATTTTGGAGTTGGGATTGGCCATGTGTCTACTCATTACCACGCATTCCTGGAGGGATCCAAAAAAATCGCATAACTATTTCTTTGGTATGGAGCAGATCATCTGAAAGGTCATTGTGGTAGACTGCATTAGTGCTCAGTAAATATTTCCCCTCTGCACTCCGTGGGCAGAATACACATCCCAAACCCATGGACTTGGACTTAGCTGTGTAACTTGCTTTGACCAAAGGAAGCTGAGTGGAACTGAGTGTGGCCATACTGAGCAGAGAATTTAGGATGCATTGCCTATTTCTCTTCCTGCTTTTGTGCTCTCAACATAGGCCATGAGAAGAGCTCTCTCCAGGAACTACAAGAATTGAAGATACATGGAAAAGATCTGAACCCAAGCCCAGCTGAGCCACAGCTGACCTGCAGACCGGTGAAAGAGAAATAACCATTTGTTATTGTAAGCCATGGAGTTCTGGGGAGTTGTTCATTATCTAACATACAGGGACTAATAAGGTCATCTAGGACAACCTCCACCCAATGTGTAAAGCCACTTCTCACCTTTTCTGCTCGTTTAAAATCAAGCCTCAGCTCGTGTACTTCCAGTGATAGGGGGTCACTATTTACTAAGACTGAAATAGTTAGACCCAACTCACCCCCTACCTGAGTCTGACCATTGCTCCCAACTCCCTGTGACCCTCTTTCCTGGCCTCACAGAGTAAGACCACTCCAACACACCTTGCAGAGACTGAGGCGGGATGGTGTTGTGACATGACCCACTCCCCCCTCTGACCCCTAGCTGCTCCTATACAGCATTGGTCCCCTGTGTCTTCACCTCTCTACTGACTCTCCTTGCCTACTGTCCTCCATCAGTGCAGAGTCTCAAACTGACCATCCCAGCTGATCAGTATGACCCGTGGCCAGACTCTTGCCTCTATTGGTCTAGACAATATGTCTCCATGAGAAATACCTGGTTAGAAGCAGACTGTGGAGCTGGACAGACCTGAGGCTAAATCCCAGCCCAGCCACGACCTGTTGTGTCATCTTGGATGCACCACTTCATTTCTCAGAACCCTAATTTACTCATCTGCACAGGAGGACAATCACTGCCTCCCCCTCAGAGAGCTGGTGTGACAACGAAAAGCAATACTATGCAGCAAGTACTGAACACGGTACCCAACGCACAGAAAGCACTCAGCCTTCGCTGGACAATTTCAAGAGCGGTTGTTTACTCTTGATGCCTATTGAACTAACTACACCTACATTTCTTGAATAATGTTGTCTTTTAAAGGGGGATTTAACATTTTTTATATTAAAATACTCACATAACTTCCAGTTATACGATAAGGAAGTCCTGGGGATATAACGGACAGCCTGATGACTATAATTAACAACACTGTATTGCATCTTTGAAAGTTGCTAAGAGGGTAGATCTTAAAAGCACTCATGCCAAGAAAAAAATTCTGTAACTCTGTATGGTGAGGATGTTAAACTAGACTTATTGCAGTAATCATTTTATAATATATGCAAATAACAAATCATTATGTTGTACATCTAAAACTAATATAATGTCGTATGTCTATTATGCCTCAACTAAAAGAAGAAAGAAAGAAAGAAAGAAAGAAAGAAAGAAAGAAAGAAAGAAAGAAAGAAAGAAAGAAAGAAAGAAAGAAAGAAAGAAAGAAAGAAAGAAAGAAAGAAAGAAAGAAAGAAAGAAAAAAAGAAAATATTCGTACAGTACCAGAAAGAAGGAAGATAGAAAATTTGATCACCCACAGACAACCCTGTTAAAATCTCAGCTAAGACCCGGTTGGGTATTTTTAGCCAGGCAAATGCTCCGCCTCACCTTCCTCATCCCAGCCCGGGCGAGGTAGCTGAGTGCAGGTGAACACAACAGCCTTGGGGCTCAGGCAGCCTCGGCTTCCAGCCCTGCTTTGTCCCTTCTAGCCTGTGGCCCTGGATCGGTAGCTTTACCTTTTAGATCTCAACTACATTTTTGATATGTGAAAAGGTTTTTAAAACAGTTTTATTGGAAATATGAGTCACATATCATATAATTCACCCTTCAGGTGTACAATTTAATGGCTTTTGGTGTAGAGCCCGAGTGAGGCTGCCGGCTTCCTCAGAAAGGCCCTCACGTCATTGCGCCCCCGGGCCTTCATCCTCCTCTCACAGAAAGTGATGATGTGTGGATGTGACTCATTTGGTCCTGTAGCAGGTACTCCTGACAACCTCCTACCCCCCGGGCACTGCCTTGGGCCTGTCCATGCGGCAGTGATCTGAAAGACAAGGCCGGCGGCTTCCTGGAACTCACAGACAATGAACATGGAAACAGGAGACTCCCAGAGTAAAAGGGACCTGAAGGACAGGTCAAGGGTACCTGGAGAAGACTGCTTTAAGGGGCAGCTAGGGTAGGCCTCCATGAAGAGAATGAAAAGGAGCCAGCCGTTAAGAGAGCGGCAGAGAACATTCCAGGCCGAAATAACAGCAAAAGTGATGGGAATAAACCTGACTTCTCAGGAAAACAAACAGGAGGCCAGTGGGGCTGATGGGTGGTGAGCAAGGGCTGGTCGGGTAGGAGACCTGTCCGGGAGGCATGCAGGAGGCAAATGGGGAGGCCTAGAAGCCAGGGAGCAGGGTTCAGATTTTGTTCCAATTGAGAAGGAGTGTGTTTGGAGGCAGTGACAAGAAGGAGGAAGCGTCCTGGCTGTGAACGTGCTTTGTAAGACATATGAGAAGTGACACATTTGCTTTTTCCCGGGGCCAAGGGAAGACTTAATCCTCCAGGAGCTGTTTTCTCTGTTCAGGGCTGTTTTCTCCATTTGGGCCTGTCTTGATACTCTGGGCAAATGGACACACATTGGAGCTAAGTAAGCAACAACTTATTCTTCTCATTTCCTTTCCTATTTATCTTTCCAGGCCCCTGGATTCTGGCCTTTCCCAGGCCCTCCCTATCTGAGTCACTGGCAGGCAGGTAAGGGTGACATTCGCCACTTGTCAGTGAAGCCAGGGACAGGCACCACCCTGGGCAGGCCCTGGCAGAATCAAGGCCTACAAAGGAAAAAGCAGTGAGAAATTTCCAGAAAAACCCTGGAGATCAACTGGGGAAACCACGGACCAGAGAGAGAAAGTGGTTTGTCTAAGGTCATACAGCAAGTCGGAAATTGTTGGGACCAGATCCGAATAATGAGGCTCTCTCATCACGCCCTGGGGCAGAACAACAGTGGCAGCTAATAACCACGAAGTTTTCACTGGGTGTCAGGCCCTGTCCTAAGGCATTTTTTCAAAAGACTTTATGTATTTATTTGAGAGAGAGAGAGCATAAGAGAGAGAGAGAGAGAGAGCATGAGCAGGGGGGAGAGGCAGAGGGAGAGGGAGAAGCAGGCTCCCCACTGAGCAAGGAGCCTGATGCGGGGCTCGATCCCAGGACCCTGGGATCATGACCTGAGCTGAAGGCAGATGTGTAACTGACCGAGCCACCCAGGTGTCCCCTAAGGTGTTTATTTCCATGTTTAACTGTGCTTCTTACAATCCTATGAGGTGGGAACCGTTAGACGCCCAACTTCATAGCCAAGGACACAGGACAAAAGGTTTAGCTACTGGACAAGATTCAAACTCAGATCGTCTGTCCCCAGAGCCACACACTTAACTACACTAGTGAACTGAGGCTCAGAGAGGGGCCTCACTCGGTCAGGGTTCCCACAGCTCACCCACACTCACGCTGGAGTCACTGCTCTGCTGCTTCCTTCAAAGAATGAGTCAGGCACATCTTTAAGCCACTGGCACCAAGCACGGGGAAGGCTTGGCACGGAAAACACTGGTTGAATTGAACCTAATTGTGGTAACAAGTTTTGCTCTTATGTCGTAGATTCATTTGGTAAAGTGTGGGGGGAACTGAGGGAAATTGCAGGAAGGAAGCAGATCGAACATCCCAGCTGGTGGTGGTTGTAGCAGAATGTGGGCTCTCGGTGAAGTCACAGAGTGCTCGCTTCTTGGAAATCTATGGGGTCCCCAGCAAGTCATTGAGCGGCACTCAGCCTTAGTTTCCTTATCTAGAAAATAGTTGGATTAACTCAACTAATGGTCATAAAGTAGGGAGTTGGCAAACTTTTCTGCACAGGGCCAGATATAAATGTTTTCAGCTTCATGGGTCATACTGTTTCTGTCACATCTTCTCATAACCACAGACCATATGTACTCACAAAAACATGCCACAGGTTGATTTGGCCCATGGGCCATGGTTTGCTGAGCCCGGCCTGACGCAAGGTACCTCGCCAGAGCCATACACACCGCACTGTGTATGACTTTCATGGGCCCCAGGAACTTTTGCCTTTGTATGTCCCTTTCACCATGACAGAATTTTGTGGCCCTAGAAATTTCTTCTTTTTTGGGGTGCCTGGGTGGCTCAGTCTGTTAGACAGCTGCCTTCGGCTCAGGTCATGATCCCAGGGTCCTGGGATTGAGCCCCGCATCAGGCTCCCTGCTCAGCGGGAAGCCTGCTTCTCCCTCTCCCACTCCCCCTGCTTGTGTTCCCTCTCTTGCTGTCTCTCTCTCTCTCTGCCAAATAAATAAAATCTTTAAACAAAATTTCTTCTTTTTTTATATGAAGAAAATTTTCCAGTTTTTTAATCTTATGATTTTAAAAGAAATTATTTTCATGAGACCCTAAAAGTGCATGGGCTCCAGATGCTGCACCTATGTGCCTGAGGGATGGGTCAGCCCTTGGCACACAGCAGGCTCTCGGTAAATGGGACTCCCCTCCCCATCCCCTTCCCTCTGCTGGGTGGGCCTGTGTCTTAGTTAGCTCAGGATGCCATAACAAAATACCAGAGACTGAGTGACTTAAATCACAGAAGTTTGTGTTTTCACAGTTATGGAGACTTCTACATGGCAGCTTACAGGATGGTGCCTATGAACTCAGGCTATGCAGTGAGGCTGCCTGGGCTTTAAATCCTGCTAGACCCTCCCTCACATTTACCAGAGAAGTTGCTTCACTTTTCCTGCCCTTAGGTTTCTCTTCTGTAAAATGGAGTAATTACCGTTTCTACTTCACTGGGCTGCCATGGGATGTGCAGCAAATATTCAGCAGAGGATCTGGCACATGCTAAGCCCTAGATCAATGTTAGTAATAGTGATGATGATAGTGATGGTGATGATGGTGATGGTGCTGCTGATGGTGAAAATGGTGATGGTGATAATGGTGACGTTGCTGCTGATGGTGGTGATGGTGAGGATGGTGATGGTGATGATGGTGCTGGTGATATGATGATAGTAATGGTGATGATGGTGATGATGATGGTGATGATGGTGATGACTGGTACTGCTTATTGCGGTGATGGTTATACAGTGGTGGTGGTGGTGACGATGATGATGGTGTTGATAGTGGTGATGATGGTGATGATGATGGTACTGCTTATTGTGGTGATGGTGATATGGTGATGGTGGTGGTGGTAATGGTGATGGTGTTATGATGATGATGGTGCTGCTGATGGTGGTTATGGTGGTGATGATGGTGATGGTGCTGCTGATGGTGGTTATGGTGGTGATGATGGTGATGGTGCTGCTGATGGTGGTGATGGTGGTGATGATGGTGATGGTGGTGATGATTATAATGATGTTGATGGCGATGGTGATGGTGATGATGATGGTGGTGAAGAGATTTTATAAGAAAAGTACAGAGAGTGATTGGATGGCCCCAATGGCTAGAATCCTTCACCTGAACATAAGTTCTTTCCATTATCATTGCAAAGATGACCCACCAAAAGCAATGGATACCGACATCTTCGGGTAGGCACATTCACACACTGAGACCCTTTCTCTAGCTAGGATCCCTGCACACTACCCTTTTGTTCAAACTCTTCCTCCAGATAGACTAATAGTTGTGGCCACATTTATCTCCAGTGCTCTAGTATCAACTGGGTGTCCTGGAGTTAGCATCAATTTCCAAAGCTCAGTCTTCCATAAGACTGCCCCCACTTAGATGCCAACAACAAATCTTAGGTGCCGCCACATATCTGACCAGCTGACTATAAATACACGAGTTCCCATGATTCCCTCAGGTTTGATAATTCTCTAGAATAACTCACAGAACTCACTGAAAGTGCTAGACTTATATAAAGGGTACTGATCAGCAGCAACCAAGTAAAGAGAAACAGGACAAGCAAGGTCTGAAGAGGGAGACACAGAGCTTCTGTGCCTTTTGTCTGTGGAATCCAGACACATCACCTCATCAGCAGATCAATGTGTTTGCCAACCAGGCAAGCTCCACCATGCCATGATCTCAGTGCTTTAATTGGGGCTTCATTATGTAAGCGTGATTAAAGAAATCATTGGCCACATAATTGGACTCAATCTCCAACACCTCCCATCCCCCACCCCTAGATGTCAGGCTCGCCCAAAGTTCCAGTTTTCTAATCACAAAGGTGGTCTTTCTGGTGACTAGTTCCCATTGGGAAGATAGCTAAGGGCCCACCTAGAGTCACCTCATTAGCAATGCAAAGACACTCCTTTCACTCAGTTAATTCTAAAAGTTTTTGGAGTTCTGTGCCAGGACAAAAACCAGATATATATACTTTAACACACCTGCCTGCGTAAGCCTCTCTCCTCTCTCCTCCCCAGAGCCTTGATTGAATTTTCCAGGCTCTGAATTTATTATTTTCAACCTGGGAGACATCTTGTCCCTGGAAATGACCTCTCCAGGGACTGAGGTCATCATTCAGCTATATGTGGATTCATTTTCTTCACCGTCAGTACTCACACACCTTCCCTAAATCTCCTTCTGACCTAGATCCTGAGCTTCAGACCCAAACTCCACTTCCTAGGCTAGGGCTGAGGCTCCTCACTTGCTTACATCATCTCTTGGATCTGCCCAGCTTCCCCTTCTCACCCAGTCACTGCCCAACACCTCTTACTGTGCTTTCTCGGCTCATCCCAACTTCAGATCATGAGCCTGCCAAGCCTAGAATCTGGCTTGAACAGACTCTTAAAAAGACCTAAGTCCAATGGCCGATGGCACGTTTCCAGCCCTGCCATTTCCTAGTTGGATGGCCTTGAGCATGTCATTTCAAGTACAGAAGGTTATGTTTTCTCATCTGGAAAATAGAAACATATCTTCCATTAGTCAGGATTCACCTAGGCTTTGCTGCAGTAACAAATACCTCCTAACATAACAGCGGTTCATTCTTGCTCACACCCTCACCCATAGCACTGCTCTGTCTTATAACTATGTCTTCTAGAGCACATGGTCGCCATGGTCACTAGGGCAGTGGGAATAGGAGGGAGGGAGGAGATATACTGGCTGTCAGTTGCCTTGGCCCAGAAGTGACCCACATCACCTCCACTCACAACTGCTGGACCCATAGTCATCACATGGCTACCACATACCTGCAAGGATTGCTGGGGATGTCTATATGCTATTTGGCAAGTGCCAACACTCTTCTCCACATGTTCTATGATTCATTGGGAAGTTGGGAACATCAAGAAAGCTCGTGCATGGGAAAACTCCAGCCACAGAGCAGGTGATTGCTAATCAGTTTTCTGATTTCACAAAGGGCCTTTTTTTGCTTTGTGCACCCTTTGGTCTTGATAAGAGAGGTGGGTCCCATTTGTGCTGTTTCATAATGGGGCCTCTTAGCTTACTGGCTGCCAAGGTTAGACAGATCTAGGGATCTGACCTCTGGGTGGTTCAGACTGGGCTAAGAGTCGCAGAGATGTAGTCCCTGAATCACTCCCAGCTACCCCTATCCCAACTGCCCCAGGTTGGAGATCCTGACTTCCTAGCCCCCAAATCAAAGGCACAGGCAGAGCTTATGTTGCTGTCTTTTACCTTTGCAGTAGAGAGCAAAAACAATCTGACTTAGTGCTTTCACTTTCTATTTTTCTGGCAAAGCTTACTCTGTGTAATTGTAACTGAGTTAGTGGAATGGAATGGAGCACAGGACATGGAGTCAAGATAACGGCAACAATAGTAACAGCAGTGGACATTTATTAAGCACCTACGGTATGCCAGGCTTTTAGCCAAGTGTTTCATGAGGATTGTCCCATTGAACTCTTTCAGCCTCCCTGTGGAGATCCTATTATTATCCCCATTTACGAGTGGAAAAATTGAAGCACAGAGTATTGGGAGACCTGTCCCTATGGGTAGGTAGCAAGGCCAAGATTCACACCCAGGTCTGTTGGACTCCATGGCCTAAGACTAAGAGATGGAGCACCTAACTCCATGACTGGGATCAAGCGGCATCTCTGCTGCTCACCATCAGAAAGCACATTTCCCAAACATAAAAGATCTCTAACTCTTAGGGTGTGTGAGCATTAAGTCAATTCATCTTTCAGCAAATGTTTACTAAATGTCTGCTATGTCTAAGGCTGGCTAGGTTCTAGGTTTCAAGAAATGCATCAGACATGGCATCCTTAAGGAGCTCATGATCCAGGATGTTATTAAGCAGTAAGAAAGAGACCATGGAAGAATGGAGGGGAGGCACCTGGCAGGTGAAGATGGAGTGAGGCAAAGGCAGGAAAGAGCTGAGACCTGGTGGATGAACAGGAGAGAATCAGGAAGCCAACAAAGGAGGGTGCTCTGGATGGAAAACAGAATGTGCAAAGGCACAGAGGCACAGAAGGACCTTGTTGGGAACTTGGAGGGGCTTGGGATTATTTGGAAGATAAAATCCAAGATGGGGACAGGAGGGGGACACCATTAGGAGATGTGGCTAGAGAGGTGGCTGGGGCCAGACTATTCATTCATGCATTTACTCATTTATCCATTGAGCAGCAGGAGACTCCAGGTGCTGTGCTAATCTCTGGTTACAACAGCCAACAAGCTGCAGAGTGTTAAGTGTGGAGCAAGGAGATGGGCAAGAAATGAGTAGACAAGTAAAGACAGAGCTTCAGAGTAAAACTCAAATGCCAGGCCCAGGAATCTGGGGTGGTAGAGAGCCCCAGAAGAGCTGTGGGCAGAGGAGAGATGATGTTAGATCTTTTAGAAGCTCAAACCATGTAGAAGGGGATGCCGGTGCCACAGCCTAAGCAGGCACTCTTAGCACAGGGCCAGGCACACCGCGGGCACTCAGATAATGCTAGGGATCTGGGTATGAGTGTGGTGTGCTCCCTGATCTGGGGCCCCTCCACACCTCTCTGTCCCCAAGGACATCTGCAACTGTGCCAGACGCCTTCTAATCACTCAGTTGGCTCTATGCCCGGCGAGGACATCTTGATAATCATTAAAACTCTAGCCTTGACCCCAGAGGAGGAGATAGCTCAAATCCCTTGCACTCTACAACTGACTGGCCGAGGACCCCGCCGGGTTTCCTCAGGGCCTCATCCTCTGAATGGGTGGTGGTCAGAGATCTGACTGGGAGCCAAGAGCCTCGAGAGCAACATTTATGTCTGCTCCTGACTTGCTGTGTGCCCCGTACAGGCTGGTCCCCAGCTCTGTGCCTCTGTTTTCTTCCTGGCAAAACAAGAACAATAATCCCACCTTCCCACCTCACAGGGCTATGATGGGGGGCAAGGGAGATTATCCATTTGCTCCTCAGCCAGCATGTTCAGACCACGCACTTACTAGGGGGCCCTCCATGTCAGGGGCGAGGGCAGGTGCAGCCTCATGCCCAGGCTCTGCTCTAATAATATCACATGGAATTGCTTCATTTAATTTTCATAGCAACCCAGGGAGGAGCATTCTCTCATCACCACCTCTTTACAGACTGGGCAAACAAGGCAGAAAGAAACTGTGAAAGCAGAAGAAAATGGGGCTATGAACTTGGTCTGGGTCCAGAGCCTTCCCTCTGCCCACGAGTCCACAGTGCCTTGCTGCCCACACGAGGCTCACAGCCTCGATGAAGGGGACAGGGCTTGAAAAAAACTCAAAAACTAACACAGAGTTACAAACTGAAAAGTTCTGTGGCATCCAGTTACGACGGGACAGGAGACAGAGACAGGAGGAGGCAGGGGAAGGGTGACCTTAAGGAGTGGCTGCCTGGCTGCAGGGAGAAGAGAAAGGGGCCCTAGGCAGTGGGGGGTCAGGCTTTGACTACAGCTAGAGGGCTCCACAGGCCTCGGAGGGGCCACGGGCCTGGGAGTCCTGGGCAGAGTTTGCACTTTCCTCCAGGTGCCCTGAGAAGCCATTGGAGGGATGTAAAACTGTTTATGCTCTAGAAAGAATCATCTAGACTACAGGGGCCACGATTGGACACCAGAAGACCATTCTAAAGAGGGTGCAGTGACCCTGGTAAGAGGGCATGGTGGCCCCCACTGGGGGGCAGCAGCTTTGGAAGGATAGGACAGGGTAGAATTAACAGGAGTGGATGAGTGAGAAAGGGTGACACCAGGAAGCGTGAGACATGGAAAAGTTATGGGTCTCAGGGTATCTCAACAGACTCAGTCTCTATGGAAACAAGGGCTGAGTAAGAGTCATTATAGAAACACCCGAGTGAAGGATTCTCTGCCGGACTCTGACTGTCAGACCTGGAAACCCGGCTCTTCCCATGACCAGCCATGTGACCTCTGTCAAGTGTTCCTGAACCTCGTTTTTCCTCTCTCAATAACAGAGACGTCAACAATTTCCTCAGAAACCTCCAGTAGACTTTAAGTCTCAATGGCCAGAAATGGGTCACATGACCAACCCTAGACTAACCAGTGGCAAAAGAGTGGGGATGACATGATGTGGCTGTCTCCAAGCGTATCTGCATTTTCTTGTCACTGTCCTCCTCACAGGGCAAGTCCCTGTGAATTTTAGCCAACCTTAAAACCATGTGAGATTATAAGATGATGGTTGTTGTTTCTGAGTTTTGAGGTCATTTGTTAGGCAGCGCTTGTTACTGGATCACATGATCGGCTTACACCAACCATGCTTAGCCCCTGGGGTGTTGCCAGCGAGGTAAAACTGGGGCTTCAGTCACAAGGAAGAGGGGCAATGACTGTGGGACAGGCGATCCCCAATGTCTACCACATGGCAAGAACAGGGGCAACTGACCACCAAACCCTGAGCAACCAGAGTAATACTAGGAGCTTTCTCATAAGTTGATACATATAGCCTGATATGATACTCAGACCTCTTGGTTGGTACAAGATTTACCTAAGAGCTAGAAATGTCGGTGCTTCTTGACACAGGTTCCTGCATTACTAGTGTGCTCCACCTCGGCAGCAGCTGATTCACTCATTCAACAATCCCAAGACCTTTCCCATGCCAAGCTGTCTCTGAGGCCCTGAGACACAGAAATGAAAATATAACCCTGTTATATAACCCTCTGGAGCTCTCAGAGTCAGGCATTCCCGTAAATAACTGCCAGATCAAATGGAAAGTATGTATTCGTGAGATAATGCAACTCAGATGTGAAGGAAATTCAGAGCCAAGCAGTCTCTACTGAACTTGGGGAGGTAGGGGGTCGGGGAGAAGGGACTTTGGGGCAGTGGCAGCATCGCAAACAGGGTAGCTCCCCTGCCCGTCTATCCTCCTGGTCTCTCCCTCACTCACTGCTCTCCCACCTCATGGTCTGCTTTTCACTCCTGAACAAATCAAGCCCACTCCTGCCCCAGAGCCTTTGCACTTGCTGTTCCTTTTGTTTGGAATGCCCATTCCCATTTTTGTGTGACTGGTTCTTTATCATTTAGACCTCAAATCAGATGTCACCTCTTCAGGTACTTATCATTTCTTAGCTACTCGGCAACAGACCAGACTTCACATCAAAGAAAGTCAAAGAAGGGTGGATGTCTACTCTCTCACTCTCTCTCTTTCTTCCTTTCTCTCTCTCTCTCTCTCCTGCCCCCTAGGAATTGTGGAGCAAGCACATGATCTAACCTCCAATGGGACAACCAGAAATTATCCCCAGTGGTGAGAACAATCAAGTCTTGGGTCCCACAGGGCAGGAGAGAGGGTGCCAGGCGGCTTCCCAGGCTGACTGTGCTAGGGCTGGTCTGGCTGAGGTCTCACTTGGGTCCTGTCCCCTTTCCAAGTCTTGTTCTCTAATACGTGTAAATCCATCCAGCCATTCAGGGCCCCACTCAGTTCCTGATCAGCACTCACTAGCCAGGGTTGGTTTCTGCAGTGTGCAATCATCCCTCACCTCCCTCCCCACAGCGGCCAGCCCCCACCCCACTCCACCAGGTGCATCATCGAAGTACCGAATGAGACAGTGTGGTTAAAGTTACCTGTTTTGATGTCTTTACTTCTCTCCCAACTAGAACGCCCGCTGCATGAAACAGACACCGGGTCTGTTTTGTTCACAATTATATCTTTGGAGCCTAGAACAGTGCCTGACACAAAATCAGGGTCAGAAAATCAATAGGTAATTGTTGAACGGACATGTGAGTAAATATGGGGAGAAGGGTGTGCTGGTGGCAGGAACAGAATAAGGCAAGGCTAGGAGATCGGAAATGTTTGGGAAACAAGAAATCCTCACTGAAGGAATATAAAAATGAGGGAGAGAAGGAAGCCTTACCAGGGGGCTCGTGGGCTTCCTGCCCACCCTCAAGTAGTTCAGTTCAGACCCATGGCCGCGTGCTTGCACAAGGCAGCAGGCCTACCTGTGGCCCAAATGGCAGAGCAACAAAACACCATGTGTGTGCCCGGCACTGCGCCAGGCAATTCGCAAACCTCCTCACATTATCCTGTAAGGTGGGTATCCACATCCCCACTGTACAGAGGAGAAGATGGAGGCCCAGGGAGATCAAAGAATGGCTTGCCCACCATCACGTGGCTTCTAAAGAAAGGTGGGCCAATTCGAGGACCTACACACTTCCCTCTGCAGGGCTTGTCAGAAATAAGGGGGCTCCTAGAATTGCAGGCCCCAGAGTCACAAAGAAAGCCCCCCACCAGCCTTGGCTTGAATATCTGCAATGACGGGGAACTCAGCCCATGCTATTGCCAAAGGGCTGGCAGGTTTGGGGAAGAGAGAAAGGAGACAGATCCAGAAAAAAAGAACTCAGCAAAAGGCTGAAAGACTTTGGGGTCACATTAGATTGGATCTGAGCTTTGGGAGCATCCCCAGGGGTAAGATGAAAGGCTGCCAGGGAGACCAGGAAGCCTTGGGGGGACCTGAGGACATGCTGCAGTCATAGATGCCGGGTCTGGGGCACCGCTGGGAGATGATGGGGTGCTTGCTCATCAAGGTCTGGGTTTTCTTCTGGCTGTATTGGGCAGAGGAAATGCCACTGTGCGGCTGACGCCCTGCTATAGGCAGATAAGGTCAGCAGGCAAGGTCACAGGGAGGCCTATTGCCTGTTAGGCGGGGGCCCTGGTGGCCATGCTGACCATTAGCTGGTGGTTAGGGGCCTCTGGAGGCTGGGCCCCCTGTCAGAAGAGCCTGTGCCCCTTGCTTTCCCAGCAGTTTGCCCACACACCATCCTACTGCCCCCTCGGGAATCTTGTGTCGGATAGACTCCGGGCTGAGGGCTCATGACAGCTTTCTCCCCGCACACATCGGAGCAGGGCAGATCATTCGAATTCACTGTCACTGAATGACAAGGGATTCGTTATTGCCTCTCAGGTGGCCTAAGGCAGTCAAAAGTGTCCAGCTTTGGCCTCTCTTGGGTTCCGATCGTGACGCCCCCATCACGTGGAGCTTGAGTTGCTGCCTCTGTGGATCAGAGCCAGGGCTATGCTGCGGGTTGCATGAGCTACTACCTGTGAATGTCAGAGCCCGGCAGCTGACAGTCTTCCATATCCTCCTGTTGACTCTTACTGCCTGAAAGAAAGGAGCTAAGTTCTTCCAGAGGTGCAACCCCACCCCCTTCCTGGCTTTGAGTCCTGCAAGTCCTTCTACCCTAAGGTGATGCATGGAGGCTTCACACACAGAGCAATAGTTGTGTCCAACCACAGGGTGCACGTGGGGATGCGAATTCCCCAGGCAATCCTTCTTCTATTGGTAAATGTCCATTCTAAGTCCTAAGAGCTGGGGACACAAAGATGGATATATATGACCCCTGCCCTCTAGGTCAGCCGAGAGCTACTCATGTGAATAAATAATTCCAATCGACCTGATCATTGCCATCACCGATGTGTGTGCCATATTCAGGGGGAGCACTGGAGAGGGAGTCCTGCCTCATGCTGCCTGGGGACATAAGTTGAAAACTTGTGGTTCCTCCATGCCAAGAGTTTAGGGTGTAGAACAGAGGCAAACCCATGAATACATAATGTCAATACAACCCGATCAGGGCATTCGCAGATGTGTGAGCAAAATTTAATGGGAGCAATGGAGAAGGAGCAGCCAATTCAGCCCAGAGGAGTTAAGCCAGGCTTTCCAGAACAGAACAAGAACTGAAACTGGGAAGACCAGCAAGGGCTAAGTCTTGTGAATGTCCAAAACCTCCCTACCACCCTCCAGGGTGTCTTGCCCTGGGGAGCTATTGCTGCCAGGTCCCAGCCTTGCTCAACTTCCCGGCTGTCCTCACACTGGTTCCTTCCCCAGTTTTGCTCACAGCACCATTAATGCTGGGTCCTCCCACCGTTCCCCAAGGTGTCCACTGGCACCACGCCCGCCTCAGGCTTCCAGGAAAGCGGGGCCAGGACAAAGATGCCTCTTGGTTCTGTGCTTATGGAGGTTTAGAAAAAAATGTACCTTTTTTAGCTTTCTGTCTGTCTGTTTCTTGAAGCTACTAACTTATGTACCCCACCACCTCCAGATTTCATAAACACATGCTTACCCTCCCCCTAAGAGTGGGTCAGTATCCTGTATGGCTAACTCATTACACATCTTTTAAAGAAGAGAAAACCAAGGCTCGAAACATTCAGATGAAAAACGGCAGAGACAGAGTTAACTACAACGGCAGGGCTCCACTGGCCTAACACAGCTACCGACCCTCCCACCCCAGGTCAATCTGTGAGCTGGCCTTCAGTGAAAGGATTAAAGCAATCACCTTTTTTCAACAGGTAGTTACAGAGTTCCTACTATGTTCCAGGCACTATTCTACACACTGGCAGTTCGGCGATGAACAAGCCAGACAAACATGGCCCTTGGATTCCAGTGAAAAGGGAAAAGCAATAAATGGAGGGTCTGTAGCTGTGTTATGCCAATGCGCAAATAAATAAGTAAATAGGAACATGTCAGAAGGTAGTGTACACTGTGAAGAAAAGAAAGCAGGGTAATGAGAGAGAGTGATAGGAAGGGAGAGGGGCAGCTCATTTAGATAGAGTGGTCAGGGAGGGGCTAAATGATGAGAACATCCAGCCATATGAAGAGCTCAGGGAAGAATATTTCAGGCCAAGAAGGCAGCAAGTGCAAAGGCCCTGAGGTGGGAAATGAGTTTAGCACGTTCATGAAACAGCAAGACCAGTGTGGCTAGAGGAAGAGGTCAAGTGTTATGAGATGGGACAGGAGTCCTTCTTCTAAACACCACAGGGAGAGAGAAGGGTATTAATCATCCACCAGTCTGCTGCTTCTGTTACTTCACCAGGTGTCCCTGTTGAATAGCTGTCTTGCACAGTCCTGTGAACACCTATCTACTGTAGCAACTCACTCCGGCTGGTCTGACCCTCCCAGTTGATGCCACAGTGGTGCCCCATGCATGGCACCAAATTTCAGCTCTCTTGGGGCACATACTATATGGTCAACTCTTCCTTCTGAAGCACTAGCCCAAGCCGGAATGGCTGGATCTGGAGCAGCTTTCAGCCACATGAGCTCAGCTCTTCCCATAAACACAGATTTCCTTTCCTCTACTGATGAATTAATTCTTCTTTGGGTGTTACTAGCAGATCCAGGTCAGGGGTCTCCCACTGAGATTTCTTCCTTTTTTTTTTTTTTTAAGGTATCTCTACACCCAACATGGGGCTTGAACTTACAACTCCGAGATCAAGAGCCCTATGCTCTACCCACTGAGCCAGCCAGGTGCCCCATCCCACTGTGATTTCTCAATTTGAAGTATCAGAGCAAGGGGTTGGGGGTTTCAACACTTTTTTTTCCAGAGTACCCTGACATAGTTCACTTTAGAAAAGTGTTCAAGCCCAATGTTGCCAAATTTTCCCATTATTTATCAGTAAAAGCCATAAATTCTTATTTTTATGTGAAATTTCCAGATACCACAAAGGACAAAACCAAACTACAAAACAAAGCAAAACAAAACACTATTAATAAATCATTTATTTAATTTTTTCATACAAACACATCATACTTATACGTTATGTGTCTGCGTGTACTTTCCTAACCTTTTTTTTTTTAAAGATTGATTTATTTATTTTAGGTAAAGTGGAGGGAGGGGCAGAGGGAGAGGGAGAGATTCCCAAGCAGACTCCGTGCTGAGTACCAAGCCCAACACGGAGCTCCACGTGGGGCTCAATCTCACAACCCTGAGATCATGACCTGACCTGAAACCAGGAGTCAGATGCTTAACCAACAGCGCCACCCAGGCGCACCCCCTTTCCTAACCTTTGAAACCAGTTTTTTTTTTTCTATTATCGATGAGAAATAAAAATTTGCTCTGCTGCCTGCCAGACCGTGATGTTCCCATCTGAACATAAATGATGCTCAATGCTCACAGAATACAAACGGAGCCTCAGTGGTGTGGGGCTCGGACTGGGCCATGCTGCATCTGTGTTTTGAATAAGACAAAGACAAAGCCATTCAGAGGCCACAAAATTTACTAAATACCCCCTCCTTTGACTAATGTAATGACTGACAGTTTTGCACTGCCTCCAAAATAAAAAGCATTAAGATAACCAGAGACCGAATTGCCCCTGCCACCATCCAAACCAGAATGTACTTCCTTAATGCCACTGAAACCCAAAGTCTCCAAGAAGATCTCCGAACCCAGCCCTACCCTTGCGGCTCCCCTGGGGTGCATTTCCCCTTGCTGCAGCAAACCAAATAAAGATACCTTTTGGCTACAGATGTGCTCCGGGTGGTCTTTGGTGGGTGGCCTTTGACAACAGCTTATCTTGAGCACCTTTCCATCCCAGTCACTAGAGGTACCAACACCCCCTATAATGGATGCAGGATAGTGAATGGTTTCGAAGGTAAAATCTGTTACTTCCTTTTTTTCCAATATGAAACATCATATATTCCTTTATTGTAGTATCTCATCCCACTCTGTAACTAATTCACTTTGTTGTGTTTATTTGTATTGTTCTGGTAAGAGCTCAATGAACGGCGAACAGAATCAGAAGGTGACCAGAAGGCTGTTATTGATCACCAAAGGAAAATGAACAAGAACAGTGCAAGTTATACTTTGGAGCACTTCCTGATCACTGGAAAATCAATGATGCTGACTCTGGAAGGAAGTTGCACCCCTGCAAGAGGGGAATGGACACTGCAGGCCTTAGCTGGCTGCCTGAGAGCCGGGACCTCTCGGGATCTATGAATAGCTTTCACTTGAGGGCACCCAGCTGTGCTTGAGGTCCTGGGACCAGAAGAAGTGATAGACTAATAAGGACAGCCATGAGACTGGTCCAGGGGGTGACCCCCAGCCCTGAGACTGAGCTTTTCCTCCACACTACCATCAAGAACTCTAAAATAGATTGAGTTCCTATTTGAGCTCAGGGATAGAAGGGAACTGAGAAACGTCAGAGCTCCCCACCTTCCGTTCTTGCCTAATCCAGCTATGGCATTAGACATTCCAGTAATCCAGAGACACTCTTGGACTTTGCTAGGAAATAGAACTCAAGAAGAATGTCACCAGCAGCTTAGCAGGTGCCATCCCCCACATGGAGTTGCATCTGAGGACCTTCTGGGAGGACGTGTCCTTTCTGCTGAGTTTGGAAGAGAAGACCCCATTCTCTGGAGCTGGGATGGGGTAGAATCAGACATGGGGGCTCATGCTTCTATTGTGGGCAAGACTCGAGCCAGAATTTGAATGTGGAAAAGAGGCTGTGAGCAAGGAGAGAAGAAGGGCGGGAGGGGGGCTTGAAAACAAGGGGGTGGAAATACATGACCAACAAGGACTCTTTCTACTCTACAAATGGTCTGTGTTGTGTGCTCTGGGACAAGTCACATGTCCTTTCTGATCCTCAGTTTTTTGCCTTTAAGGAGAAGAGGGGAAAGCGGAGGCAGACTGAATAAGGAATAAGCATGGATTAGTGTCCTGTTGACTCTGGGCCAGACATCATGCTGGGCACCGGGAATGCAGAGATCAAAGACACCTTCCTGGGCCTCAGGAAGCTCATCACCCGGGAAGGGGACAAGTAAATAGCTCACTGTAATACTTGAGGGGCAATCAGAGGCTCATCAAGCCAAAGCTCAAGGAATAAGTAGGAGTTTCTCCCTGGAGAAAGGGAAAGGGCATCCTTGGGGAAGAAGCCACATGAGCCAGAGCAGGGAGGCATGTTTTGTTTGGTGAGCACCTAGAAGGCTCCTGTATGTATACTGGACATTTGTAGCAAAAGTTCCTTAGCCCAGTGACTGCAGGGCCCAGCAGGTGATGTACATATGTGCAGTGGACAAGTGTCTAAGACCACAGGAAGTATGGGGACTGCGGTGAAGTAGAGAACTCACACCCTGTCAAGAGAGACACTCTTCAGTTCTGGTCCAGTGCTGCCTTGTGAGAATTAGCCCAGTGTCTGATGTTTTAGGAGAAGACAAAAGTCTGGATTTTTAGGTGAAATCTTCTAATGTGTAAACATCGACTTCAATGTACTAGACAAATAAAACAGGCTAGACACGACTCTTGGCTCCTAGGTTTGCAACCTCTGGGCAATGTGGTCTCTGAGGTCCTACAGCTCTTCTTTTCTAAAAAGGCACATAGCATAGTGACTGAGAACACGCACTGTGTAGCCAGAAATATCAAGTTCAAATCTTGGCACTGGCTCTTACCAGCCAGTTCACATAGTTTATGCATGTCACTGCCTGGAGTTGTGCAGTGCACAGCTTGAGCAGCTGTATATGGTTGTCTTGTATGTAACTCTAAGCCAGGACCTTCTCCTTCCAAGCCCCAATTTCCTCACCTGTAAATCAGGGATGATTACCTATGTAACTCTGAGAGTGAAATGAACTTACTATATAGGTATATGTACTTACCTCAGTGTTGGGTATATAGTAAATATTTAAAATAGGACGTCTTCCATCTAGTCTTTCTGAGGAATCCAATTGAATCTACAGGCCCTCTGGGGAGAGGTATTCCTTTACACTGGAGAATTCTGCTGGGGATCGGAAGGAAAGACCCTCTTCTTTGGAGCTGGTCTGGAGTAGGTAAGATAGGCGAGCTCATGCTTTACCTGGCAAGACATCAGCCAGAATGGTGGGGACAAAAAAGATTTTGAGAAATCTGGGCACCAGGTTCAGGTTTTGAGAAAATTTAGTAGGAATTTATTCAGAGAAGCAGCTGGAATACATTTGGAAGTCTGTTATTTTCTTTAGGCCTCCGGTTCACTAAGGAGAAAGGAAGTATCTACTTCAGAGGGTTATGGCAGGGATCAGATAAGTTAATACAAATGATGCCCTGCCCTTACCCTCTGGCGGACTGACTGTGGCTCCCCTGCTGTGGCAGATAACCCCTCTCCCTCCCTCCAAGCCCTCTCTTCACCCCCAAAAGATCTACTATATCAAAGAGCTCCCTTGCCTCCGGCTTCTCATTGAGTTCAGCCCTGCCAGGAGGGAAAGGGAGAGTGGCGTTAGGTCTGCGTCCATGTAATTGGACGGTTGGAATTTTTGGTCCCACCCCCTCCCCCCCACTTACGGGGAGAGGAGGGAGGCTGGAGGTGAAATCAATCCCCAACGACCAATGATCGATTCAATCACGCTTATGTAACGAAGCCTCTATAAGAATCCAAAAGGACAGGGTTGGTGAACACGCAGACACTCGGGGTGAGAGGCGCACTTGGAGAAGGCATGGAAGCTCGGAGACCTTCCCACATACCTCGCCTTACGCATCTCTTCCATCTGGCTGTTCCTGAGTTGCATCCTTTGATAAGAAATGGTAATCTAGTAAGTAAAATATTTCTCTGAATTCGGTGAGCTCTGGCAAATTAACAAACCCAAGGAGGGGGTGGTAGGAACCTCTAGTCTATAGCCAGTCAGTCCAGAAGCACGGGTGGCAATCTGGTCTCGTGACTGGCATCTGAAGTGGGCGGGGGCAGCCTTGTGGGACTGAGCCCTTAACTTGTGGGATCTGGTGCTGTGTTTAGAAGATAGTCGGAATTGAGTTCAACTGAGGACACCCAGCTTGGTGGCGTTGGAAAAAAACACGTGGTTGGTAGCCATGAGAGTGTGTAGGGGTGGAGGAGTTAGGAAGGGGTGTGATTTCCCTCCCAAATCCCCATGACATTTGACACATTGGTTCTACCCTCCTTCCCCATCACCTGGTATATATCATGCTCCTTCTCATCTCTTCTCTCCCTCTCCCCTCAGAATCTTTCCCCCATCCCACCCAAAATTTCCTGTCTCCCATCTCCAGTCTCTGTGGGGTCTTAGGGCAATTTCATTCTCCTCCAGCATCTCCACAGCCAACATCAACATCACCTTGAAACATCTGAGAAGTCATTAGGTTGAGTACTGAACACATGTACTTAGTGAACAGAAAGTTCCCTCATCTGCCAAAGAGATGAGGTGGGGGGAGGGAGTTAGAAATATTTTTTTGTATATAGCAATAATAAAACACCCAGCATGGTAGGACATTGCTTAAAGTTATAATAAAATATTTATGTCAGTAATATTCCTAAGTAATCATAACAGACATTTAGATCATATTTGCAGTAGTACCAGGCAACACCCTCAAAGCTTAACCTACAATATCTTACTTAATTTTTACAGTACACCCATGGAGCAGACACTACTTCCCTGTCAAAGACCAGGAAACTGAGATTCATGGTGGCTGGATGATTTGTCAAGGCCCCACACTTACTAAGTGGTTTAACCCCTATATCTGCTAGATTCCAAAGGCAGTGCTCTGAACCACAGAAGCCAGCAAGAGGAAGTCCAACTCAAGATTCTAAGGGCTCAGTCACTCTAACAGAGAAAGATACCATTCCAAAGAGCAAGGGTAAAAGCAAAATACCCAGGAATAAACTTCGGGCAAACAGGCAAGGCCTATAGCAAGGACATGATGCGGCTTTGCTCGGCCCAACAAAGCAGGAGGTTGGGTGAAGGGACTGCAGATCACATTTCTGGGGTTGTAAGGTTGATGCTCCTCACGTTGACCCATTAATTTGTTGTAAAGCCAGTAAAAATCCCATTAGTGCCTGGGAGAAGATCTTGGCAAATTAATTAAAATTAATTTGCAAGAACAAATGCTCACGAGTAGCCAAAAAAAAATGCTCAAAAGATGGAATAAGGAGAGGAACTCACACACTCATCCATTCTTTTTTGTGGATATTTATTGAGCACCTGTTATATACCAGGTGCTGAAGATAAAGACATCATCCCTGTCCTCAAGAAGTTTACAGTCTAATGGACATTATATATACCATAGAACTAGGACCATGTAGCAGACAGAGGGAAGCAGTGAGGGCCCAAGCACAAGCTCGTGAAGGTAGGGGAGCTTAGGAAATAATAATCATAAGGATATTTACTGAATGCTTTGCATGTGCTGCAGGATTGCATCCCCTAGTCATCCTGTGAATCAGGAACCCTGATGATCCCTACTTTACACATAAAGAAACATAGCCCAGAGATATGTGACCTGTAGAAGGTCACAAGCCAATGAATGCTGGAGCAGAGCCCTGAATCCAAGTCCCTGCTCATAAGCACTAAAACATGTGATAGGATAGGACATCAAGACATCGCAGATCAGTAGGGAAAAGGTGGCTTAGTCAACCAATTGTACTGAGACAATTATTTGAGAGATTATTAACTTGATTTTAAAAACAAATTTGAATGGATTAGGTATTTAAATGTAAGGCAAACCCATAAAAGCAATAGACAAAATAAAGGGAAATGGATCAGATATTTATTTACTTTTATTTTTTAAAAGGATTTATTTGTCAGAGAGAGAGCGCGAGAGCATGCAAGTAGGGTAAGGGGCAGAGGCAGAGGGAGAAGCAGGCTCCCCGCTGAACAAGGAGCCTGATGCGGGGCTCCATCCCAGGACCCTGGGATCATGACCGGAGCCAAAGGCAGGCGCTTTACCAACTGAGCGGCCCAGGCATCCCTGGATCAGATATTTAAATGTGAGACAAAAACCATAAAAATAATAGAGACAATAAAGGGAGCGAAGGGTTTACAATGTTGAGTTGAGAAAAGCCTTTCTTAGCAGGACATGAAGGCCAATAAAGATACAAGAAAAGATCGATGGATCTAACCACATCACAATTTAAAACTTCCTTATGGCACAAGACATGGACACAAAGAACAAAGTGAGAAAGTATATTCACAGCACAGACAAAGCTTGATATACAAGGAACTCTTATAAGCCCATAAGGAAGGAAAACCACTCTCATAGAAAAACAGGCAAAGGTCATGAACAAGCAACATGGGAAAAAGAAAGAAAGGGTGCTGGGCAGGTTGCTGGCCCCACACACTGGCCCCTCAGAAGGACCTGCCTTCCCTCTGGGCTCCCGAGTCCTGTGTGCTCATTTGCTGGCCTGAGACCCGTCAGATCCCCTCGAAGATCTGAATGAAGAGATCAGTTACAGAGCTGGCGATCAGGTGGGAGAAAGTGGAGCTGAATGGTCACCTTAGGGCAAGGCCAGAGTCACTGCCACAGAGCTGAAGCCTCAAGTCAGACATTCTCATGAGGAAGGCGGCAAAGTGACAAATTGGGAACAACTAAATGTCCATCAATAGGAGATGGGCTAAAAAAAAAGTATAGTTCGTGCACATAATGGAGTATCATTTAAGAATTTAAAAGAGTCAGGTAAATCTTTATATACAGAAAAAGATGCAGAAAATTACTGGGTTTTTATTTTATAAAGAACTCTATTTTTAAATTTATGTTTATAGTGCTGTGTGTCCGTGTGTGTCAGATACAAACTGCCTGGGTTTGAATCCTGGCTCTGACATTATTAGCCATATGGCCTTGAGCAAATTACTTAACCTCAATTTCCTCATTTCTAAAGTGAGAAATAACCATTATCAGCTTCAGATGGTTGTTTTAATGAGGATGAAAATCTGTCTTATGGTAGGACCATGTTAGGAACATACTAAGTGCTCAGTAACCAGTAGCTTCTATTGTCATCATCCTCCACAGAGCAAGAAAACCAGAAAGACAGACATCATACAGTTCCTTGCCAATACTCCGAGAGAAGGGATCGGGGTGGAGAGGGCAGTAGGAATGTGACTTCCTCCACAGTCCCATTAATTCATACTCTCGTCCTAGATAGGCTTTCTTTTGGAAACTAGAAGAAAGCTGTGAGGGAGCTTTCTTCCCTAAGTGGAGGAGCTGATCAGGAAAGAAGGAGAAGAAATTGGAGCAGACGGGCCGAGAGAGAAGCAGCATCCCTTCTTGGGTCCCCAGGGAATGAGCAGTGAACGAAGTGACCAGACACTGGGGATGGAGGGTGTCACTTTTCATAGGGTAAGGTGGGGATCTCTTTCTGAAGCTGCTTGGTGTTCTTATCGAAAAAACCACCCTCTTCCATTTTTTTGTGCAAATAAATGCATAAAAAATATTTTTATGCATAGATAAAAGTCTGGAATGAGCTATAGACCAAATTATTCATAGGCTTATTGCTGGAGGAATAAGATTTCAGGAAACTCACTTAACCCATATGGTTTGAAATTTTACTACAAACTTTGTTACTTTTAGAATGGGTAAAAAAATGATAAAAATATTTCCGTTTAGAAAAAAAAAGACAAATAATATATGGTTCAAACATCAAAAACTTAATAAAATATCTTATCGTTTGTGGCAGATGCTGCTTCATGGCCAAGCCAGCACTTGCATTCCTGGCGTTCTTCTCCTTGCCTGCCTCCCACGAGGGAAACTAGAAGGGCCACACGGTCACTTGTAGCTGGGGTTGGCCGTGTGGTAGACTGGGGCGAATGAGACCAGCGTGGAAGCCTGCTGAGAGAGACAAGGATCGCTGGCTCCCTCCCCTCCCCCATTCTTCCTGCCCCCACCCCCCACCAAGCACCCATTTGGTGAGGCGTTCACCATCTTGTGAAGGTGCACCAGGCTAAGAAGGCCCTGAAGAGGGGCGTGGGACCCAGCCTGGGAACTTAAGGTTGAACTTGCATAGAAAGTGAGACCTAAGCGCAACACCAGAGCAGGTGGAGAATAGAGAGGAAAAACGTCCCAGCAGAGGAAAATTGCATCACTGTACTCTCAAAGGGCAACAAATTAGGGATGAGGTCATACTATTGCATGTTCGTGTACTTCCTCCTCGAATCAGAGTGTGTTCAGCTGTGAATCATAGAAACCCTGACTTAAGGCGGAGGGGGCTTATTCTCTTACAAGTGAAAACGTTGGCCCAGAAGCCCTGTAATATTAGGTTTTGAGTCCATTTCTTTGCAGTACTCATAGTTTTTCCCTCATGGTCACAACATGGCTGCCTCTGCTTCAGGATCAAAAGAAGGAAGTAACCGAACAAGCAGGAGAAGGTGTGTCTGTCTCTCCTGTTATACGAGGGGAAATTTTCACCATCCGCCCCCCCCCCCCAGGCAAAATTTCCCCTTCTTCTCATTGGCTGAACCAGGTCACATATCAATCTCCATCTAGAATGGAGGCTGGGACAGCCCGGTGGAAATCACTGTTGTAGACAACAGCAGTGCCCGCTGCCTGCCACCTCCACCCGCCACCTCCTCACCCCCCCAATCAGAAACGGGTTTCCCAAGTCGTCCTTGGCTGGGTCTCAGGCTCACCTTCTGACCTTCACATCCAAACTCCTTGCCGCCTGGGACTCTGATTGACCCAGCCAGGCTCCCAGGGGTTCAGCTAAGCATGATTCCAAAATCTGGCTTTTCCTTCATTCTGGGCCCTTTGCGCTCTTACTTGAGCCCCAGTTCTGGGCTGCCTGTATCAGCCAACACATCCTCCAGCTAGCTGCTCTTAGGAAATCCTTCCTTTAGGAAATGGCGAATAGCTCTTATTCTATGCACTAGTCAAGGTTCTCCAGAGAAACAGAAGCAAGAGCATGTGGATATAGACAGATATATTTTAAGGAATTGGCTCATGCCATTATGGAGGCTGGTAAGTCCAAAATCCATAGGGTGGGCTGGCTGGCTGGAGACCCAGGCTAAATGCATCATTTCCAGCTCTGGGTTCCCACAGAACATTCTCCTTTTTGCTAGTGGAGTGCACCAGGAGAGCAGACTGGCTCAAAGATGGGGCTTTGGAACCCGTCAAGTGAATTCCCCAGCTAGCTGTGCGACCTTGGAGAAAACTCTAACTTTCTGAGATTCAGCTTCCTCATCTATGAAAGAGTGATGTTGGCAGGTAATAATAATATCTACCTCACAGAGCTATGGCAAGAATTATTTGAGATGATGGATGCAAAAAATCCAGCACAGAAGATGGTGGATATTCAACAAATTGTGTTCCTTCCTAGCTTGTAAGCCAGAACTGGGGCATATATAATGTTGGAGACACTGGGGAAATAGCCAAGTCTGGGTTCTTTGGAGTAGCCGTTGTGGGGCAGGAACCAACTGCATTCACTGGGGGACTCCCAGCCCTGTGACCTTTCCAAAGCCTCTCTCAAGACTCAGAGCACAGGACGACCAAGAATTTCTACACCCCACACATCCTAATCACAGTCTCAGGTGCCCTACTGCAAAACCAGAGCCACCCCAGAGCCCAGGACAGAGATGAGAAACAGCTGATGACAAAACCCAGTGGGTTTCGCTGGAATTTTCCGCAGACCACTTCAGTAAATGTTATCGCTATGCCATGTCATTCGTTATCTTAATTGTTGCATTTTTTTTTTCAATTTTAAGCTGTCAGACTCGGCAGAGATTACTCATCCAAAGAAGCACGTTTTGGGGGGTTTTTTTTGTTTTGTTTTTTTGTTTTTCTATTTTGGTCAAATAGTGGTTTGGATTTTCTTAGAAGAAGAAGCTTCTTCTGTTTCCTTTGAAAGGTGGTTTTTATTAAGTATTCAGAGCAAGAAGAAAATTTGGGCTATCAGATCCCAAAGCCCTCTTGCAAATGATGACTTCCTACATGATCGTGTTTAGTAGTTTCCAAAGGCTTTTCAGATCTAATACAGAGCTAGAAACTTTTAGAGCTGGAAAGGGTTGCAAATGTTATCCCAGTCTGTGGGGGGACCAACCATGAATTGACTCCAGCAATAACTCCAGTACTAACTCGCTTTATAGAGTATAAGGGTATCGCTTCCCTGTTAAAATCCTTCCTCAGCTCTATTTCATTTAGGATGAAATCCACTCGCCTTACCATGGCCTTGCAGCAACACCATCCCCAAACATCTTCCCTCTCCTTCATGCACTCAGCCATGATGCACTTCTCCCTACCTTGAGGCATTTACACTTACTTACTGCTTCTCCTATGTGGAACGCTGCTCCCCATTATCGTCACGTATGCCTGGGCTCAAAAGTCATGAGCTAAGAAAATCCTTCTCCAACCATCATGAACAAAGCGCTGCCCCCAGTCACTCTCAATCACATTATCCTGCTTTGCTTTCCTTGTACCTATTATCTTTAGCTGAAATTATCTGCCTTGTTCATTGTCTTTTTCCTCCTCACATTCCCAATCCTTGCCTATCTGGTTCATTGCCGTATCCCAGAGTTAACCTGGGGCCTGAAACTTGGTAGATCCAGTTGACGTGTGTTGAATGAACGAATGAATTTAATATCCATTTCTTTTTTCATCTGAGCCTCATCTAAACTCTTTGAGGCAGACATTGCTGTTACTTTTATTTAATGGTCAAGGGAATGGGCTCAGAGATAGGAACTGATTCTCCCCCAAAGCCCCTTTCCTAATTCATTGCTTTGTTAGAAACCATCCCAAAATTTACTGACTTAAAACAACAAAGATGCATCATTTCTTTCAGTTCTGTGGGTGAGCTGAGTGGTTCTTCTGCTGGTCTTGCCTGGGCTCACCCATGTGGCCATGAGACCTGGGACAGCTGGCTGTCTCTCTGCGTGTGGCCCTTCATCCCAGATGTCTTCACAGCCTGGTGGTCTCAGAGCATTATTCCAAGACATTGAGAGCTGCAGCACCAAGGCTTCATAGAGCCCAGCCTCAGGAGCCACATAATACCACTTCCGCTGGGTTCTGTCAGTTAGAGCCAGTCATGGGGCGGCCTGGGTGGCTCAGTCAGTTAAGGTTAAGTGTCTGCCTTCAGCTCGGGTCATGATCCCAGGGTCCTGGGATCGAGCCCCACACCAGGCTCCCTGCTCGGTGGGAAGCCTGCTTCTCCCTCTCACTCTGCTCCTGCACCCCCCCCCCCCGCCCCCGCTTGTGCTCTCTCTGTCAAATAAATAAATAAAATCTTAAAAAAAAAAAAGCCAGTCACGAGGCAGGCCCAGTCTAGGGGAAGGGACCCCTCTTGCTGGGGGTGCTGCCATATTGCAGAGGACCTTGGGCCCAATTGTGGCCATCTTTGAAAATCTACCATAGCTAAGAAGTGCCGACACCAGCTTGACTGTACCTCTAACTCAGTGAGGAACACCGAGGGCTACGAGTACCCTGCAACATCAGATGACTTAGAAATCCAAATGGCCTACAACAAATTGATCTCTCGGTCACATTATGTGCCCACGCGGAGCTGGGTGGGGGTTCTGGGGCTCAATATGATGAAGCAGCCTCTCCCTGAAACGTCGCCTGAATAGAACCAGTCTCATGACAGAAGAAAGTGAAACGGCAGACACTTGCTCTCCCAGACCCTCCTGCACAGAAGTGACACAAATCACCTTCACCAACACGTCAGTGGCTAAACAGGTCACAGACATAGCATCCTTTCTCTGGGAGGGGTACCAAATATGAGTGTACCATAATCTCACCCACAGAGAGCCAATTTCCCTTTTCAGATCCTTAAAAAATTTCTTTACGGAGTCCAAATCTGTCTCATTCTATTTCTACCATTGGTCCAAGAGTTGGAGTCTCATCTCCCTCAGAGAGCCCTTCCTAGAGACAGAGGTTGCTGAAGCCTTCTCTTCTCCAGGATACACACCCCAGCCTTTCCAGCCACCCAGCCCCCAAACCTGCCGCAGCTTCCATTGCTCACAAGATCAAGTCCAAACTCACATCCCTGAGGTGTCCTTAAAGTCCACCCCACCGCACCCCAAGATGATTCCTGCTTGCTGGCCCACCAGGCAGCACTCCCTGGATGCCCCAGGCTAGCTGATGCTCTGCACTGGTCTTTTGCTGTTTCCTCCAGCCCTGCGGCCCTCCCCTCTTCTCCACTCCTATCTCAAGACAATCTTTTTTCCCCCTGACAGGGTCAATCACCTTTTTTCTAAACATTTTCATTATAGTATTTATTCATTCACTTACTCAACCAACATTTGTTGGGCATTTATTAGTATGTACCAGCTACTGTTACAGGCTCTGGGAGACACAGGGAACAATACAAACAAGGTTCCTGCTCCTTCACTGGTTACATTCTGGTGAGGTAAAGCAGACAATTAGCTTTAAAACAAAAAATTCTAGATACCGGTAAGTGTTTTCATGACAATAAAAAGGGATGATGTGAAAGGCACTGTGGCGAGAAGGTGACTGCTTTACATAAGATGATCAGGCCATGCGGCCTCTCTGACGTTTGCGCAGCCAGGAAGATACGGGGGAAGAGCAATTTCAGCAGAAGGAACCGCCAATGCAAATGGTCTGTGGTATGGCCCAGGGTGGCCCGTTCAGGGCACAAGTAGGAAGCGGCTGTGGCTGAGGCACATGGAGTGAAGCAGAATGTGGTGAGACATAAGATCAGATCACGTTGGCAGTGATAGGGGGCTTGGATTTTATCCTAACTACAACAGGAAGTCATGGGAGGGTTTTAAGCAGGGAGTACAGAGAGGCATGTTTGATTTACACTTTCTTAGAGATGACCTATGCGGCTTTGTAAATTGTAGGTGAGCAAGCATGGAGTCCCCCAGACCCGCTTGGAAGCTCTTGCTGTCGTTCTTGGATGTGTGGCCTACCACATCCTCCCCCAGAAACTGTGACCTCGGAGCTCCTGAGGACTGTGGCCTTGGTCCACATCTCAGCGCGTAGGCACAGGGCCAGGCCCATAGTGTCAGAATGGGCTTAGGGTGGTGTGTCAATCATCTTTAGCACGCCTCTGAAATGTCTGCTTCCCTGAGCCAGCATCCTTCTGCTCTCCTTTGCCAAGCTTCTGCGCAAACTCCTTTCCTCGTATCAGGCTCCCCAAGCAACTACGGGCAGCCCATCCAACCACCTGCCTCTCCTACCCCGGCCTGACTACCCCAGGCCTGGCACGACGCCCTTGGCCATCCTGTCTGCCCAGGCTCCCTCCACCCACGTCTGCAGCCTTGACATCTTGATATTTAAGAGCTAGGTTTTCCCATCTGAGCCTCCATTTTCCATACCCAAAAGCCCCTTTCCCAAGACCCTCCTCTCTACCTCTGCTCTTTCTCCATCCCTTCCTCCAGCTAGAACAAACCCTCTCTGGGGGTCTTCTGAAGTCCCCCTGATCCCAGAATTATCCAGGCTTTTCCCCGGAAACAAGTCCTGTCTCTCCTATATCCTGATTCCAGGTAGCAGGGTGCTGGGCACCCATGCTGAGGGGTGCCACCGGATCCCTGGGCCACAGCCGGGAGTCCCCTTCCACTCCTATCACCTCCCAACTGGACGCTGGGTCCCACCCAGGCAGGCCTGGGGATGGGGGGGAGTGGGTGGTGGAAATGAGGGGGGAAATGAGAGGAAGAGGGGTAGTGTGACGGAAAGAAAGAGGAAGGGGTAGCGTCAGAGCCAGAGAGAGAAGGAAAGAAGGTCTAGGAGAAAGTGGGGGAGCGTGGGGGAGAGGGACTGCGGGGAGGGAGCCGAGCGAAGGAAGAGAGAGTGTGCTGTGCACGGAGGCGGGAGGAGCGAGGGAGAGAAAGAAAGGGGAGCAGGAGAGCCCGGGAGAGGGAAGGGAGGGAGGGCGGGAGCGGCTGAGAGCGAGGAGGAGCGAGTTGGGGGCGGAGACGAGGAAGTGGGCGCGGGGCGCGGGCGGGGCGCCCGCTCCATCCCTGTCCGGAGCGGAGCCGGCGCGGGCGCAGGACGCGAGCGAGCCCGGAGCCCAAGCCGGAGCCACACCGCGCAGCAGCTCAAGGTAACGCGGCCGCCGCCTCCCCGCGGGGCCTCGGCTCGGGTGGGGTCCCCGCCGCCGTCGTGACCCCGACCCCGAGTGCGAGCTCCAGCCCCGGGGCTCGCTGACTGTGCCTGACCTTGGACGACTCTCTCCGCCTGCGAGCCTCAGTTTCCTTCTCTGTGACCCGCGGGGGTCGTGCGCGCGCCAAGGGGGCGTTGCAAGGACGGGATGCAGCCCTGGTTCGAAGCGGTGCTCTGGGCGCGGGGTCCGGGGCATTGTCCTCCCTGCCGCGTGGGGGTGGATTTGGAAAGTCCACCTGCACCGAAACAGCCCTGTTCTGACCCCGGCTCTGAGCGGTGGCGGTTTTCTAGGGCCGTTGTGTCCGCGGGAGCCTGGAGCGACGTTCTACTAAGGAAAGCCAGTAGAGGGCTGGGGGTGGGCGGGAAGGGGGCTCGCAGTTCCTCAGGGAGCCCAGGCATCTGGCCTTCATCCTCCTGGGTTGCTGCCCTATGATCAGTAGCAAGGACGGGCAGGGCTTGCCTGGACCGATTTTCTTCTGGGATGAGCTGGGCAAAGTGGCCTCGGCCGGGAATCCCGTTCGCGGACTTAAGTAATTGCAGTTGACCTTGACCATGTGAACCTCAGTTTCCAACCCCGTGAAGAGGAGCGGGGATGCTGATGGCTCTCTGAGAAGGCTCTGAGGATAGGAAGGTGGGTCAGGAAAGTACAGGTTGTGGTGTCTCCCAATGGCAGCTGTCATACCCTAACTTCAACGGCCAGAGTCCTGGTTCTCGTTGCCTCCTGGGAACTCATTGGTACATGGCAAGTCCTCTCTTGGTCTCCTTTGCCAGAAGTGGCCAGTGGCCCTGCTGGGCATGAAGCAGGCCCTGGGGAATTGGGGTGGGGAGCAGGCGCCCCTTCCACTCCAGACATGCATCCTGATGGTTCTCTGAGACGTAGAATCTGTGAGATGACCGATTCTGCCCTAAAAAACTCCTGGCGGAGTCTCTCTGAGCCTCAGTATCTTATTTGTAATGGGAAGTTATAAATTCATACTAATGAGTGCCCCGTCGCTGGAGGTTATAAAAGGCAGTGAGATAGATTACATTTATTGACATCTTTGACTGTGAGGTATGATGAGAATCGAATGGAACAAGAAAATAACATTTCTCCTGCACTTGCTTTGTGCAGGCCTGGTACTTGGTGCATTGTGTATATGGTGTGGGCTATAGTCTCCACAAGGATCCTGGGAAGCTAGTACCATTAAACCCCCAAATTACAGACAAGGCAACCAAGTCTCACAGGGGTAAATGATTTCCACATGGTCACACTGGTAGGACGTGCCTATGCTGGGGTGGGTCTCAGATCTGCCTGATTCCAAGCACTTCTGATGGTATCACACCGGCTCCACAATATGACTGTGGAAAGTGTCTAGCATGGGACCTGGCACCTGGCTGGAGCCCAGTCAACACTGGTTTCTTGTTCTACGTGTAATAGGAAGAGCTGCTATATAAAGGCTGGAGAAAGTGAGTCTGAGCCTGGCAATGGGGTTGGGTTACCTCTGCCTAGTGATTTTTCTAGGGATCTGGAAGGAAGGAAGGTCACTAGTCAACATCACATAGGAAGCAGATATCAGGCTGGCTCACCCCAGCCAGCCAACTTCTCTTCCTCTACCACCTTGTTCCAGTTAATCTCGTGTCCATTAACATTGGCCTAGGCTCCTTCTCCTTTTCGTTCTCCATCTGCTGTTGACTAACTAAACTGACTCTCCCAGCTGATGCGTCCAACAGGAAGAAAAGGCCAGCTGTGGTCCATCTCCAGCAATGTCCACAGAAGGGGAAACAGGATTAAGTCACAATCCCAAGTATTTGGCTCAACCTTGGGGAGGAAATCCCTGATGATGGGAAAATGGATGCCTAGCTATGGGAAAATGGGTGTCCCGGCAGGCTAGAGAGGTTCCTTTGCCAAAAATGTTTTAAAAGAAGGGAGGACATCTAAGTGAAATGATGGGACTATGCAGGAAGTCTCTTTCAAATGCAAAGATATTCATCAACAATCAGAGAGTGCCTAAATGTCCAGTAGGGGATCAATTAAGTAAATTATGGGACAGCCATGTGGCTACTAAGAATGGAAAGTTTTTAATGAATGAGAACATGTTTATGCATATGCATATATAGGGTATGGTCACAAATTCATGGCAAGCACTTAGAAAAAAAAACTAGAAGTTAAATAGACCAAAGACTGTTAACAATATTTGCCCGTGGGTGGCAGGAATATGGGAGATTTGTTCCCTGACTCTTTATAATTTCTGAACTTCCATATTTTATGTAATATTCTCATTAGTGGACATAGAACTGTCTGGCTTCTAGTGACAATATAACCCACCATCCCCAGCTCCTCTTGGCCAACACCCAGGACAGGGCCCACACAGGGATACTTACCAGTGACAAGGCCACCTCTATGTTGAATCCTGGAAGGCCCCTCAGAAAAAAGAAAAATAGTAAATTGTTATTGCCAGCAGTATCTGACATTTGCTGTGTTCTCGCTAACCCTACGGTGTAGGTACAAAGATAACCCATTTTACAGAGAAGAAACCAAGAGTCAGATAACTCAGGCACTTGCCCAGCATCCCACAGCAGTCAAACCCAGGCCGCCTGGATCTGGAACCTACACCCCTACTCAGGAGGGGTGGACAGATCAGTTAACTCACATTTGAGTCCTGATCACAGAAACCCTGGGGGAGGCAATGCATCTCTGCACTTGGCAGATGAGGCAATGGCTCGGTAGTGACCTCCAAAGGGCCAGGTTTTGTACTCGATGCTGGGGACCCAAAGGCACGTAAGGTGCCGTCTCTACACAGCTGTGGGGGAGAGTGGTGTGTACACAGCGTGCTCAGGGCTATGATGGGGGTTTGTTCAAAAACTGGGAAACTTTAGAGAATGAAGGATGAAGACTCCCTAGAAGAGATGCTATGGGAAATGATTCTGGAAGGATAAGCAAGAATTCACCAGCTGAGCAAAAGAGGTTAGAGCAGTGGTTCTCCCTTGGGGTCGGTTTAGTCCCCTAGGAGATTGTCGCAGCTGGGGTGGGG
The DNA here is from genome assembly GCF_009762305.2 of Zalophus californianus. Classification (NCBI taxonomy): domain Eukaryota; kingdom Metazoa; phylum Chordata; class Mammalia; order Carnivora; family Otariidae; genus Zalophus; species Zalophus californianus. Next base: position 90,390,835 of record NC_045599.1, on the reverse strand, counting down.
GGATGTGCTGACTGCTAGTGGGGTGCTGCTGAACGTCCCATGGTGCACAGCCCATGGTGCCTCCACAACAGAGAATGATCCTGTGCAAAATTTAACGGTGCAGAGTTAAGAAGGCCTGGATAAGAAGAGGGGGACATTCCTGAACAGGGATCAGCCTGTGCGAGGCATCCACACATAGTCACTATGTGCCTCCCGTGCGCTGGGCACTCTGAGCCTGTGGTTGTGCTCTTGGCTGCCTGGCCTCCTTGCTGCCACTCTGCCCCCACCAGCAACCAGAGTGGTCTTTCAAAACAAAATTGAAGCTTTATAGAGATGTAATGCACATGCCATAAAACTAGCCCATGTAAAGTCTACAAGTTGGTGGTTTTCAGTACGTTGTACAACCATTGCCACGATCTAAATCCAGATCTAATTTTCATCACCCCCAAAAGAAACTTTGTACCCATTAACTGTCATTCCCCAATCCATCCCCACTCCTACACAAGGTTGGGATGTATAGGTGTATCTATTCTGGACATTTCATATCTATGAATCATATAATATATGAGTATATGGAATAATAGATGGCCTCTTTTGTCTGGCTTATTTCACTTAGCATGTTTTCAAAGTTTATCCATGTTGTATGTAACATGTATCAATACTTCATTCCTTTATATGGCCAAAATAATATTCCAGGGCGCCTGGGTGGCTCAGTCGTTAAGCAACTGCCTTCGGCTCAGGTCATGATCCCAGGGTCCTGGGATCGAGTCCTGCGTCGGGCTCTCCACTCCGCGGGAAATCTGCTTCTCCCTCTCCCACCCCCCCCTTGTTTGTGTTCCCTCTCTCGCTGTGTCTCTCTCTGTCAAATAAATAAATAAAATCTTTAAAAAAAAACAAAAACAAAATAATATTCCATTCATGGACACACCACATTTTGTTTACCCATTCATGGGTTCATGGGCGTTTGGGTTGTTTCCATTTTTTTGGCTATTATAAATAATACTGCTATGAACATTTACGTACCGATTTTGAGGACATATATTTTCATTTCTTCTGGGAATAAACCTAGGAATAGAATTATTAAACCATATAATAATACAATGTTTAACCTTTCGAGGAACTACCAGAGTGTTTTCCAAAGCAGCTGAAACTTTTTTTTGAAGATTTATTTATTTATTTATTTGAGAGAGAGAAAGAGCACGTGCATGAGTGGGTGGAGGGACAGAGGGAGAGGGAGAGAGTCTTAAGCAGACTCTGCGCTGAGCTTGGAGCCTGATGGGGGCTTCAATCTCATGACCCTGAGATCACAACCTGAGTCAATCAAGAGTGGGATGCTTAACCGACTGCGCCACCCAGGCGCCCCAGCAGCTGAACCTTTTCCATCACCACCAGCGGTGTATGAGGATTCCAGTTTCTTCTCATCCTCACCAACCGTAATTACCCAACTTGGATTCTGTGGGTATGACGTGGTATTACTCTCATTTTGATTTGCATTCCTCTAATGGCTGATGAATTTGAACATCTTTTCAGGTGCTTGTTGGCCATTTGTATATCTTGTTTGCAGAACTGTCTGCTCAAAGTCAAAACTCCGTTGCTTTGTTCCCTTATGTACTTTAAAATGCAAACCCTACCGAGGTCTACAAGGCCCTACCTGATCATGATTGGGCCCTGCCTTCGACTGCATCTCTGCTCACTCACCCTGCTCTGACCAAAACGGCAAGCTGGTCCCCCACTAAAGTCCTCTGCACGGGCTGTTTTCCTCTGCCTGACCGTCATGTGCATCGCAGCTCTGGGGTCAGCCTCAGGGAGGCCTGTCCTGTCCCGAAAATTTCAAGGCCCTCCTCCCCAGGCCCTTGCTAGCACATCTCCCAAGGTTTCCTTTGATCTTTTTTTTTTTTTCTTTTACTATCTGATAAGATCTGGAAGAGCTGGGCTCCAGGCATGACTACACCTTTCATCACTGTGTGACCCTAGGCAAGCCACTGTCCCTCTCTGGACCCCAGCTGCTCCATCTGCAAACCAGGCAGGGGCACACTGGCTGATCTCATAGAGCCTTTCTGACTCTGTCCTTTGATGCCAGCTTCCGTGTGACAGCGCTGCCTGGCGCCGTGGCAGTGAGGGAAAGGTGGCCGGAGCCAAGTTGGTCACAGATTGGAGCAGGCAGCATGGCTGATTATCACCAGCCCCGTGGGGACGGTCTCCAGGAACATGTGGCGGCCTTGACCCCTGCCCAACTTCCAGGAATGGCAGGAAGAATCGTCAACAGCTCCAGCCAGGACTGGACGCCTCAGCCACTTTCAGCCCGGGAATCGCCCACCTTTGCTGCGAGAGTAACCTTCTAACCTCCAGACCGGCTGCCCTGGGGGAATCGGGACGGGATTCACAGAGCTGGGGGTAGAGGTGAATGGGGAGGGCAGCAGGTAGACAAAGAGTATTCCACATGGAGAAAGAGGTGTACAAAGACGCAGAGCCACAGAACCTCTGGCGTGCTCAGGGCACACAGGACAGCTAGGTTTTGCGGGAAGCGTGAGGGGCAGCGGAAGGAGGTAACAGAGGAGTCGACAGAGCTGGATCCCGCAATGGATCCCACAATGCCAAACTGCAGACTCTGGCCTTTGTCCTGGAGGCTGGGGAGCGACACAAGGATTTCAGGCAGGGGATAGAGGTGACCAGATTGTGTTTTCTAAAATGTCCTTTCCCCCAGATAAAGTGGAGACAGGTGGGGCTGACGATAGAGCCGAGACCTGGAATAGTCCAGACAGCCCTGCCCTCATCCAGGTGAGCTGGGATAAAGGTTGGAACACTGCAGCGGGAGAGAAGGGGACCAATTTAAAAGCTGTTTGGGAGGTGAAAGCACGTGAGAGGGGTGTGGGTTGAAGGAGAAAGGGGAATCTAAATAATGAACAGCCCAGGAACAGTGGATGCCAGCCTCTTGGGGTGCTGGCTACAACAGAGAAGGCACAAGGAGCTGCCATTTGAGTGTGGCACTGTCCAGCTGCCTGAGGGGTGGATGGTAGAGGCAGCAGGAGAGGGTGATCCCGACCCAGGGATCAGGATGTGCAAAGGCACTGAGGTGTGAGAATATGGAGAGTTAAAGGAAGGAGGAGACTTTCTGGCAGGCCGGTGCACAGAGGGTGTGATGGCAGGAGAAGAAAGGAAACTGAGGCTGAAGAGGGCAGGAGGGGCAGAGATACTGGCATCAGAGGGCTGTTAGAGCCCAGAGCAGCACCACTGACTGTCACTGCCTGACGCAGAGCGTTCACTCCCCACGAGAGTGCTGGTTGCTAGGGTTAGTCAGCCTCTCCCGGACTCCTTCCCACACTCCCGGGGCAGAGATAGATGGATGTCAGCGCAATTTTCAACCAGGAGGAAGGTAAGCTCCCCTGGGCAATTGGCCAATGAGTTTGATGCTGATCTGGGGCAAAATTCTCAAAGCAATCATGAAAGAGGGTGGGTGGCTAGAAAAGGGAAAAAATCTTCGGGGCTGACCTGGCTTTCTGAGAACACCAGCAACGCACCGAGCTCCTAGCCCACAGCTGGTGGAGGACTTTTGCAGGGAACCATAAGATATTAGAAAGAGAGAGAGAGAGAGAGAGAGAGAGAGAGAGAGATTGCACTGAAAAGCTTGGATATTTTATTTTATAGCCAGAAGATTTCATTTAAAATCCGGATTTCCAACTTCTCTTGGAGAATGCGGCAGTCTGGCGGCATTAGGCCCATAGTGACCACAGCGACCACCCCTCTGGCCAGGGCATGCATCCTCTTTCTGGGTCACCATGCCCACACCCCTGCAGTCTCATAGCGAGTATAGACAGTTCACACACAGCCCACCTGGCTCAGGGAGGCACGACCAGCCTCCTAGCTTTCCCTTACCCTGTGCTCCCTAAACTGGTCCTGGGAGCATCATTCTTCAGGTAGGCTCCATGGAAAAATAAGGCAGGGTGGGGGTGGGCTCTGGGACCTTATTTGGCTTGTTAGGAGCCCTGCAGTCCCCAGCCTCTCTCAGTCCCAGCACATACTGATGGGCTCTGTCAAGTGCACCATTAAGACCCTGTACTTCCAGCACAAATTCGTTTTTTTTTTAAGTAACAACTTTAACAAATGTCCACACAGCCCATTTGGGAAAATACTGCCTTTGCTAAAGGTTTATTCGATAGTTATGTTTTCTTTTTCTTTTCACTTTCTGATTAGAGAAAATATTCATGTGGTCAGAAGTACAGTATACAAAGGTGCACAGGGAGACCCTCACTCCACCCTGGCCCGCATCTGCCCAGTCCCCTGCCCAAAAGAGGGGGTCACTTCTGTTTGTTGTGATGTATCCTTCCAAATTTTCTTTATGCAAAAACATATGCACTATATAAATATATACACACACATATATATGCATGTTTTTGACATAAGAAGAGTACAGTATACACAATTCTGCATCTTTGTGTTCTTTTTAGTCACTATAGAATTAATCCTCAATGTAGAAAAGTTGGAAGGAAATTTGGAAGAAGACAGTAATAAGTCATCATACCACCATCCAAAGAAAACCACTTTTCCCATCCAGTCTGCCCTTCTAGACATAAATGTTAGTTGTTTTTCTCTCCTGTAGGTTAACAAGGGAGGAGTTCTTAATTATAATCATCTCCTAGATACAATTTCAATCTTGCTATTTTATTACTTAGAGATAAACATTTGCCCTTGTTATTTCGTAGTTTCCAGAGCACGATAGTAATAGCTATCAGGATTCCATTATGACATAATGTCTCCACCAGTCTTCTAGTTTGAAACACCTAAAAGTCATTTCTAGTGTTCACCTGCCGTAAACAACACAGTGAAACCTGCAGTTTGTTCTGTATCTGGATTGGGCTGAGTGGACATCTCCGGGAAGCCTGGCATCTAGGTCAGACACTGCAGATGGGTTGGCTCCCCAGGGCAGGGGCTCGGAGCTGAGGGTGCTGCCGGGGGATTGTAGCTAAGAAAGGGGACACGCTGAGGTCACGGAAGGAGAAGGGACAGGGCAGGACAGAGCCCAGTGGGGAGCCGGAGGAAGACGGGCTCTGGGTCAACCATTGTGCTGCGTGCTTGTGCATCACGTAGAGGGCTCACACCCACTGAACACCGACTACTGGGGCTTTGCACACCTTCACCCGTTTCTTCCTGGCAACAGCTCATCATTTCCATTCTGCCTGTTGAGGCATCTGAGGCAGAGACACCACACCATTGCTTGCAGCGGCTGCGGAGAGAAGCAGTGGGGGAGCTAGTTCTAGAAATGCCTCGCTCTTAAGCTCGCAAGCCTCTCGGCAACCCTTGTGTGGTTGGGGTTATTATCCCCATTTCACAGGAAGGGAAGTCGGGGCTCCCAGCCGAGTCTCCTGGCCAGAATCGCCTCAGGGTAAGTAGCGGAGCTGGAATTAGAAGGCACTGCAGCTGCTGGGGGGGAACTCTGTTTCACTGGGGTCTGGAGGCTGAGATGACGGTGGGCTGAGGGGCAGTCCGGGAGAAGCCTGCTAACTGAAACACCGTCCCCTCTGGCCTGGCAGGCTGCCCCGGGCTCCCCAGGAGCTGCCCCTGCACCCACACCGTCCCCGTGGAGGTGTGGCACTGTCCAGCTGCCTGAGGGGTGGATGGTAGAGGCAGCAGGAGAGGGTGATCCCGACCCAGGGATCAGGATGTGCAAAGGCACTGAGGTGTGAGAATATGGAGAGTTAAAGGAAGGAGGAGACTTTAAAGCGATTGAATTTATTGCATGTACTTGCAATGGCTCATTTCTTCTCCCCATCTGGCCAGCTGGGGTGCCTTCTCTCCCAGAAAAGGCAGGACTCCAAGTGCAGTGTCTCTGGGAGAAGAGCAGGGAATGGCCGTGGGGAAGGAAGGGGGTGACACTTGCTAGGGTGCCACCTCGCTTCTAGCCATCCCTTTGTATCACACCTCACCTTCCCAGCACTGCACGCTGCGGTATCATGCCCACGTACAGATGGGAAAACCGAGCCTCGGAGAGGTTCCTGGCTCCTTTCCGCTGCCCAGTGGTGGCTTCCTGCGTGAGCCAGATGTTTCCTCAAGGGTGGGGCAGGCAGCCCACCCTGCGGTCCCGAGGTGGACTTGGGTGGTCAGCGGCACAGATGTCGGCACGCAGCCAATCCTACAGAGAGAGGATTCTCTTCAGTTCTTCAGACCTTCCTCTCTGTGTCCAAGGGGAAGTATCAGCTTGGTGCCAGTCCATCTTAAACACCTCCCCGCGCAGGCCGGTCTGCCTTTCTGGGAAGGACAAGGCTGGCTCTTTGTGCGGTAGTAGCCACATGGAATGTAACATTGGTTAATCGCCACATTATTTTTCAGGGTGACCTATTTGAAGGAAAGTGATCCTACTGGTTATTGCAATGATAAAACAATTCCATTTGCAATAAATTCAATCGCTTTAAAGAAAAATAGTAAGTAAAAAAAACAGGACTGGTATTTTGTGGGTTTGGCAAGAACCCTGGAGGTGGTGCGTGAGTGAATGAGGTTTAAGAAATACAGGAGGTGGGGCGCCTGGGTGGCTCAGTCGGTTAAGCGTCTGCCTTGGGCTCAGGTCATGGTCCCGGGGTCCTGGGATCGAGCCCTGCATGGGGCTCCCTGCTCAGCGGGAAGCCTGCTTCTCCCTCTGCTCCCCGCTTGTGCTCTCTCTCACTATCTCTGTCTCTCTCAAATAAATAAAATCTTAAAAAAAAAAAGGAAACACAGGAGGTGGGGGACAGGGTAAGCTGTGGGGAATGAGAGACAGAGACGGCTCTGCTTGCCTCTGACCAACTGTGTGACCTCGCCTAGGCAGTTGGCCTCTCTGTGCCGCATTTGCAAAATGGGGTCAGAGTGACCTCCCCGACTGCTCCACAGCGTTCTCCTGCAGGACCCGAAATGAGGGCATGGGCACGTGGAGGGGCCATGGAAAGTGGGAGAGGACAGAGAGGATTATGTAAGATAGCCAGTGTGTGTGAATGTTCCCGGCAAATGCTAGCTGTTCACTGCCGCCGTCGTTAAGGTGACCCGGCCGGGGGCAAGACTGTCGCCTGGAGGAGCAAGTATACCTTGTCGGAAGGGCAAAACCTGGAGTGAGGCTGGGGGAAAGAAGAACAGAGACGGAGGGAGATCCCAAGTTGGCGGGGGCAGCTCCTGTGCCTGGCTCCCGGGGTGGTGGCTGGAGGTAGGGGGAGGTGATGCAGGGATGGAGATGAGGGCGGCCAGGCCGCCGATGGCAGCAGGGATGGGCAGGGTGGTGGTGGCAGTGATGGTGGCGAGGAGTCCAGTTGGAGGGCCCAAGGGCTGCTTGCTCAGAAAGAAGCAAAAACTCAGGAGAACAAGGAGCTCTGTCAAGCTGCCTGGAAAAGGGGACTTTGTTCTATGGGTCTTCAGAGCTTTAAGGAACCTACAAAAGATGTCTGCAAACTCCTACAGGCACACACACACACACACACACACACACACACACACACACACCAGATCTAAAATACAAAAAGAAAACCACAAAATTGCAAGTAATAAATGTTTAATTGGCCTTCTACAATTGTGTCACTATGACAGCTGGTCAGTGACAGCTCATTATACTAAATAGCTAAGTACACATTCTCTTTTCTTTGGAATATGCATTTATTACAACGCATTTATTATGCAGTGGGGTATGCCTCCAAAACAAAGAGTGTGTAGGGCTCTATAATGTCTTTAAATGGCAGTGACTGGCTGGCAAATCATTTCTGAGAGAGTAAGTCCCCCATCGTTGGAGGTACGCAAGGTGATTGGGGCCGACGACCTTTCAGGGATGCCGTAGAAGGGCTTCTTGGCCACGGGGTGACCACTGAATGTAGTTTCCACCCAGAACATGCCTATGTTGTTATTTTGGGAGGTTATGATTCTATCCTGCCCACCCCCTCTACACATACATGCATACATAAAGTTGTTGGAAGAAACCTTTGAGATATTCTAAGTCCATCTCCTCACTTGTCTGCTGAGGAAACTGAGGGTGTGGAACTTGATGGAGGTAACACAGCTAGTCAGGGTCATACCAGGAACTCAAACTCAGGGTCCAAATTGCCAACCCCGTGCCCTCTCCACCCCACCCCTGCCCCCTGGACGGCAGAGATTTGGGCCCCCCTGCAAACATTGGCAATCCGGGTCTCACCTCCCTCGGAAGAACCAAGACAGAATTTTCATTTGGCCCAGTCCAACTCGCTCTTCTCCAGGCCTTTCCCACACTTGCCAAGCCACTGCTGGCCGTGGACTTTGGCCAAGTCATCAAATACCATAAACCTCAATTTCCTTATCTAGAAGATGGAAATGAATAATGGAATCCACAAAATAGGGTTGTTGCAGAGATAAAATGGGATAAAGTATATGAGGTACTTAGAACATCGCTTGGCACCTTCAAAGTACCCAGTAAATGGGATATTATATTGTTATGATGGTTGTTTTCAACATGCATTTAGTCTACCTAGTCAGTATTAATTGAGCCCTCACTAAGTGCCTGTCAGGGAACAGGACAGAGTGGATCCTGGCCCTCATGGCACCCACATTCCAGTGGGGAGAGAGAAATAGGGAACAAGTAGGGAAAGCAAGAAAAATTCCAGGAGGAAAAAAAAAAATCTGTGGGAATTGGAATGGAGGGATATGATAGTGGTGAAGAAAGCTGCTTCGGGGGGTCAAGGGGGGCCCCTCTGTGACATGGACGTTTGTGCCAAGATTGGAATGTGCAGGTCAGCAGCATCAGCAGCGCACCACAAGCAGAGCCCCAAGTAGGAGCGAGGGGCATGCCCACGGCACTGGAGCGAGGTCAGGATAGCCGGGTGCCCACTGAGGCCTCGGGCGTAATGTAGGGGACCAGCGAGGTAGGGCACAGAGCCCATGGGGTCTTGTGGGCCAAGGGGAGGCGTCATGGAACAGCACTGGCAAGAGAGAAGGGAGGCCAGTGGAGAGCGGTCACAAAAGTCCAGGCAGGAGATGACGCTGTCTTAGACTAACCCCAGGATGGTGGCAGAGGCCAAGGAAAGTAGCCACATCCTAGAGACACATTTCAGAGTCCTCGGGCTTGCTGGTAGGTTGGGGGTCAAGGGTGATGCCTAAGTATTTAGCTGAGCATCTAGGTGGATGAAAGGGAGCCAGGGAGTGGAAAAGAGAATCAGAGGTCTCCCCCAGCCCCACACGTCCCAATTTTACACGCCCTTTGTGCCCACAATATCTAGAATAGGCAAATCCAAAGAGCCAGATAGCAGGTTGGTAGTTGGAAGGGACCAGGACAAGAGGGGATGGGGACTGACTGCTTAATGAGTGTGGAGTTTCTCTGTGGGGTGATGAACGTGTTTTGGAACGACAACATCATGAATGTACTGCATTGCTACTGAATTATACACTTTGAAATAGTTAACTCTCTGTTATGTGATCTTCACCTTAATTGAAACGAAAAATGAAGGAGAAATAAAGACTTTCTCAGACAAACAATAACTAAGGGAATTTGTTGTCACCAGATGTGGCTTCAGGTTCCCACATCAACCATTAGCAGAGGCCAGGCAAACAGCGTGGGGTCTCTCACTGATAAGAAGACACCTCAATGAGAACTGGTCACACAAACAGTCAGGGAATGAGCTAGACCAGATGCATGTCTTGGACACTCAGAGACTATGGAGCCAGGCCTGGTTCCAAGCCCTGCCGGCCTCTTTACTAGCTGTGCGCACTTGCAAAGTGACCTTAACCTCTCTGAACCTGAGTTTCACCATCCGTCGAACACCAATAATAATAATCTTGGCCTCACAGAGATGGTAAACTATCTGTAGGTGCTCAGCAAATAGAAGTGATCAGTGTCCAGGCTTGTGGTCCCGTGTGTGGACCTCATGTCCCCCTCAGTGCGATGCCAAGGTGATAGCATTCATCATAATAGAATGTCCACTTTGATCCCACCTCCCCACTCTGGGCTAAGGAGTCGGTGGGGCTCTCCCCAACCTGGGCCAAGCGGCCCCAAGTCCCAGACAACCTTCAGATCTGTTCACTTCTCAGCCTGTGCAGAGGGGCCCCACCAAGGGGGCTGCAACGCTTGGAACAAGACACACTTGAGGACAGAAGCAAACACAATCCCTGGCTTTGGGCCCCAGGAGGAAATGAAAGGTGGGACCAAAGCTCAGATGACTGGGATCTGGGACCTTTCTCTCTAAAGAACAGCCTCGACCAAAAGCCTTTTCCTGGCAACAGGGCTTCTTTGACCAAAAGTCCAGCCCACTGCCGGGAAGGGGTTAGAAGTCTACAACCACAAGGATAAAAGACTAGCATTAATGCTATTGCGAAGAAGGAAGTGTTTCGTGTTGCAGATGCCCAATCACACCGTCTCTTTGAAAAGCCCAAACAGTCATTTCTTTCTCCACAGGAAAAGATAAATAGGCAGTGGCCCAGTACAGACTCCGGAGTCTGACAGACCTGGATTCAAATCCTGACTTTTCCACTTAACGGTGTTGAGACTTTGGGCAAGTTCCTGAACCTGTCTGAGACTTGGTTCCTGCATTTGTAAAATGCAGAAGAGATTTCTTGCCTCAGCATGTTGTGGTAAAGTGTAAAGGAGATGATGTTTAGAGAGAAAGCCCCAGGCCCGTTGTGAAGTAAGAGTTGTATACATACTAACCAGTAATAAGAGTGTCCTCACTGGTGGTTGGCTGACTGGGATCCGGAGAGCGTGTTCCCAGATCTGCGACCAGTTTCCTGGGTAATCTTGGGCCTGGTGATTGAAGCTTCAGTGGCATTCTATTGCCTTCAGAACTAAGTCCAAACTCTTTTTTAAAAAAATTTTTTATGTAAATTCAATTCAATTAACATATACTGCATTATTGGTTTCAGAGGTAGAATTCAGTGATTCATCAGTTGCATGCAACACCCAGTGCTCTTTACATCATGTGCCCTCCTTAATGCCCATCACCCAGTGACCCTGACCCCCCACCCCCCTCCCCTCCAGCAACCCTCGCTTTGCTCCCTAGAGTTAAGAGTCTCCTATGGTTTGCCTCCCTCCCTGTTTTCGTCTTATTTTATCTTTCCCTATGTTCCGCTGTTTTGTTTCTTAAATTCCACACATGAATGAAATCATATGGTATTTGTCTTTCTCTGACTGCTAAGTCCAAACTCTTTAGCACTCCATCCCCAGCTCCAACTTCCCCTGGAGAATCAGCCAGAGAGGTTGGTGGAGGCCAGATCCTGCAGGGTATGGCAGGCATGGTCATCTTTATGCGAACAGCAGGAAAGCGTTGGAGGGGCATGGCATGACCAGTCTGACCCCCAAACCTGTGCAGTGATTGTGGGGAGAGGATGGTGCCTGAGGGCAATGAACTTGGAGTGGAGGATTTCTGATAAGGGGCTCCTGGGCTGAGCAGACCAAGTGCCAGCCCTGGCCTGGAGCCCTGACCAACCACATGGCTGGTCCTGCTCCTAGGTGTGATCTGATCACCCAGCTTCCATCCCTCTGCCAGGAAATCTCTGCCCTTCCCTTGTCCACCTGTCAAACTGTGTGGCTGTTAGGCTTTGAATCGGTGATACATACCCAAGGTAAAAAGATTCAAAAGGCATATAGTAAAAGAATTCTCATGGGGCGCCTGGGTGGCTCAGTCAGTTGAGCATCCGACTCTTAGTTTCAGCTCAGGTCATGATCTCGGGGTCCTGAGATCAAGCCCCACATCGAGCTCTGTGCTCAGCGGGGAGTCTGCATGAGATTCTCTGTCCCTCTCTCTCTCTTTCCCCCTCCTGCTCATGCTCACTCTCTCACTCCTTCTCTCTAAAATAAATGAATCTTAAACAAAAAAGTATTTCTCCCACCCATGGCTCAACCCCCAGGTCCCCAGAGGAAACAGCCCCCTTTTGGCAAGTCCCAGTACCCTTCCTGAGCAGTCACGCGTGGATGCGTGGGTACACACACGCATTTCCCCTTTTCCTATCCTACTCAGCACATGTTTGGAGACCAACCCACATGGGCCCAGACAACCTACTCAGTCTTTTTGATGGCTTCATTGCTTTGCTTTCATTTTTTCATTGCTCTGCACTTTTACACCATTTCTAGCTTTCGCTAACACAGTCAGTGCTGTGGGGAGTCACAGGACAAATTCCTAGAAACTCAACTGCTGGGTCAGGAGTCTGAGTGTTCGCAACATCCACGGGGTTTTTCAGGCTCAGTAAAGCGTGTGTGCACGCACCTGCCACCAGCCGCAGAGTCCTACCTCATTCCTCCAAGTTCCCACAGCCCTTCGTTGTCCCCACTGCAGCCGCTGTTAGCCATCCCTTGGCTGTGTCTGAACCGCCCTGTCCGCTTGGTTTATATCCCCGGCCTCACAGCTTGCACCGGGCTCCTGGCTGATGGTAACTAGGAGCCTCAGAGCTCCTAGCGCATAACAGGCAGTCAGCCTTTCCTAAGTGGAGCTGCACCTTGGCCGGCATCTATCTGTAAGTGGGAAGAAAGGACCCCGGGGGAAGACCAAGGTCGTTTCAGTTCCAACAGACTGGCTGAGCCTCGGTTACGTTTGCTCAGCACCCCATGGGGGTATGGCCACTCTGGAGCTTGCAAAGACTTGTCTTCCCTCCTTAAGGAATGAAAGTTGCCCTGCTGACAGAACTCCTGCTTCTCGGGCCCCTTTGGGACTCCTGACAAGGACAGAGTTCCTGAGGGTCTGTTGCTGGGTCTACTTTCTAATGCCCTCCTCACCAGGTACCTAGGACGTTTGCAATGGCCAATTATAAGGGGTAGGTTCAAAGAAATTATGGCTCATAAAGACAAGGAACTGCCTTTCCAGGACCCAGTGACTTCTGTCTCATAACTTATGGTGATTACAGGAGGTGGTCAGCAGGGCCCAGCTCAGGCCTACACCCACTGCCACAGCCCACCTGGTGTGGACAGCAGGGCAGGGGGCTCCTTCCTCCCTCCAGTCACATTGCCCTTCGCTCACACTCCCCCTCTACCCCTGAGGCTTCCCATGGCTCTAGGGTTAAAATCCACCATCTCCCTCCTGGTGGAGCTTTTGTGTGAGCTCTTCCCTCTTTCTGGAACCTGTTTGTCCCCCATTGTCATTGAGTTTCCATCTGTACCGATGTCTCAACTCACATATCCCTTCCTTGAGAAGCCTTTAGTAACACCTGGACCAGGTCAGCGCCCCCCCCCCCCATTATATAATCTTTGGCTCCCTATACTTCCCATTTATATATAGAACTCTTAATACAACTGTAATTAAATGAGCAATTCTACAGTGAGTTACTTAATGTTTGTCTCCCCCACTGTACCAGAAGCTTCTAGATGTGTCTGTCATGCTCACTGTTGTGTTCCAAGAGCCCAGCGCAGTGTCTGCGCCTGAAAGGCACTCAATAAATATATGGAGTGCTCATGAATGTTATTTCCTAGCTGGACAGCTTTAGACAATAATACAGATAACATTTGGGGAGAACCTGCCATGTGCCAGACCCTTACTCTGCATTTTCACATCCACCAAGTGAGGGAGGGCGTATTTATCTTACAAATTTTACAAATGAGGAAACTAAGGCTCAGGGAGGTGGCAGTAAAGTGCCCAGGCTCACAAAGCTATTAAGTGGTAGCACTGGAATTAGAGCCCAGACCTGTCCAGATTCCTTGCTTTCAGCCCCTGGGGCTCCCCTTCATTTCTCTGCATGCCGAGGTTTGCAGAATAAGGATCAAATCACCTCCTTCACAGGACTTCCTGCTGGATCACCCAGGAGGTACCTGGCACACAGGTGTTGTCTGATGAATCCCGTTTTCTTTTCCTAGTGTAAATTATTGCTTGGAAAACCAGACTCATCTGTCAGGCCCAGGGAGAAACACAATCACACAAGCCTTAACTGATCCCCCCAAACTGCGGGCTGCTTGCAGGCAGTCAGCCTTTCCTAAGTGGAGCTGCACCTTGGCCGGCATCTATCTGTAAGTGGGAAGAAAGGACCCCGGGGAAGACAAAGGTCATTTCAGTTCCGACAGACTGGCTGAGCCTAAGCTCCCTGTGGCTGGAGCTTAGTTTCTTAAACCTTGAAAGGGGAACTTCATTTCACTTCCCAGGGAAAAGGGAAAAGAAAGTGCTCGACTCAGTTTGATAAAATTTGAAAGGGAGGAGGCCTGAGCCCCTAGACTAGTGGCTTTTCTAGAAGGCCTCACCCTTCTAGTTAGCGAACAGAATCTACCACCAGTAGCATTTCTTCTGGGATTTTGTCTATGAAGACTAGTGAGAGGGAAGTTGAGGCACGAGGCAGACCTGGGTTTGCCTCTGGGCTGCGCCTGTGCTGGTGGGGCGACCCTCGACCCCCCAAGCCCCTGTGTTCTTTGTGCTGCATGGGAGAAGTGAGGAGGGAAATAACATTCTGGATCCCAGCCACCACAACTCCGTTCCTGGGGAGACACAATCTGATGGTGAATCACCAAGGACCCCTCAAGGAGGAGAGTTTTCCTGGAGCACCGAAAACCCAGGATTCTACCCAGCGCGCCCCAGAAACCCCAAGCCTGTGCCAAAGGTGGGTGCAAGTGGGAAGTAGAAGTGAGGGGATGGAGTGAGTACCTCTGGAAGCCTTCCCGGCTGAGATAGCAGAGGAGGCCAGGTCTTACAAGAAGAATGATGGCTCGCCAGCCAAGAGAAAGGAGGAGGGGCATTCCAGGCAGGAGGAACAGCATATGTGAAGGCACAGAGTCAGAATGGGCCTGGCACTTTCAAAACCAGAGGAATGAAATGTCACCTGTGCCGTGTTTCTCAAAGTGCTGTCCTAGGACACGAAAGTGCACATGGCAGGCAGGAGCTGAGACGAAAGAGAGGAGACAGAACCGGGTCACAAAGAACCTTGAGTGCCACGTCAAGGATCTAAACTTAGAGACCAACCAAAGCTAGCAATGGAAAACGGATCAGACCTCCCCCGCACAGAGCCCAGCACGGCAGGTTTAAAACCCATCAGAGAGTGCAGTGAGTGCACTTATCACGCTGGGCCAGGGCTGCTCTTGAGAGCTAATTGGCCAGCATGGCCTCACAGAGGCACGCAATGAGCAGACTCTGAGCTGGCCCCTGCTCTTTGTTATGGCTGCATCTACTAGGTGATAACGCAGGTAAAGGTCAGAAGCTTCCCCAGGGGGCAGCGGGGAGTACTGCAACCCTGAGCCAATTCTCCAGAAGGTGCCTTTTGAAAGGCTATTAAGACAAAGATGAGAAGAGGAAACAGCGGGACATGTGCAGCTGTGACATCGGTGGTTAGCCTACGGGATGGGGGGAGGAAGTAGCTGAAGGCTTTTAATGAATTTCAGGTGATTTTCACACAGAATGAGAGGTGAACAGTCAATTATCTAATCTTCACGGACAGTTGGATAAGATCTATTGTATATTTTGTTGTTTTTCAACTTTTTGTGTGTGAAAACGTTCACCATAAAATGCTGGGGAAAATAGGCCCATTTTCACATATCCATTCAGATACTAACCAGACCCATTGGATCCCAAGGGGAGTACCCGTATATTTCCAAGGTGGGGAAACCACACACACACACACACACACACACACACACACACACTCCAGGTACCCTGTACTTCTCCTGTTATATAGACAACAGAAAATGTTGGCTGGCTGTATGGATGGATGGCTGGCTAGATGGATGGGTGGATGCGTGGGTGGATGGGTGGATGGGTGGATGGGGGGTGGAGAGAGGTAGGCAAGATCCAGGCCCTGTGGGGAGGGCAAACACGGAGCCATATTAACACTGCAAGGCAGCAGGTGCCAAAGTATAACTCGGTGCAAAGTACAGGGAAGAATGCTTCTGCCTCCAGGCATTCAGGAAGGCTCCAGGGAGATGGAGGTGTTTGAGCAGGGCCTTGAAAGGAGAGTAGTCGAAGTGAACAGAGGGAAGAGCAGGGCTGCAGGCTGAGGGAGACAGCAAAGGCAAAGAGTGAGAGGGTGTGATGCGTCTGGGGGAAAAGCCGGGTTAACTGAATGGTGAAGTTAGAGGACAAGTACAGAAGTGTTTGGTGAGACCCAGCTGGAAGGATGGGTTGAAGTCTGATCCGAGCACAGGCATTAAGGATGGCTGAAGGAGTGTGAGCTGAGTGTGAATCCAGACTCTCTGACCACTTATTCGGCCTGTGACATCACTGGGCCTCTCTGAGCCTCACTCTTCCAGCCACTAGATAGAGCAGTGATTTCCCTCACTCGTGGGTTATTGTGAGGATGAGATGATGTTTCATTTAATATGCTATCTCAGCATGCCCAGGGCGATCCTACAGTAAGGATGCACCATGATCTCTCAAGCCATCCCCTGCTGCTGGACACTGGTGGGTTCCTGCTTTTTGCTGCTTGCAAACCTGCTGTCACAGACGTCCTTCATACATTTAGCCCGACAGAGGCCGTATTGCCACAGAGTAGGTTCTCAAAAGAGGGAGTGAGGCCTAAGTGACTGAGAGGGGTGTCCTTATACAATAAAGGAATTAGGGAAACTGAGCTGCTTGGTAATGTGGAGAGCGTGTGTGCCTGTGTGTACACAGAGAAGCACAGGGAAAGCAGGGAAAGCCCCCATCACACCAAACTGTCAGCAGCAGTCACCTTCCAGGCAGGAGGGCCTGGACATGTGACCACACAGTCAGCCTCTTCTGTATCCCTCAGGATACTGGGTTTACTGTAATAAGCTTGTCATTGCTTTGGAAATTTGAAAGGAAAGTTCGAGAAAGTGTTTTTATGTTGTCTGGGATGATGAAAACAGTGACAGTGATCTTGTGGTGCTGTGGCCTCTGGGGCAGTCACTCTACCCACAGGCTACAGGGTGGATGAAGCTCCATTCGAAAGCTCCCGCCTTCACGGAAGGTCACCAGAAACTCTGGGACCTGGGCTGTAAAAGAGAAACACGACAGAAGTGATTCTTCTTTGAAACTCCATGAAAAAAGGGACCACCACTGCTCTGTTCATCATTGTGCCCCCAGCACCTAGAACAGCGTTGGCCACATTGTAAGGTCTGAAAGAAATACTGGCCGAAAAGAACAGAGGGATGGAAGAGAAGGAAGGAAGAAGGGAGGGGAGGATGAATTTCAAATTATATGAGAGGCTGCCTCGTTCAGATTTGAAAACCCCAAACATTAACTAAAACATTGGTCCAGGGCCAAAATACCTACACCGGGCTGTTAAGAAACTCAGGGAAAAAAAAAATTGTTATCAGAAATAGGGAGTCTCAAAAAAGATAGCCTTGCTGCTATCTCCTCCACAGTTAATTAAATGTACCAGTGAGAACCATGCTGCTTGTGTTATTTATGTAATGAAAAGATCTTCTAAAAATAATACCCAGAGGCCCGGCTCGCAAAGCCCAGCGGCTGAACCAGCTGGAGCGGCAGAAGGTGACCAGGCGCCGTGATCCCTGCACCAACACAGTGGTTACGATTAAATGATGCTTCTCATATTCAGGTTGCAAAACCGCTCCAGGCCAAAGCCTAGGAGAGGCTTAATTCATGTCACGTGGCGATTAGCTTGCTTCTGAGAGGGATTCCACAGTCATCCTGATTTCTACAGGCTCTCAGATCCCAGTAGATTGCCTGCTAGCTGCTCTCTGGAAAACCAGGATCGGCTGGCGTGAAAGGGAATCGGCAGGGCCTTCGCTTGTCTTTCATCGATTGGAATCACAGAATATCACCAGTAGGAGGGGATCTCTGGGGTTTAACCAAGACATACTGTGTGTGCAGCCTTTCTGTTGAAGTGAGGTTTGCATTGGGACAGGTGGAAGGAAGGTAGGAAGATGGGAGGGAGGAAGGAGCTGGAAACCACCAAAATACTCGTGATGAAGGCATAATAGGATCAACCGTGGCCAGCCACCCCGTGGGCTGCTAGGCAGCCATCGGAGAGACTGAGTCAGTTCTGCGCCGGCTGACCGACCACATGTGCCGCCAAATAAGAAAAGAAAGGTTGAGAGCGATGTTTGGAGCAGGTGTGGGCAGGGCGAGCCACTGGCAGACTATGACAGCAGACTCAATCTGGCCCTCTGCCTGGTTTTGCGCAGCCCATGAGCTAAGAATAGCTTTTACATTTTTAAAGCGTTTGGAAATAGTTTTAAAGAGTTGGAAAAAACCAAAAAAGAATCCTATTTTGTGACACGTGAAAGCTATGTGAAATTCAAATTCCAGTACCCATAGTAAAGTCTCATGAGAGCCCAGACACACTCATTCATTTGCACGTCGTCCGTGTAGGTGCTTTCGGGCTACAGGGACAGAGTTGAGTCATTCCAGCAGAGACCTTGGGGGATGCAAAGCAGAAAGCACTTACTACCTGGCTCTCTGCTGAGAAAGTTGGTCAGCTCCTGCTTTATGGTACGATGACATTTTGTGAAACCAACAGTGTCAGACACTGTTCTCAGTGCCTTATCAGAGCAAAGCCATTACATTTGCTCACTTATTCACTCATTTGATCACTTATCCATCAGATGCTTAATGCCTACCTGTGGGGTCAGGCACCAGGAACCGGCAGTGAACAAGCAGACACAGCCCCTATTCTTGTGGTGTTTAGAGTCTGTGTCTAGTCCTTTCTTTCTCCTGTATAAATAGTCCCACCCTTCCAACGGTATCTCACAGGATGGCACAGTGGTCCAGCCCCTTGCATCCTGCCTCCATTCCTCCTCCCGCTGTGCATGCTGGTTGCCTCCGTCCCTCCTAAAGAGAGGCATCCAGATTGACCCTGTGCCTCCTGGTGTCTCCCAGGAAGCTCAAGGTCTAGAAGGATTCATCTCACATCGGTCATGCTCTTGGTCTGATTTCAAAGTGTTCAACACTGGGTGCTTGCATTTTCAGCTCCTGTTCGCCAGTGGTCCTAAGAGGCAGATGCAGCAGTCCCTGACCCCCATCACATGGGTGGGAGCCTCCACCAGCTATGGAGAAGGATGTGGCCACAACTCCACATGATCACTCCCGAATAAAACCAAAGCCACCTCCAGACACATGCTCCAGTGCCTCAGTCTCTATGCAAAACCTGGAGAGTAGAGACCTGCTCCAGTCGCTGGAGGAAGCTGGCTCAGCAGGGGGTGATTTGAGGACTGGAATCTGAACGAGGAGCTTTCTCCTTTTGCTCTTCTTCATTCATACTCATGCCCGATATCTCCCAGAAGACTGCTTTATTTATTTCTAGGAAAACGGTACTGGGCAGTCATTGTCACCTCCCCATGTTTGGACATTTTCTTTTGGCTCCATTGGGAGCCTAGAGCCCAGTGGTTGATATAATTGACACACTGGGAAGCTGGGCAAGAAGTGGCCAGGGCCCGCCGGCAGAGGACAGAGCTATAGGGTCCCAGGATGGGACCTAACGGCACAGCCTCTTCCTTTTGTCTGGACTCTCCCCCATGCAAGATCACTGTCAGCGTGGTCCTCACCGTCCTCATCCTCATCACCATTGCTGGCAACGTGGTGGTCTGCCTGGCTGTGGGCCTGACCCGCCGACTCCGCAGTCTGACCAACTGCTTCATTGTGTCTTTGGCTATCACCGATCTGCTCCTCGGCCTCCTGGTGCTGCCCTTCTCGGCCTTCTACCAGCTATCCTGCAAGTGGAGCTTCGGCAAGGTCTTCTGCAACATCTATACCAGCTTGGATGTGATGCTCTGCACGGCCTCCATCCTCAACCTCTTCATGATCAGCCTCGACCGGTACTGCGCTGTCACGGACCCCCTGCGCTACCCCGTGCTGGTCACCCCAGTCCGGGTGGCTGTCTCCCTTGTCTTAATTTGGGTCATCTCCATCACCCTGTCCTTCCTGTCTATCCATCTGGGGTGGAACAGTGGGAGTAAGAACAGCAGTTTCAATCACACCATCCCCAAGTGCAAAGTGCAGGTCAACTTGGTGTACGGCTTGGTGGATGGGCTGGTCACCTTCTACCTACCGCTGCTGGTCATGTGCATCACCTACTACCGCATCTTTAAGATTGCCCGGGATCAGGCCAAGAGGATCCATCACATGGGCTCCTGGAAGGCGGCTACCATTGGGGAGCACAAAGCCACAGTGACACTGGCCGCCGTGATGGGAGCCTTCATCATCTGCTGGTTCCCCTACTTTACCGTGTTTGTTTACCGGGGGCTGGTAGGGGATGATGACATCAATGAGGCCATTGAAGCCGTTGTTCTGTGGCTGGGCTATGCCAACTCGGCCCTGAACCCTATCCTGTACGCCACACTGAACAGAGACTTCCGCACGGCATACCAGCAGCTCTTCCGCTGTGGGCCTGCCAGCCACAGTGCCCAGGAGACTCCTCGGAGGGCTGGCAGCTCTCAGCTGGCCAGGAACCAAAGCCGAGAACCCATGCGGCAGGAAGAGAAGCCCCTGAAGCTGCAGGTGTGGAGTGGGACAGAGGTCACAGCCCCGAGGGGAGCCTCAGACAGGTAACTGCCCTGAATGTGTGTGTGTGTGTGTGTGTGTGTGTGTGTGTGTGTGTGTGTGCGAGACAAGCGCCCCGGGGAGGGGGTCCCAGTAATGGCGACCGTGAAGGTAGCGGCCGTTCCCCAGGTGCTGGTCGAACATTCTGTGCTGGGAAGTCTTCATGAGCACTTTGCAACCTCATGTTGTTCCATCCTCCCAACGGCTTCCCGAGGTAGACGCTTTGACTTCCATTTTTAAAGGACCACATTAAATCTCAGAGCACGTGACCAGGGCCACACAGCTGGGACCTGGACAGAGATCTCTGACTCCAGAACTTGTGGGCCCTTTATTCTAGCTACGTTGTCCTTACAATCGGGAATCCCAAGTTCAAGGCCCAACTCTGCCATTTGGTTAGTCATGTGAGGTGTTCACCCAAGCTTTCCAGGACAGCCCTCAAATGGCCAGGCACTGATGCCGCCACCCGGGGAGTAACCGCAAACCCAGCTTGGTCCACGTTCATTGAGCCCTTATGATGCACCCGCTCTTATGCTAGGGGTGCTCGGGTCAGAGGAGAAAGAGGACTGGCCAAATCGAGAAGGCAGAGCCTTGCAGGTCAGGCTAGGGGCTTAGACCTTGTACCATTGGTCTCAGGGGAAGATGGAAGGATTAGAAGCAAGGATGGAGGGAAGCCAGGCAGCTCTGTGCTTTGGAAAGAGAGCTTTGGTTCCCGGAAAGACGTGGACCAGCAGAATGAGATGGGACCATTGGTGAAGGGGCATGTGCACTGGCCCATGAGAGAGGAGAAAGGAATAGAGCAAAATCTAAGAGGCTATTAAAAAAAAGATAGGCTTGGAGAGCATTGGATGTTTGGGGTACAGGAGATGCGAGAGAGAAGATGCCCCAGGATTCTACCCCCAAGAGGTATCCAGGCTGAAAAAATAAACAGGATTGGAATGAGATGTAGATACATGCTCTGATGGCAAAGGCAATGCCGGGTATTGAGGGAAACCCCACTAGAAACCTGAGTGGCGCTGAGGAAGCTCACCCACAGCATGGAGAATACATTGATCGGTCTACGGGCACTCTAGCTGAGGAGAGGGCTGAGTGAAAGGGCGCTGGTAGAACGCCTGGCACGTGAAAGTGCTCAACAAATGTTGCTTTCCTTACTCTTCCCACAGACCATGGCTTTGCCTCCCAGAGTGCAGGTCTGTGTGACCGACGCACCCACCTACCCACCCACCCATCCATCCATCTGTTCATCCGTCCGTCTGTCCATTCATTTGCAAACCTTTATCAACTTCCCACCACATGCTGGGAACTGTGCTGAGTCCCCAGGATGCAGAAATGACATTTTGGGCATTTGTTCTGATGCACAGGCATGGAAAGTCAACTGCATAGTCCCGCTCTCAGCTCTGTTCTCCCTCCCTCCTTGGTGTGAGCAAGTCCCTGCCCCTCTTGGGCTTCTGTTTCCTCATCTCATAGCGGGTGGGGTCTGTCCTCATGCAGCCTGCCCTGCTCACCTCCCAGGGTTGCCTGATGCCCATGTGAGTCAAGAGATGTGAACAGGCTGGGACACTTGTCTCCTCTCAATAATTGAGCATCAGACTCGAGAAAAGCTTGGGCGAATGCCGCAGCCCCACACCTTCTCGGTTCTGGTCCCTGTGGAGCGTTGTGGGAGCAAAATTGCCCAGCCAGACCCCTGGGCCTCATGTCCCCTCTGGTCCTTGCAGCAGCCAGGTGTGGAGTGTCCTGCCATAGACTTGGGTCCCGGGCCCTCCACCCCTCCACTGCCAGCCTTCTGGAACAAGCCTCATTGCTCCTGCCTCCAGCTCCTAACCTTGAGACTCTCCCTCTCAAATCCATCCTCCAAACCACCGAGCAATGTCTCTCCAAAATGGAGATCTGGAGCCTTCCACATCCGGCCCTGATGGGTAAGGCCCCCTCTGACCATGTCCTTCCCCATTCCCTCCCCCATTCAGGAAGCAGCCTCGAGCACAAAGCTAAGTTAGATCACGAAGCAAACAAAGAACAAAGCACAGAGAGCAGACCCGGTAGAAGGCTGTTGACACCATTCAGTCTAGTCATGCATGCCACTTTCCGCTGCTCTTACCGGTGTGACCCCCTGGTGAAGAGGCTGCTTTCACCCCTAATCCATAGAGAAGTGTATTCAATAAGCACTTAGCAACAACAGCTGACGCTCCTTGGGCACCCACTGGGTGCCCGCTGTACACGTTGGCCATTGTTTCCATGTATAATCATTCTGTGGGCATCCTATCCCCACCCTTGGGCTGGGTGCTAAGGGTGCGAAGGGAGATAAAGCAAGCCCCCCACCCCAGGTCTCGCCACCTGTCATTACTCATGGTCTAGTTGAAGAGTAGATGGGCAGCAGCTCAGTGCAGCACATGCCAATGACTGAAACCCAGTGTGCTGGGCGCCCAGAGGAGGTGGTGCATGGCCCAGGGAGCCCATCCCAGGGAGCAGACCTCCAAGCTGAGCCTTAAATGCAGACAGGAAAAGACCTTATTCATCCAGGGTGGTACTGGACCCTTTGGACTTATGACCTCATTTCACTTTCCCCACGACCCTATGCTTGTTTAAGCTCCACTTCACAGATGGGAAAACTGAGGCTCAGAAAAGATAAATAAATTACCCAAGGGACATAAGCTAGTGAGTCAGCCAAAGCCACGTTCCAAGCAACAACAGAAATAGCAGCCCCCCTGATTGGCTGTCCTCTGGGTGCAGGGCACACTGTGGACCATGAACGCCCACCTTTTCTTCCGATCTTCACGGCCACCATGTGGCGGGGGGCGGGAGGGCGGCTATGAGGCTGAGGCCAGCTGAGAGGTTGGGCCTGCCTGGGTCACACACAGCAGCCACGAAGCCAGGGCCTTCAGAGCACGTGTCCTGTGCGGCCGTGGCCATGCTC
Organism: Zalophus californianus; assembly: GCF_009762305.2. Lineage (NCBI taxonomy): Eukaryota > Metazoa > Chordata > Mammalia > Carnivora > Otariidae > Zalophus > Zalophus californianus. The sequence continues at coordinate 90,367,621 of NC_045599.1, read as the reverse complement.
TGTCCTCCAAGACCCAGAAACAGTGAGCAGAGGGGTTGGGCAGAGGAGGATGGTGAACCAGTTGGACTGGTGGGGGCCTGGGTCGGGGGTGAAGGAGGCCACGAACAGCCAGAGGTTGATTTTCCCACTGAGACTGCCAGGGCATCAGGGCCTCATGTGGCCCTCCATGAGGTTGGCTCCCGGCTTCCCTGATGACTGATAACATGTCCTTTCTGCTTTCCGTCTGGGGACAAAAATCAGCCTTGACCTGACCGAAGGCCCTTATCCCTGCTGGGGCAGGAGGGGCGGGGCGGCGTGGAGGTGTCGCTCTGAGTGGAGAATTCTGAAGGGCCTAACTGAGCCTGCCCTTGGGGCAGGGTGGAGCTGGGTCAGGGGCATGGTGGCGCCAGCCAAGGGGAGACTCCTGGAGAGAGTGGCCCTTGTCACCTCTCTGGCCATGTGCCCTCCCCAGTGACCTCCACCGCTCCTGCTGGATATCGGCCTGCATTCATTTCCTAGGGCTGCTGTAATATTCGGTGGCCAAAAACAAGGCAGATGGATTCCCTTACAGTTTGGGAGGTCGGGAGTCTGAGACCAAGGTGCTGGCAGGGCTGGTTGCTCCTGGAGATTTCAGAGGAGACTCTCTTTCCGTGCCTTCTCCTTGCCTTTTCCGGGGGCCACCTGCTCCCCTTGGCTCATGAGCCCTTTCTCACGTCTTTCCCCTCTTGCTTCCTTTGTCACAACTCCTTCCCCCATCTGTAGCCAAATCTCCTGCCACTCTCTTAGAAGGGCTCTTGTGACTATATTTAGGGACCACCAGGATAATCCAGGATCATCGCCCCATCCCACATTCCTTAACTTAATTATAGATATGATTAAGTCCTTTTTTTTGCCACAGAAGGTAACGTGCTCAGATTCCAGCAGTGAGGATGTGGACATCTCTGGGGACTGTGTTCAGCGACCCCAAGTCCCAACGCCTTGCCTGGCATTAGAAGCCCTACCCTCCTTCTGATCTGTTTCTTGCCAACATCCCCTGACCCACACCCGCCCTCCACCCACTTCAGTCACAGCCAAAACAGACCACTCCGAGCCCAGGATCCCCAGGCCCCCAGCAAGGATTTGCTATAAGCCCAGCCCTGCTTGGGGCATAGAAGTGAGCAGATCAGAGGCTGTCCTCCCTGAGGGATGTTATTCTAGGGCAGTGCTTCTCAAAGTGTGGGCCCCCAGCCAGCTGCAGGCTTCCAGAAGCAAAGTGGTCAGCATCAGACCACATAGCCTCAAATCCAAGTAAGGATTCCAGTCTGAGCCTGTCTGACCCTAAAGTTTGGGGTCTTTCTACAGTAAAACACTGTCTGGACTTGAATTTAGTCCAGACTCAGTGCTAGTCCCATTGATACCAGATGAGGGAACTAAGATCACTGGGAAGCAAGTGACTTATCTGAGGCGCAATGCAAGCTCAGGAGGGGCTGGTGACAGACCCAGTACTTTGGACCCCTGCCCAGGGCTCTTGGGTCCCTTTTCCACACACTGGCTTGCTCTGGGTAATCTCCCAGGGCGGGGAGATAATATTCATAAGCACCTGGAGTATCAGCAGTCGCTCGTGGGCATGGCATTTCCGCATTCCTGCAGAGCGCCTGGAGGCTGGAGCCAGAGATCAGGAAAGACCCTGGGAGAAGAGGTGCAAAGGGAGCCAAGGGGCCCCCACCCCTCCAGCCAGCTTTCTCCTCAGAGGTCCCGTGGCAGCTGTCCACCCGACCCCTCCTATCTGCTCTCCTTCTGCAGCCAGAGAGCGGGTTTCCACGTGGAAGTGGGACTATGCGCCGTCCCTCCTGATGCTCCCAAGTTCTTATCCTGACCTCCCAGACCTTGTCCTCCACGCCCCCTGGCCTCAGCCCAAACTGTCTTATTCCTCTTGAGGCATTCTCTGTGTTTCAGGTCTGCACCCCCAAGGGTACGCTCCCCAAGGGCAGGCCCATGCCTGTGTTGTTCACTGCTGTATCCCTACTAGGATAGGCACAGTAATATTGTTGGATGGGGCTGGGTCAGGGGCATGGTGGCATGCATGAGTGAATATCTAGTTTTAGTTCCCCAAGAGCCCTAAGAGGTAAATAATACTGCCTCCACTTCAGAGATCAGGAAACCAAAACTCAGTGAGGGAAGTTGCAGGAACAAATGGGAGCTCAGAAATCCCTGGTTCCCCTTTCTAATTTGGACATCACAATGGGCCTCCCTCCAAATAGTGGTGTCAGGGCAGGCCTCACAATAGAACCCAACCACACGCTCTGAATCAGTCTTGGAGAGGGAAGAGGCCCCGAACAGTAACCTGGCCCCTCCCCCTGGCTGTGTTACACACCAGCCCAGAGAGTGAGGTCACTTGTGCCAAGGACACAGAAAGTGAGCTTCTGAGTGGGGGGAGGGGGGGAGTTCACAGTTCCTGACAACCCGATGCTGTCCATTAGGCCTCCACAGCATGTCATGGTTTGGCCAGAGGTTGGGGGTTCAGGAGAGTGCGGGGCTGACTTCATCTGCTGCTCCAAGCCCAGCCTCAGCAGATGAAGCTGCAGTACCCACAGGAGTGAAAGAGCCCCATGAGCCATGCACACACTCTTCCTAAGAAGGCGTGTTGCTCCGGCAGGAAGTTTCCCATAGCTTGCCTAGCTAAGAGCCCAAATTTGTTTCCCTGTATCATCTGGGTTCTAAAGTAGTCTAACCTTTTGGCACACTGATTCCAACATTTCTTGACAGCCTTTACGGTGCTTTGTGCAAAGGTGCCTGGAGCAACTCACCCCCAACGAAGGGCCCTGGCCAGCCCGCCCCCTGGCACACTGGAATCCCACTGGCCACTTTGTCACCTCTACCCTCTGTGCCTGGCCATCACACCACAAGGCTGTTGGGGTGTTCTGCTTCTGGGGTGGAACTAGGGAGCCCCAGTATGAGTCCTGCCCCACCACTGCTTAGGGGTTGGTTATTTCTGGACTCTCTATTCTGGATCCGTTGATCTATGTGTCTAATTTTATGCCAATGCCATACTGTTTTGATTACTATAGCTTAGTAGTATAGCTTGAAACCAGGGAGTGTCATACTTCCAACCTTGTTTTTCTTTCTCAAGATTGCTTTGGCTAGAGAGTCTTTTGTGCTTCCATACAAATTTTAGGGTTATTTGTTCTAGTTCTGTGAAAAAAGCCATTGGAATTCTAATACAGATTACATTGAATCTGTACCTTGCTTTGGGTAGTATGGACATTTTAACAATATTAATTCTTCCAATCCATGAGCATGGAATATCTTTCCATTTATTCATATCTTCTTCAATTTCTTTTGTTAGTATTTTATAGTTTTCAGTGTACAGGTCTTTCACCATCTTGCTTAAATTTATTCCTAGGTATTTTATTCTTTCTGATGCGATTGTTAAAGAGATTGTTTTTTTTCTTTTTTTTTAAAGATTTTATTTATTTATTTGAGAGAGAGAGCACGTGCATGCACACGCGCATGCAAGTCGGGGGAGAGGCAGAGGGAGAGGCAAAGAATCCCAAGTAGACACACATTGAGCATGGAGCCCAACTCAGGGCTTGATCGCATGACCCATGAGATCATGACCTGAGCTAAAACCAAGAGTCAGACGCTTAACTGACTGAGTCACCCAGGTGCCCCTAAATAGATTGCTTTCTTAATTTTTCTTTCTGCTACTTCATTATTACTGTATAGAAATGCAACAGATTTCTGTATATTGGTTTTATATCCTGTGACTTTACTGAATTCATTTATATCAGTTTTTTGGTGGAATCTTTCGGGTTTTCTGTATATCATTATCATGTCATCTGCAAGAAGTGACAGTTTTACTCTTCCTTTCCAATTTGAATGCCTTTAATTCTTTTTCTTGCCTATCTACTGTGGCTAGGACTTCCAATATAATGTGGAATAAAAATGACAAGAGTGGGCATCCAAGTCTTGTTCCTGACCTTAAAGGAAGAGCTTTCAGCTTTTCACTGTTGAGTATGATGTAAGCTATGGGTTTGTCATATATGGCCTTTAATATGTTGAGGTATGTTCCTCGTATACCCACTTTGTTGAGAGGTTTTTTTTATCATAAATGGATACTGAATTTTGTCACATGCTTTTTCTGCATCTATTGAGATGATCATATGACTTTTATACTTTTGTGTGTGTGTCATCATTGATTGATATGCCAATGTTGAACCATGCTTCCTTCCCTGGAATAAATCCCACTTGATCATGGTGTACGGTCCTTTTAATATATTATTAAATTGGATTTGCTAATGTTTTGTTGACAATTTTTGCATCTACATTTATCAGGGATATTAGCCTGTAATTTTCTTTTTTTGTGTAGTGTCCTGGTCTGGTTTTGGATCAGGGTAATGTTGGCCTTAACATGGGTTTGGAAGTATTCCCACCTCTTCAGTTTTTTGGAAGCATTTGAGAAGAGTAAGTATTAAATCTTTGAATGCTTGGTAGAATTCACCAGTGAAGCTGTGTGGCTTTGGACTTTTGTTTGTTGGGAGTTTTTGAGGGGCAGGGGGTAGTTTTTTGATTACTGATTCAATCTCTTTAATAATTGGTAAAGTAATTAGTCTATTCAGATTTTCTGTTTCTTCATGGTTCAGTTTTGGAAGATTGTATGTTCCTAGGAATTTATCCATTTCTTCCAGTTTGTCCAATTTGTTGGCATATAATTTTTCTTGGCAGTCTCTTATAATCCTTTGTATTTCTAGGCCATCAGTTGTAACTTCTCTTCTTCCATTTTTGATTTCACTTATTTGAGCCTTTTCCCTTTTTCTCTTGATTAGTCTAGCTAAAGGTTTGTCCATTTTGTTTATCTTTTCAAAGAACCAACTCTTATTTTCATCGATCTTTTCTATTTTTTTTTAGTCTCATTTATTTCTGTTCTGATCTTTATTATTTCCTTCCTTCTACTAACTTTGGACTTCATCTGTTCTTCTTTTTCTGGTTTCTTTAGGTGTAAGGTTAGATTATTTATTTGGGATTTTTCTTGTTTCTTGAGGTAGGCCTGTATCCCTAAGAATTTCCACCTTAAAACTGCTTTTGCTGCATCCCCCAGATTTTGGATTGTGTGTTTCCATTTTCATTTGTCTCAAGGTATTTTTTTTTTTATTTCCCCTTTGATCTCTTCATTGACCCATTGGCTGTTTAGTAACATGTTGTTTAATCTCCACATATTTGTGATTTTTCCAGTTTTCTTCTTTGTAATTAATTTCTAGTTTCATACCACTGTAGTCAGAAAAGATGCTTGATGTGATTTCAATCTTTTTCTTTTTCCTTCAAATTTTTGTTTAAATTCTAGTAGTTAAGATTTAGTGCAATATTTGTTTCAGGAGCAGAATTTAGTGATTTGTTACTTACATGCAACACCCAGCACGCATCACCACAAGCACCCTCCTTAATACCCATCACCCATTTAGCTCATCCCCCACCCACCTTCCCTCCAACCTTCAGTTTGTTCTCTATTGTTAACAGTGATTTCAATCTTCTTAAATTTATTGAGACTTGTTTTGTGGCTTAACATGTAATCTAATCTGGAGAATATTCCATATGCACTTGAAAAGCACGTATATTCTCCTGTTTGAGGACAGAATATTTCGTATATATCATTTAAGTCCATCTGGTTTAATGTGTCATTTAAGGCCAGTGTTTCCTTAATGGTTTTTTGTCTGGATGATCTATCCCCTGATGAAAGTGGGATCTTAACATCCCCTACTATTATTGTATTACTGTCAATTTCTCCCTGTAGTTCTGTTTGTATTTGTTTTATATATTTAGGTGCTCCTGTGTTGGCACATAAATATTTATAAATGTTATCATCTTGTTGGTTTGACCCCTTTATCATGATGTAACACTCTTCTTCGTCTTTTATTACAGTCTTTGCTTTAAAGTCTATTTTATTTTGGGGTGCCTGGGTGGCTCAATTGGTTAAGCGTTCAACTCTCGATGTCAGCTCGGGTCATGATCTCAAGGTCTTGAGATCAAGCCCCATATCAGGCTCCATGCTGGGTGTGTGGCCTGCTTAAGATTTTCTCTCTCTCCCTTTGCCCCTCCACCCACCGAACTCAGGCATGCATGCTCTCTCTAAGATAAAAATAAAATAAAATAAAATAAAGTCTATTTTGTCTGATATAGTTAAACCAGATTTCTTCCCATTCCCATGGAATATCTTTGTTCACTCCTTCACTTTCAGTCTGTGTGTGTACTTATATCTGAAGTGAGTCTCTTGTAAGCAGCATATATAGTTGTCTTATTTTTATCCTTTCAGCCGCTCTGTGTTTTTTGATTGGAAAATTTAGTCCCTTTACACTTAATTATTGTTATGTACTTACTGCCATTTTGTCAGATGTTTTCTGGCACATAGTTCCTCTATGTTTTTTTTTCCCCCTCTTGTTCTCTTCCTTTGTGGTTTGATGCCTTTCTTTATGGTTATGTTTAGATTCCTTTCTCATTATTTTTTGTGTATCTACTATAGGTTTTTGCTTTGTGGCTACCATGAGGTTCACATAGAACAGTGTGTGTGTATATATATATATATATATATATATATATATATATATGTCTTATTTAAGTTGATAACAACTTAAATTTGAATACATTCTAAAAACTCTATATTCCCCCCATGTTTTATGATTTTCATGTTATATTTACTTTCTTTTATTTTGGTATCCCTTAACTAATTATTAATAGCTTCAGTTAGTTTGACTGCTTTTATCTTTTAACCTTTATACTAGCTTTATAAGTGGTTAATCTATTACCTTTACTGGTGAGATTTTTACTCTTGTATGTTTTCTCATTATTAGTTAGTGCTTTTTCTTTTCAGCTTGAAGAAATCCCTTTAACATTTCATGTAAGGTCAGTTTAGTGGTGATGAATCCCTTTAGATTTTGCTTGTCTGGAAAACTCTCTTTATCTCTCCTTCAATTCCGAATGATAACCTTGCCGAGTAGAGTAATCTTGGTCAGAAGATTTTTTTCCTTTTAGCACTTTGAATATATCATGCCACTCTCTCCTAGCCTGCAAAGTTTCTGCTGAAAAAACAGTTTATGGTCTTATGTGGGTTCCCTTGTATGCAAGAAGTTGTTTTTTTCTCTTACTGCTTTTAAGATTCTCTGTTCAATTTTTGACATTTTAATTATAATGTGTCTTAGTGTTATTCTCTTTGGTTTCATCTTATTTAGAACTCTCTTGGCAGGGGCGGCTGGGTGGCTCATGGGACACCTGGGTGGCTCAGTCGGTTAAGCATCTGTCTTCAGCTCAGGTCATGATCTTGGGGTCTTGGGATCCAGTCCCACATCAGGCTCCTTGCTCAGCAGGGAGTCTGCTTCTCCCTCTCCCTCTGCCTGCTGCTCCCCCTGCTTGTACTCTCTCTCTCTGTCTGTCAAATAAATAAATAAAATCTTAAAAACAAAACAAAACAAAACTCCCTGGGCTTCCTGAACTAAGTGTTTCTGTCGCCAGGTTAGAGATGTTTCAGCCATTATTTCTTCAAATAAGTTTTCTGCCCCTTTCCTTCTTTTCCTTCTGGGACCCCTATAAAGCAAATGTTATTCTGCTTGATGTTCTTCCATAAGTCCCTTAAACTATCTTCACTTTTTAAAATTCTTTTTTCTTTTTGCTGCTCTTGGTGAGTTCCACTGCCCTGTCTTCCAGGTCACTGATCCATTCACCTGCTTCATCTGGTCTGTTGTTGGCCCCTCAAGTGTATTTTTCAGTTCCATTATTGTATTCTTCAGCTTTGTGACTTGTTTGGTACTTTCTTACATTTTCTGTTTCTTTGTTGAAGTTCTCACTGTGTCCATCCATCCTTCTCCTAAGTTCATTGAGAATCTTCATGACCATTACCTTGAAATCTTTAACAGGTAGATTACTATTTCTGTTTCATTAAAATCTTTTTCTGAGACTCTGTCTTGTTCTTTTATTTGTAACATATTCCTCTGTTTTCTCATTTTGCTTGCCTGTCTGTGTTTGTTTCTATGTATTAGTCAAAACAACTACCTCTCCCAGTCTTGAAAGAGTGGCCTTGTGTAGGAGATGAACCTTATCATTCAACCTTGCCCTAGCTCTTGTTGTCCCTCACACCTTTGTGACTCTCTGAGTAGCCTGATTTATTCTTGATAGACCTCTGTGGTTGAGGGTGTGCCAAGTCCTGCCAGTGTTCCAAAGGGAGTAATCACAGGCAGCACCTACTTTCAGTCTGATTGGAAGCCAGATCCTCAGGTAGCAGCTTTTTAAGTATGCAAATATATATAGTTCCATGGGACTGCAATTGTAAACTTTGCCAGCCTCCAGACCAGGAAATCTAGAGGTGTCCTGTGGGCAACTCTTGGAAAAATCGGGGCTTCAGGCAAATGTATAAGTTATTTTCTAAGAGATAACAGTGAGCTGTGTGAAGGCCAAGGGGAGGTTCAAAGATGCTATTTCCCTGCCTACATTCCCGCAGAGTGCCTCTATAGCCTCTAGATGTCTGGCAAACCTGAAGCCTGTCCCTCAGATTGAAGCTCCAGGACAAGGAGATAGGTCTTTTTCAGAGGCAGACTGGAGTTGAAACAGTGCCCTGGGTGTGAAACCTGCCCAGAACTGTCTTTCCAATTGTTATGGCCCCAGGGGGGCCAATAAACACAAGCACCTCAGGCCACAAGGGCCAGGGGATCAACGGTGTCCCCTGTGGGCTGCCCTCACCCACCAGCTTCAGCAAGGCTGTTGGAGAGTGTTGAGGCCAGGGCATGCCTATGGCTCTAGGGAAGCAGAGAGAGTGCTGGGGGCCAGGCGCACCCAAGGCTTTAGCAAAGCTGTGTCTGTGCATACCTACCTGTGCTAGCAAGGTAAAGGGAGAGTGCAAAAATGCTGCTCACCAGCACCTCTGTCCCCAAAGAGAGTCCCAACTGTCCTCTACCCCTCTGGTAAATGCACCTCCTCCACATATAATCCAGTCATCTCTCAAACTTCTTCCTTCCCGCTGGTCCCAGGATGGGCAAGTCTGTGCAAGAGCCCCTCAGAAGGAATAGCTCAGATCTCCATAGACCCCCCCCCCCCCCCGCCCCGGGTTTCCTGGACATAAGGCCCATTGGTTTCCAAAGCCAGATGTTTTTGGGGCCTCATCTCTTCAGTGCGGGTACCAAGGGTTGAGGTGCCCAGTGTGGGGCACAAACCCCTCTCTCCTCAGAGAGAGATTCCAGACCCACAAGATCTCTCCTTATTGTGAATTATCCCACCAGGGTTGAGGTTTTTGGTGAGATCGCATCTCCACCTCTCCTACATGTTTTGATGTGGCCCTTTTATCCCTTGTTGTGGAGGGAAATGTTCCACTACTTTTCCATTCTTTTTCAGCAGGAATTGTTCCATATGTAACTATGGGTTACAGACTGGGTATGTCCATTGGAGGAGGTGATTTCAGGGTCTTCCTATGCCACCATCTTGGACCGCCTTCAATCTTTCTTCCTTCCATGTAACAGTTTTATTGAGATATACTTTACATACCAGGCAATTCAACCATTTCAGTGTACAATTCACTGGTTTTTAGTATAGTCACAGAGTTGTGCCGCCATTACCACAACCAATTTTAGAACATTTTCACCACCCCCCAGAAGAAACCCTGTAACCTTCTGTGATCATCTCCCAAACCCTGATTCCTGCCTGCCCTCCACCAAGCAACTACTAATCTATTTTTATCCCTATAGATTTGCCTATTTTGGACATTTCATATAATATATGGTCTTTTATGCCCTGCTTTTTCACTTAGCATAATGTTGTCCAGGTTCTTTATTTCTGCTTTTTCTTCCTTTCTTTCTTCCATTCTATTTTGTGTTTTCTTTTCTTCCCTCTGTTTCTTCCTTCCTCCTCTCCTTCATCCATGGTCTGATTTCTCCTTTACCAAGCGCTTGGGCTTTATGGAAGCTTTTGGCCATTTGTAGGCCCTGGGTGGGGAGCTCTAGGCATGAGACTATGTCATGGACTCCCCAGGTGCCCATCCCTGCCTCCGGCCCAGGGACACTGTGCTCAGGCCTGCAGGGCTCACTCACACTTGTGCACAGCTGCCAGGCAGAGCAGACAGGCTACAGCAAAGAGTTAATCCTTTTCATCTTCTGTCTCTTCTGAGAGTTTGGAGAATGAGATTCTTTCCCACCCCCAGAGGGGAAGTCAGGGGAAGGAGAACAGAGACAGAGGAGGTGGGAAGCCTTTTACAGCCTTAAAAGTCACGGAGAATAAATAATGGCCTCCCGGGAGTCCCTTGAAAGGTAGAGAACTCCTCGTTAAACTCCCTGGTGATTGTCCCTTTTGAGGCCAGCTAGAGGCCCCAGCTCTGCCCAGGCCATCCCTCCCCGCCCCACCCCAGCTTCACGCAGACCCCTGCCCCTGCTTGTTCTCCACTTTCACTATCCACTCCTTCTGCTGCAGATCTGATGGGACATACTTTGGGGCTGCTTTCCCAGAGGCTGTGATGGGAAGGAAGGGGAACTGTGCATTTGGGGCCACTGCTAGTAGCTTTGTACCCATAAAAGAGTGAACATTCCAGGTGAACAAATTAGAGAAGGGCCCTTCTCTGGGGGATCCAGCCCCAGGGCGCATGGCTTGGCAAGCAGAAGGAGGCCTGGGTTTCAGCCCTGATGTCCTTGTGCAGGGATAAGGGAGGCCCTGCAGACTTTCCAGGCCCCTGGGAAATTGCATGGCATCGGGCAGGAATCAGCCAATCTTATCTGCAACGAGCCAGATAGTAAATAGTTTGGGCTTTGCAACCCATATGTTCTTTCTTGCAACTCCTCAACTCTGCCCTTAGAGTGCGAAAGCATCATAGACAGTACATAAATGAATGGGGGTGGCTGTGTTCTAATAAAACTTTATTATGGATACTGAAATGTGAATCCCGTATCATTTTCATCACTCATGAAATGTTATTCTTTTTTTTTTAAGATTTTATTTATTTATTTGACAGAGAGAGCGAGAGAGCACAAGCAGGGGAAACAGTAGAGGGATAGGGAGAAGCAGGCGCCATACCATGTGGGACTCGATCCCAGGACCCTGGGATCATGACCTGAGCTGAAGGCAGACGCTCAACCGACTGAGCCACCCGGGCACCCTGAAATGTTATTCTTCTATTTATTGCCCCCCCACACACACACCATTTCAACAGAAATAGGTAGTAGGCTAGATTTGGTCTATAAGCTGTAGTTTGCCAGCCCTTGATGTAGGGGAAAGAAATGGGTGTCAATTTCAGCCCCAGCGCTTGCTGGCTCTGTGACTTTGGGCAGGTGGCTTGTACTCTCTGAGCCTCAGCTTGCTCATCTGCAAAATGAGGATAGAAATGTCTCCCTGCGAGGATAGCAATAAGGCTAGGCATCAATTTATGCAAAACACCTAGCACAGAGTAGATGCTTAATAAATGGTAGTCTTTCTCTCTCCCATTCTTCCTTTCTTTCTTTCTTTCTTCCTTTCTTTCTTTCTTTCTTTCTTTTTCTTTCTTTCTCTCGTCTTTCCCTCTTTCTCTCCCTCTCTCCCTCCCTCTCCCCCATCCTCCCATCCCTTCCCTTTCCTTCCTTCCTTCCTTCCTTCTTTCCTTCCTTCCTTCCTCCCCTCTGTACAGAAGCAGCTGGGAAGTTCAAGGCAGGCTTTGTGAACTCATGTTGCAGAGGTGCCTCTGAATTGTTCAAGTCAGGCCCTGACCCCTGAGTCTCACATCTGTCCTCTGAAAATGAGGGATTTGGATCAGTCCCAAGGGACAATTTCAACCCAAATTATATATAAATGCTTAACAAGGGAGAGATTTTATGCCAAACCCCCAATGTGTTTGTGTCAAGAATCTTCTGGCAAGGGCGGCAAAGAACATATTTTTCATACTAATAAATCGTTCTGAGTGTGGAGGCAAATTCAGTAAAATGTGTCCTTGTCACGCCCCAAGCTGTGAGTGCAGATGGGGGTGCAAAGCAGGTGCACCACAGGGCTACCAAGAGATCCCCGCCCTGGCAGATGAGGGGCCTGAATTCCTCACCGCCCCTGCTGCCGACCCACTGTGTGGTCACGAGAAGATCACATCCCGGGGCGCCTGGGTGGCTCAGTCGGTTAAGCGACTGCCTTTGGCTCAGGTCATGGTCCTGGAGTCCCGCATCAGGCTCCCTGCTCCTTCTCCCTCTGACCCTCCCCCCCCCCATGCTCTCTCTCTCTCTCTCTCTCTCTCTCTCTCATTCTTTCTCAAATAAATAAATAAAATCTTTAAAAAGAGAGAGAGAGAGAGAAGATTACATCCCTCTCCAAGTCCCAGTTTCCTCATCTGTCAAAGAGAGCTAAGACTTCTGGAGGCTACCATGGCTCCTGACAAGCAGCAATGCGTCACAGGGCTCTCTGCTTCGGGGTGTTTGCTAAACCCATAGGGGCTGTTTGTGGCAGTGTCGGGAGACAGGGATGGGGTACGCCTGAGATACGCTGTGCATTGCAGGGTGTCCACAGCCCCTGAAGCTCTCCTGGGGTTTGTGGATCACTTACTCTCCGCCCAGAGATGGGAAGGTTGGGGGTGGGGGAGTTTGTCCCAACTGGCATAAGTGGTGGGTGGCTCAACAGCACACTGGTGGGTCTGCTGCTCCATACCAATCATGCAGAAGGTTGCAGCGTGCAGGGAGGGCCACAGGCTTGGGCAGCACAGGCCTTTGAATGAGACTCTTCCCTTCCTCATTCCAGGACTGAGCAACGTGCCATTGTCACCCAGGGACTGGCATTCGGGGTGGGCGGCAAGGCAGTCCCAATGCCCAGAGGATTCAGGAAACTTCCCCTTTCCACACTGACTTTGGAAACACAGTATTTGTAAACACAGTATTTATAAATTGTGGAAGGGGAACATTAAAATTGAAAGTCGAGGAGATACCTCATTCCCGTTGCCATCTTACACAATCCCTGAAATCATGGCTCTGTTCTCCCTTCATGTTCTTCATGAGCAGATGTGGCCTCAATATCATGGCAAAAAAGAGGTTCCAAACTTGGAGTTCTTCAGCAGGCCACATGTCTCCTGTTTTAGGGGCTGCTAAGTCTTACTGAGTCATTGATTCACTCATCCTTTACCAAGGGCCCCCTCCCCTGGGTTCTGACCCCAAAGGAGGGTAACCGGGTGGGGCCCACTCTACCGTTGGGTGGGAGGGAGGGGGACACTAATGGAGGCCCTAGAAGAGCAGGGAGGGCCCTGTACAGACACATGTGATGAGTGCCCAAACCCCGTTGCTGTGGGGGCCGGGCTGGGAGTGCAGAGAAAGCCTCCTGGAAGGAATGATGTCTCAGCTGACTCCTGAAGGACAATAGGAAGTTTCTAAGCTGAGGAGCAGAGGGCCATTCTGGACAAAGGAACAGTGTGGGGAGAGGAGTGCGCTCATAGGCCATGAGATGCTGTTTAGTGCCATGGTCTGTTGAGAGAGCGCTGAAGGCCAACCTCCCCATTTTTGCTGACTGGTTGATCTTGAGTAAGTCCTTCCCTCTCCAAAACTCTGTCCCCATCTGATGAGTGGGGCTGGTCCTTACAGTACCTCCATCCTAGGCTGGAGAAAGGAGCAAGGCTATTCATGCATGTGCCTGGGACAGCAGCTTATGGCGCAGCCCTGAGCCCCCACAGGTGTAAGATTCTTTGTTTCATTCTGCTCAGGATGCCCGTGGACCACCATTTCATGGATGGTGGAGAAGCTCTGGTCAGAGAGCTCGGTCACTTCCAGCTGGAAACACAGTGACTTTGGAAGTTGAACCAACTCAATACAAGACTCTCTCCACTACCCCCCATCTCCTTCCCTCCAGGGTAAGCTAAGTTCCCAGAGGCTGTCTGACCCCCACAGCATCCTCTACACCACAATAGACTTGTCATGCCAGTTTCTCCATCCCTGGTGTTTGTGCCATGGTTGGGCCCCGGGACACAAATGACCTGCTCCTGGGCTCTCCCTGGCACTGCTGAGGACCGACCACATTCTCTCAGGGGTTTTCACCTCTGCTGCAGGCCCCCAGCCTTCTTGGACTCCCCCAGCAGGCAGGCATCAAAGCCCGGCCACATGCTGGAGCTCGCTGTAGATCCAGGAGATTTGGGGGACCTCCTGCACCCCGTGTGGGAGCAGAAGAATTGGGGTACAGGGTTAAGCTAAAGCCTCCTCTCTGCCTTGTCTGCAGGGGCCCCTCCTTTGTCCTGGCTTCCACTAGGGATAGGGCACAAGCCCCTGTGCTTTCAGACCCTCACACTCATCCTCCAGTGACCCCCCACCTCACCTCCAGTCTGGGTTCTGACCCCAAAGGAGGGTAACCGGGTGGGGCCCACTCTACCACCTAGCTCTAGGCCTCCTGCCCCAGCCCCCAGGTCGTTCCTCCTCCTCTCTGGGTGGTGGGGGAACTGGTCACATGGGCCCTTGAACACCAAATACCCTCAGACTCTCTCACTACTGTTTCTGTTTGGGGTCTAAGAAATCATCCCTGCCTGCATCTGCAGTTGCTGCCTGAATGGTGGGGGGCAGCAATGACAATGGGGACAGGCAAGAGTGAGAAGCCACAGCAAGCCCTCGACATCTCAAAATAGTATCCCATCCTGCCCCACCTGAGACATCTCACACACCTGGCACACTGGCTTGCATTTAACAACCAACTACCTGGTGATGGTAACTAGTCACCACCACTGCTCTGGGAGCGGTTGAGCCTGGTGGAGTCAGACTGACCTTGGGCACATTACCTGACCTCTCCATGACTCAGTTTCTTTGTCTGTAAAATGGGGGCATTGCCAGGACCCACTTCAAAAGGTTGTAAGGATTAAAGGAGAGAATAAATATAAAGGTCTGAGAAGAGTGCTTGGCGCATGGGGGTTCCCCAGTGAACACTGGTCCATGGCAGTGGCAGTCTGCTGGGTGGGGGTGGGGGGAAGTGCATGAGGAGCCTCATGATTGACTGAAATGTTTCCCTATTGCCCTTGGTCTCCAGATTTTTTTGCTATTATAAGCATCCCTGTGATGAACATCTCCATGCAGAGAACATTTTGTTTCTTTCAGATTATTTCCCTAGAAACTAAATTTCTGGGAACAGAATTACTGGTAGAAGGGGAGGGACATTTTAAGCGTCTTGTCACCCTTTGCCTAGTTGTTTTCTAGACAGGCTGCTGGGCTTCCCTGCCACCAGCCACACCGGAAGTTATCACTTCCTCGAAGCCAAGTGGGGGGAGCGTCCTGGAAGGGTTGTAAGGGGCGCTGCTGGCTAGGGCAGGGCATAGATGCAAGGAGAAAGGGCCACCAGCCCTGTAGGATGGGCAGAGGGGACAGGGAAGAGTCGGGAGTCTTTGAAAGGGCTGAGAAAGAGCCATCAGAGAAGGGAGAGTCTGTCACACATCCACATCCTGAACCGTTCAGAGAAACCAGCGTGGCGGTAACAGGGAGCTGAGCCCAGGATGCAGCACCTGACAGCAGCTGACCTTGGGCATATGGCAGGCCTGCCTGAGCCTCAGCTTCCCCATCTGTAAAATGGGCATGACACTTGGCCTTCCTCACAGAATGGGATAGAATGAGTGATCAGAAATGACTTTGAGGATTGACTCGGGTGCCATGTGGTTCTTTTTCCATAAGCACCCACTGGTGTACGTGGGCAGGGGTTTTGGGGTTTTCTTCGGGTTTACCAAACGTTCTATAGTTTTAAGGAGAGGATTGGGCAAGCCATCCAGTCTCATGGGAGATTACTGGAGGGTTCGAGCAGCAGGGCAGGGGGAGCACAAGCCTGGGCGAGCTAAGTGTGATCCAAAGTGCATGGGTGATGCCCGGCCTCCCCGAGGGCCGTTTTGTGTATAGGAAGGGATCAGGGTGGGTAGGGCATCTCCAGCTTTGCAGTTGGGCCAAACGGGGCTGTCTCAAGGCTCTACCACTTACCTGCTGTGAGTCACTGGGCAAGTGACTCAAGTTCTCTGGGCCCAGACTTCGTCTGTTAGTGCTAAGAAGATAACAACTCTATCATATGTGTCCTACAGGTGCTATGAGAGTTCAGTATTGAGTGCCAGACACGTGAACACTATCATCACTTTTTTATTTGGCAATCCTAGTGCAGCCCCAGGAAATGGATGACATGGAGGCAAGGGAGGGGTTGAGTGGAAGTAGGGCTCCCCATGCCTTCACTCCTTCAAGCAACAAGCCCAGTGTGCTGTAACATACCCAGCTCCCCTTACCAGCTGTGTGACCTGAGGCAGGTTTCTCACCTCTCTGTGCCTCAGTGTTCTCCTCCATCACATGGGGAGAATCATAGCACTTACCCCATGGGTTTTGCATGTGGATTAACTGAGCTCAGACTCACAAAATGCTGAGACCCAGAGCGCAGGAGGCGCTCCGTGGATGGTGGCTATTGTTTGGTTGCTCTCAGGGCTTAGAGCACAGGCTTTGGACCAAGGTGACAAGGCAAGAACCCCATTCCTCTACCCACCAACTCTGCGACCTGGTTCAGGTCCCTTAATTCCACGAAGAGCTACTCCCTCATCCGTCAAGATGTGGGTGGTGCCCGCGTGGCAGTTCAAGTACCCCGGAAATGCTCAACATGACTGGAGACTGAGAGTCTTAAAGAGAACACCCGTGAAAAAGGCCCAGACCCATGCCCTGCAGCCTCAGCCGTCCCTGTCAGTGGGAGCACCTGTGACAAAGGGTCACACTCCCTCCCCACCAGCCACCCTATGCCAGGCCCTCACTCAGGTCCAGTCTCACTGACCCACGTAGGTGTAAGATCATGGAGAAGGGCCAGTGCAGGCCACAAGCCGAGACTCTTCCTCGGCCGATTGCTGACACTCCTTGGCTCCGTAGCCTCCAGCATTGCTCCAGGGCCTACCAGGTTACTTGCAAACTCCTCCAGCCAGCCCCTTAAATTCTGGCTATGGAACCCCGCTCTGTCTCCTCTCCCGCCACACCCTCAGGGCCCTTTTGCTCCGGATGAACTAGACCTCCCTGCTCCAGAGCACAACTCACAGCTCAGGCTGCCCCCTCTGCCCAAAGAGACATCCCCCCTGCCAATATCCCCGTTCTGTTTCCGCTTCTTACCCCAGGCCCAACTCAAAGGCCACCTGCTCCGCAGGGCTTCCCCTGATCCCCGGGGCCAGAAATGGTTCTGTGCCCACCACCGTCCATGTGGGAGCCAACAGCTATTGTTTCCTATTTGAGTTTTGTTAATGAGTGACCTAGGGGCATCACTTAATCACCCAGAGCCTCAGTTTCCTGGTCTGTGCAGTGGGACACCCGTGCTTGCCTTATAATACCACTGGGAGGGTTACCTAGAAAAAGGATGCCAAACAGCCCACTCAAGACCTAGCACGTGAGCACTCGGTAAATGCTAGTTCTTGTCAATCATTTGCTCATTCACCAGTACAATGCATGATCCCTGCTCTGTGCCAGGTCCCTCGCTTGACTGCTAGAGTGGTAGCCAACCATTCCCTCACTGAGCTCCCGTGTGGTCCCAGCCTGTGACCCTCCAGCATTCAGGGATGCGTCTCCTGGGAGGTCCCTAATCAAAATCCCTCTGATGAACCCAAGGCAGATCCTCACCATCTAGTTCCTATGTCACGAGAGAAAATTTGAAAGAGGCCAATGGTTTATGACTATTACCTCTAGATCTCAACTAAGTCCCAGGGAGTTCTGGGGTGCCCTTCTTGGATAAATTTCACCTTCTCTGGCATGAAAATGAATGCAGTGTGTGTGCAAAACTCCTGCCGGAAGCCTCTGCCCAGTTCGCTGTGATGCTTGTTGAAGGACAAAAGACCTCGCCACCACCCCTTCAAAGCTGATGCTGGTGTAGGCAAACCCTCTATGTTTGCTTCCAGAAAATCCTGAAAAGGGCATGAAAAAATTATTTCTTTCATGAGCAGAGGCCTGAAGTCTGGTCACTCCAGCATATCAGGTGGTATCAATTTGTGGGAGGAAACAAGGGTATATGAAGATGACGCTCTGAATGGCCTCTGGGTAGCTTGGTGTCCTGTAATGTCCACCTCATAGCTTATTTCAGAACAACCAGAAATTAGGCCTGGCCTGGAGAAGACAATCACCCCTGACTTTGACAAAAGCTTAAGGCAGGGGAAAGAGCCCTGGTGGGTTATGGCCGACTCCCGGGGTACGAGAGAGCCTCTTCTGCTTTCTCTTCTCCACTTCCTTTTCCCCATAAAGGAGTTTTGGTGACCCAGTTCCCAGGATGTAGGCATAGCTGACACGTGGTGGTGGCGGTTATGCCGTGTAGTTGGGCACAGCCTAGTAAGAACCTGGCTTCAGAGATCAGCCTAGACCCTCAACATAGAGTCCCTCAACCTCCATTTCTTGGGGACCCTGAGGAACAAAGCAGCCGTGACCACACCCATTACAAGAAACAAGGGAGGAGGAGGGGAAGCTTCCTCTCCCAGCCCCTTTCACTGGGCTCATCCCCATTTTACAGATGAGGCGAGGGACTTGAGAAAGAGATGGAGTTGTCTGAGATCCAACAGCAGGGGAATGAGGAAGGCTCAAACCACACTCAGGGCTCCTGGTCCCAAATCTCCTGCTTTCTCCATCCCCCCAGCACATGGCTAGTCTCAGAGGTGCTGGCTGAAATGGTCAGCGTCCCTCACTGCCCCTCCTGGGGCTCCTGTCCACAAGGTTCTTCCCGGCCTGCAGCAGGGAGATGGAGATAGAAATAAAGCCAGCATGAGTCACCAACACAGCAAAAGGGTTGCCGGAGCGGCAGGGAAGGGCTTCTGTTTCTGATGATCTGTGAATTGGGGAAGTCAGAACATGGCAGAATCACTCCTGAAACTCAGATTGATTGGGCTTTTCATTTTCACACACCTGACTGACTGAACACCTGCTAGAAACTTGGATGGTGGGGCTGAAGATGAAAGATCCAGTGCGTCCCTTTCGTCTGGGAGATAGACAAGTAAATGCATAGTTAACCCAAGGAGGTCAGTGCTTCAGCGGAAGGGCTATAGGAGCTGGGAGGGGATCAGCAATCCTGGGAAGCCTCAGAGATAGCTTCCCATGGGAGGTGATGCCTGAGCAGAACCTTGAAAGAGAAGTAGAAGTTGAGCGGCAATGAAGAACATAAAGACTCCAACAACAGGACATGTGCAAAGGCACAGATGTAAATGACAGCAGGTGCTGTGCACATGTGGTGGTTCTGTGTGGTCGTCGGTACTATATGCAATAGACGGTAATGATGAAGAGCTCTGACATTCATTACCTGTAGTCCTCACAGCAGTCCTGTGAGGTTGCTGTTATAAACTTATTTCAGAAGAGAAAACGGAGGTTCAGAGAGGGCCTGAGCAAGGCTTCCTATAGAGACAGTAGCACCGAAACTGGACCCAGACCGTGAGTGGCTGGTTAGATTTTAACACTCTCAACATGAAAAGATGGGATTCAGATTCTAGGAATATTATTAATCAGGGTACTGTTGACTGCCAAGAGCAGAAACCCAGTTAAAAGAGGCTGTTGGGTGAGGGGGGACGCCTGGGTGGCTCAGTCGGCTAAGCGTCCAACTCTTGATTTCAGCTCAGATCATGATCTCAGGGTCCTGAGATCGAAACCCACATCAGGCTCTGCACTGGGCGTGGAGCCTGCTTAAGATTCTCCCTCTTAGTTTTGGTGACCCAGTTCACACTCATGCACATGCGAGCGAGCTTGCTCTCTCAAAAAATTAATTAAAAGGGGCTGGGATTGGTGGAGGTGGGGAACTGACTCATAAAACAGAAGAAAACAAGGGTAGCCTCAAGCTTGGCTAGATCCAAATGTGCAAATATCATCAGAAATTTGTCTTTCTCCAGCTTTCAGCTCAGTTTTACAGTGTGTTGACTTCATTCTCAGAGTCTCCCTGTGGCGCCACCAGCAGCTCCAAGTCTACATCTTCCCATCTTAGCAACTCCAGTGCAAGATGTGTCCCTTTCCTACTGTTCCAACAAAAAAGTTTCAGGCTTTCATTGGTTGGGTGGGTCATGTGTTTACCTCTATACCCACCCCAGGAGCCAGGGCAAAGAATAAGAGGTCAACCCCACCTCGCTCACATGGGCAAAGAGTGAGGAGGGCTGGCTCCCAAACAATCAAAGTGCTATTACCAAGAGAAGGGGAATAGACGATGGGAAGGTGAAAATGACAGGTGTTTACCATAAGCACTTACTGTGTGGCAGACACATATTATGTGCTCTTGAGAACCCCATTAACATCCCCTGCTTCAAGATTTAGGGCTCAGAGCAGGATGGGCCATGGGGCTATGAAGGGGGTCAAGGAATATTAAACCTACTGGTATCTCTAGACTCTGTAATGTAATAGAGTCTACACAGTATTCGAATTTAGCTTAGTGTCTCATCCCAACTTGCATTTAGCATGGATGGCAAGCTAAGTAAATGAGGAGGGCTCCATGCCACTAGACTTTATTATATTAAATATGCATGTTAAAATTATTTTATAAGAGGCTAGAAATTCCACAAAGTAAGAAGGAAAGAGAATGAGGGGTGGGGAAAGGGAATCTAAAGCAAAACAAGAAAAGATAGGAAAACTTAGAAAAGGTAGGGTGAATATAAAACACAAAACCACATTGAAAAACTTAGTGAAAATATATCAGTAATCACAATATGTGTAAATGGAATAAACTGTCCAAGTAAGAAAAACAAAGGTCGTCAGATATGATTTTTTAAAAATCCAAACAAATGTTTTCACAAGAAATAGACTTAAGGAAATAAAAATGTTGAAAGTTATACTTTCAAAAATACAGTATGCTAGACAAATATTATCAAAAGGAAATTTGGGTAGCTACATTAAATCAGACAAAGTGAATCTTAAGCAAAACATTTTACTAAAGATAAAGATGGTCACCATATTTTTAAAAAGAATCTTATTTACTGGAACAATAATAATTCTAAATACATACGTACCCAATAAACTAGCTTTTAAAAATAAATGAAATAAAATTGAAAGAACTACAAAGAGAAATTAATCACAAACATCATAAACAATATTAAGAGTTTAGAGAGGATATTATTTTAGATGTTACAGAGATAGGAAAGGTAATAAAAATGCTGTAATCAATTCCATGCCCCAAACAAGGGAAAACTCAGATAAAGGGAAAAATCTCTAGTGAAACAGAACTTGTCAAAACTGACTTGCAATGAAATAGAAAACTGGAATGGTCCTGTAACCATTAAAAATAAATAAAATGAGGGGCGCCTGGGTGGCTCAGTCATTAAGCATCTGCCTTCGGCTCAGGTCATGATCTCAGGGTCCTGGGATCGAGCCCCACATCGGGCTCCCTGCTCCGCAGGAAGCCTGCTTCTCCCTCTCCCACTCCCCCTGCTTGTGTTCCCTCTCTCACCGTCTCTCTCTCTGTCAAATAAACAAATAAAATATTTTTTTAAAAAATTAAAAAAATAAAAATAAATTAAATGAATGAAACACCAGTAGTACTTGGTTTTGCAAAGGAGTTCTACCAAATATTCTAAGAATAGATCATTCCATTTCTGCACAAACTCTATCAGGGCAGAAAAAAAGGGAAACTCTCCTATTCATTTGATGAGGCCATTATTGTGTAAATTCAAAAGCAAGTATGAGAAGGGAAATGATTAAAAAAAATGGAAAACAACTCAGATGTCCATCAACAGGTGAATGGATAAATAAATCGGAGTATTTTCACATAATGGAATACTTTATAGCAGTGAAAATGAACTACAGGTACATGCATCAGCAAAGTTTAATCTCAAAAATATAGTGTTCAACAACAACAGGGCGCCTGGGTGGCTCATTTGGTTAAGCGACTGCCTTCGGCTCAGGTCATGATCCTGGAGTCCTGGGATCGAGTCCCACATTGGGCTCCCTGCTCAGCGGGGAGTCTGCTTCTCCCTCTGACCCTCTTCCCTCTCGTGCTCTCTATCTCTCATTCTGTCTCTCTCAAATAAATAAAATCTTTAAAAAAACAACAACAAAAGGTAGCTACAGAAAAAAATCGTAAAACATGGTTTTATTTATATAAAAGGAAAATCTAAATTTTAAATACTTTCAATTTGTAGTTTTAATCCTTCTTTGGATTTTTCTGTTTTTTTTTAAATGCAGAGTAAATTATAGTTATTACATAAATTAATGCTTATTACCTAAGTGATAATGATTGAGATGTATGCTGAGAGATTATGTATGCCAAAAAACACTAACTGCATTAAATAATCAAAATTTTAGTGTCTGGGGGCGCCTGGGTGGCTCAGTTGGTTAAGCGACTGCCTTCAGCTCAGGTCATGATCTCAGGGTCCTGGGATCGAGCCCCACATCGGGCTCCTTGCTCGGCGGGAAGCCTGCTTCTCCCTCTGACCCTCCT
This sequence comes from Zalophus californianus, assembly GCF_009762305.2. NCBI lineage: Eukaryota > Metazoa > Chordata > Mammalia > Carnivora > Otariidae > Zalophus > Zalophus californianus. Next base: position 90,345,352 of record NC_045599.1, on the reverse strand, counting down.
CCTGCTTGTGTTCCCTCTCTCGCTGTCTCTCTCTGTGTGTCAATTAAATAAATAAATAAAATCTTTAAAAAAAATTTTAGTATCTGAAACTGTATTAACTGATAAATAAGCCAATATTTTTCTCTTTTTTAAGATTTTTTATTTATTTGAGAGACAGAGAGAGCATGCTCAAGTGGGGAGAGGGGCGGAGGGAGAGAGAATCCTCAAGCAGACTCCCCTCTGAGTGTGGAGCCTGTCTCAGGTTGGGGCTGGATCCTGGGACCCTGAGATCATGACCTGAGCCAAAACCAAGAGTCGGATACTTAACTGACTGAGCCACCCAGGCACTCCAATAAGCTAGTATTTTTCAAGCCTCTATATGCACTCAAAATGTCAAATAGGTGGCAGGTCCTTCCAGGCATGTTAAACTTGTGTTTGCAGTTATTAAATATTATAAAAGTTGTTTTGTTTATAGGTGCAAAGTGTTGTAGAGGGTTGTTATGATCATAAAGTACAGAAGGTTGGTTGTGTTTACAGTTATAAACTGTTGTAGAAGGTTGTTTTGCTGACTATATTATTACTGGAAATAGTCAACCTCAAATAATACTCTGTGTTGTTGTATTAGACAAAAGTCTTCTTTTTTCTTTTTAAAGAGAGAGTGAGAGCAGTGGGGGAGGGGCAGAGAGAGAATGAGAGAGAGAATCCCAAGACCCTAAATCATGACCGTGAGATCATGACCTGAGCAGAAACCAAGTGTCGGATGCTTAACCAACTAAACCACCCAGGTGCCCCTGGACAAAAGTCTTGGTTGGAAGTGATAGTAACTCAGTTGGATAGCCATCGACTGCCTTTGTGCTCCTAGCTTCTCTGCCTCATAAGAAAGATGCAGTAGTCATGGGAAGGACTCTTTCTTCTGGGTTGAGTTCTGAACTCACCTCTCAAGCAGTCACTGTTGCCACATGGAGAGGTGAATCCAAAAGCATCCTCTAGGGGATGGGGCCCGATGATGCTGTGGGGATTGAATGGTTGCCAAAGGAAGGCATTTGGGGCAGAGAAATCACATTTATCCATCAAGGTTCATTTCAAGATGATTGTCATCCATGAACAGCCTTGTATCAGACAGACAATCCAGATTTAGCCCCCATTTGGAAAATGACAATATTGCTGAATTAATTGTTATTTTGTAAAAAGAATAAAGCTGTAATTTGCAGCCCCCCACCTCTGCCAAAATAATGATAAATAAATAAATAAATAAATAAATAAATAAATAAATAATTGCAGGCAGAACACCACAATATGATGTTTCAGGATACCTAAGTATTTGCTAAAACAAGTCAGGTACTGGTAAATTCTGTCCCTTAACCTGAGAGGTGGTTGGTATCCATTTTAGTATTCCTTAGTAGTCTTTAAACCATGCATATTTGACTTTTATATAATCTCTTTGGATGTATGATGGATTTCATTTAAAAATACTTAATGACGGAATCAATATGTAACAAAAAGATATGTCTGAGTAGAGGAGTTATTTGAGATATTTATCTTCGTTTTGTTAATCTCTATGTCCTGAATTTTTTATAAGGAACATGTGATATTTCCATAATAATATTATTTTAAGTCACCTGTAAGCTCTTTACAAGGGAGCTGGTTATTTCCTAGCCAAAGCCAGCTTTTCTTTGATGATGTCAGTGAAAGTCGCTTGACCAGAGCTGTGTCTGGAATGTTAACCCAAGGGTAGATACCGCCTGCCTGGTCAAATATGTACACTGCTAGCATGGAGAATGGGGCCTCTGAAGTGCCAGGGGTATAACCTTGAGGTCCAGGCGAGGGCACGTGTTCTGGGGAGGGCAGGGCTGGCCAAACCTCCAGGGAGAGCTTGGGCCACTCACAGCCTTCAGCAGTGGCTAAGCTGGAGCGTACTTATGCACTGAGCGAAGCTTTGGTGTCGGGGGCTTCTCTCATCTGTGTCTTACAAAGTCAGACGTCCAAATCCACAACCCCCATCTATCTAACAGATGCTAAAGGGAAGCTCCATGCTCTTACCTCTCTGTGTGTAGAAAGGAGGAGGAGCAGGGAGTTTGATTCCTCTGGCAGCCAGAGTACCTTAACAGATGATGGGGGGAGCTGAGGCCAGGTGTGATCTTCACCGGACATCCCAAGGAACTGCAGGGGGTCTCAGGGCAAGCAGCAGGTAGCTCCCAGCTTGAAACTGACGAGGAAAGCTACCACTCCAGCCTAGGTAGGGAAGCCAGAAAGTAGGTAGCGTTTGTGGCTTTAGACATAGCTGAAGCCAGATTTTGTCCTGCCCTGGGTCTGCAGAGACCCCAGACAGAGTCTCTAGGGACACCATGCAGTACTCAGCTTCTTCTGTTTTGGGCTAAGGGGAAGCTGGGATGGGTTGGGGACTTGGAATGGCACTCCCCAAACCACAGCCGTTTGCACATTGCCTTCCCCATCCAGTCCAGCCTGTAGTCTTCTCCCACCTGCATTATATGCACTTAAAGCTCTACACCAACTTGCTGTTTTCACTGAAATACACGAGGAAACTTTATATTGTCCCCATAAATGGAAACACAGTACCACTGGTGGAAAACAGAACCCATGAGCAGAGGTACAGTGACACCAAACAATGTCATCAAAGTTTGACCAGACCCAATTGCCTGATTAAAGCTCTGAGCCTGCTTCCTGTTCTCTGTTCTAAAGGGAGATCTGCAGGTGGTGCGTGCTGAAAACACAGGAGCGCCCCCCTGAGCCTTTCCCTCTGACTTGAAATAAAAAATGATAAAGGAGTTCTCACTTACTGAAAGTAGCTCAAGAGAAAAGCAGGTCTGCCATCCGCACCTTAGCAGGCAACAGCGCAAAGGAACTCTGTATGCCCAGAAGGGAGGGAAATCCTCTTCTTGCTAAAAATGTATGCCAAATACTTTGTTAAAAACTTTCCTACCAAGCTTTTGGCTAACTCAGTCTTCAGTGATCTATTCTTTGATCAGATGGACTCAACAGACGTTAACTGAGGAACTACTATATACCAGCCATAATTGACGGGGGCTAGCGCCTTGCCTTTGGGGAGCACACATTCTAATGGAGACAGACGCGCTCACAACTGATTTTAATGGAAGGATGAATAAATCTGTGTGTCTTCTCCCAGCCTCCCTTCAACCCATGCAAGGCGTACCGCCGACGTTCTGGAATCCTTTCACTAAGACCGAGAAGCAGCAAATATTAATTGGGCTCCTATTATGAGCCAGGCAAGGTGTGGGATACTTCTGTACCTATTTTACAATGCTTAATCCTTCCAAGAATTGGAAGGGTGGCTGTTTTTTCCTCCACTTGGGGTTCAGAGGAGTTAAGGGGCGCACGGCATGTTGGAAGCAGGCGTGAGATCTGAAAGGTGTCCCGAATGCTCCCCTCCGTGGATTGAGGGAAGAAGTCCCTGCTGCATGCGGGCCGCCCTGGTGGCCGAGGAAGGGCCCTGACACCCCCCCCCTTCCCCAGGCCGGCACAGGAGAAGCGAAGGCCGGAGGGTGGGCCCCGGGCCCACTGGCCTTGCTCTGTGGTCACCTCAGCCCTGACTGTGCTTGTGTCTCCTCAGGAAGCCAGCGCTCTCCTGCACTGTGTGCTCCAGCAAACTTCTAAGCTGCTGCAAGAGTCTGTGGGGGCTTAGGTTCCTCCAGAGACACATGAGAGGCCCCTCAGAGGAGCAACCAGGCGAGCCACTGTCCGAGGAGCCACTGAGGACACCACCCCAGGAAGCAGTGAGGACTCTGCCCTCCGAGGCTGTCTAGACCCGGCCCGGGACACAGAAGATACTGCTTCTGGTCACCAAGGTTTGACTCCTGGAGCCATTAAGGACCCAGAAGCCCCCAGAGCCACCGAAGATGCACCCTAGCCTGAGTCTAGGGACTCCCGGAGCACACAGCGGGGTGCTGGGGTCCTCAGGTCTAGTGCGGAGCAGCCTGTTCTGTGCTCAGCATCCCTAGCAGACGTTCAGAACTCTCCTGGGCCTGGGTCCGCTGAATCCCATGGGTTCAAAGCTCACGTTGGTGCTGGCCCTGAGTCATGAGCAGAGATGGCTGGACGTGGCAGATGTGTGCACAGGTGCGTGCGTGGATTTGTACACGCAGGAATGTGCAGGCCCTCTGAGCACAGCAGAGGGTGTTGCCATAGAGTTAGCCTCTCACTCTCTCACAGGTTCTGTAGGATGAAGGGAAGGAAAGGCGAGGGAAGGGAAGGGAAAGACAGGAAGGAAATTAGCCTTTCCTGAGCACCTGCCGTGTGCCAGGTACTTCATCTGCATGAGCTCGCGTAATCCTTATAACATGTGGTAAGAATCACCAACCTGCTTCACAGAGGTAGAAACTGAGGCTCCAAGAAGACTGGGGCCCGCCCCAGGGCACTCAGCTAGCACGCGTACCTGGCTCCTAGGAGGCACTCGAAAAATAGTTGTTGAGGGAAGGAAGGAACAGGAGCATGGGCAAAGAGCCAGGCCTCAAGCCCACATTCTTGACTTGACATTGCACTGCTGCTCAGGAGAGAGATCAAGGTGTTTGCTTGACTCAGCCTACCCTTCTCTTAGCGGGGCTCCGCTCCGGAGCCTGAGGGGTGCCTCCGTGCTGCAGTCCTGCCCCTCTCTGGTGCTTTTCATGAACAAGAAGTGGTGCGGAGCAGCGCCAACGGCGGGGCAGGTGAGGGGGGGGACGGGTGGTGTGCCAGAGTCAGGGAGAGATGGCCCTGGGGGGCGGGGGCCGGGGGGGAGGGAGTCGACCCCACAGCATCCTCTGCTGGATGTGTGACCTTGGGTGCATCAGTAGTGATCTCTCTGAGCAGCTCTTGACTCCTCCATCCAAGGGGGTAAGATCCCCTTTGCTATTTACAAGGTTGTTGAAGAGACCCAAGGAGGTGGGGGTGATGACACCCCGAGAAAAGAGGGTGTGCATGGACTCTCCCTGCTAACCCCGGTCCCTCCCTGAGCCCGCTCCTCCCTTGGTTCCAAGAGCCGCCGGTGGCGTCCCCCTCCGTGCGCACCCAGGCCTTCTCGGCCCTCTGGTAGCTCACTGTCCTCTCCCCGGCTGTCAGGTGTGCCTGTCCCATGAGCCTTCTCTTCTCACTGCGATTCCTCTGCCTCTGTGGCCTTGTCTGCACCCTCGTAACCGAAGTCACCAGGAGACTTATCTGTGAGGGAATTACTCCCAGGTTTGTGCCTGGAGCCCGGGCTTCCTTTGGGAGTTTTCCACCCGACCCCTCTACCTGGGTGTTTCGAAGACACCTCACTTTTAGCACATCTGCAGCCACACTCCTGACCATTTTCCTGCACCTGTTCCTCTGCCAGGTCCCCCAGGTCAGCCTTAGCTCCTCGTGGTCAGTTGTCCCAGGCCCCAGCTACACAGGTACCCACCATCTGCTTGATTCTGCCCGCACTCAGCCCCACTGCCATCTTTTGGTCAGGACAAATGAGACAGCTGCCTGACAGCTCTCCACGGTCCCCTCTGGCCTCCGACCAGCCCGCCCCCTACCCAGCAGCCACAGCTGGCTGTGCGAAACTCGGATGTGGTGACACGGCGCACGCAGGCAACCATCTTTCTCCTGGCCCCCCAGCCCTGCGTGCTCAGGCCTGACAGAGCCCTGCAGCCTCCTCCTGCCACGTCCCCCTCTGTCTCTTCACCCCAACCCTCCTGGCCTCTCCTTTCTATTTGTTTATCCTCCTGCTCCTAGCCGCCACAGGGCCACACAAAAAGCTGTTTCCATGGCGTGGAATGCTCTTCCCACCATCTGGCCATGAGAGCTCAGCTGAAATATCACTTCTTGAGGAAGTGTTCCTTGACCCACCCCATTAGGTCAGGCCTCCCACACACGCACACACCACAACTGTCCTCAGAACCCACCGCATGTTTGTAATTTACAGTCATCCGTGTGGCTCCCTCACCCTTGTCTGTCTGCCCTACTCAGGAGGTCATGGACCCTGCCTATTTCTGTTGACCTTTGTATGTCTAGTCCCTAGAAGGGTGTTTGGCACCTAGTAAGGGCTTTAAGCAGTTTATCTGCCAAAACACCTGAAGGCATGGTTTGCCCCCAATGACCCTCAGAGGTGCTCAGTCTTGGCTGGATTCCTCTGGAAGCCCCAGAATCCCCTCCTAAGCGGTTTTCCCGGGAGTCTGAGGCAGGTGGGTCTCTAAATCATGGCCAAGTAGTTGGAGGCATAAGACCCCAGTCTGGCTCGTCACAGTCTCAGCTGTTCAGGGCTCCAACCCAGCGTGCCCACACACCACCCGCCATGGCAGGGGCCTCCTTTGGGTCAGTGTCTGAGCTGCCCCCACCCTTCTGGAGTCTCCCTGGAGCCTCTGCTGGCTGCAGAAGTGGGGCACATGCTGTCTAGATGAGGGAAGCATCTGCGGTGGGCCCCCAAATCCATGTTCTGTGTTACCATCATGTTCCAATAAAGCTATCGAAACAGATGCTGCCTCGCGGTTTTATTTTTTAACTTCCTGGTGAGGACTACTCCCCAAACTTGATCATACGGTGTGTCTTGATTTAGAAAAGGAGTTATGGTAAAACACTGGGGTAAAGGCCAACTTGGCAGTTGCCTTAAAAAGTCAAGGAGTTCTCAGGGGACTATAGAAACACCACACTGGTGATGAAGGACGGGCTGGTCAGAAGGATCAGGCCTTTGTCCTGCTTACCCGGTGAGCCACGTACATGGTGGGTGCTTGGCAAGGGTTTGCAGAAAGCCATGTGCCCAGAATTGCCTGCATTAAGGAAGAGAAAAAGACATCTTCAAAATGGAAAACTTGTCAGTCGAGGAAGTCTGCAGTAGGCTAGGTGGTTGAGGAGCAAGTAAGAGGCCATCAGATCAAGAAGAGGTTCATGGATTTGAGGCCAGGAAGGAATACCAAAGGCACCAACGAAAGGGTTTGGAAGATGGAGGGAGCTGACCAGAGTCGAGATCAGCAGTGACTGTGTCCCCTGGGAGGGAAGGGAGGAGGCCAGAGGAGGCTGTGGAATCCTGAACTTTGGGCCTTGCAGCGAATGCAAAAAGGCACACCTGGATGAATGTCCACAGGAGGCAGAGAAGAGATTATGAGTCATCTCAGTCAAAGCTTATGGGAACGGACTGGCTCAAAGTGGATTTTTTTAAAAATTTTTTATTTATTTATTTCAGAGAGGGAGAGAGAGAGCATGAGCGGGGTGAAAGGCAGAGAGAGAAGCAGGCTCCCCGCTGAGCAGGGAACCCGATGCGGGACTTGATCCCAGAATACCGGGATTATGACCTGAGCCTAAGGCAGACACCCAACCGACTGAGCCACCCAGGCACCCCTCAAAGGGGATTTTAATATGGGTTTTTTCGGGGCAGAAAAGACAAAGCTGTGTTAAGGGAGACTTGGGAAAGATGAGAGTAGCAGATGGAGTCAATAGTTGGTATTAAGCAGTTCTGTGTGGTTGGAACGAAATGACAGGGAAGTGTCCCGTGAACTACAGCAGTGGGGGCGATGAATAGTGGGGCACTATGTAGGCAGCCAGCCAGGGCTGGAAGCCTGGGAATTTTTCTGGAATCCTATTCCAACCGGTGTAGATTCCACCAATAGGAAGCCGAAGAGAAGCAAAACCATTATTGCTAACTAGGCAAACAGGGGAAGGGCAGGGGAGGGAAAGAAGACCAGGGAGTCTAGAAGGGCTTACCTCAGGGAGTGGGAGCAGGTTCCCGAGGCCGCTGCATTGGGAACATGGGTAATGGGATGGCTTGGAAGGGTCTTCATCAGGAGGGGCTAAAATGATGAGGTCTGCGTTATGGAAAGATCATTCAGACTCCAGTTTGGAAAATTCAGGAATGAGGAGGTCTGTTATGGAACAATCCTTCATTCTCCAGTTGAGGGAGCAGCCCCACTGCTGGGCAGGGTGGACTGTAGCATTTTATTAGGATCTACTGCAGACTGTGGGCTCCATGCGGGGAACCCAAAGGAATGGACCCTCCCCACCCTCCAGAGAGACTGGCCTGTACCAAAATTACCAGGGAATCATGCAAAGAATGGGACACGGGGGGCAATGCTGGGGTGGCCAAGGAGCGGGGTGTGGAGTGTGGGAGGACGTGGCCACGGCAGCCGTGACCTTCTGAAGGGATGCATTCCCGGGGCATGCTGGGGCTGCGCTGAAACTCAGAAGTGTGGCGGGTGGGAGGGAGTGCTCAGTAGCCCGGATTGAGGGAATCCATTTGGAGTCTCATTTCAGCTAAGTAGCCAGCAATTCACCTTTGTTGACCCAACTCCATCTGGGGCTTGGAGGGCGAATTTATCATCTTCACTGTCCATTTGAGGGAGCTCTTCCCAGGCCACCCAAACAGGAAATGATAGCCAAGGACATACATCTCTCAGAATTCCAAGTATTCCAGTGATAATTCAGGAGGCTTCAATGGTCACTAACAGCTTGGAGGGTGACTGGGAGAAGCTCCCCCACACCCAGCCAGCAGCTCTAAGGTGTTCATAATTTGTTATTTTTGGAGATCATTGCAGATGTTGGTGCCATGTCCCCGACCTCCCCACTCGGGGTCACACAACACAACATGGTTTCTCTCATGCCTTGAGATGCCACTGTACAAGCCCGAGCACCAGTCCGGCTGGACCAGAGCCCTCACTTGCCGGGGCCTGGACAGGGCTCTGTGTGCCTAGTAGTCCTGGCAGGATGACCAAGGAAACAGAGCCCCAGAAGGACCAGCAGCCTGGGCTGTGTGCCTCACAGATGACCCTATCCTTTGCTTTCAACTGGCATTTATGAGCCCCTTCCTGTGCCCAAACATGATGTCAGCCCCTCCACAGACACCAGCTCATTTCTTCCACCAGTCAGCCCTGGCAGGTAGAGGCTCACATCCCCACCAGCTGGGGCCTGAAGAGGAACACAAAGTGCCCAGAGTTAAAAACCTAAGTATGTGACACAGCTGAGGTTCCAATTCAGACCCGCTTGTCTTCAAAATTGTAACACTACAGAGAAAGCCAGAGTCCCTTTGACGGCCACTCCCCGTGCTTTCCCCTAGCACTTCTCCTTGAGAAACCACTGCTACCCAGTTGGCTGCGCGGTGTTAGGTTCCGTTTTGTTTGCCTCTCAACACAAACGTTATGCTCTACTTTACAAACTGAATTCAGCAATGCGTCTTCAAGGTTCAACCACATTAACCCATAAAGGGCTCCTCCATTATTGTTAACCATCAGAGAGTGTGCCATGGTGTCCCCCTAGCCAGGAATATTTGAGTCATTTTAATTTGTAGCTGTGTAAACAATACTATGTTGATCGTCTGACAATATTTCCTTGTGCACATATGCAAGTGGGTTTTGGTGGTGGTGGTGGTGGTGGTGGTGGTGGTGTATGAATGTGTTTAGCATACCGACAGGTGTAATTCTGGAAATGGAGTATACACGTTGCCCAGTAGCCCTTCAGAGAGGCACAGATCATCCAAGCTCCCACCAACAACCCTCGGAGGTGGAGGGCCTGGCTCCCTACAGCCCCACCCACCTGGGTCTTTTCTATCATGCGCTGTGGCTTCTTTCATCCGCTAGAAGTTAGAATACTCCCCCTAGAGATACCTTACCTCCAGCGAGTGCAGGACAGGATATTTAACTAGAAGAAATTCCCAGAACTTTCCTTGGGCTCACCCCAGGCTTTCTATGAGCTCTACCAAATCTTGCTTTCCTCCTGTGGGTCTCCATGGAGGAAGCCAGCCTTCCCAAGTCACACAGCTGGTGAGAGACTGTATCAGCTCACAATGGCCACAGTAGTGCTCATAACAAGCATGCCCAAACTCTCCCAGAAAATGACAGTAAACATTTATTTAGCTCAGGAATCTGTAGGCTGGGTAATCTAGGATGGGTTCTGCTGAGTAGTTTAGCTTTGTTCCACATGCCTGCCATCCTCTCTTGGGACCAGTAGGCCCACCTGGGCATGTTCTTGTCATGGAAATGGCAGGGACACACAAGACAGCAAGCCCAGCAGCACAAGTGCATTTCAAGTTCCCAAGCATCTTGTCTACAAACACATTAGCCAAAGCAAGTCCCATGGCCAAGTCATGGAGAGAGAGAGTAAATTTACTCCTCCCATGGAATTGAGGTAGAGGTGGAGGTGAGTGTTACTAGATGACCACCAAATCCACCGCAGCAGCAGAGCCTAGATAGGAGCTGAAATCAGCCCAACTCCAGAGCTCTGCAGAGCCAGGGCCTTTCAGATGGAGGAGACATGGGTCTCCTAGTGCCTGGCAATTCCTGGGAGCTCTCTAAGCTTCCCTACTCCCTAGTAATACAGTTGCTTCCAGTCTCTTACACACCCTATGTTCATTCTCTACCCTGGCCTGCAACAGTATGTCTAAGACTCAAATCTGGGCCCTGGCACTGACTTCCAAAAGTCATGCCCCAACAGGGAAGAGAGAGGGAAGCCTCACATACCCTGAGCTCAATCTAGGATGCAAGATCCAAGTCAGGGCTGCCCTGGGCACCCAATGTCTCATAGAGATTTAGGGACAGAGTTCATTCTGATTTTACTCCAGACTCTTCTCCCAGGGAAACAGCATGCCTCTGATCTGGGGGGCTGAGCCAGACAAGGCAATGGGAGTGACAGACACAGTCCTCTCTGACCCTCACTTTCTCATCCATGAAATGGTGGTACTGGGGACATTTTTCTTTATGCTATTTATAACCTAACTGCTTTTTCAAGAGAACGTCCCTTTATTGATAAATGGGTCCCCTTTGTTCTGTTGAGCACCTAGTTGAATCTGAAAATGCATTTATCTGCATAACAGTGGGGAAAAAATTTGGAGTTCCTGAGGCACAGTCTGGGGTGGCAGATGGTGAAAAGAAGCTATGGGAAAAGAGGAAAAAAACAAGAGCCACTAAAATGGGGACAGGGCGATGTTAATCAGGCACCTTCCCAAATGACATTTTGAGGAAAGGGGAATGCCTAGTGTTCATTTTATAGCTGTACACATTGACGTGATGCAAACCATTCTCCATCTCTCTTCCTACAAAAGAAATCTCCAGGGAAGTTCACTGCACTCATGCATATTTTGTGTGAGTGGCTTTTGGGGAGAATTTAGGAAGGGAGTGGAGTTTCACATCTGGGTCCACAAAAAACATAATGGAAGGGGTCCCAGAGGAAGCAGGTGCCCGGAGCAGAGGAGAATTTGAGAATCCGAGCCCTTTGGGAAGGCACCAGAGTCTCCGGGAAGGCTGTAGACTTCCTTGGGGTGGGGGGGGGGGTATCAAAACAACCTTGTCCAGATCTCAAGGGATCAGGAGGGCCCCAGATGTCATTTTGGTTACACAGGGGTAATAAAATCTACCTTGCATGTTGAGGTTTAAGATTCAGGATTAAGGTTTAAGGATTAAGAGATGTGATCAATAAAGACATCTGATGAATACATAGAGACAACGATTATTTGAGGTGAATTTTCCTCATGGTTACATCCTCAGAAAATGGCTGTCTTGCAAATGCCACACACAACATGATAGGGTTTTCCAGTTTGAAGATCATGTCTCACACAGCATAAAATGCTAAACACTGGGTGGGTCTAAGCAGGTGTTTCAAACAGTCTGGAACAGTTTTGACTCATACCACAAATGAGAAGAGGAGGAGGGGTATCTTAGTTCTCGGTGCTTACATCTCCCCTGAAACATGTCACTACAGATGGACCCAGCCCAAGGTGAACTGTGGCTTGAGCCAGCCAGCCAGCCAGAGTAGGAGCCCTGAAACATCATGAAGATAACTACAAATATGTTAAGTCAGGTTTCCAGAACCATTCTTCTATTGTAGCTGGCAAATTGTGCATTGACTCCTACAATTCCAATGAAGAAAATGGCTCCCCATTGTGGAATTTTTAAAAATACCTTGCTGTGCTGATCCTTCTGTGGGTATTTTTTTTATTAAGGTATAATTCACAGACCATATAACTCATCCTTTAAAGTACACACTTCAGCACTTTTAGTATATCCACAAAGTCAGGCAACCATCACCACTGTTTGATTCAGGAACATTTCCATCATCCCAGAAAGAAACTTCATACCCATCGGCAGAGTCACTCCCCCAGCCCCTGACAACCACCGATCTCCTTTCTGTTTCTATGGATTTGCTTATTCTGGACATTTGGCTGTATACACGTGCCATCAGATCAAGCCTGGCGTCCAAAGCGACGGCTGCTGAAATTCCAAAACCCAGTCGTTCGGGCTGCTTACCAATAAAAAAAAAAAAAAAAGTATTATCTAAAATTAAAACTCTTGGGCGCCTGGGTGGCTCAGTCGGTTAAGCGGCTGCCTTTGGCTCAGCTCATGATCCCAGGGTCCTGGGATCGAGCCCCGTATCACGCTCCCTGCTCAGCAGGGAGTCTGCTTCTCCCTCTCCCACTCCCCCTGCTTGTGTTCCCTCTCTCACTGTCTCTCTCTGTCAAATAAATCAATAAAAAAATCTTAAAAAATAAAAAATTAAATTAAATTAAAACTCTTTACTATGCCTCCCACTAGTTATTTGATTTGGATCCTCCCAAAGGCAGGCTAAGGAAGGAAAAATAACCACCAAAAGACAGGAAACGTTTTGCTGGAGTATTTTCAGAACTGACTCGCTGGGACCATAGACCTGAATGCGTTGACTTTCTTTCTGTATCTAGTTTTTGTTACAGAAAAATCCGTTTTCCCTTGGCTCTACTGACTAAGTGTTGAACAGAAACTGAGAGACATAGACCTGGAGGGGTGCCAAACTATTTATCTGCCCAGGGATCCACACATCTACAGCCAGCCATGACCCCGGCAAGGACTTGCCCCCAAAAAACCCTTATCTGTTCTTAACAAAATTTATCTAAGACTTCGAAATAGGGCTAAAGATGATGGCACGTCCTCTGAGTGTCATATGGGAGTGTAGCCAGCAGGCCCGACCAGTATTATATGATTCTCTAGGGGAAAGTCCTTTTGTTGACTATTTAGTATTGATCAGGGACCAGACTCTGGAGTTACATGTTAATTTATACAAGACTGATAAGTTGCAAATTATTTTCTTGTGACCCAATAGAAATGCAAATGATTTCTGTTCAGTAGAAAAAATAACTCCAAAGGTTACAGTTTATTGTCCTGTAGGACACTGACCAGTTTTATGTCTCAGCAGTCTTATTTCAAGATTCTTCCTTTCCAGATGTACAGCTGCCTCTCAAATACTTCCTTGAGCCAGCTCTATCATCTTGCTTGTTCCCCCACGAATGGGCTAAATTAAACTCTGTCACGTGTTGCCTATACATTTGTATGAGTTAAGTTTTTAATCTTTTGAAAATTATGCTTTGACAAAAATCTTGTTTTTCTAACCACGGCAGTGGGCAGGGGTGCCCCCTGCCTGCGGGGTTACTCTAACCATCAGACACTGTAAAAACACTCTTTTTCCGAGACCTCCAGAGATATTTGGGAACTGAAAAAAAAGTCAGAGCTTCCAAAATGTAAGAAAATGTAAACTTAAAAAAAATGAACAAATGCTTGTTAAATAACTCCAAAATACAGCATTTTAGATGCCTACGAAGTATAACTTGTCAACCATAGCTCAGCTCAATTCATGATTACATAAAAATGATTTTTAATATGGTGTATTCTCAGTGGTCACAATTTCTGATGTTGGGAATCCCTCAAGAAAAGAGGAAGGTATATTCTATGTCGGTTTCACCAAATGTGAAATGGAAATAAAGATAGTTATGTACCTGGGGACATTCTCTTGGAAAGGCAGCCTCTCCCACAATGCCCTATTTCTGAGAGGGGATCAATTTCTGTTACAGAAACCCAGATCCGCCTGCCAAGCCCACGTGGGCCCCCTAGAATCTGATGGAGAGGGTGGGCAAAATTCCGGCCCTATATTCCTGAGACTCTATGCCTCTGTGGTCCTTTGTCATGCTTTAGGACCAGTAGGGTGGGCCTGGGCCTTGATGCCAGTCAGCTATTGATCTGGGCAACTGGAAACCCATCACCCTTCTGCATGACCCACTGAACTTCATGGGAAGGCACACTAATGTGGGTGTCCTTCTCCTACCTGGTGACAACAGCCACCCAACCACTGTAGTTTCATGGACTCCTTGCTGCAGTCTGTGAGGACCTGGCACTAAAAAATACTAAGAACGTTCTGGTTTGAGCTGTCTTTCGGGTAATCAATTCACCAGTTTGTATCCATGGTAACCCCTCCAGGCAAAGAAGAGGTCTCAACAGGGATTTCATATCTCTATGTCCACAAGGTGCAAATGATCTTTTTAACTATCCTAATTTTGATTTCGATAATCTAGAAGTATCGATTTTGATCCACCAGGGATAGCAAGTGAGGTTACAAAATGGCATTACCGTCTGTTTCAAGCCCAAGAAACTCACTCTTAACGGCCATGGGGTGGGGATTAAGCTCCTGTCCTCACTTCTCTGAAACTGTGGTCAGACCCACCATATCATCGTTGACAAAGCCAGGTTCTATTTTGACCCAAGATAAGAGGAGAAAGCAAATAGGCACATTGTGGGTCAAGGTTTTGAGACCTTTACTGAGAAGGACCCTCACTCCTGTCTTGATCTCAGAACCCTAAGATCTGAATTCTGGCTCCAGTTCAAGTCCTAAGAAAGCCTGGTGCTCATTCATTTGTACCTTGGTTTCCCCATCCATGAAATGGGAGTGACCATGAGTATAAGGATCAAATTATGATTGAATGAGATAATATATACAAAGTGCCCAGCACCTACTCGATACCTAATAAATATTTGCTTTAAAAGCCTCACAATTTTAAAGTAAATAAATGTTTTACATCTCACCAAATGAAGACAGTTACAAGTTTTTAAACATCGTGTAGTTTGAAGTTTGATGAAGGTCCTTCCCATACAGATATGCTAATCTGGGAGGATTTACCCCATATCTTCACTATTAAAATGTTTTCAGACCCCACCTTATATGACTCTAGTGTTGAATTCACCTGCAGTTCACCAGCTTGCATAATATTACTGCTTGAAGAATATGTTTAAATATAAACATTGATTGGTTTTGATTTTGCAGTCTTATTTTTTTATTTTTATATTCTGAAATCAGCTTTTTTTTTTTTTTGGCAATATGCAGGCAACAGCTAAACAGAGGGGATGGTGACAACCCTGTGAGAAGGGGGAGGGAGTCCCGAGTTAGAGGTTATAAACTGCAGCAACTGCCATAGGGAACATTCATCCGCGGGGTGGTTTAAATATTTACCCCAAATCGAAATAGAATGTGACTTGCAAAAAAATTTGGAAGGGATTGAAAATCCTTTATTTGGCAAGATTAGATCCATTCTTCTTCCTCAAACTAGTGGTCTCCAAAAACAAGTGGCACTTTACTAGCAGGAAATGTTAAGGCTTCGCTGTTGCGCGTTGCGAAGTTAACGCCGCTGGATTTCGTCCTGCGCAACTGGTGGGTCCGTGCGGGCCCCTTGCCAGTCAGGCAGCTGTCAATCACGGCTGCCCACACCTGCGCGCGCCCTCCCGCTTGTCCAGGGTTTCCTCTACTGTGAACTCCTCCTGCCCAGTATAGAATGCAAACATCTGCATTTCCCAGCCTCCTTGCCCTTCGGGTACAGACGTGTGACTTTAACCGATCAAAGGCAACAGGCATCTTCAATTGAGAAATAAGCTCATTGCAGAAAGCGGTGGGCTCAGGGAGCAGCGCATCAGGCTGGTGGGCAGGGCCAGCTTCAGAGCGCAGCCAGTTCTGCCAAGGATCTATGAGCTTCTTAATAACCCCTATGCTAATAAAGCCCTCCTGCTTAATACCCAGCTCCTGGCATGTAATAGGTACTCAATCCATTCTAATTGAATGAAGGCCTGTAAAACAAAAAAACCTCTCCCATGTATAGATTTTCAAGAACCGGTATGCTTGGGGAGAAGGACTTGGTCTGGTTTGAGGTATGGCCTCCCCTACTAACTGCGAAGGCAGAGGCTGTGTCCTTCAAATCTTTGGTTGCCAGAGCCTGGCAAGTGCTTGGCATAGAGTGGGCCCTGGTGAGAACTGAACTGGTATTATTTAATGCCCCCACCCCTTCCTGTCTCTCCAGGGTCGTTTTTGTTCTGGCATATCCCTGCAGGTGCGTCACTCCTGCCTGAGAAGGCTGGAACAAGGGCCCTCCCAGGGTGACCCTCATACTCCGGCCAGAAGGGCCCCCACTGTGGTTCCTGAGCTTCAGACAGTCCTGCCCTGGACCTCCAGCTGTACCCCACAGTCAGGAGTCTGTGGGGCCAAGAGGATATGCCCACCAGGAGCTCAAACCTCCCTTATAAACCACACTTGAGACCCTGGATTTCCTCGGCTAAATAGCGCTAAAGCCCAATTCTAGGGCCTGCATGGGCTTTTTCCCTAGAGCCAACCTCTTGAGGCAGACTGTAACAATGGTGTGAGCATGGCTGGGCCCAGAACTGGCTAGTTGTTATTAGCAACTAGCTAATGTTAGGGGGGCTGGTGTATGGAGTTTTAACCCTCACACGTGTATGAGCCCTGGGGTGTATGGGATAGAGCCAGAGTGTGAAGAGCAGGGGGGTGTCCTCATGCCACAGTCCAGCTCCCCCACCCCACCAAGTTCTGGTGCAGAAATCCAAGGAGTCCAAAGATTCTAGATTTAAACCTGACCTCTCAGGTAGTTTTTAAAGTATACTTTGTCAAGGTCAAAGGATAGAACATATTTAATTTAATAGTTTGTCCATGTACTAGTTACCTATTGCTGAATAACAACTTAGACCAAAAATGAGCAGCTTAAAACAACACACAATTATTGTCTCCCTGTTTCTAGGGTCAGGAACCTGGGATCTGCTTAGCTGGGTTTTCTGTTTCAGTCTCTCAAGAGGTTGTGATCAGGTGTGTCAGCCCAGAGTCTGTGGTCTCATCCAAAGGCTCAGCTGGGGAAGGACTGGCTGCCAGGCTCACTTGCCAGTTGTTGGCAGCATTCGGTTCCTTCCTGCACGGGCCTCCCCGACATGGCAGCTGACTTCCTTGAAGCGTGCCAGCCAGAGGCAGTAAAGAGGGTCTGCTAGCAAACCAGAAGTCATAATCTGTTGTAACCTATGTAGAAGGGACATCCATCACCCTTGTCATATTCTACTAGTTAGAAGCAAGTCCCTAGGCCAGCCCACATTCAAGCCCACTTGCTGTGCCCTGAATGTCCCACCCCAGGGGTCGGGAGAACCCAAATGCTTCACTTTGAGCCAACCGCGGGCTGTGTGCACACTGCTCCCTCCCAAGAGCCCAGCACTCCCCCCAGAGCTCTACCCTGTACCCTGGACGGACAAGCAAAACTCAATTCAGAGGGAGCTTCCATGAAGGACAGAAATTACCACCTCCCGTTCCAATTACCAGCTGAGCTAATTGCAAAAGTAATTGCAATTGAAAGGTCTAATTACCAGGCTGGGCCAGACTAGCGCCTCCTCCCCGCCTTTGGGGAGCCTGCTGCTGCCTCCTGGGGGCTGCAGACATGGCGGGAATTCTGTTCTGGAAGGAACAGGAGGTCTGGCCTGTGTCCCAGAGACCAGATTGCCAAAGATAGGCCCCCAGCTGCCCCCAACTCCCAGATAAGACTCCCCAATCCCGCCAGTGCCCTCCCCCTTGTGTTTCCCCCCCTTGTGTTTTTGCCCCATTCCTGAGCTCTTAAGCCACTTGACCTATTCCTGAGCTACATACCAAGAGCTAAGAAATAGGAACTGAGGGCTCCTGGCACTGCTATCTGGGCATTAGCCCTCTCTCTTGCCCTTCCCTCCCCCATGTGTCACTACATCAGGCACACATCAGCCCTGGGACTGTCTCCCTGTTTGGCCTGGCATTTGTCCTCAGCCTGGCCCCACAAAGAAGAACACACTCATGCCTGTGTGCAGCCACCAGCCTCTGGATTCCCACCTACAGAACTCCTTCCTGGCACCTCGTGCCAGCAGTATATCCAGGCCTGCAGAGTACATATGGCCCAGGAAACCACCGGGCCTGGCCCAGAGAGCCCAGCACAGGGCACAACACAGGTGCTCGTAAGTCTCTGTGAAGGGAACAAAGGGCAATGAAGAGAGACCACATGGGCATGCCTTCCCCTCCCCTGCAGCAGCTCCAGCTGCCTGCTACCCTCCGTCAGGCACCCTCCAACTCCCTCTCCACACGCCCAAAATGGCTGTTTTTGGGTCTAGCCATGCACACACCATCAGCATGGCCCACCCTCTGGAGGTTGGAGCTGGGCAAGTCCTGCACAGATCATGGAGTCAGGTCCCAGCTCGCCAAGGTGTGTTCTGGAAGAGGAGCTGGGGGTGGGCTCCAGGTGGGCACATCCTCCTGGCCCAGGGACTCATCGCCTGTGGGGACCAGCATGGCTGGAGGGCCAGGGCAGGGTCTGCCAAAGCACGGGAACCACGGTGGGGGTCCCTCTGCCTGGGTCAGGGGGTTGCTCTGGGAGAGCTCTCTGCTCTGTCAAAAATTTTCTAACTCAGGGGTAGCCCGGCCACTCTCCTACTCAGAACCTTTTAATGGGACCCCATTGCCCTCAGGACAGAGCTGAGTTTCTTAGTTGAGCCAACAGGCTACTCTCTGCCTCTTACCATTTTATCCTCTGCAGTCCCCCGCGGCCCCAAGGCCCTCCTCGAGGGCTCTGGCCACATCACCAGCCTGGCCTGGTCTAGCGCACAGCTGCTTCGGCTCCTCCTTGGCCTGGGGGCAGAGCCAGGTAAGGTGGAGCCCCTGAAGCTCACACAGTCTGGGCTGGGTCTCCTGAAGGAAAAGAACACAAAATGATGACTACAGCGTGAAATCGGAGCCATTCCCTTCGCGGAGGACATGCTGCTCCGTCTGTCCCCACCTTACCTCGGCTCCCCTCCACACTCACCTGACCTGGTACCTTCTTTGACCAACCTTTCCCTCGCCCCTCCCACCGCTCCCCACTCCTGCCCAGGCTAGGGTTCCCAGGATGCCCTGCGCATGGCTTCACGGCGTCCACATCGCACCGCATCATGGGCATCTGCCTGTGGGCCTGAGCCTCCCATGAGGCTGGGGCCTCCCTGAGCACAAGGGTGGTGCCAAGTCATTAACTTTTGGGCAGGGGTAGGCAGGTGTCTCTGGAGACAGGTTGAATGCATTCATGAATAAACACTTTTCGCACAAACAAGCCAACACATGAACATCTGTTATCTCTTTTGGAAGGCTTAAACATTCAGCTGTCCAAAAGCAGAGGCCATTCCACCAGGAAGGTTTCCCCAAACCCACCCATAGCTACCGTCAGCCTGAAACTCCCAGCTCAACCCTCCAACAGCCCGGAGGCCAGGCTCGGGGAGTCCACCAGGGGGCAGTGCGGCAACATGGATGCTCACACCGCGGCACCTGCCAGCAACAGCCCTTGGCCAAGCCTTCTCCCTGCAGAAAGCCTCTCCACCCAGCCCCACCATCCTGCAGCTCCCAGAGTTCCAGCTATTCATCCGCACTGCTCACAGAAGAAAACCGGGGCTGAGGAGCCAGGCAGATCCAGGATCAAACCCCAGCTCTACCATTTCCATCTCACTGTGCGAATTTTGGCAGGTTCCTTCCCATCTCTGAGCTAGTCTTCTAACCTGCGGGGTTGTTGTGATGCCCATGGGAGCCTCTGAAAATGGTAAACTGCCAAACTCAGGTTGGTTATTGGTTAATTTATCATAAACAATTGTCTCAGTCTGATTCCCAAATGATGCCACATTAACTTGATTTCAGTTTTGGGGAAAAATGCTGAAAATGCCAACGCTATAATAAGGTTATAAAAAGCTCTGATTTTGTCTTTCTTAAAGACATTATGAGGGACGCCTGGGTGGCTCAGTTGGTTGGGCGTCTGCCTTCGGCTCGGGTCATGATCACAGCATCCTGGGATCGAGCCCCTGCATCAGGCTCCGTGCTCGAGAGGAAGCCTGCTTCTCCCTCTCCTTCTGCCTGCCACTCTGCCTACTTGTGTTCTCTCTCTCTCTACCTGTCGAATAAATAAATAAAACAAAAAAAAAGACATTATGAGCAGTTTATTGATTTTTTTAAGGGAAATGAGAGGAAGCAGGAGCAAACCCTTCTGGGTGCCAATTGAATTAGCAGTTGGGAGTTTATTACATGGGAGACATGGCACAGCAGCATGCTGACACTGGTTTCTGTCTCTTCGCTGTCCCCTGCTACAAACCATGAGCTCCTCCAGGCTGTGAAAGAGATCCGGACCTCTCTGGAGCCCAGGTGCCCAGCACAGGGGCTAGCACACCGTTGGTGCTCGATAAATGTGCACTGCATTGCTCTAAAGAAGGCTTTAGAAAATATTTCCTTTCCTACTATCTACTTGGGTTTCTGTCTGCATCATCAAGAGTCCTTGGCTGCAAGCCCTAAACCCTGATGTGAGGGAACTTAATCTACTGGAAGGATGTCAGGTAGCTCCCAAAATGAAGGGAAAGCCAGAGGATTGAGCTCAGCAAATGCCAGAGCAGCTCAGGGTGGGGCGGGGGGGGGGATACACTCTTCTCTCCGCCAGGCTGCCTCCACCTGATGAATGACCTCTGATGGTCTCTCCCTATGATTCAAAACCCCTGGCGTAAGGCCACGCCCCTGGCCTGGTCTGGAGAACACAGCCACCTCCATAGACAGCCCCAGGACAACCCCGCCCACGGTTCCCCAGTGAAGGGGGTGGGGAGGCTGGGGGGCCAAAGACCAGCAAAAGTCCACGACCCAATCCAATAGAGCGAGTCCAGGTTGGCACTCCAGCCCCCGGAACTCCCCCTCAGTTCCCAGAGCCCAGCCTTGCAGCCCAGGGCATGGAAAGGTGGCGATGTGGGGGAGGCAGGTGAGATTCCTTCTTCAGGGTGTAGGAGGGCCAGCCAGGGAGGCAAGGCCCAAGGAGGGCGGGGCAGAGCGAGTGAGTAACAGAGAGAGGCCTTCAGCACGGACCTAAGTCCTGGGTGCTCATCACAGCTCGTCTGGCTTCTCTCGCGGGGCTCAGGTGTATCATCAGGAAAGATTTTTCTGGGCAAGCATACCTGCCCTCCATGGTCCCTCTGTCCAGCAGAATCCCAGTACACTTGGGGTCACTGAGGCCTACAGAAATGCAAAGATTCCCCTGTCTTCGACCACACACACACACACACACACACACACACACACACACACGCTCACCAGGCCCCAGTGATAAAGGGGCCCCTCCACATCTCAGTCATTCAACAGCAAATCTCTAGAGACGGGAAGCTGGCCTTGAATTATAGCTCCCTCGCTCATTAGCTGTGTGACCCAGGGCAAGTCATTAATCCTGAAGCTCAGTGTCCTTCCTCTGAAAAATGTGAGTAACACCTTCCTCATAGGTTTGGCACATTCCATGAGATCACAGATGTGGGAGAACTTTGTAAATTATAGAACTAAGCAAATACAAGAAATTATTTCCAAGTTGTTAACTTTGCCCTTGCCTTTGGTGACCCAGGAACTAATTCTAGTTTTCAGTGGCAAAAGCCCAGGGCCTTTTATTTGGGGGTAGCAGAGCCCTTTCTGTCTCTGTCCGCATTTTGCAGACTGGCTCACTGGGGAATCCTGTAGCCACCTGAGTGCGGCCTTCTGCTGCACACCCATGCCACGGATTCCCGCGGGAGCCAGCCTGGGTGAGGGGGGCTCAGTGTGGCCCATTCCTGCCGCCGGAGACTCAGCCAAAGTGTATGTTTACACCCAAAGGTGGTAGTTACCAAAGATATGTGTGTAGTGAGGGTCATGCTAGCTACTACAAAAATCACCCCAGAGGCTGAGGAACACTCAAACCCAGTAGAAGTGTATTTCTTGCTCAAGCAATAGTCTGAGTCAGGAAAACCCAGCCGATCCAGAGAGGCCCTGCATTTCTGAGCTCTGTTGCCTTTCATTGCAGCCCATAGCCTGGACAGTTCTCACCTGGGCGCGTGTCTTTCTCGTACTATCTTACTGTGGGCAGCAAAAAGGAACAAAAGCACACTAGCTTTCAGGCTCTTTCCCTCTTCCCCTGAAACAACTGCTTCCGTGACCCCTTGTAGGCAACGGCTCATTAGACGTTGTCACCTGCATTAACAAGAGTGCCCAGCTTTGCTGCCTGAGTCTGCGATGTCCTCTCCACCCATGGCCCCGCCCCAAGCCATGCCACATATGTTGTGATGGCAACACCAACCGCTCAAGGTACCAATTTCTGTATTAATTTGAGTAATACAAGCTGTGGAAATGTAGCTCCACCATGAATAAGGGCTCAACGGGTCTGAATTGGTTCTTCTTCCCATGACGGTCCTAAGCCTGTATTCCTAATCAGTGGGACCTCTTCCTCTTCATCAGGATTGGAGCAAGGCCTCCACCACTTGTCGCTTGGTCCCCATCTCCTGCCAGCCTTAGCAAGGGGAGACAATGTGGAGGGACACACCTGCTCCTTAAAAGCCTCAGTCCCAAAAGGGAGCCCATTGCTTCTGGCTGCATCTCATGGGCCAGAACTCAGTACTCAGCCCATGGCCACATCCAACTACAAGGGAGGCAAGAACCAGGAAGAAGAGAAAACGGATTTGGGGGGGAACAGCCAGGAGTCAAGTCCAATTCCATCTTTGGGGGGTTCTCCCTGACCCACCCCACATGCCTAGAGCATACCTATTGTCATTCATTGTTCATTCAACAAATATGTACTTAGCTCCTACTATGTGCAGGCCCTGTGAGGTGAATAGTGGTTGAGGAATCAGACACCGCCCGTGTCCTCAGTGAGCTCACAGCCTAATGGAGGACCAGAGAAACATACAATTACACCCCAGTGTGATTCAAGTCGATGGAGAGTGTGCAAGGAAGGGGGGGTAATGAGGTGTTGAAGTACACGGAAGACTTCTCGGGGTGGGAGTGATGTGTAAACTGAGGCTTGTCTGCTGGGTGCATTGACCCCATGGAGGAGGAAGACTCAGAGTAAGTCCCAGGCAGCAGCGGATCTGTGAGCCCATGCAAGCTGCCCAGCGGGGCGGGGTTGGTTGAGAGGAGCGGACCTGACTCCCAACCCTGCTTCAGCAGGGATGCACGGGAGATGACTCTTCCTCTGGGTGATGGAGGGAGGCCAGTGCAGAGCAAGGCATCCAGAAGGTGAAATAACAAGTACACAGGGTTGTGTCAGTTTCCTCTGGCCGCTGTAACAAATTGCCACAAACTTCATGGCTTATAACAACACAAATGTATTACTGACCGTTCTGGAGGCCAGAAGTCTCAAGAAAGCTCCAGAGGAGAATCTGTTCCTTGCTTTTCCAGCTTCTCCAGGCCGCCTGTATCCCATGGCTCATGGCCCCCAGCCAGCAATGGCATCCCTCCAATCTCCCTCTGCCCTCACATCTCCTCCTGCCTCTCCAGCTTCCCCCTCATGCACAAGGGTGCTTGTGATTACCCGGAGCCCTCCCGGATAATCCAGGACTGTCTCCTCGTCTCAGGGCTCTTAACTTCATCGCATCTTTGCCACAGAAGCTCACATATTCACAGGCTCTGGGGGTTAGGATGTGGACATCTGGCCGTCACCAAGAGGGTGCTCAGACAAGAAAAGGGGCATCTGGGCAGAGGGTCCAAGCATCGTGATAAGGAAGCCAGGAGTGCTCAGAAGTCAGAAGGAAAGGCGGCAGGAAGCCCATCGGCAGGATCAGGCCCCAGCCACAGACAGGTTTCGCCTCACCTCCATCCACTGTCCCTCTTCTGGGACCCCAATTCTCCTTATGGAAATACTTCTGCACCTTCTTAACCCAGGAGTTGGACCCTGACCAGTCAAAGCGAGCCACAGCCTTCCATGCCTGTTCAGGGCTGTGTATGGCTAAGTCAGAGCAATGAGACTGTTCTTGGAACTTATGCAGAGCTAGCAGAGAAGTGCTGCCAGTGAGCATCTTTGGGAAAGCCCCTCTGAGACAATACATGGGGAAAGCAGATTTGAGTAATGGAAAGAGATGAGGACATTGTTTGAGAATCTGGATCTAGCTATGCCTGAAGCTGCCTCTGGACTTCTCAATTACATGAACCAAAAAAAAAAAAAAAAAAAAAAAAAAAACCATTTGGGTTTAATTCCATTTCTAGCAATTACAACCAAATAGGTATTGACGAACCCAGCTTCTGGCTCTAGTCTCAGGTTTAGGGACTGCCTGCAATGTCTCTCCCTTTTCCCCCAGTCTTCCACATCTTTCAAGACTGTTTCACACCACCTTTGCAAGGAAGCCATCCCTGATTCTCCACACTCGCAGCTCACCTGCCCATACCTAGAATGCTCCCCATAGGATCCCAGCCTCTCCAGATGGCCATCTCACCCAGGTGCCATCCCGTAGCCCCCTTGACCTTCCCTGTCCTTTCAGCCTTCGAGATGAGCTACCTGTCTGCCCTCTGGTCACTTACATCTGCTGGAACATGACCTTCCACCAATTTGGAAGAACCAGACGCTAAGCTGCAGGAGAGTCAACAGCTGCCATCCTTGAGAGCAGGGAAAGAAAAGCATTATTGGTCCCTCGCCAAGGGTTGCTGCTCCCTGTCCTTGACAGGGCCCCAAAAGCCAGCTCAGAGCCTCAGCCTGAGGTCTTCTCTGCAAGGCCAAGGTCATTCACAACAGAGGAGCAGTCAGATCATCAGTTGTTTCCCCCAGATACAGAGAATCAGGAAGGGTCCTTGGAGATCCCGGTGCCCTAATCCTTCCATATCTCTGCTCCAGTATCTACTTGAATACCTCCAGAGACAGGAAGCTCAGCACTTCTCTGGCCAATGATTCTCTTGCTGGACAGTGGATCCAAGTCTGCCTTCTAAACCTACTTCCCTCCAGGCCTCTGGGAAAGCTGACAGAGCACCTCTCTGCCTGGCCTTGACCCCCCACTTTCCAGGGCTGGCCCCAGCCCCAACACTCACTGGCTGTGCAGTAGGAGCGGCTCTCGGGTCCCCCACCACTGACGGCCCACCCACATTTCCACAGACCCCTCCCTTATACCCCAAGTGTCTCTAGCTGTTTCCTGAGGGGTCTCTGACAGGCGGTCCTGTGTCGCCTCACGCCACGCCCCCTCGGCCCTTCCTGGACGCGAGCGCTCACTGTCAATGTCGCAGCGCTGCCGGGGCTGCCCCCGTGGAGAACGCGCGCGCCCGCTACAGCTCTTCCCGCAGGAGGAAGCTGTTGCCGCCAAGAGGAAGACGCGCTGAACGTGTGGGCTGGTGGAGGCGCGCCGCCATCTTCCCAGACCAGAACCCGAGACTTCAAGGCGCCAGTTGCTTCTCGGCGAGGCTAGGCGGGGCCTCTGTTCGGCCCCAACCCGGCCACCTTCCCGAAGCTGCCCCAGGCCTGCTGTGCAGACCGGGCTCTCCTCCCCAGCGAGGTGCGGCCCAGCAAGCTGTGCGGGTACACACAGCGCGGCCGAGCTCGGCATTTAACCAGGCCCAGGAGGCCCGTGCGGGCAAGGCCGGCAGGGGGCAGTGTGGTCGGGGGTGCCCGTGACTGTGTATTATTCCTCCAGACGCCACTGGTGAGCCCCACCGTGCGTGCAGTGGCTTCCGCCGCGCAACTCCGGGCAAATCAGTTCTCATCTCTCAGTCTATTTCTTGTCCGTAAAATGTGCTCGAATCTAGTCTCTGCCTTAAAAGATGGTCGGCAAAAATGAATGAGATGATGAAGTCCTCAAAGAGCATTAGCTACTGTTGCCGCACTCCTTCACTCCTGACAACCACACAGCTAGATGGTGTTCCCATTTCACAGAGGAGAAACCTGAGGCTCAGGGAGGTTCTCGGCCCTGCTCAGGGTCCGGCTGGGAGGACTGCAGGGGAAGCCGGAAGCTCTATACCACACCATTGTGTCCAAACTTAGGGGCGCCCCCGTCACTCCCAGCGGCACACCAGGGGTCAGGGGCTCTGATGCACCTCAGGCCTGGTCCCCGGTCCAGTGGAGGAAGACAGACACACAGACAGAAGCACTTCCAGGGAGGCAGAGCTGTGATGGGGACCTAGGGAGCTGCAGGAAACCACGAAGGGTCCTATCCCAGACTGGGGAGCCCTGGGGAGACACATGAAAGGCCTTCTTAG
Organism: Zalophus californianus; assembly: GCF_009762305.2. NCBI lineage: Eukaryota > Metazoa > Chordata > Mammalia > Carnivora > Otariidae > Zalophus > Zalophus californianus. The sequence goes on along the minus strand of NC_045599.1, from coordinate 90,319,393 downwards.
CCAGGCCCTGAGGGATGAGGGCTATATGTGGAAGCGGCCGCCCAGTTCTTCAGGAAGCAGCTGGAACAGTGGTAAGACACGGTTCAAAGTCTGGCTCTGGGGGCGCCTGGGTGGCTCAGTCAGTTAAGCATCTGCCTTCGGCTTAGGTCATGATCCCAGGGTCCTGGGATCGAGCCCCGCATCGGGCTCCTTGATCAGTGGGGAGTCTTCTTCTCCCTCTGCCTGCCGCTCCCCCTGCTTGTGCTCTCTCTCTCTCTCTCTCTCTCCCTCTGACAAATAAATATGTAAAATCTTAAAAAAAAAAAAAAATCTGGCTCTGCCCCTCAGCTGTGTGAGGAGGAAGTTTGCCTCCCTGAGCCTCTGTTTCCTTATGAATAGCAGGGGCTTAGTCACAGCAAGGTCATGTGGATAAAGATGCCTGGCGCCTGGTAGGAATTTATAGTCCACAAAGTCCTCTCTCCTCTCAGGCTCCAGACTCTCATTAAGTGCCTCCTGCCTGCCCAACCCTGGATGTGAGATTGTCATCATCCCATTCTGCAGACAGAGATGCTCAGGCTCCAATGGCGGAGGGACTGGCCTAAGGTGGCACGGGTTCACAGCCAACTCTGCATTCACTGAGCGCTTACTACATGCTCATCACCCCAGCGCATCCTCTGAACATCTCTGAGAGGATAGCGTTGTTTGTTTCCATTTCACAGATGAAGGAATGAAGATCCAGGATGGGGACCTACACAAGATCGTCAAGGGGGGGCCATGACAAAGGCCACCCTCAACCTTCTTTGGCACTCCGCACGAGCTCCTCTGCAACCAGGCCCCACATGTGGCCCCGGACATCTGTAGAAGTCGACACAAGCACCCTGGTTCCACAAGGGTCTTTTAAGTTGACTATGTGACAGTCAGGTCCTATTTTTCGGAGGAAATAAGTTTATTAGAGGGGGTTGAGTCAGCTGCTAATGAAACAGTGGCAAACATACGTTGTTTCTTCACCTGTAAAATAGAAATGATAATAATCCTTACGGATGTCCCCTGCCTCAGAGAGCAGAAACCACCCTGGCTTCCCCGTGGGACCCACTGCCTGCCGCTTGCAGCCCAAGAGGTTTGGAGGGAACCAAGCCCCCACCCCCAGCTCCAGGCATGGAGCCCAACAGGGCTGGCCCAGGCCCCCAGCTGCAGCATTTGGACCCAAGTCCCAAGATGCTTGGTGTGTCCAATGGGAAGAGAACGCTCTTTCAATGTCACTGTTGAGAGGAGAAGACAGGGGCAAAGGCTGCCCCAGAGCGAGGGTGACGCAGGAGAGCAGAGCCAAGAACCAGACACTGCATCCTGACCCACCGTCTGATTGTCTGCCTGCAGCCTCGTTCTGGCTAAAGCAACCCCCTACGATATTTAATTACAGAAACCAGTAAGTGTCTCCCTTTTCTTAAGTCCCCCTTCAAATCAGGTTTCTGATACTTGCAACAGCAGAAGCTTGACAAATAAAATAACCCCAAGTGGAGTTAAAATATCACATTTGCCATGAAAAAATACAAGAAAGCATTAACGTTTTAATGGTAGTAATTAAACAAACAGGAAAACAAATTAAATAAGAGAGTTTTCTTTATCTAGAAGGCAGTACTTAAGGAGAGAATTATTTATTTAGAGAAGAATAAGGGGGGAAAGTGGAAACTTCTGAAATTCTAAAGAAGGCGACTTCTTAGCCCTCTCAGAGGGAGAATCTATCATGGACTGAGTGCTAACTATGTGCTGGGTGCTTCTCCAGCTGTGATCCATTCCATCCTCAAAAACCCAGACTAGTCGGTAGTTTTATACCCACTTTCGCACATGAAGACATTGATGTTCAGAGGAAATAGACACTTAGCCAGGGACACATAAAATTTGTATCAAGCTCCATCTCACCCCAAGTCTGAGGCTATTCACTCATCAAACAGTTCATTCAGCAATCATTTATTAAGCACCTGTGGAATACCAGACCCTAGGAAATCTCCATGATCACAGTCTCTGTTGGTCACCATATGAACATTATAGAAGGTATCCAGAAGTGGAAACCCATTGTGAAAATCAGGGCCAGCACCAATGGGGATGAGGCCCCAGAGGCTGCCTCCATCCCCACTCACTTCTGGGTCACCAAACACAAGGTGAAAATTCAGGACCGTCTGACTGTAGAGTCTGCACCTGCCCCATAGGACAAGCACACCCCCAGGCCCTAAGACCAGCACACCCTCTGTCTCCAGGATCAGCACACCTCGTGTGCTTGGAACTCACATACCCTCTGCTCTTGAGAAAAGCACTAATAGTCTGGCCTAGAAACCCTTCAACTCTTCCTTCTACAAATAAGAAATCCCTTGCAGCTAATTATACCATCTCTACTCTCTGGTTCAAATGAAAAGCATATGCTTTGTAAATCTTTTTTAAAGCTCCATCCACAAACTCTGCCCCTGATGGGGGACTCCAGGAACTCAGAGCCACACAGGGTGAAGCTGGACCTAGTTTAGCCAGGACAGAGCACGGGACTACCATCAGATGAGCACCTGCTATGTGCACCCAGTGTCAGGCTGTACGCCTATAGGTTACTGCTTCACTGAAGGCCCCCAGGTGCCTGGCAGGGAAGTAGTGCTGGTCTCCATAGCACAGAGGAGAAAACGGCCTCCCAGAGAGGGGGAAGCATAGCGTGACCCAGGGCAGAACAAGACTCGAACCTAGACCCCTCTGTTCCCAGAGGCTATCCTGCTCTCATCTCTCGATCTTTGCCAGTGCATTGAGAAACAGTAACTGAGCAGGAGTGGAACTGAGTTCCAAAACAGTTCTTTAATGCTGCAAAAAAGAAGCTAAAACCCCCCCTCCCTGGGAGGTGCAGAGTAGGGCTGCAGGGATTCTAAGGAACAAAGTCACTCACATTCTGCCCTGACATCTTCAGAATATATCGCTGCGCTCTGGGAACGTGTCTCTTTAGGTCCATAAATAATTGAGAACCCGAGCGTCCTGTGGCATTTCTGCTGAAATCATCACTCACCCACACTCTCTGTGCTTCCTGCAGCAGCCAAAGAAATTCTTGCTGATTTTTTTAAGTGCAGCCTTTTGTTGAAACCAGTTTTTGAATTTAGCCTCCACTGAGCCCCTACTCGGTGCCATGCCCTGTCTTGGACACTGGAGACATAGAGATGACCTGGACCTGGCCCCTCAAGGAGCTCAGATCTTGCTGAGAAGGGAGAGACTGGACAGACCACTGGAATTGCCCCGATGTAGAGTATTCACCAGAATTAGGAGTGGGGAGCAGAGAAGCGTGGAAGGAGGGTAGGTAAGTGCAGACTAGACTGGCAGGTCTGTGCCTTGGGGGGGGTGGGGAGACAGGAGGAGTAAATGCCAGGCCCAGTGGGGGGCCACCCTGGGGAGAAGGGTGTTCTTAGAAGGGGGTGGGGCTAAGTGGGGAGCCAACCTAACAGCAGAAGGCTCTGTGAGAGGCATGGGATTCCTTTGTCACCCTCAGGTCTTCAGTCAGGGTAAAACACTCACAAAATCACACGTGTGATGAGATTTTGTTGTTGTTGAGATGGCAAGGGTGTCGAGGTGTGCACACCAGTGGCCAAGCTGAGGTGACACGCACAGATGTGGAAGCCAAGTGTCATGCGGAGGAAAGCCAAGGACGCGTGGAAATCAGGGAAGGTGTGAACTGGGACAGGCTCTGAAACTGGGGAGTTTGGCCAAGTTCACCAACATTTTCCAGAAGCAGATGACCCCAAGAGGCCCGTGGCAGCGTAGCATTGAGTGATGGGAGGGACCCACAGAGAAAGGAGTGGCTTATTCTAGGGTGGGCTCAGGGGTCTACAAGAGGGACCCCACCAGAGGTGGAGCTAGGAGGATGAGTGGGAGTTTGCCACACAGAGAAGAGGAAAGCATTTCAGACGGAGGAACCAGAGGGTGGGGACGTCTGTTGTCTTGGCTTCCCCGCCTCTGTTCAGCACTTCATTTGGTAACCGCCCCCTGATTTTCCCATGGGAAATCCCCACTCTGGGTCCCTGTGGTTTAAGTGGAGCTAATGCCACTCTCTTAGATGCGGGAATAGGCTGAGGATCCAGGCCTGGCCAATCAGTACACTCAATCTCCCACAGCCCTTGGTTTAATGATGGGCACGTGACTCCAATCAGCCAATGAGAGTTAGCCCTGGGACCTTTGCTGGACTATCTAGAAAAGACACTCTTCTTTTCTCCTGAAGCTACTCCTACTGATCACGGTGAGGGGAGTGCCTGCCCGAGAATGGAGTAAATAAGAGAAAAGCATATTCTAAACAGCATGATTTAAGCACCTCTGCATGCCTGAAGCTCCCTCCACCGCTGGATTTTCAATTACATGTGCCAACAATTTCCTTTTTCTTGTTTAAAAGTAGTCGAGATGGCTTATCTTGCCAGTGACCTCCAAGATTGTGACAGTGGGTGCAGAGGCCTAGAGGTGGAAGATGTCCAGTGAGTCTAGATGCTTATCGTGAGCAGAATGTGCAGGAAATGCAGTTGTGTAGGCAGCTGTGGCCACACCACAAAGACCGTGCGGTGAAGCCAAGCTGGGCTGTGGGAGCCAGGAAGGGACTTCAAGCAGGGGAATGAATGAGAGTCAGATCTGTGTTTGTGGCCTCACTCTGTTTATTCAAATGTGTTTAAAACCTAGAAAGAATTCACCAAGTAGAATATGAGCCAGCCATTTTTCTTCTCCAGGTTTTCAGCACGAAGGTGTTAGGCAAGCTACTGAGATCCCCAAGAGGACTCTTCTAGGAAAGGGAGCTGCCTGAGTGTTTAGGAGGAGACTGGCATGCTGGCTTGTACATTCAAAATGCCAACGAGTTCTAGTCTCCACGCTGTCAGTCTCTCTGATCCCACAGACGGGGAAGGAAGACTATCTGTGTATTGCTGCTCCTGGAAATCAACCTCAGGACACACAAAAGTCTTTTGTCCTTGCCTCTGCCTGGGCGGATGGAACAAGGGACTAATAAAGCTTACAGACAAGAGGACCGGATAATGAGTTCTTTGACACTAGAGGTGTGCAAACAGCCAGAATGATTAACAGAGTGTAATAGAGTTGGTCGTAGATGGCATTATTGGCCCCAATTCATCACCTCTCCCCATATCCAAGCCCTTTGTCATGTGACATTAGAGTCCCTCTCATTAAAAGAACAGAGTATGTTTCCCATTTTTCCTGACTTTGGGCTCAGCCATAAGACCTGCTTTGGCCAACAGAAGGCGAGAAGTGGCAGTCAGCCTGTTTCAGGTGTAGGCCTTAAGAGACCTAGGTGTTTCCACTTAGCTTCTTGTACTTCTGCCATCACCATAAGGAGGACATGCTCCAGTAAGACCACTGTTGGGGGATAATTCTCCATGTCTCTACACAGCTCATGAGAAGACACCAGGACTGGCTATGTAATTTGCAGGTCCCACTGTGAAATGAAAATGCAGGGTCCCTTATTCAAAAATTATTAATGCTTTCAAGATGGTTGTAGCAGAGCATTCAACCAAGTGCGGGCCCATCTTTGTGCAGGACCATGTGCATTCTAGCAGATCCCACACCTAGGCTGCCAGCTCTGACAGAGGCAGGGACAGCTTTTGGTTCAGGCCAGGGTGAGCAAACTATGGTTCTCAGGTCAAATCTGGCCTATCACTTGTTTTTGGAATGGCCCTAGAACTAAGAATATGTTTACATTCTTAAGTGGTCAAAAAGGGGGCGTCTGAGTGGCACTGTTGGTTAAGCATCTGACTCTTGGTTTAGGCTCTGATGGTGATCTTGGGGTCGTGAGATCGAGCCCCGCATCAGGCTCCACGCTCAGCACAGAGTCAGCTTCAGATTCTCTTCTCCCCCTCTCCCCCACCCCTCCCCCCTGCTCTCTCACTCTCCCTCTCCCTCTCCCTCTCTCTCTCTCTCTCTCTCTCTCAGGTAAATAAATCAATTTTGAAAAAAATTTAAATGGTTGAAAACAATCAAAAGGAGAACATTATTTCGTGAGGTGTGAAAATTACATGAAGTTAAAATTTCAGCATTCCTAAAGTTTTATGAAACACAGCCTGACTGAGCCACTTACATCTTGTCTGAGCTGCTGTCACACCACAACAGTAGCTTTGAGTCACTGCGCCTGACACTGTGTGGCCCGCAAAGCCTACAACATTCACTTCCTGACTTGTTACAGAAAGAGTTTGCCAACCCTGACCCGACTAGACAGAAAGGTCGCCTAGTCAGTCCTCACCCAGCTCAGCTGAGTGCCAACGAAACCAATGATCTCTGGGAGGCATGCTTACTGCTGTCTGCACGCCCCCCCAAACTGTGTTGTTATGTGCAGTGCAGAAGTCACAAAGCATTTGGGCTTCGATCTAAGGTAATGTTTCCTCCAAGGCGGATACATGGGATGATTTCAGGTGGACGTGGAGGAGCCTTCCATGGCACCGAACTGCATCATAAACAAGGCTGGCTGCTTTGCCCCTTCTCTGTAAGTCCTTACTTCATCAAGGAGGGAGCTTGGTGCTGGTAAGTCTCTAATGCGTTCCACGCTCCTGGTCATTCTTCGTTAAGGGAGATAGAGTACACTTGGAATTCCAGAATTCTGTCAGGTAACAGCATCCCTCTGGAAAGGAGAAGAGGGTGGTTTGCATTGTATTTCTTTTGAGGATTTATCTTCTACTTCTGTCAAGCAAGACTAGTTTCTCATGTATGTCAGTGGTTTTGTCCTTTTTTAATGTAATCGTTGATGCCAAAATCATGAGTTTATCTTAACGAAAATTATAAAGGCGATCTTCACTAAATAAAAAAGTTTTGAGTAAATCATCATGCAGGTATGAGTCAATCTGAGGGGGAAACCACAAAAGTGGTGGACAAATGGCTGAAGTTCTGGAAGCAGTGACACAGCTGACTTCTAGAACCCCTCCCTTCTCTGGTTGCAGAGCAGGAGGCTAAGCGTCTTAAACCGGGGACGACCCCCCCTGGCTCAGGCTCTCTCTCTCTCTGTTGCTCACTGGCTGTTGAACTTTGAACAAATTCTCTCACCTCTATGAGCCTGGAGATGGAGATGACACTTGCCTACCAGCATGCTTCCTCTGTGGCCCCTACTAACAGAGCCCCAATTTTATTCAGGTATCTACTATGCCCCTAGGTAGTCATGAGCTTCATGCAAGCTGATCCCAGCTCCAGAGGTGGCTTAATTGCCCTTCTCCCTTGCCAATGAGTTGTTCTTCAGGAGAAGATGATAAACCAGTGCTGGCCACTGAGGCATGAGAGACATTTTGTGACTTCTAAGAGAGAGTCACTAGAAATAATGTGCCTTTGTATTTGCCTGGATATTATTGAGTCCCGATGTGGTTCCTGGAGCCACTGTAGCCAGTTGCCTCTGATGAAGCCAACACTAATATAAGAGAAATGATAGACGGACAGAAAGAGTTTGTTGTCGAGCTGCTGAATCAACCAACCCTGATGCTAACCCTACCTCTGTAAGTGAAATATGTGGGATTATAAATGTCCTTATTGTTTAAGCCTGTTAGAGATGGGGTTTCTATCACATGCAATCAAAAGAATCCTAACTGATACAGACATTGGTATTTTATGTTAAGTAGCTACATTAATACATCTGCAAAACAGTCTACTTGGTTTGTGATTATGCATACAATCCTTTGCACATAAGCATCTGCAACAGAGGCTCTCATTTACCAGCCAAGGTTCTTTCCCCCATTCTTCCTTGCAAACAAAACCCACACTTTATTCAGGGTAGCAATGTGCCCAGTTAAAAGACAACATTTCCCATCCTCCCCTTGCAGGTAGGTGTAACCACATGACTGAGTTCTGGCCAATGATGTGCAAATGGAAGCAAATTGTAAGCATTCCAGGAAGACTGCCTAAAGGGTGTTGACTCAGCCAAAGTACACTCCTTTCAGCCCTTCCTCTCTTCTTCTTGGGCCTCCAGTGGAGTTGTTGACTCTGGATGTGATTCCTGGAACCACTGTAGCCAGCTGCCTGTGATGAAGCCAATGCTAATATAAGAGAACTGGAGCTCCAGGAGTCTTCTTGGGCCATTTGGTGGCCTTGAGGACAGAAGCTTTGTGCAGCAGAGCATAAAGATGGAAGGAACCTGGGTCCTTAATGAATTCCTGGAGCATCCATACCAGCCCTGCACGACTTTTATGCAATAATGTAAACTCTGTGTTTAAGCCTCTGTTACTTTGGGATTTCCATCACACACAGCAACATCTAATCCTAACTGATAGTGTATCTCATTGAAAATTCCTTGTTCTTTATCAAAAGGCTGATGTCTGCAAATATATAAAGGTGTGCCTAGGATAACTTTCAGATACACAAAAGACCTAAGATTTAATATGATCTTTATTGACACTTGGATTCTCAAAAGAAACTTAGAGTTGGTGGGAGAATGAAAACAGGTCATTTACATGAAACACTTAACTCAGAATCTAGTCTGTGCGAAGCACCCAAATAACAATGACTTTTAGATTATTCTGATCAATTAGTCCAACCCTGTGATTTGACATGTGCAGAAATGGAGGTCCAGAGAGAAGTGATGTAGCCACTCAGCAGTGCAGGCAAGACTAGAACTCTCATTTCTTCACTTTTGCCTGTGATTGCTCCTGATCCCTTCTGCAAGGCAGTGAGGAAGTGGTCAGGAGGCCCTGGCTGACCACACCCTCTCTAGGAGGCTGCCTCTGGCAGCGATCCTTTGCCTTAGTCCATCTCGGCCGCTGTAACCAAATACCACAGACTGGGTGGCTTATAAGCAACAAAAATTTATTTCTTACAGTTCTGGAGCCTGAAAGTCCAAGTTCAGGGTGCCAGCGTGGTCAAGTGAGGGCCCTCTTCTGAGTCACAGTGTTCTTGCTCTGTTCTCACATGGAAGAAGAGGATGAGGGAGCTCTCTGGGGTCTCTTTTGTAAGAGCACTAATCCCCCAATCATGAGCTGAGCTCTCACTGACCAAACTGCTTTCCAAAGGCCCCACCTTCCAATACAATCACCTCGGGGATTAGGATTTCCACCTGTGGCTTTAGGGTGGACGCACACCTTCAAACCACAGCATCCCTCTCGTGGGCAGCCATCTCAGTCAAACGGTCTCTTGGTTCCCTTCCAAGTTCAGGATGCCCTAACTTATTCAGGACCAGAATGAAGGGGAAGGATTGGAAGTCCTGTCCTCTATCTGTATGTGTCCCTTGCCGCTGTTCCTGTGACGTCTGCAAGTACAGTGATGCCTGATAGAAATGAGGACAAAAGTGGGGAAAGGAAACAGTCTGAGACTCTAAACTGTATTCAAACCTAGAACATGTGTAGGGGCTTTTACTGCTTGCTTCCTTCCTTCTTAAGGGTCTTTGTGTGCAGTCCTTTCAGCTGCCCTGTCTCCTATAGGGAAGGTGGGAGCCATAAGACATCAGGGTGGCTAACACAGCCATGGAAGAGGGTCTGGAGGAGTCGAACCTTGCTGGAAGACCAAAAGGGAAGATTGGAAGTCTCCAGAAACCATTTTGATGCTGCCTCCCTGCCAGAGAAGTATCTGTTATTGGAAGAACCCTATCAACATTTTCTTAGTGCTGTTATTAAGACAGCCAACTTTCCCTAAGCTGATGAATTTTGAAAGAAGCATAAAAAAATAAAAAAATAAAAAAAACCTTGAAGTTGAAAGAGTAATGAATGTTTAAAAGCTTGGTTCATTTGAAGCTTCTCTCTGGAGCAGGTTAACCCATTCACTGATTACAGCTTCAAAGGAAAAAAAAAAAAGATTATTAGCAGATTCCAAGAACCATGTTAGATATTAAAATATCTCTGACCATTTAATCCTTAAAAGAACCCCGTGATGCAGACATTGGGGTCGTGCCCCCCCCAGCCACAACCAGGGGAGCTGGCCTGTGAGATGGTGGCAACTCACACCCTGGTCTCCACGCTGGGTCCAGCCACGCTCCAGTCCTCCACCGAGGTCCACCCTGTGACTCAGCCAGGACAGATGGCCCACTTAGCCTACCCAAGGACAACCTCTCATGCTTGCCTGCCAGCTCTCAAACCTTCCGGCCTGGCCAAAACGGTCAGAAAGCTCTTTGCGGGGGGCAGGGGGAGGGGATGCTGCTTGGGCCATCTCCTCCGTTCTGGTTCTCCTTGGCTCAGAGGAGAAGGCCGCTAAGCAAGACGTGGAGGGGAAGCTGCTCCTGGTGTCCCTGAGGCAGAACTGGAGACCCCAGGGAGGAAGCCCACACCGAGAGAGGCAAGTGTGAACTCCACAGAAGATCGGCTGCTAGCAGAGCTTCCAACTCAACAGGAATGAGTTTCCTGTCACTAGAGGTATGCAAGCTGAAGCCAAACAACCACCTTCCAGGAATTCAGTGTGAGGAATCCCTGCCTTCGGTGGTTCTGGTGCTCAATGTCATGGAAATAATCCTTATTCCAGGAGCACTTACTACAACCGACATCATGTTAGCATGCACCAAGGCCCCACTCCAGGTGCCCATCCAACCCCAACAGTTCTGCAGGTAGGGATCATTAGCCCCATTTTCCAGATGCTCAGAGAAGGTCAGCGGCTTATCTGGGGTCACACAGCTTGACCCATATCCAGCTGCTCCCACACTTGTGCTTTTGCCACTCCAAATCTTGCCTGAAGTCAATCCGATTTGTGGAAAGCAATCTTCCCAGAAGGGATGAGGAGCTCCTCTGCATAATACCAAAAATCACTATTTACTGGAAGTTTGCTCTGTGCCAGGCACTCCTTTATGCACTTTTTTGCAGATATTACCAAATTTAATCCATCCAGAGCAACTTTCCCCTTCGCTGTATGAAGAAACTGACCGGCAAAGGTGAAGTCACTTGCCCAGGGTGGCGGAGCCAGTCAGTGGCGGGGCAAGCTTTCCTGTTTCTTTGAGGTGCTTACTGTCAGGGGGGCAGACCGAGCCACAAGGCATGTGGGAGAAGAGGACAGTGAGAAAGAAGAGGGAGGAGGTGTTGTCTAGGGCTGCCCTGTGAAAGAGTAGCATGCATAAAGGGAAGCTGGGGAGGACCCTTCCAGCAAAGGGGCTTGATGGCAGACAAGGGAGGCTGTCCCAAACCCGGGTGGTTTGTATGGATGGCTGTATGGCCTTAGTCAAGTCACTGCCCCTCTCTGAGCTTAGGATAGACCATGGCTTAAAGCAGAGCTCCAAGTCCAGCAGGGATGAGAGGACAGTTGGGGAAACTGAGGCAAGCAGACAGAGTTAGTTGAAGTTATGATTCCATAAGCCCAGATGCTGCAGGCCTACCCACCAGTTTCCCAGGCTGGGAGTGTTCATTTACTCTCCCAGCTCTGGGGGGGAATTGAGAATGGAGATCACACCACTCGCAAATTATTAGGTCCCCACTATTGATAGAAGGAGCGGGAGTGGCCCTTGGCAGGTGCTATCCCAGCCTCTTGAGTTCTCAGATCCCATTCACACCTTTTCCCTCTTCCAACCAGGACCTGCAAGGGGTCTGTCTCCAGCCAGCTTCCAGGGAGCTGATCCTATAGTATAGGTCTCCTTCATTCATTTGTTTATTCACTCAACAAACATTTATTGGGCGTCAGCCATGTCCCATCCCGGAGCTGGGCACTTTCAGGCCCATACCCTTGCTACTCTGGGGTGGAGCTAATGACCCACCATGGGCCAGGAGAAAGGAAGAAATTCAGCCGTGGTCACACAGCTAAGGAGGAGTAGCATCCATACGCGAGCCTACGGCCTTGCTACCACGCCCGCCAAGCTTGGCCCACTATGTCTGAGATAAACCCACAACTCAGGCCCTGCTGCCCGTGCCATGTGTGTGCCTGTCTGAAGGTCCTGGATTTCCCACCGTCCTGGCACCTGTCACAGTTTAGCAGGTTACCATGGTATCGCTCCCCAGCACCCCGGGCAGCAGGGACCACCATCTGTTTACACGGCTGTCAGAGGAATTGATGTCATGCGAAATTGTCAGCTCAGCAGGATGGGAGGAGGAAGAGTGGGCGGCTCTGAAAGCTTCCAAGCCATCAACACTCATCTCGAACAAAGCCTGAGCAAGTCGCTGCTCCCCTGCGAGGAACGGAGAAGGGGGATTGAGAAAAGAATACCTCCTGAGAGGAAGAAGCAGGTGGCAAGAGTAATAGTATTATTATTTCCATTTTTAGCATCATTTACAAGTCACAAGCTCATTTCAGCCTCCCGCAGCCTGGAAGGTCAGCATCACCATTAGCTCCATTTTACAGATGTTCCAAACTGCGAGACTGAGGCTCAGAAACATGAAGAGACTGCTCAAGGTCAGAGGCAAACAGGATGGCAGGTGCTGTAGGAAACCGCGCCTGGTCCTCAGGCTAGGAGGCAGGGAGCTGCTTTTGGCCAGGATGGGAGGCGAGTGTGCCCCCGGTGGCCCTGCCCAGAGATGCCAGCACAGGGCAGTTTGCCCGCTGACCACAGGCGCAGAAAGTGGGAGGGAAAGGACGTGAAGAGCACTGGGCTGAGAGCCGGGAGCCACGGGTTCTAAATTACAGCTCTGACACTAGCTACAAGAAGGGACAAGCAGCCGGCGTTCGCCATGGCCAGGGCACAACTAGGGGACGCTTAAATATCCCTGGAACTATCACCGGAGGGTGGAAATCCATTACTTGCCTGCTCAGCATCCATTCCCTTTTTCAGTAAGCCTACAGAGTCTCTCCTGGGGAGCCAAAACCCCTCTAACCTCACTCCACGGGAGTATTGGAGTCACCCAAAGACCACTCGTCCACTGGTCCCCCCCAGATGACCTGGATCTAATCCAACCAGTGTATCTCAACTCCCAGCCATGATGATTGGCTCAGGCATGGGCACATGACCCAACAGGAGTCAATGAGTCAGGAAAGAGAATCCTGGCGGGGGGCGGGGGGCACCTGGGTGGCTCAGTCAGTTAAGCGTCTCAAGTCGGGATCCCGGGGTCCTGGGATCGAGGCCCACGTGGGGCTCCCTGCTCAGCAGGGAGCCTGCCCCTCCCTTTTCCTCTGCAGCTCTCTTGTTCTCTCTCGATTCTCAAAGAAATAAATTAAAAAAAAAAAAAAAAAAGGAAAGAAAGTCTCTCCTGCTGGGCTCATAAAAGGAGAGCATACAGGCCAGAACTTGGCCACCATCTGGCACCATGAGGGCAGAACCTGCCTGAGAAGGGAGCTGTCATCAGGGAAAGCAAGGCCAGGAAGGGGAGAACAACATATTTCCCCTGGATCTAGCCAATCCTGAAGGAGAATCTATTGGACTCACATCAACCAATAAATTTCCCTTTTTGTCATTGAAATTTCTGTCATTGAATTTTCTGTCAGTGCCACTTGAAATAACCCTGGTTGGTTCACCCCAACTCATCTCAGTGAAAGAACTCTATGGGGTTCGGGGGAATCACTGAGGAAGCTGCCTGGGTTAAAAGTGAGACACCCCCTCATACACAAGGGCAAACTGAATAACAACAGATGGTTGCTGAACTGCCCTCAAAGGAGAGTGGGCGGGTTAACTGCAGGGTTTGGTTCTGCTGGGTGGGTTGTGCGAATTGGGACCAGAACAGAATTTCAAGAACAGGGACCAGGCTGAGGCTGCCACAAGAGTCTCTTCTCTCCATTCTTCCCCTGCAGTACCCAGCCTCACCTCTAAATAAATGCTGACCAACTATTTAGAAAACATTGACTCAAAAGGACCCAGAGGACTAGCCTGCCTAAGTGACCCACTTGTCTCCAGCTAGCCCGTGTACTATAAAACCTCATAACCTTGGACAAATCCTGCTCCTCTCTGAGCCTCAGTTTTCTCATCTCTGAAGTGGGGATCAGGTTTGCATTAGCCATGAGGAAAGGGAAGCAGTGAAGGACAGGCCTTGCTTGACATGCCCCGTGGAAGGGCCAGGAAGAGCTTGGAGTGTCTCATCCTGTGCTGTAAGGTCACAGTTCCCCCTTTTCAAATAAGCAAATGTTTCCAGTTGGGAAGGTTTTCTCCATTCAAAAATCTGTCTCTCCTTACTTCTTAAAGACACAAACTGAAATATTTATGGATGAAGTGCTACGATGCCTGGGATTTGCTTCAAGATAATATGGAAGGGAGAGAGTAGGTGGAGATACAGATTAAACAGAATGGGCTGGGAGCTGTCGGAACGGGGATGACGGACACAGGAAGGTTTATTATACTATTTCTCTACTTCTGTATAAGTTTGAACTTTCCATCATAAAATGTTAAAACAGGAAAACAAGACCCCGCCTTGCCATCAGTGTGGGCTGTTCTGACAGGTTTCAAGGCGCTACACCCAGAGCCTGGGACGGTCTCAGCCCCGCGGGGAGAAGTGTCCCAGGGTAACTGATGGAGATAATCATTTGAGCTTTGCACTTGTTGTGTTTTTTCTCTTCCTGCCTCTCAAATGAAGTGGCAACTTCATGCTCCCTGACTTGCAGGAAGGCTGAGGCCGGGCAGGAAGGCAAAGAAGCTTAAGTCTCCAATGAAGAGCTGGGAGAGCTGAGAACAGTGTGGGAATCACCAGTTCTGCTGGAGCTGGGACTGGGAGCATCTCTGTGGGGACCAGTAGGCACTGCCCATGTCCAGTGATGGAGGGAACCTCTCAGAGGCTTTGGCAAGGCCTGAGAATGTACGGCCTTTGCCTTAACCTAGAGGGGAGGCTACTTCCCTCATGGCTGACCCTGCCCTTCTGGTCTGTCAGGTTTGGATTTTGATTTAAGCCAATTTAAAGAAAATGAAGAACTATACATTGGTGGCCACGTGACAGGGATGGCAAAATAACGTCGGAGGCTCTGGAGTCCAAAGAGCCACATCCCGGTCCTGGTTTTGCTCCTCACAAGCTGTGAGGCCCTGGACACGTCATTTCATCTCCTCAGACTCAGCTTCTCCGTTTGTCAGGTGAGGATGACAGAACCCACGTGACGGACTGGCTGGGAGAGCGGGGACGAGGGAACATCCCGCACAGCGCATGGCCCTTCCGCTTCCTACTCCCTCTCCATCCTACCCACCCACCACCACCCTGAGTTTAGGGAAAAGCTATTTAAATAGAACTGCAATTGATATGCAGTCAGCAGAAGCTAATTAAGAATTTATTTTTGCTCCCTGATTAAATGACAGTTTCAAGTCTGGTTTCTTATTTTCTTGGTCGGTTACACGGAGTCCCCTGGAGTCTTCTGCACGTAGGGAGGAGGCCTGCATTAAATCTACACACAGGAGTAGGTCATCTCTAGAGCAGACAGCCCAGCACAGGATCACCTGGCCCACCGGCCCCCACCGTGCAGAGAGGATGAGACTCCCACGGGCAATTCTTGATTTCCTCCAAGCTCGCTCCTCTCCTGGTCTACTCCAACTCAAGAAATGGAACCCCACCCCCCCGGACTATTCTTCATTGTCTCCATTCCTCACATCTCCCAGCCCATCCATCACGGAGGCTGCTGGCTCCATCCTGCCCCCGCCCTCTGCCCACTTCCCTCCACTTCCACACGACCTCCCAATTCAGAGCACCATTTTCTCTTACCCAGAGCTTCCTCACTGGTCTCCCTACTTTCCTTGCCCCCCACTCATCCTCTCTCCGCATGACAGCCTGAGTTTTTCCAAATATAAACCAGAATATCTAAAATATTAATCAAAATCCTCCAATGGCTTTGTACTGGGCTTAGAATAGAAATCCACTCCTTATTCTGGCATAGCGGCGTCATCTGGCCCCGGCCCCCACCGCACCTCACCAATCCAGTCCCAGCTCTGCTCACTCGGCTCCAGCCCCCCTGGCTTCCTTCAGTCTCATGAACACACATGCTAAGCTTTTTCCACTTCCAAAGCCTTTGTACCTTCCCACAGCTGCCCCCTTGTCATTCCTCTAGTGTCAGCTCAAATGTCACCTCTTCAGAGAAACTCTCCCTGACTGCTCCATCTAAAGTAGTCCTCTCCCCATCCCCCATAATTCTTTGTTATATCAGCGACCCAACAATGCCCTTGTATATGGGCTCCTAGGTCATTTCTTCGTGGCAGGCTGAGACTCATTAGCCCAAAAGCCTGCCAGAGTCAAACTCAAATTTTACAGTAGTCCAAACAGGCAGATTTTTAGTCACTTGGGGCTTGCCTGTTTTGCATACCCCACAAAACCACATGCAACATTCGCAGGCCATGGGTGATAGAAGCCTGTGGTTACAAGACCCCAAGCTACTACTGCTCTTCAGAGTTCTCACCCAAAGTCTCCCTTCCGTGCTGCCGTGTGACACCACTTAGACATGGAAGCATCATCTCTGGCCCCCCACATCCCCCACTTCTGGATGCGGCCCCCTCTCCATAAGCCTCTGGACAGACTTGCGCTGTGAGGGACCTCCCCCCTTACACAACCCTGGCACCACCCAATAAAACTTACGCGTTACTACTGCTTGTAGTCATGTTTTGTTCTTTGATGAGCCCCAAATCCCTCGATTCCCCCTCTACTCTTACCCACTGCTTTGTTTTATTTTCTTCAGACTACTTACCATTCTTTAAAATTACCTGGCTAATTTGTTTGCTTGCTTTGTGCCTCTCTTCCTCATTAGAATGTAAAATCCATGTAATCAGTCAGTAAGTCCATGGAAAGAACATTTGCCCCCACTAGTAATCAAAGAAATTGCAGCATTAAGCAATGAAATGTTATTTTTTCACCAAGTTGGTGAAAATTTTTAAATTTGACAATGGTACATATTTAGGAGTACAGTGAGGGGGAGGACACACTCATACCCTGCTAGTGGGAATATAAGTGGGCATTTTGGAGGGTAATTCAAAACTTAAAATACACATAACCTATGACAGAGAAATCACTATTCAGTATCTACCTTAGAAATTCATTTCCAGGTCTGCACAAGGAGGAATGTTAAGTAAATCAATAAAAGAGGATTTGCATCTCCAGGAAGATGGAATACAAGCACTTTTCCCTGGTGTCATATATATATGTAAGATAACATACATTATATATAACATATATGTGTATATATACATACATGTGTATATATATCTCTCTTTCACATATATAACATACATTATATATAACATACACGAAAAGATTCTGAAAGGCAGAGAGAAGAAGGCAGACTGGTGAGAGACCTCAGGACCCAAGGAACAACAGAGTGGTGAGTTCCCAGGTTTTCTTTTAGCCTCATATATCCCAGACTTGGGGCTGAAGAACCCACCAACCAAAAACAAAACAAAAGTCCAACAAAAGCTTGCCTTTTCTAGCCAAAGGATCAGGAAATAGGCAAACTAGAAAGACAGAGAACTTTTAGATAACAACCAGTCTATTCCATAAACACCATAGTCCTACCCTCACCCACACCAGCAAAGGCCAAGTAGGGAGCCTAGAGCTCCATCATCACCAGTTTAGAAGAAGTTGTCCAACCCTCCCCGCCATCACCCCCCTTGAGTCAGAGAAGGCCACGCAGGGAGCAGATAAGAGCCCCCTGTCTGCCCATGGTTCAGTGGAGGTGCCATGGAGACCGCATTGGGAGCCAGAAATCCCAAACCCACCCAGCAGTAATGGGGAGTTCCCCCCACCTTGGGCATCAAAGGAAGCTGAATGGGGAATCTGAATTTCTACTCCCATCTGACATTAACAAGGCAGCACCCATCCCTTGCCAGAGAATCTTCAGAAGACAGCTAAAATAGGTTTAATAGGATTTTTTTTAAAGATTTTTTATTTATTTATTTGAGAGAGAGAGAATGAGAGATAGAGAGCACGAGAGGGAAGAGGGTCAGAGGGAGAAGCAGACTCCCTGCTGAGCAGGGAGCCCGATGTGGGACTCGATCCCGGGACTCCAGGATCATGACCTGAGCCAAAGGCAGTCGCTTAACCAACTGAGCCACCCAGGCGCCCTAAAATAGAAGGTTTAAATAAGATGCGGAGTCTCATAACATGATACCCAAAATTTCTAGGTTTCAATCAAATTATTTGTCATACCAAAAACCAGGAAGATTTAAAATTGAGAGGAAAAGCATCAACAGATGCCAACATTAACATGGCATAGATGTTAAAATCCTATGGCAAGGATTTTATAGCAGCTATCCTAAAAATGCTTCAACAAGCAATCATGAACATGCTTGAAGCAAATGAAAAAATAGAAAGTCGAGGAAAGACATAGAAAGCCCTAGCAAAGAGATTAAAAGTACAAAAGAAACCAACACAGTCAAGTGGAAATTTTTGAATTGAAAAACACAATAACTGAAATTTGAAAACTCAGTGAATGGGTTAACGGAATTTAAAATACAGAGGAAAGAGTCAGAGAACTTGAAAATAGAATATAAATTACCCAATCTGAACAACAGAGAGAAAATGGATTGAAAAATAATTAAGGGAAACTCAGGGACATACGGGACTATACACAAAGGTTGAATATTTATATCTCTGCACTCCAGAAGGTGAAGAAAAAGGAGGCAGTGCTGAAAAAGTACTAGAAGAAATAATGACTTAAAACTATGCAAATTCGGCAAGACACATAAACATACAGTTTCAAGAAGCTGACCAAAGCCCAAATAAGACACAGGAATGAAATTAGGGGTATGACTTTACCTATAGAGGAAAAACAATTTTAAGGACAGTATATTTCTCATCAGAAACCACGAATTCCAGAAAGAAGTAGCACAACAGTGCTGAAGGAAAACTATGTGCATCAAAAATATTCTTCAGGAATGAAAGGGAAATCAAGACATTCTCAGATAAAGAAAAACTAAGGGAAATTGCCTCCAGCAAAACTACCCTAAAAGAATGGCTAAAGGTAGTTCCCTAAACAGAAAGGAAATGATATGGGGCACCTGGGTGGCTCAGTCATAAGGCGTCTGCCTTCGGCTCAGGTCATGATCCCAGGGTCCTGGGATCGAGCCCCACATCGGGCTCCGTGCTCAGTGGGAAGCCTGCTTCTCCCTCCCCCACTCCCCCTGTTCGTGTTCCCTCTCTCACTGTGTCTCTCTGTCAAATAAATAAATAAAATCTTAAAAAAGAAAAAAAGAGAGGAAATGATAAAAAAAAAAAAATCTTGAAATATCAGGAAGGAAGAACAGGGTAAGCAAAACTATGGGTGAATACAATATAGTTTCCTTCTCCTGTCAAGTTTTCTAAGTTAAGCAAGAGTGGTGGTAGTAATAACAGACAAAGTGACTTTGGAACAAAGAAAATTACCAGAGACAGAGAAGGATATTCTAGGATGATAAAACAGTAAGTCCACCAAGAAGATGGCAATTTTAAATGTGAGGCACCAAAAAACACAACTGCAAAGCAAAACATAATAGAACTGAAGGGAGAAAAAAATAAATCCACAGTTATATTTGGCGACTTTAACATACCCTCTCAATAACTGATAGAACAACTACAGAGAAAAGCAGCGAGGACATTAAAGAATATCACCAACAACAAAGAAGATCTAATCAACATTTATAGAACATTCTACTCAGTAACAGCAGAATACGCATTCAAGTGCCCACAAAACATATACTAATGCAGCCCATATTCTGGGCCATTAAAAAAAAAACCAACAGATTTTAAAACAATTGAAATCATACAGAGTATGCGCTCCAAGCATAATGGAGTAAAAATAGAAATCAATTACAGAAAGTTAGCAGAAAAATCTCTAAACATTTGGAAACTAAGCAGCACACTTCTAAATAATCCATGGGTCAAAGAGATAGTCTCAAGGGATATCAAAAAATGCACCGAGCTGAGTGAAGTTGAAAATAGAATATATCAAATTTGGGGGCACAACGAAAGCAGTGCTAAGAGAGAAATTTATAGCACTAAATGCATACCTTAGAAAAGAAGAAAAGTCTTAAATCAATGATCCGAAGCTCCTAGCCCAAGAACTTAGCAAAAGGAGAGCAAAATAAACCCAAAGCATGGAAATAAAAAGAAATAATAACCACGAGAGCAGGAATCAATGAAATTGAAAACAGTAAAACAATAAATAAAAATCAGTGAAACAAAGAATAGCTTCCTTGGAAAGATCAATAAAATTGACAAACCTCTGGCAAGATTAACAAAGGAAAAACGAAAGAAGATACACATTACTAACAACAGGATATCCCAGACCCTGCAGGTATCAAAAGGATAATAAGAGAAGACAACAACTCTACACACATACGTTTGACAACTTAGATAAAATGGATCAACTCCTTAGAAAACACAAACTCCTCCCAACTCACCAAATATGAAATAGGCCATTTGAATAGCCCTAAAACTACCCTAAGGACATTTATTTCATAATTTTGAAACTTCCAAAAAATAAATCTCCATGCCCAGATAGCCACCAAATGTTTAAAGAATAAACTCCAATCTTACACAATGTCCTCCAGAAAAGAGAAAAGGAGGAAAGACTCTACAATTTGTTTTACAAAGTCAGTATTGCCCTGAGACCAACATCAGATAAAGACAGTACAAAAGCAAAAACAAAAAAGTACAGACCAGTATCTCCTATGAATATAGACATAAAAATTTTAATGAAACATTAGCAAGTAGAATCTGCAATCTATGCAAAGAATTAAACACCATGACCACATATTAGTCTAATATTTGAAAAATCAATCAGTGAAACCCACCATATTAATAGACTAAAGAAGAAAAATCACATGATGGATCAGGTGCTGCAAAAAAATAAATAAATAAATAAAATAGGTATTTGACAAAATTCAATACCCTTTCGTGGTCAAAACTCCCAGAAAAATAGGAATGAGGAATATCCTCAACTTGATAAAAACATCAACACAAAATCTACAGCTAACAGTATAACTAATGGTACAAGGCCACTGAATGTTTTCTCCCTAAGATCAGGAGAAAAGCCAGGATGTCTGACCTCATCACTCTTATTCAACAGAGTGCTGGAAGTTCTAGCCAGTGCAACAAAGAAAAAAAAAAAAAAAAGGAAATAAAAGGCATACAGACCAGAAAGGAATAAATAATACTGTCAGTATTTGTAGATGATATGATTGCATATGTAAAAAATTCTAAGTAACCTACAAAAACAAAACAAACAAAAAACCCTAGACCTAAAATGTGAGTTCGGCAAGACCATAGGACATAAGGTAAACATAAACATGCAGAATTTAATTTTCTTTCTATATACTAGCAATGCACACATGGATGATGAAATTGAAAATACAATAGTATTTAAAAGCACTCAAAAAAAGAGAAATACTTAGGTATAAATCTAATAAAACATGTATAGGATTTGTATGCCAAAAACTACAAAATACTGATGATAGGAATCAAAGACAATCTAAATAAATGGAAAGACATGCTCTCTTCATGGATTGGAAGACAGCATAGTAAAGAGGTCAGTTTGTCCCCAAATTAATATATAGATTTAACACTATTACTCTCAAAATCCAAGCAATGCTTTTTGTAAATATAGACAAGATTATCCTAAATTTTATATGGAAGGGCAAAAGAACTAGAATAGATGATGCAATTTTGAAAAAAAAGAGGAAGAAAGTGAGACGAATCAGTCTACCTGATTTCAAGAATTATTATAGAGCTACAGTAATCAAGACTGTGTGGGCTTGGTGGAGAGATAGATACATGGATCTAGGGAGCGGAATAAAGGGCCCAGAAATAACCCACACAAATCCACCCAGGTGACTTTTGACAAAGGTGCAAAAGCAATTCAGTGAATTTCAACATATGGTGCTGAAGCAACTGAACATCCATAGGCAAAGAAAGAGAGAAAAGGGGAGGGAGGAAGGGAGGAAGAAAGATCATGGACTTAAAAATAAAATTTAAAACTAACACTGTTTGGAAAAAAAAACATAGAAGAAAATCTTCAGGGTCTAGAACTAGCTAAGCATTCTTAGACTTAATGCAAAAGTCCAATCCATAAAAGGGAAATTTGATAAATTGGACCTCATTAAAATTTAAAAAGTTTTTCTCCATGAAAGACCCTGTTACTAGGATGAAAAGACAAGTACAGACTAGGAGTAAATACAGCAAACCATGTATTCAACAAGGTACACATGGTATATGTACATTCTAGCGTGTGTGTGTGTTCTTAGAATTTCTCAAATTCATTATGCTAAGTAAAAGAAACCAGACTCAAAATGTTGCATATTCTATGATTCCACCTATATGGCTTTTAGGAAAAGGCAAAAGCAAAATTACATGGGTAGAAAATGAATCAGTGGTTGCTGGGAGTGGGGTTAGCTAAAAAGGGGAATTTGGGGGGGTGATGGAACTGTTTTATATATTGATTGTGGTAATGATGGTTATGTGATTGTATGCATTTGTCAAAGTTCATCAACCGTACACCTAAAAAGAGAATTTTTATAATCTGTAAATTTAACCTCAGTAAACCTAACCAAAAAAACCTCAGAAGTTACCAGTAAAATTAAAAAAAAGAAAAGAACTTACCAGTAAAATAATAAACAATCCAACTAGAAAATAGCCAAAAGACATGAAGAGTGGTTTCACCAAAGAGGACATACAGATAGCCAACAAGCACATGAAACAATGAAATAATGTTTGACACTAGCCATCAGGGAATTACAAATGAAACCCACAACGAGGTATCTCTAGACACCTCTCAGAACGGCTAAAATAAGAATGGTGACAATACCAAATGCTGACGAGGATGTAAAGAAACTGGATCACTCATTCACTGCTAGTGGCAATGTAAGATGGCTCAGCCACTCTGGAAAACGGCTGAGCAATTTCTTTTAATAAACTAAACATACAACTACCATATGACTCAACAATCACGCTCCTAGGCATTTACCCTGCAGAAATGAAAACTTACACTTGCACACAAACCCATACAGGAATGTTTATAGCAGTTTTGTTCATAGAAGTCAACACTTGAAAACAACCCAGATACCCCTCCATAGGTGATTGGTTAAACCAACTGTGGTCCACACATTCCATGCAAAACTATCAGCAATAAAAAGGAACCAACTACACATACACTGATAAATCTCCAGAGTATTTTGCAGAGTGCAAAAGGTCAATCCCAAAAGACTTCATTTTGTATGCTCCCATTTATATCACATCTTTGGAATGAGAAATGTTATAAATAGGGAACAGTTTCTTGATTGCCAAGGGTTAAGGTAGGGTGGGGTAGCAAGGAAGTGGGTATAGCCATAAAAGGACAAGGTGAGGGACTGGTAGTAATGGAATGTTCTGTATCACAGCTATATCAATGTCAACATCCTGGTTTTGATACTGTACTGTAATTTTGCAAGAGAGTTACCCTTGGGGGAACTGGGTAAAGGATACATGATATCTCTCTGTATTGTTTCTTACAAGTGCACGTGAATCTACAATTATCTCAAAATAAATAGTTTAATTTAAAAAAGTAATGTGTTTGCAGCATTGCTCATATTCAGGGGAAAAACTTGGAAACAGCCTATATGTTCTTAAGTAGGGGAATGGTTGGTTATAATGCCAGCTCCATAAAATGCAATAGTGTGCAGAACCAAAAGAAAATGGGAAAAAAACTACTTCTGACTTGCAAAGCCATGTTGCAGAACCCTTTATGCAAGGTGGTACCATTAACGTTAAAATGCACACACACAGAGTGTGGTTCCTGGGTAAGGGCCCCGCACCCCACATCCTCAATGGTGGTGACATCGCCTCCAAGTGGTAGAAAATTGATTCTTCAAGGCCTAAGAAATCTTGCCCGTCTCGGGTATAAAGTGCAGATATACACAGAGTGCATAAGCAAATAAACAATACGTAAATAGTATTAAAATATCCCAGGGGAGTGTGTTTAGGAAAAAAATTATCTGAAAAGACTCTTTAGGAAGGCAATATTGATGGAAAAAAAGGTTAAGAACTCCTAGCCTCGACTAAAATTTCTCCATTTCTGTACTGTTAGCCTTTTGGGCTAGATAACTCTTTGCTGGGGGTGGGGGAAGGGGGCTGTCCTGTGCTGTGTAGGATGTTCAGCAGCATCCCTGGCCTCCACCTCCTGGATGCCAGTATCACCAGTTCCCAGTTGTGACCATCAAAAATGTGTCCGGTCATTGCTAAAAGTTCCTGGAAGGCAAACTCACTCCCAGTCGCGAACCGCCAGACAAAGGACTAGAAGTAATACACCAAACCCCAGCCATGGGATGGGCTGTGCAGTGGGAGTGATGGATCCTTAGTGCTTTCATTTTTGACAAGGAGAATATATTCAGGGCTTACTTGTGTCATTAAAAATTAGTTTTTCAGAAAATTGCTCTAGCTGGGAAATTCAGTCCTGGAATGGGGAAGAGACCCGGTTGGCCCTGGGCACTAGGGTCTAATCCCAGCCTTTTTCCTGTCCCCTGTCTGCTCTCGAACCACCAGCAAGCCCCCTCCACCCCTCAGTGGGCCTCTGTTTTTCCCCTTCCTCTTGTACCCATATCCCCGGACACCGCACTATCACCTCCATTCTCCACGCTTTGCTCCCAACCCTTTGTGCTCAAGCAGCTCTCTGTCAGGGACACTGTTCGCCTCTCCTCTGCCTGGAAAACTCTTACTCATCCCTGGACACCAAGGTCCCATCCTCCAGGAAGCCCTCACCACCTCCCACCCCCATTTAAAGGGCCCTCCACCGTAGTTCCACAGAATCGTCCCTCCAGGCAGCATGCGGACACCACACTCACCTGTCTACAGGACATGGTGCCAAGTCCGCATTTACCACCCTCCTCACCCACCCCTCTCTCCCTTGCTCTCAGCTGCACTCCTTCACCCTCTGAATCCGGTTGGCTCAGCGAATGTCAGGCACCAGCGAAGGATGAAACAGGGGAGAGGGAGATGGGGGGTGAGTCCTGGCTTCCGCCCTGCTGGGCCCCCCTTAGGCAGCACCTCACTTCCTCTTCCGAAGGAAGCTTCTGTGGGCAGCCTCTCTCCACGACCACAGCTCTGGCAGGGCTCCAGTAACCGTGTGTCCTTTGTCCCCAGAGGGTAGTAAGAGCTTCCTTGCTGCTACACCACCTCTTGTCAGCACCTGGACCTGGTCCCCGCCTTGGAAATGCTGCGTTAGCCAAGCCCTCCTCAGCTCTGCCTGAGTGGTTCCTGACAGGGAGGGCCCTGATGTGATACACACATCTGTCCCTGCCACTCAAATATGAGGTCCTCGAGCACCAGAGCTGTGTGTTTTTATGTTGTTTGGTTTTGTTTTTAATCTCAGAACCCTGGGGGTCAGCGCTGATAGGACCTAGAGCACGGATGGGCAGGGCTGAGTGAAAGCTCACTGAGTACATGGGTGAACGAACAAAGAATAGATAGATGGCAGGACGGATGGCAGATGGACAGATGGATGAACACGTGGACGGTACAGACTCTGATTTGCAAAGATTAATAACAGCTGAAGTTGCGTGAGTGCTGTCTGCTTGTCAAGCACGGCACCAAGCTCTTCATTTGTACAGTCACCCAACGTCCATGACCAGTCCATGAGGCAGCAATGTCATTATGAATAAAGAGAACTTCAGAAGGGCTAACTCACTTGCGCAAGGCCACAGTTCAGAGGCTACTGGCCTCTAGAGCCTGCCATCCTGATAACATGGGGGTATGACTGCATGAGTCCAGAACCCCAAGATCCACACTGCCACGGGGGATGCTCTCCTGGGGCCTCTCCTGTCCCACGCCCCGTTCCCCCAAGGTCCTGGGTGGCCCTTGCTCTTTTCACAGTGGGCCTAGCTTCTGCACACTTCCCTCCAAGGCCACTCCCACCCACCCACCCCGAGTATCTCTGAGGATGTCTGCTTTACATGTGTGGGGCCCAGGGAGGCACCAGGCTCCTCCCACTCCAAATCCAGAAACCCTTATTTATCTCCTGAGCTGGCAGGAGCTCTGCAGGTCTGCGGGTTTCTGCTCAAAATGAAAAGCTGCTCCCTGGGAGAAGAGCCGGGCTTGTGAAGAACAGCCTCAGGGCCCCGCACTCCGTGGGTTTCCCCCACACGGGAAAGAGCGTCGGCTTTAGAGACACGAGGTATGGCCCACAATCCCAGCTCTGGGATATTCCGGGTCAGGTTCCCTCTGAGCCTCAGTGGAGGGACTGCTAGTGCTTCCGTGTTCCGGCGAGGGGCACCTGCCACATCACCTAGCGAAGCTGCAGGTAGACACCCGTCCTCACAGCATGCCCTCCACCTGCTTGCTCCACCTTCTCACATTCTCCCCAGCATTGGCTTTGGCCATCTCTGTGCTGTCAACTGCTTTTCTCCTCCTCTGGCAAATTAGGAAATCGGAGCACAGAGCACTTAAGAGGCCTTCCGGAGGTCACACAGCAGGACAGAAGCAGGGCTGGGCTCAGACCCTGGGAAATCTCTGCATCTTCCCAGCCCTGTGGCCCCCGTCCCCAGTCCCCATCCCCAGTCCCCGTCCCCCACCGCACTGCCCTGGGCTCCAGCTTTGTTGTGGAAGCTGTAGGCGTTATTTAGTTCCTTCCGTTATTTATGCACAGCACGTTTGGAACAGGGCCCTTGGTAATTAAAGCGCCTGGGGACAGAAAAGCCGAGCTGAAACATTCGTGAAAATACAGAAAGGAAAACAAAGCTACAGCATCAACAGGGACATCCGGGGGGAGCACAGGAGTGCCGCTGAGGACACAAACTCATCCCAGTGCCCCGGTGGCGGTGGCGACTGCTTCCTCGTGGGCCCTCCTTCCGTATTCCGGGTACCCCAGGACCAACCCACCCATTTGCCATCATTATCAACAGGAGAAGCATCATCCCTAGAGTTTGGGGGTGAGGCACACCTGGCTTATATCCCCGCCCTGCGAGTTCTGGCTGTGTGACCTTGGACAGGTAACTAGCCTCTCTGGGCAGCAGTGTGCTGGGCTCTGGTTCCCAGGACAGATGGGGAGTATATGGAATGATGTATGTGAAGCCACAGAGGAAGACTTGGCACCTTAGAGTCCTAATAAGCAATAGATTTCTGTTCTTCCATGACATTCTAAAAAGCCCTTCTACATACATTATACTGTAGGGTGAGCATCCAGACTCTGGAGCAGACTGTTGGCAACACAGCCCAGCTCCAACCGTGATTACCTGTGATTAGGGAGAAAGTTATAGAACATCTTAAAGCCGCATTTCCACATCTTTCAGAGGGGGCTAACCATAACCCCTTCCCCTAGGTGTGCGTGAAGTTTAAACGGGGTACTACATGCAGGGACTTATCACAGTAACTGACACAGGACAAGTGCTCCCTAATGGTCATTATTGATATTTGCCATCTTTCCAACATGCCTCCTTGGTAGTCAGGATATGTGTCATTGCCTGGTTTTACAGATGCTGGAAGTGGGTCTCGGAGAGGTAAAATGACTTCACCAAGGTCACTCGGCCAGACAATGGCAGAGCTGGGACCTCCGCACTGGGCTCCCGATGCTAAGTCAGGGCTCTGTCCATTACAAGAGTCCTAAGATTGTTCATTCAACAGGACCCTGTGGTCTTGCTAGCTCTGCCCAAACAAAAGGGACTGGAGGACATCTCGTGAAAAAGCTTCAGGCTGATCCGGGTTTCTAGCCCTCTCCCTAGTGTGTGACCTTGGCTAGAATTCAGCCTCTCTGGGCTTTGGTTCTCATACGTAACCTGGCAGCACAATCACTGTCTTCCTGCTCAGGGTCATCGTGAGCAGGAAATGAGGATGGGTGTGAAAGTGCACAGCACCGAGCCCAAAACACGGCAAGTGCTCAGAAAATGCCACCATCCCCTCCCCTGCCCCAACAGTGCATCTGTCATTGCCTCCCCAAGGGATCCTGGCACCAGCTTCGTTCCCAGTCAGAGGAAGCTGAGTGACTGACGGCCCCTGACATTCTGGCTGACAGAGCTGCTTTGTCTCCATCAGCCTGCCCCAGCCTCCCAGGCACCTGACACCCAGAGCTAATAAGGCCACTAGGGGGTGGGACAGGCCCAGGCCACTCCCACCAGCTCCTGCCTTTGTCCCTTGCTCTCCCCATCCTTCTTCCAACCCTGACTCCTTCTCTCTCTTTCCCCTCATCACCCCTGATGCTTTCAAGGAAGCAGCCCAAGGCCTCTGACCAGGATCCCAAAAGTACCAACATCAAAAAAGTACAAGATGATTTAATTCTACAAACTCTTATGCATTCTTACCCTGATTCAGGGGTGCAGAGAATGCAAGGTTGAACAAGATGCAGACCTGCCCTGGGAGAATCTCCAGAGGAAAATGAGGCATCAACAGAAATGTACCAAATAATAGGATGTTTCATAGTAAATAAGAATCACAACGGCTGCCATTTATTTGTTTGGCACTTTATATGTGCTTCTGTTGAAGGTCATAGCTCAGGTTCAGAGAGGTCACGAATCTTGCCGAAGGTCACACAGTCAAAATGGGATATAGCTCAGATTCAAACCCAAGGCTGTCTGCTCTCAAAACTTGGGCTCCTTCCACTTCAACAAGTTTACCTCTGCTGGGAAAGTCCAGAACTTAAAAAAAAAAAAGAAGTTACTATGCAATGTGAAAAGTTAAATAAAAAACACAAATTCCAGAGTGAATGACTTTGCCTGGGGAAGGGGCAGAAAAAATTTCACAGAGAATCCTCGTGAGCTGGATAGGGAAGGATGGTGATTGTGTATGTAGAGATCCACACCTATACTTCTACTTCTCTCTCGGTCTCTGCATGCCTATGTCTGTAACCAGCACCTGGTCTCCCCCTCCCAGACTCCTTGAACAGAACTGTCACCCTACTCTGCACTATGTGTGGTGATTATAATTGAATGCATACTGTTGGGGTTAACTGGTTAATCAAAAAAGTCAGGGGCGTGTGGGTGGCTCAGTCGGTTAAGCATCTGCCTTCAGCTCAGGTTATGATCCCGGGGTCCTGGGATGGAGCCCCGCATCGGGCTCCCTGCTCGGCTGAGAGTCTGCTTCTCTCTCTCCCTCCACAGCTCCACCCCACTTGTGCTCTCTCTCTCCAATAAATAAATAAAATCTTTTTAAAAAAAAAAGTCAGACTAGGAAGTGATTTCAATAATGAAATACATACAGGCTGTCTTAATCCATCCGGGCTGCTATAAGAAAATACCACAGACTGGGTAGCTTATAAAGAACAGAAATTTATTTCTCACAGCCTGGAAGCTGGAAAGTCCAAGATAAGGGTGCTGGCAAGGTCAGCAAGGTCACATCCCGGTGAGGGCCCACTCCCTGATTCATAGCCAGCCCCTTCTCACTGTGTCCTCATGCAGTGGAAGGGGGCAAAGGAGCTCTCTGGGATCTCTTTTATGAGAACACAAATCCCATTCATGAGGGTTCCACATCCATGACCTAACATTCCCCCAAAGACCCCATCTCCTAACACCATCACCTTGGGTATGAGGATTTCAACATATGAATTTGGTGGGGACAAAGATATTCAGAACACAGCATTGCCTAAACATCGTACTCTAACATAAAGCACATTAATGTGCATATATCTGTGCAATATTTAGACAGAAGCCTCCAAGGCCTTTAAGAATGGGTCTGTTGATGGAATTCTGCATTCTCTTTTTTCCATAAACCATAGCCCTAAGACGTCTAACATTTACACTACAGGCATCTTCAAAGTAGAGCAAGAAAATGCAGCCCGAGTGCAGAATCCTTCTGGATTTTTATGCTCATTTTCCTGATACTTTAGAGGTTTTTCATCCACACATAATTGGACAGAATTTTTTTTAACACTGACCTTTATGGAGTGCCTTCAAAGTATTCAACTCAGTTCGCATAGAAATAGAACTTTCTTTCCTGTATTTTGCTTGTATTGAACTCATTATTATAATTACGTTATTTCGTTAAATATGATGAGAACTGATGAAACATGAGCATAAAAAAGAGAAGGTGGTTGTTCTGCTGAAAGCTCAGCTGAGTGCTTTGGAAATACCCCACACAAATGAGATCCTGCAAGGTAACAAACATAACTGGTGGCTGTTCCCCGCAGCACAGGTGACAGGGCGCAAACACTGTGTCACCTGCCGGCCTTTGTCTTCCGCCGGCTACTGGCAGCAGGGAACGAGGAAAGGAGTCATTTATCGGGACAGGCAGGTAAGTGGAGGCCACACAGAGACAATTTTATATTTCTGAGCGCCCTCCCACAGTGTCCGTGAGCGGTGGGGACCTGTCCATGTTCTAGCCCCTTCTCGTTCTCCCACAAGGAAGGAAGGAACTAACTAGCAAGATCCTAGGACGCTGAACAGACTGTTTTTACTAGTGGGTAGGGTCGCTGTGCCAGAAAGGGACAGCTCGTTGTCACAGCCTCTGGCTCTTTTCTCTCGGGTCCAGTGGCTCTCAGCTCGTCTCGTGTCTCGTACCAGTGGCAGGAAGTTGTAAGAACATTCGCTGTGCGAGGATAGCAAGAGAGGAGGGTCCTGTAGACGACGTGGCTGTGCAGGGGGCAGGCGTCAGTGTGTGAAGATCCTGGCCTCTGGGCTGAGGCATTCAGACTTTATCCTACAGGCAAGGAGGAGTGGTTGAGGTTGAATCTGTGCTACGGAAAGCTCACTAGGGCAGTCCACAGAGAACGGAGGCAGGGAGACCATGGAGGAGGCTGCTGCAGTCACCTGGGCGCCAAGGTGGGGAGTGGGTGGGGACCCAGACCTCACAGTGGAGTAGACATGAGGAGTGAGGAAGAAGGGGTCTCTGATGATGCTTAGCTTTGTGTCCTGGCCCCACGCCGTGAGCCAGGGAAGACGGGAGTACGAGCAGGCTGGGGGCCAGGAAGCTGAAGTCCTTGGTGTTGGCCGTTTGAGTTTGTGTCGTTTGAGAGGCAGCCAGAAGGAGAATCCCAGGAGCCCAGAGACATTCAGACCAACTGAGGGGATGGCATCTTGGAAACGGAGCTGCTCTCAATGTTTGAATCAGGGGAAGAGCACCCTCTGCCCCAAAGATGTCTGATGGTTCTCGCTTGATTCGATAACTGGCAGCCGAGCAGTTCGGGTGGAAAAACCCAGGGCTTTGAGATCATCCCGATCTGGGCAGAAATTCCTAACTCGGCTGGGATGCATTCTGTGTGGCTCTGGATGTGTGATTTAATGTCTAAGAGTCTCTGTTTCTTTACCTGTGAAGTGGAAATACATAAAAACACGTTCTCCATGCACTATACTGAGACTCGAACAAGACAGGGGAGGGAAGCGGGAAGCTAGTGCCTGACACATAGTAGGTGCTCAGTAAATGATGCTAACTAGCACTAGCCATGGTATCTGACGTGTAATTTATACAATACCAGCTAGTATTTTATTAATCCTACAGAAACCAAAGAATTATAATTCTGGAGTGGAAGGTCTCATGACTCCAGGGGATTTGAGAGACAGATATTTCTTGATCTCATTTCAACAAGAATTTCCTGGGCTCTCCTGGGTGCTCAGGCCTGTGATAAGTGCTGGGAATTTAGGAGGAGCTTCCAGAGTTTGCTATGCTTCTCCCCCTCCCCCGCCCCAAGCAGACAGTCACGATCACCAAGGGGGGGGGTCCCCCCAATTGCGTAGGAGCTCTGAAGAGCTGACTTAAACAGACATTCCACACTGGGCACTGGGAACATGGAGAAAAGTCGCGCCAACCCTGCACCCTGGGGGCCTAGAGCCCAGTGCTGGGCATCAGTGAGTCTTGAATGAGCTTTTTCTCCAGGAACCAGTGTCCACCCCCGCCTCAGGCTCCCTGCCCAGGCCCAAGGCTGCCAGCCCATCTGTGTCCTTGAGAACATGCTGGGCTCCTGACCCAGGCAGCAGCTGGTCCACTACCCGCTGCCCCCGACCTGGCACCTGTCCAACTGTGAGGCAGGGAGGACAGAGAGAATCTGAGAGCTGAGAAGGAATGTGGCCCTCATCCAGGGCAGGGAATGTACAACTCACTGAACCTGGAACCAGAGCAAGACTTGATTTTCTGCCAGCTTGGCCCTCTGCTAGCTGTGCGGGTTGCCGCCACTTTTCACTCTGAACCTCAGTTTCTTGATCTGTACAAGAAGGATAACAAACGCCCACTTCAAGGGTTTATTGTAAGGATTGTGTAGGAGATACATGATTAGGACGCTTTTGATTGAAAATGACAGGCATTCCCTGAACCCCAGCTTAAGGGGAAAAGAATAAGGGGGCATTTATTGGTTCGAGGTGTGACTGAGAATTCGTGAGTGGATCTAACTTCAGAAACCAGGGGCTCAAACATCATCAGAAATCTGCCCCCCTTCCCTCTCCCTCTCCCGCTGTCCCACTCCCTTCCACTGTCCTCCAGAATTGCTTTATTTTCAGGTAAACCGTCCTTTGAAGCAGCCTTCGGCTTATATTCTACCTCAGCAGAAAAAGAGGGCTTCTTTACCAATGGTCTACCGATAAGACAGCCTGGAAGTGGGCTTTGCTTGGCCCCCTTTAGGTTACACGTCTGCACCTCAGCCAATCACTGTGACCCGGGAGATACCCTATTCCACTGGCCAAGTTGGACCACGTGTCCATGTTTAGAATCCTGGATTCTAGTCTGGCTCACCCCCACCCAGATAACAAGGACTGATTGTGGAGAAAGAAGTATCCAAAGGAAAATCCAGATGCTATTACAGATAAAAAGGAGAATGGAGACTGGGCACGTCGAAACAACATCCTAAGCATTATCGACACCCCGGTGATCACCGTCATCCTCACGGGCGAGGAATAAATCTCACCTGTGTGTTCCTGTGAGCCGCTGCTCCCCGTGGGGACCCCTTCCACAGCCATTCTATGCCTATAGGTGAGGACTCTTGGCACTCAGTTGGGGTCTCTGAGAGCCCAAGGCTCCCCTGCTTGCCTGCCCCCCAAAATTGTCCAGCCCCTGCCTTCATCCTCTCTCTGCGTCCTGAGATGGACCTGCCCCGGTCATGGTCTCTGCTCTCACCCAGCATCAGACCCCCAGCCTTTACACTCTTCATCCTTCATAGCTAAGGCCTCCTGACCACCACTCTTTGGACCCAGCTCTGCTCCAATTCTGGACAAAATCAGGAAGTCTGAAAGAACTCCAGACCTATTCTTTAAAACCCATCATGCAGAGTACCACACTTCTGCCCCTGACCTTAAGACCTGTTTTCATCTCTGGAATTTATCCTTGGCCCAATATCCTGAGTTCCTATCTGGCTATCTGCATTGGATGAGTATATCAGCAAACTTTTGGTTGCAAATAACAGAGAACCTCGCTCAAATTGACTTTTAAAAACAAAAGAAACGTATTGGCTGATGGGCACAGAAAAAAATCCAGAAGTAGTTCAGGCTTCAGGCAAAGCTAGATTTAGCACCTCAATGACATCTCCAAGGATATGGTTTCTTCCCCCTGTTAACTCTGTCTTCTCAGTGTTGACCTCATCCCAAGGCTGCTTCCCTAGTGTTCCCAAGATAGATCCAAGTAGCTCCCAGGCTATATGTCTCCACTTTTATAGCCAGCAGGAAAGAATAGCTCTTTGTCCCAGAATTCCTAGCATAATTCTAACAGATTAATTCTGATTGAACCAGCTTAAGTTTTGGAGTGGTCTATTATGTAGCAAAAGTAACTGGAACACCATGCAAATGGATGCAAAGGCACTTCAAAAGAGAATAATTTTGATATCAAAGTATTAACAGACACCCTTGGGGAAAATTTTTTAATCCATGAATATTTTTTCAAAAGAAACCTCTTGATAAATGTATTGCAAAAGTCAAATGAAAAATAACAAATGTTGTAATGAGCTGTCCAATTTTACCGGGAAAAAAATACACTCTTAAGAAATTAAATACTTCATTCAATTCCTGTTTGTCCTTAAAATCAGTACATAATTTCAATTATGACCCATGGTTTGTTAAATATAGGTTAATCATCAATTTTATTTCATTTTAAAACTCTTGACAAAGTCCAAATCAAAGCTATTAACTTGCATTTATGACAAAATTATAGTCCCTCCTCAAAGTGGTTCATATTGAGTGGGACTTTTTTCCTGATCCCCCATTAGTGTTAGGAAATGAAGATTCTCTTCTGTATGTCTGGACCATAACATGTCAATGTTGTATCCTTTGGCTGCCAGTCTTGCATTTTCCTTAGCACCGGAAGAAAGGAATGGTCCCCAACCTTGGAGAATCTCCTCCTACCCCATCCTGCCCCTCCTGCGGTAAATTCCCAGCCTCTCCTTGCACCCATTGAGAAAGGGCATCAAGGGTTACTGCTTCTTTCCACCGCCCCAGCAGGCCTGGACTACCTCGTTCTCCCTCCCACTGTGCTTTTCCAGGCTCTCCATCTCCTTGCTTTTCATCTTCATCTGCTTCCCTTTGCTATCCTCAGCTCTCCTCTTCATTCCAGATGAATACTTGGATTTTCTCAGCCTCCTCCGGGAAATAACCCAGACCAATTCTATTCAGTCCCCGACACTAGCTCATGATGCTGGTGTTTCTGCCAGACTGGCCTCATTTGTCACCAAGAGAAAGAAGCCGCTGTTAATCATCCATTCTCAAAGAAAACTGAGATTGACAAACTTCACACTGCTTTGGGGCTGGGTCTTGGGGCAGGAAGCTTGGGGATGAGACTACACATCAGGAAATTTCAAATCCAACCTGTTCTTCATTAAACTTTGGGGCTCAGAAACCACTATACAGTGGTTAGAATTCCTTATGTCCAAACTATCAGAACATCCAACTCAAACCAGTTGAAGCACTAAAGGGAATTTGTTACCTCATATAACTGAAAAGGGCAGAGGCAGGCCTAGCTTCAGGTAAGGTTTGCTCCAGACACTCATCTGATGCCACCAAGAATCCAATTTCATTCCATCCTTCCTCTCTGCCTACCTCTCCTCATTCTAAAGCTGGCTCCTCTCTTGGTCTCAGGACATCTGTCAGACTCTCCAAAGGTTACTGAAGTCCACTCACCAACAGCTCAATACAAGTCTCGGCAATGAGTCGTTATCATTATTTTAATTCAGCCTTATCAGAGGGGACACGATCCTTCCCCCAACACTCTCTGCCCTCCTGCCCCGGCCCCCAGCATATGTGCACACATCCCGTGAAAAGCAAAATATAAACATCTGTCCCACCCTTCAGACAATCCTGATATATTAGTGTGTTTTTTCAGCCTTTTAAAAAATATCTATGTTTATATCTGTATGTGCTAGATATGGAGAAAGATTGATTATATGTGTATATGGTTATACATAAAAATGTCATAGGTAGTTTATACTTTTTTAATTGAAGTATGGTTGACACACAATGTTACATTAGTTTCAAGTGTATACATAGTTTACACTTGAAAAAATGTTGACCACACACACTCCCTTTGAACTTCTCTCCATGTGAATTAATACTCTTTTATATAGAGAAAATATATAAATACATATATATAAAAATATATATAAAATACTCTTTTATATATTAGAAATTAATATAATTTCTAATGGTAGGATCTAAGAACAACCTAAGGCTACATCAGCATTTCTTTACAGGCTTCCCAACTGCCAGTGTTTTTATTTGGAATTCCGAGCCAATGCTTCAATCTGCTACTGTCAAAAAAAAAAAAAAACTATAAAATTATTGTTAATTTAATCAGTTGTAATAATGACATTATGGTTCATTTAAAAGGAAGAAAAAGTCCTTATTGGTTAAGATGTACTTACTGACAAGTCAAATGTGAAGATATTTGGGACTTGCTTTAAAATATTCCAGGAATAGGGGCGCCTGGGTGGCTCAGTCAATTAGTAAGTGTCTGCCTTGCGCTCAGGTCATGATCCTGGGGTCCTGGGATCGAGCCCTGTGTCAGGCTCCCTGCTCAGTGGTGAGCCTGCTTCTTCCTTTCCCTCTGCCCTTCCTCTCCACTTGTTTTCATGCTCTCTCTCTCTCTATCTCTCTTTCTCTCTCTCAAATAAATAAATAAAATATTTTTAAAAATAAATAAAATAAAATAAGGGTCCCTGGGTGGCTCAGTCAGTTAAGCATCTGCCTTTGGCTCAGGTCATGATCCTTGGGTCCTGGGATCGAACCCCTCTTTGGGCTCCCTGCTCAGCGGAGAGCCTGCTTCTTCCGCTCCCTCTACCCCTCCCCCTGCTTGTGCCCTTTCTCTGTCAAATAAATAAATAAAAATAAATAAAAAATCTTTAAAATAAAATAAAATATCCCAGGAATAAATAAAAGTGGGGAGCAGGGGGTGTGATTGCTGAACAAGAAAAACAAAAAAGAATTGAGCCTAGGGGTGGCATTTGGCTGGCTCAGTCGGTGAAGTGTGTGAGTCCTGATCTCGGGGTTGTGAATTCAAGCCCCACGTCAGGTGTGGAGATTACTTAAAAATAAAATCTTAAAAAAACAAACTGAGTCTAATTGGCCCTGATTAGCTGGCTTGGATTATGTCACTGGCGGATCCTCATGTAATCTCTGTGACTGGAGAGATGAGAGACATTATTTGGTTCAAGCTAGTTGGGCTCACTCTTTGGGGTTGGAGTCAATGCCAACTAAGCCACATGTATGAGAAATGCAAGCTACTCTTAGGAAGGCACACATGGATGTTGGAAGGCTAAAAATTAACTCCAGACCACAAGACCCACATCCTTCTTGGATGGAGGGCATATTAAGGTACCTAACTGTCCCCAAGCCGGCAATAACAATATATGTCTGCACACCTTTCCACAATTTGCCAAGTTCCTTTCCATCCATTACCTCTTTTAAGCCTCATATTTTCTCTGAAAAGTAAATACTAGTAACCTTGACGTCCAGGTAAGCAACTGAGATTCAGGCCAAGAACACATAACTGGTGAGTAGCAGAGACGTGACTTGAACTCCTAAATTCTGTTTTTCTTCATGATAATGCCACTGACTTCTTTGGAGATGAGTTTCTAGAAAACCACATTCAAAGGGGCTCCCAAATGACAAAACATGGTCTGAGCCCGAGTTCTTGATCCCTTACCCAGTACACAAACACAAATAGGCCCAACAGGACAGCCTGTTTTATGATGTTCTTGGTTCTGGAAATCCCGAATTCTACCATCTGTAAGCTTAGGGGATGACATTGCCCACCCTCGGGCCCTGTGACAGCACTATTATTTCCCATCGGGCAGAGTCCCGGGTTGTATCCAAGCCAGTTCCATGGGACTCGAAGTCCTTTCCTCTTGGACTCTCTTCATCCAATGTGTGTCAAATATCTACTAAAGCCCAAAGTCCTCGCCATAGCCGTCAAGCTCCCCTACCTGTTTCTCTGACCTCCCCTCCAACCATTCTCCCCTTACTCACTCCACTTCCTTCAAGTTTCTGCTTAAATATCCCCTTATCATGGGGTCTTTGCTAACCTTCAAAAAAATATATCAATGTCCCCAGCACTTGTCGGTTCCATCTCTGTTTCAACTGTTTCCATAATAATTATCACAACAAATGTTTTACACATTTACATCTGTATCGTGTGTCTCCCTTTCCACGAGAAAGTGAGCACTTCAGTCTTATCTGGTTTTGTGCATTAATGAATTCTGAGAATCTGGTACTGTTCTTGGCACATAGCAGGTGTTCAATAAGTATTTGTGAAATAATGAATGCTAGCAACACAGCCAACTAGCCATACTCTCTTGCCTTTAGAGTTTTCCAGACATGGGTGACATCAGCCTAAGTGCCCCCCAATGTCAGAAGACTCAGATGAGGTTTCCCAGGGGAATGTCCTCAGAGTCTTTCTCATTCTTAAGGTGTTCCTCTCCCCCTGACCCACCATGACCGTGGGAGGCTGGGGTGATAACCAGAACACCAGTAACTTCAAAGAAACCCTTTCTCCTTCTCTTTAACTTCAACCTCTTAGGCCCTCAGGGCTGGTCAAGCTAACTTCAAAATTGATTAGTAAATCCGTCACAGGTGGAATGG
This sequence comes from Zalophus californianus, assembly GCF_009762305.2. Lineage (NCBI taxonomy): Eukaryota > Metazoa > Chordata > Mammalia > Carnivora > Otariidae > Zalophus > Zalophus californianus. The sequence goes on along the minus strand of NC_045599.1, from coordinate 90,281,742 downwards.
AGCCTCACTTTACAAGGGTACTTGGCACCTCTACTTTCTTTCTGGCTTCTGTGGCCTTAGCCGACACCGAGATAGAAACAATCCATTGAACACCCTGCTGCACATATGTCATATCACCGAATGTTCATGGTGCCCTGATGTGTTTATCTCTATTGTGCAGCTAGGGAAATGAAGTCTCAGAATCCTTCCTCCCTGGCCTCTGAGACTGGAGAAATGCTCACAAAGTACTTGCCTCTCAGGTGCCCCAGAGAGCTATGGGTATTGTTGTTCTCCGCCCCTGGATGCCACCCCCAGATAGTGAGTCAGGGTCTGGTCATCTGCTATTTGCTCTGTAGGACTCTGCTTCCCACCCAACTGTTAGAACATGCTCTACCCCCAACCAGGCAGCACCCAGAGAAGCCGCTGACCCTGATCGGCTGGACCTCTGGTCCACCGCTGCGATAAGCAGCTTGGTGGGGAGGTAAATGGATGTGATGATTAGCCTCAAATGAGGTCTAGGGATTATCTGTGGATTTTCTCTATCCTTGTGGCAGACACAATGGAGAGGGGAGGAGTTATGATTTCAGAACCCAGAGAAAGGAACCAAGTGTATTCATGACTTGAACCATACCAAATCTTAAGAATCAAATGGGTTTTGCTTTGGATCTATGTTCCGTGACCTTGGACAAGTCACTTCACCTCTCTGAACCTGTTACCTCTCTCTGTACAAGAAATTGGAGACATGCTAAGAATGTTCTTCCACATCAGAAGAGGATCACTCTCCAAAGTTCTGGTTTAAAGGATCCTACATGCAGCCGCAAAGCTCTATGTCAATTCCCTCTAAGCACCTTATCTCCTATTGCATGTCCTCAGCAACATCTTGAAGGAGCAAACTGAATTGCCAGCTAAAACAACAACACTGATCCTAGCAGCCAACATTTGCCCAGCTTCTTCTATGCAAGCACTTCACTGGCATGTGACTATTTAATCCTCTCAAGAATCCTAAAAAATAGATTCTACTACCTTCTTACTTTCCAGATGAGTAAATTGGGCCTCATGTGGCCTGTCCCAGGTCACAAAGTTGGTGAGGGGTAAGACAAGGCCTAGAACCCAAGATCTATTCCCCAAAGCCAATATTTAAATATCTCAATATCCTAAAACACTCTGCTAAATGCCTCGATTGCACATACCATGATTTCTGTACACTGTTCTGCTAGAGGCTCGAACTGGCTTCATGAGAGTGATCTTTATGCAATCTGATTGAACTACTTGGATGAGCACATCCCATACTTGCCTCCTGCATCCCTGTTTTTTCATCTGTAACCCGGGGATGATAACACTTCCCTTTGAACGGCTGTTTTAAGGATTGAACGAAATATCATAAAAGTTCAAGAATTATCAGTTTTCCTTCTTTTCCCCTCAAAAATTAATATAAATTGATTTGCTGATATAATGACAGCTGGGATTTTTAAGAACATCAATAAAAACAGGAAGATAAGTCAGGTATGAAATTGATAATGTTGGAATTGTCTACCTACCGATCCAGCATGTGACATAATGCTCCAACTCTGGAGACGCTGTGCGTGCTGACGCTGAGAGCGTGATGACACAGAAAACAGGGTGGAGAGGCTCCTATTCTCCCTGATTCACTTTCTTTTCCCAGCCCTGCGGTTTCAGAGAAAAACGCAATCGACATAGTCCTTGCTTTCATGGAGATTACATTCTGGTGAGAGAAGCAGAGAATAACAAATAAGTAAATAAGATGTTTCGAAGAGCAGCAAGTCTTAACAAAACTAAAGCAAGGTAATCATCTAGAGTGTAACTTGGGAAGAGAAGGGGCTACTTTAGGGAATGTGGGCAGATCAGCCTTCTGTGAGAACACATTTGTACAAAAGCCTGAAAGCACAGAGCTGAGGCCTCTGGCTGGGAATGAGAAGTGCAGACTTAAGGAATGAAAAGGAATTCTGTGGCTGGTGTGGAATGAGCAACAGGTTAAGTGGTGGAGTAATACCATCTGATAGATAGGTGGGGCCAGACCAGGTAAAAGCCTTGAGGAAGTTTGAGTTTTATTCTGAGTTCAACAGGAAAGATGCCATGAGAGGTTTAGCAGACCAATAACTTGATCTGTTTTATACTTTGAAAAGTCACATTGGACCCAAACACATATGGATGCTTGGTTTATAACAATGATAGCATGCAGAACAATGCAGGGGGAGAAATGGATTTTTTTTTTCATTAAATGGTGCTGTGTCAATAGAGTAGCCGTCTGGTCAAAAAATATTTTATCTTAACCCCTATTTCACACCATACACTAAAATCAATTCTTTGTGGATTGTAAATCGAAATATAAAAGGTGAAACAATAAAGATTCTGAAAGATACCAAGAAGGATGTTTCTTTGACCTTGAATGAACAAAAGTCTCCCAAACAGAACACAAAAAGCACTAACTATAAAGGAAAAAAATGATAAATTGAACTATGATAAAATCAGCAACTGTTCATCGAATGACACTAACAACAAAGGACAAGGGCAAGCTACAGCCTGGGGGAAGATATTTACAATATATACGGTTTCACGGCGCCTGGGTGTCTTGGTCAGCTGAGTGTCCCACTCTTGGTTTCCATTCAGGTCATAATCTCAGGGTCGTGGAATCGAGCCCCACATGTTGGGCTCCCCACTCAGCAAGGAGTCTGCTTGAGATTCTCTCCCTCTGCCCCCCCCCATGCTCACCCACCTGTGCACTCTCTCTCTCAAATAAATAAATAAATCTTTAAAATATATATATATTATATGTACATATACATGTACATGTCATATCACTGAATGTTCATGGTGTGTGTGTGTATATATATACATATATATGTGTGTGTGTGTGTATATATATATATATATATATATATATATATATATAGTGGTTTGTGGCCCAAGTGTCTGGGCAGATGTGGAACTACTGGTTCAGATGAGGAAGACCAGGAAAGGAAGCAACAACAGTTAGATGCCTTCATATGTGACCTCATCTATTTCCCCCAGCAAACTTTTTTGGTAGCTATTTTTATCCCTATTTTACAGCAAAAGAAACTGAGGCTCTTAAAAATTAAATTATTTATCCAGGCTTACACAGGTCAGGGAGGAAACAGAATGGGAAGATTTTATCCAGGAGGCAGCCAGGGATAGTGTTAGAGCCTGCAGCCTCAAATCAAACAGCCAAGGTTTAAACCTGCCTCTGTCAGCATGCAGCTTTGGGCAAGTCTCTTCTTTTGTCTTTATCTGTAAAGCAGGGATAAGAGTTATACCCTCTTCATAGGGTTAATACATGTCAAGAGCTTTAAAGGAGCCTGATGCAAGTCAGCCATCTCTAAGTTAGCCATATCAGGGTCCATGTGGACTTCCCAAAGGGGTGGAGAAACAGAAGGTGGATTTTAGTTCTTGAGCCAAGACTGAGTTTCATTAGCATGGTGATGGCCCCTAAAAACACTGAAACAAATGATGGCATATAATGTTATTGCCACATAATAGAGACCATCGGGACAAAAATCCAGGAGCCAAAAGACATAAAGTGCATACAAAGGAGGAAATCCTGGCTTGGCTGGGTGTTGGCCACATGGGTGCCAAAATGTTTTTCTGTATGTTGGAGAGGAAAATTGTTGCAATTACTCAGAACCATTTTGGAGGGCTAAATTCCAGTTTCCCCAAGGTGTTCCAAGGTAGAGGGCCATAGGTGTTTACTTTCCAGAGTCAGGAGTCAAAGAATTCTGTACTCTTGGTTTAAGTGATGCTTCTCATCACTTCTCTCTTATTTCAATTATTGTAGCAGCCTCTAAACTAGACTCCTCCAATTTCTTCCCCATCAACAAATACTTCCTGAGCACCCACATTGTTCCAGGCATCATTGCGAGGTGCTAGGGAACAATACCAACGAACCCACAGGTATGATGCCCTCATGGATGCCCTCAGAGAGCACACCACTCCAGAGTGATATTTCTGTGAGTAGAAAGCACCTTACACATTGTAAAGGACTGCTCCAGTGTTGCTACTGTAGAATGATCAGGGTAATAGTGGCAAGGGTTAAAGCAGAACTCTTGCCTTTCAATGTGGCTCTCCACTGCCTTCAGGATAAAAGTCATAAGCCAGGTCCAATCTGGATTCCAGCCTCTCTTCCCAGCCCCTATCCCTCCCATCAGCCTAACACTCCAACCAAACAAAAACACTAGCAGTCCCTTTATTCCCACACCCCAAGGCCCTTGAATATTCCTCTGTCTGAAATACTCTTCACCTACTGTCTGCGGGGAAACTCCCACTTACTCCTTCAAGAGCCAATCCCAACCTCCCGTAACTCTGCCCCACAGGTAGGTTCATTCCCTCCCTCATCTCCTTTTGCAGCATTCTCTATATGGTTGTTTCTCAGTAGGCGTTAAGATATAACAGAACAGCCCGAGAATCATCTTCACATCTTGGGCCAACCCTGCTCACCAGTCATTGGCTTTCAGCATGTCTGGGGCGCATAATGGCTGAGAACCCAGGGCTCAGGTCAAACAAACTCAGGTTAAGCCCAAGCTTCACTCTTTACAAGCCTCGTGACCTTGGCCAGGTTACTTAACCTCCTTAAGGTTCTGTTAACTCCATAAATTGGGAATAGAAAAAGGCAGGAATGATTCGTTGCAACAAAGTACGTAAAACACTTAACACAGTAGCTGACACCTAGGAAGTGCTGAACAAATTGTAATGGTTACTGAAAGAATTTTGGTTTATTCTGCCCCAGGCAGCCTATCCATTTCTTCCCCACCCCACCCATCTCCGGGTTTGAGAATCAAATTGTATTATGATCCATTGTTTATGTGCCTGTGTCTCTTACTAATGTGAAACCCTGGAGGGCAGGAGGCAGGTTTCAGTTCTAGATGCCCCGCACATAGCACAGTTCTGGAAAGAGCATCACTATTTGCAAGCTGTGTAATCTTGGTCAAGTCCGTCTGCCTCTTGTGGCCTCAGAGATTTTCAATGTTGAGGAGAATAATGCTTACCTGAATAAGGCTGTTATGAGTACCAAATGAGATTATGGATGTGAAAGTGTTTTGTGTGTTGTGAGGTGAGTTGTCGTTACCGTTATGCCATCCAGGGCAAGAACGTGATTTCACAGCCACGTGTCTGTGGCCCTCCATCTCCTCTTCTTTCTCATCCGATGGAACATCAGTGTGACCCTTTCTCCTCAAACATTCTTACTCACTTTATACCAAACAGAAGATCCCACAATGACCTGCACAGTAGCTCCAGCCTTCCCAGGGAGAGAGAGACTACAGATGCCCTGGTATGAGGTAAGTTCCTGCGGCAAGCCGGACAAATGTGATCCCCGCCCCAGTAGAGTTGTAATGCTAGTTGAGGGAAAGCCGATGATAAGCAAGTAAATCTATAAATAAAATCATTTAGAGAGTAATAATTACTAAGAAAAATGAAGTAGAAAATGTTACAGAGTAATTGGGGGAGCGAACATTATATAGAGTGGCTAAAGGTCTTTTGAGGAGGTGACATTTGAGCCCAAATTCAAAAGACAAGAAGAACTCAGCCATGTGAAGATCAAGGTTAAAAGGGCTCCAAGCAGAGAAACAGAAAAAAAAAAAAATGTTTAAAGCAACCTGGTACAAAATGGAGGTTACTGTAAGTGGAATTACTGAGTCAGGAGAGAGTTGGTGGTGATGAGGCAGGAAGGGTAGAGAGGGAGGCCACCATGTGCGGCTTTATAGGCTGTGATTAAAAAAGAGACAGAGAGCAAGAGAGAGAGAGAGATTGACAGAAATCAAATGAACAGTCAAGGGAAAGGAAGTTACTTTGACCTCTGCTTCTCGTATGTGCATACAATTCCACATCTCTCGTGTGGGAGCGCCTGGGTGGCTCAGTTGGTTAAGCGTCTGCCTTCGGCTCAGGTCATGATCCCGGCATCCCGGGATCGAGTCCGGCTCAGTGGGGAGCCTGCTTCTCCCTCTGCCCGCTGCTCTCCCTGCTTGTGCTCTCTCTCTCTCTCTCTCTCTCGCTCGCTCTTGCTCTCTCTCTCTCTGATAAATAAATAAAAGCTTTAAAAAGAAACATCTCTTGTGTGTCAGTCCTCGTGTTAGGAGATGGAGATACAAAGAAAAATAAAATATGGAACCCATTTTTATGAGCCTGGTAACTGAGAATATAGATGCATAAGTAATTATAATACAATATGAGAAGTCTCCTAGAGGGATGTAAACGCTGAAGGAGCTTAAGGAGGGAGTGATTGACTGTGCCTTAGGGATCAGGAAGTTCTCATTGAGCATGAGGACACTTGCAAATAAAGTATAAATAGTAAGGGGAAAGAATGTTCCAGCCAAAGGCAGCAGCAGATGCTAAGGCACTGGGGTGAACTTGCTCAGAATGAGTGGTTATCTGTTCCGATGGGAACACACCTGGAAAGGAGACCCTGGATCTTGCTGGTGAAGGACCTTCAGTGCCACACCGGAGAGTTTGCATTTTATTATGGATGGGCTGAATATATAAAAGGTTTGGAAAGCTCTCTCTAGGACTTGGTAGATAATAGACTGGAAAGAGATATTAGAGGCACTCACCAGAGGTACGGCAACAGAGCAAGTACAAGACCTGCATGTGGTTGTTGGTCACGGAAATGGGGGTGGGGAGTAGACTTCCAAGGCAGGCTGCCCTTTGTCCTCTAAGTAACAGGACCCTGTGTTCCCAAACTTCAGGGCAGAACTGACTCTATGGGGAGCTCCCCCCATGTCTCTTCTTGGTTTCACTGCTGGCGCCCTCTCTCGTCCCCGTCGCCAGCCCCCGCCTCCTATCTCAGGAAGCTTGGGTCTCCCTGGGAGCGGGTCTGCCCTTGGGGGAGGCCTCTCGGCTTTGTGCCCTGCAGCTTGGCTGACACTCGGGGCGGACCGAAGAGGGGCTGGGCGCCCCCCGCGTGCACATGTGCTAGCCCAGGCAGGAGGGAGTGCCTCAGCGGAGGAGTGCATAAAGGGGGAAGGAGACGCGCGCCAGAATCTCGGTCCCGGGCGCCCTGGTCGGCCGCGGAGGAGCTGCAGCCTCCAACAGGTTCGTAGAACGCACGCTCGCTCTCTGTTGCTGAGCCGCCACCTCCTCGGCTGGAGCAGGTTCGCCGGAGAGACCCTAGCCATAGGCCCCGCGCCGCCGAGCTCCCTGAGGGTGGCTTCCTCCGGCCCTCCTTCCTTCTCCCGGTAGCTCTCAGCCGCGACCGGCTCTTCCGGGGAGAGGCGGAGGGCGCCACGGGCTCCTTCTCGCTTCAGCACCACCTCGGGGACAGCTCCTGCGCCCGGCGAGGTCCTCTCGCCGGGTCAGCACTGCACCGGCAGACGACGGCCATCCGCCGGCTCCTCTCCTCCTTGGGTCCGGGTTCAGTGCCACGGCCTCCGAGGACAGTCCCTCGTCCCCGCGGACTCCGCTCCCCGCGTCAACACAGCGGCGGCAGGCAGCTCTTGCCGGCCGCCTGCTTCCTGGCGCGCCGCGAACAAAGCGGATGGGCTGGGGCCTCCCGCGTTCCTCTCGGGTGGGTGGTTGCATCGATCGGGGATTTCGGCTTCCCCCAGAGCAGTGTCTGGGGCGAGCTGGGGAGGGGAGCCCAGTCACAATCGCGCGTCTGTGGCTTGGGTCTGCAGTTCGCCAAGGCCTGGCCGTGCAATGGCGGGTCCCAGCTGGAAGTCGGAAAGAGGGTGGAAGGGGGGACGGGCACAGAAGGGTCTGGAGTCCAGTGGGGCGGGCTGGGCCTAGGCTAGAAGGGAGGAGTGCTCTGCCCCCTCCTCCTTCCAGACCCCCACTTCCACCCTAGCTCAGGACCACGGACTTCCTTCGGAGAGCCTAACACAGATGCCCGAGGCTGACAGCTGCAATCACTCCCTGGAACATCCCTAGAAAGTGTGAGGCTGAGTTTCCGTGGGGGGAGGGGGCCGAGAAACTGCGGGGAAGCCTCAGGAACCTGGCAGATACTTGCTTTCCCCTCCCTCCTGACCAGGGTTCCGCCCCCACCCCACCCCGAGCGATGCCCGAGAGGAAGGAAGGGGGAAGGGAGGGACCCTGGCAGCAGGTTGTGAACGGCGGCTTGGCTCCGGGAAGCTGCAATTAGTAAGAAAAGAGGTTGAAGGAGCATGAGAAGCTGGGAGGTTCCCAAACTGGGACGCCAGCTCCGCGGCAGAAAACCAAATGTGTAAGAGGAAAACCTTTCTCTGCGAGCTGAAGCTGGGAGGGCCCTTGCCTCACGTGACCCTCTCAATCACTGGTAGTCTCTCCCGGGGAGTCGGCATAGGGGGCAGAGGTGATTTGTCCAAGGTCACTCAGCAATTTAGTAGCAGAAATGGGCCTAAAGCTCGGGCACCCCCAAATCCTGGGTCTGTTGTGTAGCATTCACCGAGAAGTGTTTTAAAACCCCAGATACAGGGAGAAGAGCAGAGTTGTTTCCATTCTGAGTCCAGCTCTCAGCTCTGTCACTTACTAGCACGTGACCTTGGGAGAGTGATGAGAAGACAGGTTAATAGTACCCACTTGTGGTGAGGATTTAATGAAATACCTATATAATGAGCTTAGGGCAGTGTCTGGCACATAATAAGTACTCAGAATATGAGCTATCCTTTTCTGCTATTATTCCCTCTGTAAACATGTGCTGAAGATCTCTTATGTGCACTGGCTGTGCACTGGGGAGACAGAGAAGTGTCCTGGGGAGGGCACAGGCCAGCAGAGGAAGCAGAAAAGAAATCAGTTGCAATATGATACGATAAGGGCTGCAATCAAGGTGAGTACACAGGGCGAAGGGATCTCAGAGGCAGGAGTGATGAGCCCAGCCGTCAGGAGAGAAGGGGAAAGGTACCTCAAACACATGGAACTGTGTAGAAAGGCCAAAAGGAGTGAGATCAGAGCCACCAGGGTGAGGTCACTGTGCTGGACGGTCCTCGAGATGGGGACTGTGAAATGAGAGTAGAGAGAAAAGCTGGAGCCAGTCTCCAAAGGGTCTTCTGTGACGAAATATTTCAACCCTATTTAAAAAAAAAATAGAGGGGCGCCTGGGTGGCTCAGTCAGTTAAGCAACTGCCTTCGGCTCAGGTCATGATCCTGGAGTCCCGGGATCGAGTCCCACATCAGGCTCCCTGCTCGGCAGGGAGTCTGCTTCTCCCTCTGACCCTCTTCCCTCTCGTGCTCTCTCTCTCATTCTCTCTCAAATAAATAAATAAAATCTTTAAAAAAAATAGAAAGAATAGTATAATAAACCCCCACGTACCCATCATCAAGCTTCAACAGTTGGCCAATTTTGTTTCATCTATCCCCACGCCCACTCTCATCACACTCACACACACACACACACACACACACACACACACACACACACACACACACAGACTTATTTTGAAGCAAACCCAAGACATCACATCATCTAGTGCAGAAGGATTTTAACATCAACAACAACACCCTGCCATTCAAATGTTGTTCTACCTTGGAAGTCTCTAACTCACACTATGACTTTCCTTCCACAATCTGTTCTGAACATTCCTGTCCTTAGCAGAAAGTTTTGAGAGAGTTTTATGCTATGGTCATGAGCCATGTGCATTATTAGAGAAACTATTTCAGAAAAAATGGAGGGTACATCAGCCTCAACAGATTTCACCAAGCCAGAATTGTTTATCTCCACTACCTACACTGTGACCAGAAGCCAATAACCGTTTGCAAGGCTGACCCAAAGACAAATTGAGCTCCATCAAGAAAAAGACAAAAGTAAGAGCTTCCCTTTCAAACTAATCTGAACCATAAGCTTATGAGGACAGGAGGCTCGAAGTCATGGAAATCCTTGACTTGGAAATCATCAAACCCAACAGCCTTTTTACAGACAAGGAAGACAAGGGTCAGACATAGAGAGGAATTTACCCAAAGTTCCACAGTGCTGAGACCAGAGCCAAGACCTTTGAACTCATAATCAAGAGTTCTTGTCAGTTCACCATTCTGCCTGAAAGATTAGGTCTTAGAGTTTCTCAGCCCATAAACCTGGGATGCCATTTCCTTCCCAAGCTCAAAGCGCTGGAAGGAGGAGGGGAAAGTGGGGCAAGAAATGTCCTTTCTGGTTCTCAAGAGGAAGAGGATGACTATATATAGCAGTTGGTCTTTGAGACACCTTGACAATTTTTTCTTCCATATCCTTCTGAAGAAAGTCTACGATGGTGGTGCCTGTATTCTGGCTACTGTGTGCATCTCCTGCCTTGTCCCTTGGTTCTCATTAACAAATATCTGCAGTCAGACACCCACACCTCATTTCTGCACGTTTTTGCCCACCCCATTTGTCTCAACCAGATGCATGTGAAGCCTCGCTTTTTCCATTTGCCCCAAATTGGGCCGAACATCTCTCTCAGCTACAGACCACCATTCCTCTGACGCACGAGTAGTGTTTGGCCCAGGTCCCGGCAGGACTCAGAGCTCTTGTGCCTTTCTAGATCATGAAGTCTCTCCTGTTACTGATGAAATGCAATGACTGTGATGGGTATGTGTGCTCCCATCAGGCTCTAGGCACTTCACAAGTCAGCATTTTGCTTTTTAGGGGGCGTCCCTGCCTGCAAAATGGGGAAGGCAGTATCTCACAAGTTTCCCTGAGTCTTAGGTGGACAAATTAAAGCACACGTAAAGAGTTCTAAGCATCCCTGGTGAAGAGAAGTCGGCAGAGAATGGTCAATAAAATTACCTCACTTCTGGGAGTATGACTGTAGGCGAGACATAGAAAGGTGATAAAGATAGTGAATTTCAACTTATGCAATTATCCCAGTTTTTAGCCTCAGATGAGACCAATTCAAATATATTATAATACCTATATTACATTATTAGATTAGATTAGATTTTATTATGATGATATAGGTTTTCCCCACTATCTGAAAGTTCACTTTATGTCACATCACTTTTACAGAAGACCTACATTAGTAGGTCACTTCACTAACCAAAAGAAATTTGAAGAGGATTTCACTTTTACAAAATGGTAATTGCTTCTTTGCTTTGCACCATTTTGGTTTACAAAAGGTTTCATAAGAATGCTCTACTTTCAGATAGAAGGGGAAAGCTGTATTATATTATACTGTCTGGGCCTAGCTGAATGGCAATAGGTAGGATCAATTCCAAAGGGACCTTGGTGAGCATTTATTCTTCCTCCAACATTTACTCACTGAGTGGCTGTTCGGCGTCAGGCATGGTTCCAGGTATGGAACAAGACACCTCAGATCCCTGCTCCCGTGGGGCTTACAGACTTGCAGTAGACACAGTCATTAATAACAATTAGAAAGTAAATATGAAAACATTTAAGTAGACAGACAGATAAGGAGGGTCTGTCTGAAAAGGCGACATGAAACTCAGGCCCCAATAACAAGAAGTCAGTCAGGGGAGGATGTGGGGCCACACATTCCAGAAAAAGAAATAGCTCAGGAAGAGGCCCCAAATGTGAGCCTGGTCTCTTTGGGGGACAGGCAGAAGGCCAATGTGGCTGGAGCAGGGAGCAAGGGGAAAAGTGGTAGCAGAGGAGCAGAGAGGGGCAGGCACCAGTCCCTCGTGCAGAGCCTTCTAAGCCATGGTCAAGATTTGGGATTTTATTCTAAATACCAAATGTAAATCACTGGATGATTTTAAGCAGGAGAGTGATATAAACTGATTTTGCTTTTAAAAGATGCCTCTGGTTACTGCATGGAGAATGGATAATATGAACACGCTGGGCTGGGCACAGAGCAGGCAGATAAGGTGACACACAGCTTCAGCCCTTGAGGTGTTCAGCATCCAACAGAGGAGACAGGACATGAACCAGAATAGCAGAACCCTGTGGGAAGGGCTGCCGTGGGGAGGGATGTGCAAGGCATTAACACAGAGCTAAGAAGAACCCATTCAGCCTGGGAGGCATCAGGGAGGGCTTCATGGACGTGGGCAATGGCTGTTGGAGTGCACCTGGGAAAGGAGAGAGTAGAGCTGGTGCCAAGGACAGAGAAAGGTAATTTAGCAGCAGTGGACTACAGGAGCGGGGAGCCAGGCCACCCGGGTTCAGATCCCAGCCACATCATTTAGTACTGTGTGGACACACACAAGTTGCTTACTTTTCTGTGTCCCAGTGTCCTCACCTCGAAAATGGAGATGATGAGAATCACAATACTTATTTCAAGGGAGTTCTGTGAGGTTCAAGCAAGTTAAACGTTGTGAAGCATTTAGACAGTGCCTGGAAAGCACTTAGAAAGTGATGTATGAGTGTTGGTTAAATAAAAATGGAGCAAATGGGAGTGGGAGAGCAGAAGCCTGTGCTGGAAAAGGTCAAGTAGAGCCCAGCTCTGAGGGACCTTGAAGGCCAGGCCAGAGATGCTCATCTTCTCTGTAAGCAACAGGGGGCTATCAAAGGCCTTTAAGCAGGGGAACCAGGGGAGGAGAGTAAGCTAAACCCCAATGGCCTTGAGAGGGAAAGGAACCTACCCAGAGTCACGCAGCCAGTTACGGGTGGGACACTGTCATTCATGTCCCCTACTGGTCCAGTACTGTAGGAAGGTAAGGGCTGGATATATTTTGTTCTCCCATTGCATGCTCAGGGTGAGAAGGATGCCTAGGAAACTCTCAGTAAGTATTTGGGGAACACACTGCTAAATCAACAGCCAAATCACGCAGGGAGTGTCAGAAACCTTGAATCCTCAAGAAGGTCAGTGCGTTTCTGACAGCGGAGAAACTGCTCTCAGGAATATCGACCAAACTCCTAGAGATGTTGACTTGGGGGCCTCAAGCCCTCTAAACTCCAGCTCCTCTTGTGACAGAAGACACCGCCACCCACGCTGCCCCAGACACCCACTCAAGCTGCAACGAGCACCGCTGCATAGGTTCAGAAGTTAATCTTGGTGAAGTGCCTGGAAGATGAAAAACGTTCCCCAGACATCCAGCGGAGTAATTGCCAACGGGGAGAAAATGTATCTCTACATTTGCAAGAGGCAGGCCTTTGTATTCCACAAGAAAACAGCCATTAGATTTCCTGTCTCTGACTCGACAGGAAGTTGTGACAGCCTGGCGGGCAAGGAGGGTCTTGCAGTTCAAGCCGCAGATGGCAAGAGACTCAGAGGAACTCGGATCCAGCCATGCCGTTCCTGAACGGCCGCTCCGGGCAGGGCGTGGGGTTGGGCGCTTCTCTGAACTGGAGAGAGCCCCAGCCCACGTATTTCCTGGCCAGTGACTTGGGGGAAGTCCCATCTTTCTCTGAGTTTCAAGTTCATCAGCTAAACAACGGGGATAATACCACTGGCCCCCAAACTGGGTCATTTTCCTTTTGATCCTGACCAGGTGGGGTTCAGGCTGCAATCCCATTTCGCAAATGTGGAAACTCAGGCCCAGGGTATGGCTCACTGATGCCTCAACACTCACTGAATACCCACGATGGGCCAATCACTTTTTGAGAGCTGTAAAGCCAAAGAAGAGTAAGATGAGGTCCATGCTCTCCCTGAGCTCACGTTCTAGTGGGGAGACAGAAAACAAGCAAGTAAACAATAAAATAATTTCACCAAGTTATGTAAGTGCTAGGAAGGAAATAAAAGAGGGGTGTGTCAAGGAGGCGGGGGCTGTTTGTGTAAGGCAGGTAGGGCTTGAAGGACCCGGCACTGAAGCTGACATCTGGACAGGGAGAAGCAGCTAGCCATGAGACAAGTGTCCAGGGAGAAAGTGCAAAGATCCTGAGGTAGGAAGAAGCCTGACAAAGTTGCATGACAGGAGCCGAGGGAGGGAGGGAGGGAGGGAGGGAGGGAGGGAGGGAGGGAGGGAGGGGGTGGTAGAGATAAGGACAGATGGGTTAACAGGAGCCAGAACAGGCAGGGCCTTGAAGACTGGCTGAAGCAGAGGGGGGCAATCGAAATTGTAGTGAAGTCCCTTTTCTCCCTCTCCTCACTGGTAAGGGGCCTGCTGGGGCAATGCCCACATCAGAGTGATCACCCAGACCCCTGTCAGGCCCACAGTTCCTCCTGCCTTCGCTAGAGCAGGGCGGCCAAAAGGCAAGCCAAGTGATGGATCCCTCTGCTGGGAAATAAATGTATCAGCCGGCCAGTGGCTGGGTGGGCACCGTGGCGCCTGGCAGGCAGCGTCCTGATGCCATGAGGCAGGAGGGGGCCGGAGAAGACACAGGGCTGGCCGGGACTGGACTGAGGCGAGGGCCAGAGGCATCTGCCTCAGGTGCAAAATGTAAAGGGATACTAAAAAGCTCAGTCATCAAAATCAAGACCATTTTTGTGCAATATTTTTTAAAAACAAAATTAGTGACCCCAAAATCCATGGTGAATAAAACATTAAAATTTTTCAAATAAGGACAGGACTCCAAAAGAGCCAGGCTGGGGGTAGGACATACAGGGTGAGTCATACATGTGCAGGATCCCATACTGATCCTAAGATGTCCACTCAACGGCACAGACACTTCCTGGGCCAGGCCCCTGTCCCCACTGGAAGTCAGCACCCAAAACTGGTCTGCTCGTGACAAACTGAAAGTAAGAAACAGGTCCTAGTAGGCGTCTCAGAGACCACTCTCTGCCTTGGCTGTGGAGACAGAAGCCCAAGCAGGGACCACACAGCCAGGAGGTAAGGCTTGGCACCATAACCCCTAGCACTGCATACTCCCAGGTGGACAGAAGTTCAAACTCACCCCTTGTATGCTGTGGGACCCTGAGTCAGGTACATTGCCTCTCAAGCTTCAGTTGCCCCATCTGTGACCCCAAGCTAAAAAGACTTAGTCCCCAGGATTCAAGAAGATAATACTTGAAGTCCTTTTGCACCTGGCTACTCAAGGTGTGGTCCCCCTGCCAGCAACATCAGCATCTCCTAGAAACGCATTAGAAATGCAGAATCTCAACTGCATCTCAGACCCACTGAATCAGAATCTGCATTTTAATGATACCCCCAAGGGATTGGCATGCAGGGAAAAGCCTGAGAAGCTGATCAATTCTTGGCACTTTGAAGAGATGCTCAGTAAATGGGAATGCTGCCCCTTTGCCCACCAAACTCTGAGTAAGGTCCTGACTTAGGGCAAGAGGAAAAACCCGAAATAGGGAGAAGAGATCTGAGGGGGCCACCTCATTACATTTTAAATGGTCAAGTTTTAAAGCCAGGGCATCTGGCTGAGCTCCTTCTATACAAAATCATATCAGCCCTCCTTTGTTCATCTAGAAAATGGGAATAATAATAGTAAATTCCTTACGTGGTTGTGGTAAAGACAAAATAACATGAGTAAAACCTCAGCATAATGCTTGGCACATAGTAAGTGTTCAATAAATGCTTGCTGTTGTTGCTGGTGGTGGGAGGGCCAGGTCGCGTTCAATAAATGGTTACTGAGCACAGCCCATGTAATGAAATAGATCACACTCGCATAGCTCTTTGCCACTTATAAAGCACTTTCATTTATACCATCTCAACTAACTGTTCTCATAACCCCCTGGGCAAGATAGCATGAAATTCATTTTAAGGAGGGAAAAAAATCTAGGCTCAGAGAGGTAGAGTGATTTGGCCAAGCAAACCAGGATTTTTTTAAAGTAATTTATTTATTTTAGAGAGAGAGAGAAAATGCGAGTGGCAGGGGGAGGAGCAGAAGGGGAAGGAGGGAGAGAAGCAGACTCCCCGTTGAGCGCAGAGCCCCATGCGGGGCTTCATCTCATGACCCTGAAATCATGACCTGAGCAAAAACCAAGAGATGGAGGCTTAACTGACTGAGCCACCCAGGCGCCCTGCAAACTAGGATTTAAACCCCTAGAGTCAAAACAAAAAAACAAACAAAAAAAAAACCTAGAGTCTGACACTAAAATATGTGCCAGCAACAGAGCATCCAACCAATAACCATAGGAAAAGGTCAAAAACGGAGTAAGATAATATTAGACTCTAGAGATAGTGTTGTTCAACCTCCTTATTTTACGACAGGGAAAACTGAGGCCCAGGGACGGGAAGAGACTTGTCCAAGGTCACTCAGACAGAGCGTCAGCCCTGGGGTCAGAACCCAGCTCACAAGGCTGAGAGTCCAGAGTCCTGTCCTGCGTCCAGACCCACATCCTGCATCTGATTGGCCAGCCTCCACCTGATGAACCCAGGGCTGCGGGCTGTGGGTGGCCCAGGCTGGTTCCCTGAGCAGGTCTAGTGGACAGGAGGCATTCTAGCTAGGCATTCAAATGCACTTCCTTTCCAGCCCAATCAGGAAGAGCGTGCAGAAGCTGGCGTTGCCAAGGTGAGGACTGTGAGGTTGCTAGGACACAGTTTGGGAGCAGCCAGGTGGCAGAGGAGGGCTTCACTGGGGCTGGGGCTGGATTTTAACTATCCTCTTTCCTGTTTGGGTCCCCATTAGACTGTGCGCTTTTTACACCTCACTCCTAGAGTGAGACCCAGGTTCCAACTGTGCAAGATCAAGCCTCCTCTGAGCCTCTGTGCCCTCCTCTGTGTGATGGGGATGGTGACCTTCGCCTTGCCAGGTGGATGGGAGTAGTAGAGAAGGTGGATGTGAAGGGCCTGGCACATCACAGATACACTGAAAACATGGAGCATGCTTGCCCTGTTGTTTGCCCTGCTGTTGCCCTGTTGTTTGTGTGAATACCACTAGCGCCCAGCGCAGTGTGCTCACTCATACATGTGTGTTCCGTGTCCTCCTCACCTGCACGGGGAGAACAGTAACTGCCATGTGAATGGGCTCCGAGAACAGCGAAGCCCCGTCAAGGGGACGTTGTAGTAATTCTGAGAGTTAGCACTCTTGATTCCCACCAGCCCCTAGACCTGAGTCATCCTGACACACTCTGCCCACCCAGTGAACAAATGGCTTCATTCATTGAACAAAAATTTAAGTATCCACTCTGTGCCAGGCAGTGTGCTAGCAGTCAGGGACTCGGCAGGTAGACATTAAATACACAATTGCACCACCTTTCTTTCCTGGCCTTCTTAAAGGTCAGCCTCCCCACTTAGGGCACAGATGGCCCTGCCTGAGACCAGGGAGGCCACCTCTGGCTCCAAGGTGCTCCCCAGGGCAGTCAGCAGGCTCACAAACATTCCCTCCCCACTTCCCCACCTGGCCAGTTGGGGAACAGTAACATCTGCCCTCTTTCCAATCCGGTTGCTAGTTTTAAATTCAAATACTGTCAGCTCCCCGAGAGCCAGAGCATGCTTGCCCTTTTCCCTGCGGTGTCCCCAGGATTTAGAACACGGCCTGACACAGTCATTCAGCCACTATTTACTCGTTCATTCACTCACCCAACAGATATTTATCGAGTCCTGCTAAGTGCCGGGCTCTGGGGAATGGGCCCTGCCGAGCTCAGCTCTGAGTCTAGTGGTGGGACTGGGGCGGGAGGAGATTGCAGGAGGAGGTAAGAGTGCCTTGGAGCAGTGGAGACCAAGGGGTTAGGTGCTGTGTTCCCAGGGTGGTCCCAGAACACCACCCGTCCCGGGAAGGAGCTTGAGTCGGCTGATCCATTGGAATCCTTGCTTCATCCAAACCGTGTCTATCATCCAGAGCACCTCCTCGGTCCCCAGCTCTGGAAAGGACCAGGATGTCCCCTTTCTTGAGTCACAGCAGGACTGTGGTTACCGGATGAAGGGCAACAGTGGGGGAGGCGGCACCAGGTTGGACACAGGTGGCTGCGGTTGCTGCGGCTTTGGGGTCCAGCCAGGAGAGGCCATGACTGCAGGGCTGGGGGTTGGGGGTGGGGAAGCAGATCAGGGACTGTGGGTTCTCATCCGGTCTACACTCACCCCTGTGGGAAGCAGAGCAGATGACCTTCCCTCTCTGCAACCTGTGCTCTCCTCTGTAAAATGGGAGAACATCAACCTCACTAACCCTAACTTTGTGAAGGCAAACCCAGCAAACCTGAGGAGCATTGTTCAGTCAACACATGTTCACTGGGCACCCACTTTCTGTCAGGATCCATGCAAGGCTCCGGAGACAGAGTCATGGAACGTGCCCTTGTCTTTTCAGGAGTACCTGGTGCCTCCTAGGAGAAAGCAGGGGAAGGTAACTGCAATTTGAGGGGCTACAAGTTAATAGACATCTTCACAGATATTCTTAGTCAACACAGATGACAATGATTACAACAAGCGCTTATATGGCACTTAATGTATGAGATTGGGACTGTTAGCAGCCCCCATTTTACACACAAGGAAACTGAGGCTTGGGGAGATGTCATGGATTTTCCCAAAGCCAGAATTCAAATCCAGACATGACTGACAGTAAGCCCCACCCATTGACATGGGTCAGAAATCACATTTAAGTCAGGAAGCAGTATGGTCAGCGGTACCATAAAAGCGTTGCCAAGCCAGTGGCCAAGAAGGGCAACTGGTATCACGGGAGTAGGTGAGGTGGGGGCAGGGGTTGGGTCTGATGCCAGGTAGGGTCCCATCCTGCCCAGTCCCTTGCTGGAACCCCGGGGTCTGTGGTGGCCTCAGGAGAAGCAAAGGAATGTCCTCCTTGGAGTCTGGGGTTCAGTGCCCTTTCCGGGCACCCCAATGAACTGCCCCAGAAGTTCTCTCCGCTCACCCCTGAACACCCTCTCTCCTCCTCCAGGAAGCTGTACATCTCTGGCATGCGACCTGCTCTGCTCGTTGACTGAAGGCCCCTACATCTCAGCTCAGCCAAGAAGCAAAGGTAAGTGTACTGCCCAGGGTCATTCCCATGGGTAGTGTTCAGGGCCCCGACTCCTGGGGCCCTGGTGAAGGGGGTCAGGATGACATTTCCCCTCCGTGATCCCCAAGAACACTCCCAAGTGGAAAGGAGATGGATCAAGTGGGTAATGTGGTGGAATGGTGCTAGCCATTTACAACAGAGAAGCACTTTCTTGTGCATTAAACCTTAGGAGGTATTATCCCCAGTTTACAGATAAGGAAGCTGAAGCACAGAGACAGGAAAGCACTTACAGCTGGCAGGTGGCTACGCCTGAATTCCAACCTACATTTTCTTGTCTGTATCCCCATGTGGCCTGTGCATATTGTCTGTGCTTGGTACATACTTGATGAATGAATGAGTGAATTAATGAACTGTTCAAAATCAATGGCAGGGCAGAGCAGGGCTGGAACCTGGCTCTCCTGTCCCCCCAGTTCCTATGTTCTTTCTGCTAACTGTGGCTTCCTGTGCTGATGAACTCAACAGTACCCCCCTCCCTGTACCTCGACCCCAGGATCTCAAGCATCTCATGTATGGTATCCGTTACCCCTCCTGCTGCAGACAGAAGGATGAAGGTGGAGGGGTCGGCCTCAGCCCCTCTGTCAGGTGGCCCCCAATCTTGGATCACACCCAGCATCCCTTCATCCACATTGCCTCTTCCCCACCACCCACTACCAGTAATCCAATGTGCATAGTTGTAAACTTGTTTCTTTAAATAAACAGTCTTGAGTTTCATACCAAATAGTCTTTTAAGAGGAGGAACGTCTCCAGGCCACCTCGTATTTAGCATACAGTGAGCCACATATTTGCACAGAGAGAGTGTGTGTGGATATAGAGATCGCTTGATCGCTATAGATATCATTGCTCATCCAGATGGGAGCTATTTATGATGCTGAGTCACACGCAATGAATGCCACTGAGGGATTCCAGGCTGGGCTCCGAGCCCCAGCATCACAGACCTCATGGCTCTCTGCCTCATCCTCACTGTTCACAAATGAGACAGAGGCAGAGTGGTCCCCCATCTCGGTGCAGGCACAGAAGGAGACATTTTGGCCACGGGAAATAGAGACTTTCTCATAATCAGGTTCTATTTCAGATCCTTGTCCTCCATCCAGAACACCACACCCTTACAGAGCATCTAGTCCAATTATTTCCTTGTCCAGGAGGGGAAACTGGGACCCAGAGAGGGAAGGACCTTGCCCAGTGTACCACAGCTAGTCAGTAACAGACTGGTCCTAGAGCTCAGATCTTCAGATTGCTGCAAGGGGCTCTTTCCCCTTTCCTGGCCACCATCTTCTGTTTTATGTCCAGTGTCTTGGCATTTTAGCCCCTCCAGAGCTGTCTGTCCTCTGAACACTTGGAGATGTCACTGAGCACTTCTTTCTCTGGGCTTCTCCAGGAGGGGAGCTAAGTCTGGTTTTGGGGTGTATCCCCCCTACTTACTGCAGGAAATGCACACACTGGGCACTCAATGCATGTGGGCTTGCATGTTATATAAGACCAAACTCAGCACCAGTTCCTGGGGAACCCTAGTTTTTCATTTGAAAAAGCACCTATTTCTCCTCACCCTCTCTTCCTTGTCTCTAAGCCAGTTCCCTATCCATGCAAAAATAGACTCCCTCCCACTCACCACCCACCTCTGCCCAATTCTATAATGAATCAATTTTATTAATAGGCTTTGGGATGGAAATTTGACAAAGGCTTTTTGTGAAAGTCACCCTTTATCTCCCTATATAGTTCGCTTCTCAAAGAAGTCTAATAAACTGGTCAGGTGAGATTTTGCTTTACATAAAATATTCATTAATCCACTCTTTCCCTCCATATGGAATGTGTTTGTTTAAACATCCTTTATTAATGATTCTGTCCAATTGTTCTAAGAGACAGTGGGATGAGATGGAAAGAACATGGGCTTTGGAATTAGGGCTGGGTTAAATTTTAACTGGCCAGGTACTGGTTCTGTACCTGCACTGCTGGTGTGAGAATTAAATGAGATAATGTCTATAAAGTGTCTAGCACATAGTAAGTGCTCAAATGCAAGTTGTGAATAAATGAATGACTCCGGACCCATACGAACCATATCCTAAAGGGTAAGGGACCAACTGACTGCAATCTGAAGTCTTGAAGTCATACAATCTCAGGAGGGTAGTTTGTGAAGTCTGGGGGAGCAGACCCCAGGAATTATGCTGCTGGTTGGGATGTCTCCAGGCCAGAAAAGAGCCACCTCTTTCTCTTAGAGAAGAGAAAACTCCTTGAGAGTAAACATTGTGTCTTATTAACTGTTGGATTCTACCTCTCCCAAAACTAGAGCCTAGCTCAGGGTAGGCAAAAAATACACAGTATGGATTGCATTGAAACGAGCTGAGTTGAGTTAAGCTGAGTAGAGTTGAACTGAGTTGACTTGGCTTGAATTGACTTGTTTTGAGTTTCCTAATAGACCCAATTCTAGGACCTACCAAGGGAGAATCTTCTTAGAACTCAAGCTTAGCTTAGACCAGGTCCCATAGCATGGGGGAAACCCCAAGTGTGATGTTCTGGGGACATTTAGCACCTTCCAAAGATGGAGGCATCTTGGAGAGAACCAGGGCCGTCGCCAGGGCTGAGGGAAAAGGGTAGAAATCTTGGCTTGGTCAGGGGGTACCACAGGCTGAATGTCTTTAAAACTTATTGGAACTGTGACAGGATCTTCCCATAATTTTAGAGTGACAAATTTCTTCTCTTCATGGCAGAGAGGGCCCTTTAAGGGTACACACTTCAGTGGGAGATCTCTAGGTTGAGGCAGGGGGCAGCCATGAGGGGAGAAGGCAGGCTGAGGCCAGGAGGCAGTCAAAGCTCCACATTGCAGATGCTGGCACGATTGTAAATTGGTCCTCCTGTTGGAGTGAGGGTTTGAGGGGTCTGAGTAAGGTATGATTCTAAGTCCAGACTTAAATCAGGCATTGGTTGCTAAAGGGAACAGTGACCCAGGAATCATAGTGGGGAATCAGACAAGACCTCTGGCACCACTGGGGTCCCTTCACGGGCTCCATCTCAGGCACTGCTCCAAACTGGATGCAACCAGCCACCTAAAGGAGGCAGGAACTGAGAAAACAATGAGACTCAGGTGAACAGGGGCTGCTCCAACCCTTTCTGTATTTGGCTGTGTCTATCTGTCTCCCACATGGGCTTGGGAACACATCAAAGACACTACATCTATTCCTCTTGTGTCATCTAAAAATCTGGGTACAGGTTAGACATCCGTGTTTGACGAATGAATAATTAGGTCAGAGGAAGGCTTACAATGCCAGTGGAAAATTTCAAGATTTCAAAATGGCAAAGGTCCAAGGTAGAGATGCCCAGCCAGGAAAGATAACATAGACCCAGAAGTTGCTCCTCAGGAGTTTGGCTCATGGGGAAAATGGGACTAAATGAAGTCAAGAGATAGGGTGGTGCCGCGTGGCTTCAAAATAACATCCCTCAGAGTCCCGGGCTGCTGAGACAGGTTCTCAGGGGCCACTGTAGGATGGATTAGGGCAAGAGAAGTTTCAAAAAAAGAATCTCTGCACCCAACAATCCCATTTAAATAATTTTTAAAAGCTCCAACTTTATCTGCTTTATATGTTGGATTTCCAAACACATTTTCATTTTTAACGGATTCTTTGGATTTAAAAAAAAAAATCCATTTGGAAAGCACTAGTGTTGAAAGAGCCTTGGCATGTGGAGTTAGACTGTCTGGATTCAAATCTCAGCCCCAAGACTTTCTGCCTGTGGGACTTCAGGAAGGGAATGCTTTGAGCCTCCACCTTCTTACCTATAAACCACCCTTCCAGAAACACATGAGAATTAACTAAGGAGTTACAGTATTTCCCAAGGGCTGGTACATGGGTGATTGATGGTGTGTGCATGATGATTTTAGGTGGTAGATGGATGAACATTTATTACTTTAATAGCTCACAAATGATGCATGTTAGAAAAATATAACTGGCACACCAAACTCTCTGATTTATGGGGACAATATAGCATTTCCTTTTAAAATGAAATTCTGAACTTTTTAAAAGACAAATCAATTTAAAGAAAACTACAAGGTAAATGAATAGCACTGATACGGCAGAAATCATGAAGGTGGTAGAAGAATGACTGAAATGTGGGGAAAACTGAGATAATGTGAGTAAAATACCTATCAATGTCTGTCGCTTAGGACGGGCTCTAAAGACTTCATTCTTGTATTCTTCTCTCAATTCCCTGAGATGGCTGGACCTAGAACCAAGCTCATCCACGGGGGCAAGGTAGACACCCAGGCCTGGTCAGCCTGTAATACAGTGAGGTCGGTACGAGTCGGGAGCCGTGGCCAAGGGCAGGTGGGCAGCTGGGGTCAAGTAGGGAAAGGCACCTAGCCACAGGATCTTGAAACAGATAGAGGCTACAGAAGCAATGATTTCCAGAGTGGGCACCAACCATCACTGGTCCATGAGGCCATTTTAAGAGTTATCCAGGCACAATTTAAGTAGCACTGGGAGAGAGTTACCTCCTTTTCAGTTGATTACATCAAGGAGGAATTCCCAATTGGAGGTCAGCATCTACTTAACGCCTCTGTAACACTGATCTTCCTTTTGGACCAAGAGGCCCAGCTTTCCAGCAATAGTATCTAGCTGAAATTAAATAGCAATGTTATATTTTTCGCATCCTTATTTTTACCATTACCTGCCATTTATAGAATATGATGCAGGTTTCGTGTTTATGAGAGTGATCTCATGTTCCCTTTAGAAATATATGTATTAAAGATTAAAAAACGAGCGGGTTATTTTTGTTTGGTGTAAAGTACTGGGTAATAGTACAGGAGGATTTATGCATGGAAACAAGATAAAGGTGGTCTTGACCGAGAGAAAAGCCAGTCTGACAGAAGCACCACAAGGACTCACACAGCTCCAGAGCCCGTGCTGGGCCCACAAGCAAGATGGCTCCAGACTCATCCACAGGCTTAAGTCAAGTCTTGTCCTGGGGAGGCCAAGGAGGCCCCATCCTAATGAGCCAGATTGTTTGGACAGGTGACCCCGAGCCTCCAGGCTAAGCGGGGAGTCCAGGGGTCACGACTGGCCCAGCAGCAGTCAGGATGGTCAGGGCTATCCGCCAGAGGGTGTGTCTGGAAGAAATTCCAGCCCTCTGGTTTCTGGCGAGGCTGGGACTGCAACGGATGACCCAATGGCTCCAGAAGGGGGTGGGGCGGGGGCGGGGAAGGAGCTGAGGGTAAGGAAAAGGCAAAGCCTGCCTCTGCAGCCTGTGTAAGCTCGGCTTGGCATTCAAAGAAATCCAGTGTGAACCCCAACAGTTCACACCTGCCTTTGAGAGGGGCTGTGTATGGGTGTAGGTAGCAAACAACAGAAACCAAATCTGCTCCAATCAAGCAGAAATTAGGGGTTATTGAGAGGTTATCAGCACCTAGAAACCAAAAGAAAGCTGACCATCAGGCCCAGGAAAGGGCAGGAACCAGAGAAGACCAGGGGCCTGGGAGTAGGAACGGAGGCCAGTTTTTCTGAGAGCCCCCTGTGGGATGTATCAGCCCCAACATCTGTTCCTCCTTGCCTCACTCTGCTGGTGACCCACAGCCCCAGGAGGGGCACCAGCTGGCCTGGCTTGGGGCCTGTGTCCTCCTCTTGGCCAGCAGAGAGCAGGAAGCTTGATCAGACTCCCTCCAAGATTTGAGCACTGAGGAAGGGGTGATCCTCAAAAAGAAAATCAAGGGACTGTTGCTAAAAGGAGGAGAAATGGATTTTGGGCTGCCAAAAGCAGCAAATGTCTACCATGAGGAGCCAAGGGAGGATCAGGCAACGTGGGCCCCTGGGCCTGGCTCTTCGGAGCCATCCCTGGAGCTTCCTTTCTCCCACACTGGCTGCACCAGGGTCACTGTCCTGATCTGGGGCCAGTAGTCAGCCATAGTCAAGACCGGAGCCCCTCAGACTTCCAGCGAGGGGCTCCTGGATCCTCTAATGAGCTGAGGGAGGGAGAAAGCTGGATAAGGCTCTTCCTTGGCCCCAGAGCTGAAAAGGATCTCTGGGCTGAGGAAGTCTAATGAGGATTACTCACTCAAGGGCTGCAGCCCCAGCCGTCTGCAGGGCTAGCGGGAAGCAAGCACATGAAAGGAACTATGGTGATCTGGAACATGCATGCCTGTCGAAGGGGGCAGTTCTGCTAGCTCCAGACAATTGTTGCTACACAGACTCATGGCCTCAGTGTTGATCGATATCCCGATTTTTTTAAGTAAATCCTCACATCCGGATTTTTTGTGAGACTCCTCCATTTTAAGTATTGTTAACTACCAGAAAAACAGTTTAAATATTGTGCTGACCAAACAATACAAACCACCAGTTTGTGACCACTGAACAAACTTCTCTTCATCCACTACAACCCAGCTAAGAAGTCACTTTCTCCAGGAAGCCTTCTGTGACTTGCCCCTCCGTCGACCTTGCCATCCTTTCTTTGGATTCCCACAGACCCTCTATTTCCTCCCATCACAGCACCGACACTCTGCATTATAAAAACTCAGCTGTTGCCATCTGCTGCTCTTTAACGGTGCTTCCTAGAGGGTGAGGATGCCCACCATGCCTTCCATCGATGCCCCGCCGAGTGCCTGACACATTCGAGCCACTGCGGCATCGATGGAGGGGGAGCTGAAGGGACTGCCGTGGTCAAGATGGCCACAAATTAATCTGAAACCTCTGTGACTTAATACAGCAAGGGCGTGTGTCTCCCTCACGTGACGTCCACTACGGAGCCAAGCAGTTCTCCAGGTAGCTTCCTTCTAAGCGGTGACTCAGAGACACAGGCTGGCTGCACTGTTAGGTGGCAGGGGAGGAGAGCGAGCCGAGACCCCCACCCACACCAATACCTCAGCCTGCAAGGGGCATTTGTCGGCTCCCTTCAGGGCACCTTGGCCAGAACTGGTCCCGAGAGCTGTGTCATTACAAGGGGCTGGAAACATGGGTGGAGCCCACGGGTTGACTAAGTCCATGTCTTCGCAGCACAGACCCTGGGCTCCAGCTGGCCGTGCGCAGAAGCCCCGGGTCCAACAGGTAGGCTCAGCTGCTGGCGGGCAGAGGCACCCAGGGCCCATCGCGCACGGAAAGCCACGAGGCTCTTCACCATCAGCACGTGGAAGCGCCTTTTAATTTGTCTGTTTAACTCAAGACATCTGGAAAAATGGGAAGAGCGTGAGGAGGGAATTTCATTCGCTTGAGCTTTCCACCTCTCCTTATTTTTCGAATCAGTAAACATTAGGAAATGAAAATCAAGTTGATGGAAAATGGAGGTCAAAGGCCAATGAGCAAACCATTTAGAGTGAAATCACCACCTGGCCCCTTAGCATCTCGTGAGGTCCGTGACGACCTGGGAGTGACTGCAGCTGTTCACAGGGCTGCTCTCCTCTGTGATCAAATGCCAGTGCACTCAGGGATCCTGACCCCTGCCTTCAGCCTTACCCAGACCCTCGGCCAATGGCCGGGGGGATGGGGGGACTCCAGGGCATTTGCCAGGCCTTCATCATGCGGGGCGCAATACAATAGCAGATGTTGCCTCGGAATGGAATCACAGACTCTAAGAGGAGATGCTCTAGAAACAGGGCCAGCTTGGGAGCCAGGAAGACCTGGATTCAAATTTCAACTCTTTCTGCTAACTCAAATTCCTAGCAAGACCCTGCACTTCTCTGAGCCTCAGTTTCATCATCTTTAAAATAGGCACAGTGATAACATCTTCCTCCCAGACTAACTGTGCAGAGTCTAAGAGATTACATATGTAAAGGGCCTGCTGCACAGAACCTCAGTTGATGTCCTTTCCCTTCCTTTTCCCCATTGGGCTGGAGGGACTAAGTCTAACCTCCCAGTAATAGCAGCCCCCAACTGCAGTCAGCCAGTTTCCATTTGCATGCTTCTGGTGACAAGAAGCTCACCACTGCATGCTCACCCCCCAAGCATCCCACTTCACTTCCAGACCACTCCCATGGTATTTGTGGTGAGAGGATCTGATGTCCCTAGGGTCTAGGGTTTGAGGGAAAGCTGCCTGGCCCAATTCTTCCCTTTGGTTGACCAATCACCACCTTGGCCCCCAGGAGTTGACTGGGGAACTGTGTGTGGTAAGAATGAAGGAGGTGAGGCATTCAGGGTAGGGAAATATGTGTCCATTTCTGGTTCCCAGAGAGAAGACAGAGAAATCCATCACAAGAGAGATAGGATCACAACTGGAGACATTTATCCTGGAGAAGAGAAATCTCTGAGAGACTGTCACAAGACAGTGTTGGAGGTCCAGCCTGATTAAATGAGGCGAGCACCAGAGGGGCACATAAGATCCCTTCTGTCCCTTCATTCATTCTGCAAGCATTCAGTTTTTCTACATACCAGGCCCCATGCTGAGCACTGGGGACAGAGGGACTAATGAGCCATAGGCCCTCATCTTGCGGGAGTGGTCAGGCACGTAATAATAATATGAAAACCATATGCAGATTGCTGAGATAAAAGGAAGTGCGGGATGAAGACCATGGGAGATCAGAGGAGGGGTACCTGGCCCACCCGGGGATGGGTGTTCAGGAAAGGATGAGGAGGCAGACAAAATGGGGAGAAAGGGAGGCCTGGCCAAGGGGCAACATAGGCAAAGGCCCAGAGGTGAGAAATAGCCTGGCATGTGGAAAAACCTATCCAGTCTCCCATTACTTAAGGCAGGAAGTGATGACAAGAGGCCCGGAGCAGGCAGCAGAGGGCCTTGATGACACGGTGGAGCTGGGACCCGGTCCGAGGCCAGGAGGAAGCCACGGCAGGGTGGAGGTTTTGCAGGAAAATGTTATTGAAACATAATCTACATTCATAAAAGTGCTCATATCATACATCTACAGCTCAATGAATTTTCACAAAGTGAACATGCCCGTGTCACCAGCCCAAGAGCTAGAAACAAACTTAGCAGCTTCCCTGAAAGCCCCTTGTGCTCCTTTTTCATCACCGCCTCCCAGAAAAGGACCCACCATTCTGACTTCTAACCTCATTGATTAGTTGGCTTATTTTTGAATGTCACATAAATGATATCATGCATTCTTTAGTATTTGACTTCTTTCACTCATTATGTTTGCAATTCTTCCATGGTGTTGCATTATGTTGTGGCACTCTCTCATGTTATTCATTCTCATTGCTAAATTATATTCCCAATATAATTATATTTGGAATTACATATAGTATATTATAATGTTAATACACAATATACTTGACTATACCGAAATGTATTCATCCATTCTAGTGGTGATGGACATTTGAATTGTGTCCAGCTTAGGACTCATGAAAAATGCTGCTATTAAGATTCTTGTACGTGCCATTGGATGAACATAAATACACATTTCTGTTGGGTTTATGCAAAGGAGTAGAATCAGTGCATTATAGGCGATGTGGGTTCATCTTTAGGAGATACTGTTGAATGTTTTGTTTCCAAAATGGGAGTCCTGATTTATACTCTCTCCGGTACTGTATGAAAGTTCTAGTATTTCCATGGCCTCACCAATATTTGGCATTTTCTGTCCTTTCCATTTTAGCCATTCTGATGAGAACATAGTGGTTAGAGTTATAATTTGCATTTCCCTGATGACTAGTGAGGTTGACCACATTTTCATATGCTTACTGGCTATTTGGACATACTCTTTCCTGAAGTGCTTGTTCATGTCCCTGGAATTTGAGGAACAAGGCCTACATTTCATTTTAGAAAGTCATCTCAGGGCGCCTGGGTGGCTCAGTTGGTTAAGCGACTGCCTTCGGCTCCGGTCATGATCCTGGAGTCCCGGGATCGAGTCCCACATCGGGCTCCCTGCTCAGCAGGGAGTCTGCTTCTCCCTCTGACCCTCTTCCCTCTCGTGCTTTCTGTCTCTCATTCTCTCTCTCTCAAATAAATAAATAAAATCCTAAAAAAAAAAAAAAAAGAAAGTCATCTCAGGCAGCCAAGTAGGGTGACTGGAAGTATAGAAGCAGATTCTCCAGAACCTCTGGCTAACACCCATGACATCTCACTTAGGCACAGAGCTTCAGCTACTCCCTCTTTAAATTCTTACAGCCTCCTTGAGAGGTCAAAATTGTTATCAACATCTCAAAGATGAGTGAGGGAAATGACTTGCCCAAGGTCTCATAGTTGGAGCTAAGTGTAGAGCTCCAGCATGGAGCTAGGTTCATTTCCTCATCAATCTCGGGCAGGAGCAGGAAGCCGGGGAAGGAATAGAAGAGAAAGGAACAGAAAGAAAAGTAGAGGGGTGCCTGCGTGGCTCAGTCAGTTAAGCGTCTGACTTGATTTTCGCTTGGGTCACCATCTCAGGGTCATGAGATTGAACCCCACGTCAGTCTCCACACTCAGTGCAGAATCTGCTCGAGGTTCTCTCTCCCCCTTCCTCTCCCTCTACCTCTCCCCCTGCTCACACACTCTCTCTCTCAAATAAAATAAATCTTTAAAAAAAAAAAAAAAGAAAGGTAAAGAAACAATTCTAAGAACATCTACCTCACTATTTTACACAAGAGGAAATTTTCCCTTCCTTTCCTCTCTTCCCTCCCCTCTCCCTGCATCTCACCAAAAGCCCCAGCCGAGGTGAGCAGCCACCAGAAGCCTAGTGACCCCCAATCCCATTATCGTGTTGGATGCCTGGTGGCGTGAAGGGAGGAATTGGGCCAACCTGAGTTGCCTGGCCTTGTCACCACTCACTCTGTGGCCCAGAACCAGTCACTTTACCTCCCTGGGCCTCAGACTCTTCATCTGCCTCAACAGCCCCCTCCTCAGAGCCTTATGGAGAGAAGCCCATGAGCCAGCATGGCGCCTGGCACAAAGCAGCCCCTGGTTCGGCGGGCACATGCTCCTTCCTTCCCTGTCCACTTCCAGGACTGGTGTGGCTCCATGTCCTGCCTCCAGCCCGGTCCTTCGGCTGTCTCCTCCCAGAGTCGCAGGGGCAGCATCCTCTTATTTCACGCGGCTACAGGGCAGGCCCCTCTCGGCTTCCTCCCCGCCAGACAGCAGGTGCATGGCAGGGACAGGAAGAGCGCCCCTCCCCTAGAACCTCCCCGCAGCTGCCCACATGCTGGCTGCCAGCCAGGCAATTAGCCCCAGAAGGGCCTTTCTCTTCTCAAGGGCTCTCATCTCAGAGCCCAGACGCCTTTATTTTGGGAGCCTTGCCTGGTAAAGTGCTTCGTCAAGGCTACCGCCAAGCAGCGGCCCCACCCCCACCGCACACACCCCACACGCGGCCATCCTGTCTGCTCTTCCATGCACGAGCCCACGCAGCCTTTGGGGGGCCTTCAAGGCACCCTGCTAGGCGCTAGGAGACCCACAAGGTTCCTGTCCTCTTGGCGATCCCCCTGCAGGGGGAGAGATGGATGTGAAACCAGCAGATGGATACAATAGATCAGATCACTTCTGGATGGTGCTCGGGGCCATGGAGGGTGAAGGCCAAAGCTGTGAGGGAGAGAGGGGCAGCTGGGGGACCACCCAGGCCCAGAACAGAGCGGAGCAACTCACAGGCCTGCTACCTGCAGGGCTGGGTCCTTCTCTGGTTTGGGGTCCAAAGGCAGCTTCTGGAGGGAAGGGTCAGAGCATCGCCACCACTGGTGGGGAGGTCCCAGGAGGCCGCATGAGGAGGTTCTAGGTGCTGCTGACCCCCAGCTATCTTGTCCCCCCCTTTCCCTCACAGTGGAGCCCTACCAGCTCCTTCAGGTGCAGTAGTTCACAACTGGCTCGGCTCTCCCGGCCCCTGTGGCAGTGGGAGGGGGTCACAGGGACTCTTCCTTAACTCAGCAGTGACTCTCCATCCATCCCATAGGGTTTATCTCTCCAACCTTCCTGGGTTCTGGGCCAACCAAGTCCTTTCCAGATGGTTCCCTTAAAACACACCAGGAGTAAGGTCATCTGCACCCCAGTCAAGGCCAGCAGGCCCTCCCAGATCTCCACACCCGGAACACTCTCTCCGCCTCTCCTTCTCAGGCCTGCCCCATCCCTCTGTCTTTCACTTCCTCACTGACTCATTCTCCCTTTCTCTGGATGTCTCTCTCTGTCTCTGGGTCTCAGCTCAACTTTCCTCTCTCTGGCTCCCTGTCACTCTGATTCCCATCCTAAATATACTTCTTATCTGGACATTAATTTACTTCAAATACTTATTTTTAAAAAAATGCATTGAACCCCTACTGGGTGCCAGGCATGGGGCAAGGAGCTTGGGTCTAATCAAAGATGAGTAAAGCACAGACCTCCCTGAAAGGGAGATGAGTCATGCACTGACATAAGTGAAATGGGGAGGCTGAAAGTGACCGATGCTATAAATGAGACGTTGACAGTGGCTGAAGAGCATCAAGGAGGGGCGTTCCTGGGGGCTTCATGGAGGAGGTGACGTTTCAGTCAGAGCTTGAACCACGGTCATGTAATGGAATGTGGGCTGACTGTGAGGAGGAAGGTCCTCTCCTGTGGACCAGTTCTTCAGTGCCCTCTCCGCTCAAAGCGAAATCCTACTCTCTAGCATCCTTCTTGTTTAATCTCCAAAGTACCCTTAATAAAACATGGGCTTTGGGGTGCCTGGGTGGCTCAGTCGGTTAAGCGACTGCCTTCGGCTCGGGTCATGGTCCTGGAGTCCCGGGATCGAGCCCCACGTCGGGCTCCCTGCTCGGCGGGGAGTCTGCTTCTCCCTCTAATCCTCCTCCCTCTCATGTACTCTCTCTCTCTCTCTCATTCTCACTCTCTCAAATGAATAAACAAATAAATCTTTAAAAAATAAATAAATAAATAAATAAATAAATAAAACACAGGCTTTGGTGTCTGACAGACTTGGGCTGCGTCCCACTGACTCAACTCTCTGAGCTTTCATGTCACCATCTGTAAACAGACTTCTAGGGCTGTTGTGAAAATCAAATAAGACAAAGGATGAGAAAATGCTTTCCTACTGTTAATAAGACTCTTTACTGTTAATGAGAGCTCTTTCAACTGCAAGTGACAGAAACCTAACACAAAATGACTTAAAATAAAAAGAAAAGTCTGATGTTGCTGTCATCGGGCACACCTGGATCCAGGGGTTCCAATGATGGCCTCAAGACTCTCTACGTCTCTCGACTCTGCTCTCCTCAACATTGGCATTGCTCTCAGGCAGGATCTCCCCCTCAGGAAGGCAACACAGCAACTACCCTTCCACAAGCTGAGCAAGTCAAGGGAAATAGGATGCCCCAAACCCAAGGGTTCCAGCAAAGTTCTGGGGTTGAATTTCAGTGGACAGATCCCTAATCCATCCCTATAGCCAGGCCTGGGTCACACGCCCACCCCTGGAGCTGGTAATAACATGACCCTCCCACCCAATCCATAAGGACCATGAGTAGGAAAGGGGTAGGTGCTCCCGGAGAGGTGCCGTTCCAGTGTTACAAGAAGAAGGAACGGGTGCTGGGTGTCAATCCCCTTGGGTAATGAAGACAGGAACACAGAGGAAAAGAAGGTTCACTCTTTTTTACCTTTCAGGTCCAAAAACATCTCCAACTTCTCCTCCAAAAAAGTCTCTATTCCCCCAAGGCTATGCTGGGTACCCCCTTCTGTGCTCCTGCAGCACCTTACACTTCCCTTATCATCATCTATCATCATCCTCATCACCTTTATTATCATTTCTGTTTACCTGTCTGTCTCCTTCACAACAAAGTATTGGGAGGGCAAACACAGTGCCTGTCTTGTGTGTTGCTGTGCTCCCAATGTTGACAAATGCTAGACACTTAGGAAATGGGATGGATGGATGGATGGATGGATGGATGGATGGATGGATGGATGAGTGGTTGAATGGATGGATGATGGATGGATGATTAGATAGATGGCTAAATGGATGGACGGATGAATGAGTGGATAGATGGATGGATGAATAGATAATGGATGGATGGGTGGATGGATGGACGGATTGGGAGAAGACTGGTGAGATCAGTTTGAGACAAGCTAAGCCTAGGCTGTCTGTGAACACACAAACAGAGCTAAGCCATTAACAAGTGGACCTGGAGTTCAGGAGAGAGGTCTGGGCTGGAAACAGAGGTTTGGGAGCTATTAGCATAGAGACTGTAATGGAGGGCAGGGGAGTGGATCAAGATCACCCGGAAGGGGGCAAAGTTGTGTACCCAAGGTCACACATCATGAAAGTGACACTTGAACCCAGGGCTGAGCAGTGTCAAAGTCTGATCTCATTCCTTCGTTCCAAGGCAACCTGGCCACTACCTGAGGCGGCAGTACATGGTTAATGTCTCTCCCTTCTCCCCACCCTCCCCCTCCTCAAACCACTCAGCCAGAAGGGAGCAGCTGCCTGGGACGACAGAGAGACAGATTATGTAAACTGTGATTGCCACCCACAGGAGGAGGAGGAGAGTGAATAGGTATTGAAATGCGCTTTCAATAATGCATGTCCTCCCCCGCAGAGGCCTGGGGCTTGGTTGCAGGGAGAAGAGCCTTAAAGGGACCGAGCCTCCCATCCCTAGTGGCAACATCCACAGGCCCCTGGCCACACAGGTCTTTTGTCCACAATTGGAGGGCTCCAAGGACATTCACCACAGGGGTCTCCAACCTCTCTCCATCAAGGACATCTTTGTTTTCCCTTCCTGGCCCCAGTGGATTTGAGTTTTTAAAAATTCTGTTTCCCAAACACACTGCATTTAAGTCATGATTAATTCATTTTCCCCATTTTTTATTAATCAAAGACACTTAACTGCCAGTCAGAGCTTTGATCAGCAAGAGGTAAGCCATGAGGTAATATCACTCCAACCCAAAGCTAAGAAATACGACAACACCGTTAGCCAGGCCCATCTTGCTCCTGGAAAATGCCCTCTC
The DNA here is from genome assembly GCF_009762305.2 of Zalophus californianus. NCBI lineage: Eukaryota > Metazoa > Chordata > Mammalia > Carnivora > Otariidae > Zalophus > Zalophus californianus. The sequence goes on along the minus strand of NC_045599.1, from coordinate 90,248,348 downwards.
TCCCTATCCCCCACCCGTTACTGTCTTTGGGAGACCCCAGGTTGGGGAAGAGTGATCCTGCCCAGCACTCTCATTTCACAGAGAAGAAAATTGAGCCCCAGAAACGTGAATGGACTCGCCTGGAGTCACAGATCAGGGGGATCTGAAGGCTGAGATCTGACCTCTCCAGTTTCAACTGACTTAAAACTTGACAATGTGATAGGTCATCCAAGGGATCTGAAAGTCCAGAGCAGGGCAGGGAAAAAGTCATCGCAGCCAGTACCTTCCCTGCACCCCTACTATGAGCCAGACGCAGTAGACATGTTCTCCCACTTTGTTCTCACACAACGGCCAGGGACTGTCATTCCCACAGAGCATATGAGGAAACTGAGCATCAGAGAGGCTTCGTGGTTTACATAATCCACTGGACCAAAAAGTGGAGGATCAGGATTCCAGTGGGTTCTCATAGACTGACTGTTTCCCTGTACTGGCCTGGCTGGAATGAAGGGGAGGTAGCCATTTAGACCAGATTTGAAGTTCTGCTCACCTCTTACCAGCTGTGTGAATTTGGCTAATGATCTCACCTCTCAGAGCCTCCAGTCCCTCAGCTGGGGCATGGGGATAGCACCTTGTTCCTTGAGTGGTTGTGGCGCGTAAGAAGAGATGATGGGGTTGAAGCCCCCAGCCCCGAGCATGGTGATGGCATCCTCTCCCTCCCTTCGCCCCCTTCCTTGTTAAAAAGCTGACAGAAGCCAGGGTAAGAGATTTGATTGCTTATGTCTTTGGGCTGGGGATTAGGAAAACATTGCCCTGTTCTCCCTCTGTTATTAACTAAAGGGGCTGTCCTCTTCTGGTCTGGTAATTCTAAGACAAGAGCCAAGGGTGGGATGAGGCTCTCTCCCTCCGCCAGGAAAGTGCTCTTGGTCATCACCACCTACTTCCACCTCTGTTTTTTGTTGGCATTGGGACCAGGATACCTTGAAAATTTCCACCACCCTCCTGGAAACCCCACTGATTTCCTCAAGGCAGCCTATGAAGGTGGAGTAGAAATCTCAGCTCCCAGTAGCCAGAGAGGGTGACCGCCTGGACTTGCCACAAGGCGGAGGTTGAATAACTAACTGACTCTCTGGGCCCGTGGACACGATGCATGATGTATCAGAGGTCCGTGAGGCACCTCCCTGTGCCAGGCGCCAGGGACTCAGAATGCATGGGCCCTGGCTCTGCCCTCAAGAGCTCCCATCGCCAAGGGTAGAAATGGACACAAAGACAGCCTAGGACCACTGGGCAAGGTGGAGACCGTGACGGAGGGATGTGCAGGGTGCTGCGGGGCCGCAGGGGCGGGTGAGACTGATTGAGTGGGGAGAGAAGCATGAGGTAGCTTCAGAGTTGAACCTGGTGAGAAAAGATCATTTCCAACAGTGAGACAGATGGAAAGACGGGCCCTTGTGATAGCGTTTTCAGGAAGGTGAATGGATTGAATTTGGTGGCTGATCGGATGTGTGGATGCGAGACAGGAAGGACTCTCCCAGGATGGGACCCTGCTTTTTGCGCCCTACCGACCCCTCTACTCTGCATGCGTGGGAAGAGAGAAGGCACTGGTGTGCAACCCCACCCAGGTTCCAGGGAAGCTTGGAGAGTAAGGGCTTCCTATTAGCTCTCTCTCTCAAAACTGAAGAGGAACTTTGCCTCTTGTACGCTCCTACCGGTCAACATATTTTCAGTTGAAAGTGAAAGAAACTCTACTCAAAGTGTCCGGAGCAAAAGGGGCAATTTATTGGCATACGTGATGAGCGCGGCTCAAGCATGACTGGTCTCAAGCGACGAGAGCAAATCTCAGTTTCCCTCCGTGTCCTAGCTTTGCTTTCCCGTATTGGTTTCACGTTCAGGCAAGTTCTCTCCTCGCCGGGGAGAGCGCCAGACTTAGATCCCACTCGCTTAGCAACCAACCACGAAAGGAGGCCTCCCCACAGCTCCCGCACAAGTTCTCATTGGCCTCTCTTGGGTCACATGCCCATCCCTGAGCCAATCACTGTAGCCAGAGGGATGGACTGCACTGATTGGTAAAAACCCTGGTCACTTGCCCTCTGTTGGGGGCCCCGGGCTGGGGGTTCAGTACCACCTAAACCCCCTGGAAGGAGGCAGGGGGAGAAGCAGTTTTCCTAAAGGAAATTGGGTGCCATTGTTAAAAGAAAGGAAAATGGATGCTTGGAATGCAAACCCACCAGCTATCCTCTCAACTTCCTTTCCACGGTGGCCTGGGGCTGTCCAGAGTGGCTGCCATTCCTTCTAGCGTTAGGCATCCCTGTCATGGTGTTAAACCCAGGACTGCTCAACGCACCTCTAAGGTCCAGGAGATGAATGAGCTGGGAGAAGCACTTGATCTTTTGCACATTAAAAATAACAACCAACTGAACCAATTCATTTCTGTACTCATTCGCCTCCTGTGTGTCCTGGCCAGCTCTGGCTGCTGTGGGTGATGGAAAAGACCCAGACTCTGCCCCAAGGGGTTCACAGTCAGTAGAATCTATTTTAGGTATAATTCTCTGATAATTTAGTAGAGTCAGACTAACTCTCCAAGAAAAAAAAGAAAAAAAACATACATTTCACTGCATCTTTTTTTTTCTGGCACTCAGACGCTTTTATTTGCTTTTAGATTAAAAGCAACAAACCACAAATAAAAGGCCTTTAAAATTCCCCTTTTACCTCTGAGTCAATTTTGTCTTCACTAATAAAAATTCCTAATTGTTATTGCAGTTATTGAACATCCTCAATGAGGCAGCCTCTAGTATGTTCATGGTTTGTTCTTTGGAAATCTGGATCTGAGTCCTGAGAAGGTATGGCAGTCCCTTCACCAACCAAGAGGTTGAGGGTCTGGAATCTGTCCTGTTAGCACAGGGAGCTGCAAAATTGCAAGTCCTGACAACGGGAAGACTCAGGGCACGTGATCTCTACTGATGACTAGCTACCTGGGGAAGAAATGCATATTGATCCTGAGGGCCGAGGTTGGAGTGATTGGGAACAGACGTGCAGTTCAAGGTGAAAAAGAAATACCCAAGGAGCAGAGCTATTACAAATGAATAACCTGCCACATTAGGTAGTGAGCTCCTTGTCCCTGCAGGTGTATAAGCAGGCGCTCTTGGGTGGGAGGTTGGGCGAAATGATTTCAACCTCTTCCAACCAAGAGATACCGGAACTATGGGTTGTAGTTCTGGCTCAGTCGCTATCTTGCTGTGCGAATAAGTCATTGTCTTGCTTGGGTAAGCCCTGTCCCTCTCTGAGCCTCAATGACCTAGATAACCCCAGAGCTCCCACCTTTTCTAAATGCCTCAGGCATTCATGCCTGCCTCTGCATACTCAGACAATTTCTGTCCTGTGTGCATTTTGAGGCTCCCATGCCTGGGTATAGCAACCCAGCAAACCCTGAGGTGTGAGGCACCTTCTGTTCCTAGAGACACTGTGATTCATAGCCATGGGGATGCCTCCCCCATTTGACAGGTGGAGACAGTGAGTTCTAGGGAAAGAAACCAGCCACGAAGACAAGATGCACCCACACGCACCTGATGGGGCCTCTCGCACTGCATCATCTCCCAGCCCTGGGATTGGCCCTTGGTTCACAGATGATCTTGGGAACTGCCTCGCCTCATGGGGTCAGGCGAAGCGCGGCAAAGGCAGATGGAGATACCAACATCAAGGAGGTGGAAAGTTTGCTTCCCACAGGTCTTTTTGGGAGTGGCCTTAAGACTTCACTCATTTGATTTCTACAACAGCCCTGCAAGGGAGGCATTACCATCCCCAGCCTGTCAGAGATCTGAAGCTCAGAGAGGCAGGTGATGGCCTGAGGCCAGCCAGCAAACAAACAGCGGAGAGGGCATTGGGCCAGGCCCATCTGCCCACACCGTGGTCCCTTCCCACGATGCTCAGAAGCCTACCTTCTGCAAAGAGGCATCAACTCCTTCCAGGAAGGTGCCCTATTGCCAGGACAGTTGGCCAGAGCCAAACCAGACCCTCAAGTCCCTCTGTCAGTGTTTGCCAAAGGACAAAGAGGATGAGGGGGGCCTGGAGCACCACCTGCCCTCTGAACCTTGCTGGGGTCTACGGCCATACCACCCTGAATGCGCCCGATCTCGTCTGAACCCTGCTGGGGCTTTTGGAGAGGCCACCGCACCTCCAGGTTTCATCTGGGTGGGGATGATGCCTTCGAGCCATACACAGGCTAACAAAGCATCTCCCACCACCTGTCTCCCCCTGAGACATGAACAACAGAGGTCCAACTCTACAGTAGAAGAAACGAGAGACCACATTTTGTGCCCAAAGGTACACCGTCAGAAAGTCACAGAGCCAGGGATGAGGCCCAAACCCTTAACATCCTGAGGGGGACTGCCCAGAACTCCCGGAGACTTAGCCCAGGGCCTGCAGCCACAGGCTGCACAGATGCAACGTTTAGCCAGTAATGCGCTTATCAGCGCTGGACCCCACCAGCTACCAGCTCCCCCATCCCAGAGCTGTCCTGAAGCCTGATTTCTGCACCGTCAAAGCTGCTAAGCTAGTCCCATGTCACTGCCTGGTGGTCCCTATGACCTCCCTTCTGCCACACATACGCACCCGCACGCGCACACACACGCACACACACACGCACACGGCTGCATCCTGCACTGTGCTCTCTGGGGTTCCGAATGCAGAAACACATGGTTCCTGTTATCCAGAAGAGAGGAAATTTGGGCAGAAGAGGCCAGAAAAGAAGGACAATAAGGCGGAGCCGGCCTGGAGATGCCGCCATGAACCAGGCCCCTCCTTACTTAGGGGGTGGGTGGAGGCCCACAGCTGAGCAGGAGAGAGATGTCTGCTACCTTCTGTGGCTTAATTTTCACAACTCAAGAGAGAGAGGTGATTAGCCCCATTCTTCAACTGAAAACACTGATGCTCAGAGACATTAAGCAACTTGTCCCAGGTTCCAAAGCCAGGGAGTGGCACAGCACATGTATAAACCACTAAGTAGGTCATGCTGCCTCCAGGAGGTGCGTGAGGCCCCTACCCAGGACGGCCAAGCCAGCAGCCTTCCTCTGGGACGGGAAGTTTCAGCCATGAAGCAACACCTGCCTGCCACCACCTCCTCCACCCAGCCACCTTAGGTACCGTCCCCCTAGCCTCAGGTGACATGGCACAACCAGGGAGTCAGGGTGACGCCGGTGGTCTCTTGGGGGGACCCATGCACACAGCTCCATGGGCAGGCAAGGAACAAGTAAAACCCAATCTCTGGAGTCCTCATTCCCCGGAGCTTTCCTGGAAGCAGCAGGAAGCTATTTTTAAAAAGCAGCATCTGTGGGCAGTAAGCTGGAAGATGAGTCCCCAGCCCCATCCTCACCCCTGCAGACCCAGGCTGGGCTTCACCCTGCTCACCTGTCAGCCAAGAGGCCAAGCAGCTACTCTGCCCAGCCCCAGCCTGGGAGAGAGGCCAGAGAGACAGGTCACCGGCCAGAGCAGAGATCTAGGTCTGCTTCACAACCTTCCCCCAACGGCGGCAGCTCCGATGCCCAAAGGGAATGTGTGTGCTTGTGCTCACATACCTGCAAGTACCCGTGAACTGTGTATCTACGTGAGTACTGAAAAGTCCGGTCTTGTGTATCTGCGGGGATGTGTGTACGCAGGAGCCTGAGGGTCTCCATATCCCGTGCAGGTGTGACATGTAGGCGCATGTGTGTCCCTGTGTCTCTGAAAGTCCGAATGTTGATGTGAATGTGTGTGTGTGTGTCTTGGTAGGCTGTGTCTGTTCCTGTGTGTGGGGGTGTGTACACATGTGAGTTTACATGTGTCTATCAGTCTCTAAGAAACCTGGGGAATAAATGACTTTACAAGTAGCAGGAGCACCAGCTCTCTCTAGAGGACAGTCTCTTCTCGCCAATCCTCAAGTCACAGAGGAGAAATCAAAGCTCAGAGAGGGGAAGGGACTTCCCCAAGGTCAGGCAGCGGCAGAGGGAACTGGAAGCTAGTGTGCGTCTTGACTATTAGAGTCCCCATCTACCCACTCACCCCACACCCGCTCTGCATCCAAGGTCAGCAGCTGCAGCCTCCCTGCACGCTGCAAGGAAGGCCAACTGGACCCGTCATCTCTGGTGGGCTTTGAATTGGCTGCTGAGAAGGAGGAAGTATCCAGACACAAGTGCATCTGTTCTGGGCTCTGAGCAGAACATTCACTAGTTCGACAAATCTTTGCTGTGGGGAAGAGCAGGAGCCGGGCCTACAAGTTGCAGAGTCCCAGAGCCATGGAGATCTCAAGAGAGGCCAGACATGGTCCCTGCCCCCAGGGAACCCACAGTCTGGCAGGAGGTCAGTCAGGTAAACCAAAAATTGTGACATGGGTTAAAGGTGCACAATGGAGGCACAAACAGAATCCTGAAGGGCACCTGCTTCTGCCCAGAGGGTCAAACAAAGCTAGTGAGAAGGTGACATTTGAATTGAGATTTAAGAGACAAGTATGTCAGACATCGAAGAGAAAGGGAATTCCAAGCTGGGGGCATGGCTTAATCATAAGGCAACTTATCCACTTCCTGATACTTTGTTCTAGAGAAATTCAGCTCCTCCCTGGTCTTCCCATAACACTCTGCTTAGTCTGCCTTTCATACCTGTTGTCTGTGCTCCTGTTCTTGCCACCGTCTGAAATTTACTCATTCCTTCAGCAAATGTGTCCTGGAGGCCAAAATGGTACCCAGCCCCAAAAGTAGTTCAGGAGGTACAGATGGCAATCAGGCACAGGCTCCATCTGAGGGCAGGGGAGGGTAGTGGGTAAAAGCCAGCCACCCACGGCTCCTGATGTTCTGTGGCCCCGGCCCTGGGCTTTGTGCAGTGAGGGACGACAAGTCTGTGGGGAGGAGGAGAGAGCTCTTCAGCGCCTTGCTATGCAGGTACAGGTCCTCATGATACAGAAAGGTAGGTCCTGATGGCCCCATTTCCAGAAAAGAAAGTTGAGGTTCAGACAGATGAACTAACTTATTCTGAGTTGAGCCAGGTGTGTAGGACTCCAGAGTCTGGGTTCTTACTGCTGGGCCTGGCTGCCGACCTGCACGATCAGAAACATGGGCTTTGGAAACTGCCATTTTTGCCGTTCTTTTGCCCGTAGCCGTGTATTTACTGGGGTCCCAAGCTTTCGGTTATGTTCCTTCTGGAAATATCAGCTAAGCTGGGGGGCCCTAGGCAGCAGAAAGGCTCAGAGAAAGCAGGTCCAACCTCCCCTCTCTGAGGAGCCAGTGTGGACCCAGCAGGTTTGAGTCTGAGTATGGGGGGATTATGGGGACATGGTTAGACCCCTCAGTCTTCCACACCTCCCAGGTAAGCCTCTCTGCCCAGAACTCCTCACCCCTCAGACCAACAGAAGGAAGCGTGTACTGAGAGGATCCAACGAGGTCACACACAGGAAACCTTTAGCACTCCTTAACATTAGCTACAAGAAAAAAGTGACTAGGCTACATTGCACGTCAGCTGTAACATTTTAGAGGTTTTTGAAATCTCACTTACGACTGAATCTTCACAATCCACCCTGTGATTAGAATTGCCACATCCAGTTTACAGATGAGAAGCATTGCCTACTACAGATGTGGAGATGAGTAAAACGGTCCTAGCTCTCAAAGAGTCAGAGTCAAGAAATATGAACACACATTCAGCCTCTAGGGCACTCAAGTCTGTGCTAAAAGGAAGCATGGAGGGGAAGGTGGGACTCCTTTTCCGACATAGAATCAGGGAAGGCTTCCTGGAGGAGGGGACATCTAAGCTGAGACCGGAGAATGAGTCAAAGTTAGGCAGGCAAATGGACAGAGGAAGGAATGGAAAGCAACAGAACAAAGCTTTGAGCCCAAAGCCCAAATCGCATGCAGTGGGTTCTTAGAAGCCTTGGTTTAACACATGCATTAGGTCAGTGTGGTTGGGAAAGGTTTGGCAACAAGGATTTGGGGTGGGGATGGGAGGGCTGGAGAAGGGAGAGCTGAACCCACATCCAAAGTCAGTTGGTCCCCAGACTGGAGGGGGCCTCTGTCAACCCCTGCCTCCCATAGTCAGCTCCTGCTTTGGAAACCCCACCCAGACCTCAGGCGAGGCTCTTGTCTGCCTTCTGCTGCCTTCTGCTGCCTTCTGCTGCCCAGCCCAGTTCCCCTGCCTCCTTTCTCCTTTCCTGGTAAGCTGTGGACCCATCTAACCTGGAAGCCCCGGCTTCTGCAGGGCACTTGGCTCCAGCGCCCGTCATGGCTAGGGCCAACACTCCTCCCTGGAGCACAATTTCGGCACCAGATTTCACTGAGGGGTAAATCCTAAAACATTTTTCAGATAGCATCCTGCCATGTAACTGGGTGGGAGGGGGTCGCTGGATTGGGAGTCAGGAAGACCCGCCTCTGCATGTCAGCTCTGCCGTTTACATAGCTTGGCAAGTCACTATGCTCCTCTGGGCCTCAGTGTCCACGCAAATAGATAATCAGGTGGTGACACCGACTACACAGAATTGTTGTGAAGGCTCAGATGAGACGAAGCATGTGACAATGCTTGTAAACTGTTCAGAGGTGTGTGTGTACACGTAGGTGGTTATTGTTGCTATGGTTGTGGGCATGAACAGCAATAGATGTTCATTCACTCAACGAGGGTTTGTCAAAGGCCCACATGCCAGGCTCTGTGCTCAGAGCTGGGAATCTAATGATGAATGGAGTAGATGCGGGGTCCGCCCTCAGGAACTCCACAGTCTGGGACAGAGGCAAACACAGACAAGTTCACTATAAGATGACTCGAGGGGGAAGCCCAGGGAGTGGGCAGAGCCAGGGAAGTCACCTAGGCCAGCCTGGGAAGCCAGGGAAGTTTAGTAGAAGTGGTATCCCAGTGGAGTAAGCCAGGGCAGGGCCAGGGAAGAGAGCTCCGGGTAGAGCAAAAGCTTGGACAAGCCTGGGAGGCAGGATCGAGGGGTCAATTTGGGAGAGGAAGCTGAAAATTAAACAGGGCACATCAACTTGAAGATTAGATAAATATTAACTGTTTTTTTTAAGATTTTTTTAAAAGATTGCAACTAATTTGTTGATTTTTTTATAAAGTAAAAACCACAAAACCATGACACATAAATTTAGATCAGATGACAGTTATCAGAGGCTGGAGCAGCTCAAAACAAGAATTCAGGTCACAAAATGTTGGGAAATAGTCCAGTCAACACATAAGACAGAAATCGTGAACAAAACAGGTCCTCGGTTTTTTAAGGTAATTTATGGCATCACAAATCTGTGTCATGCTTCCCTGGTGAATGCCACCAAACATTTAAGGAAGAAATAACACAAACTCTGCACAAAATCTTTCCAAAAACAGGAAGGAACCTTCCCAAGTCATTTTACAAGGCCAGCATTAGCTTGATCCCAAAACCAGACAAGGCATCACAAGACCAATATGCCTCATGAAAACACAGAAATTTTCACAAAATATTAGCAAATTAAATCTAAATAAACATCTTCACCTTATTCCCAGATGCTCAAGTCTGTGATAGCCCCATTGTCAAAATCAAAGGTTCTGTTAGAATCAAATCATTTATTGTAGGTGAGTCAGTAAAAAAAAAAAAAAAAAAAAAAAAAAAAGCCTGTCAGTGGTTTTTGGTTCTTAAAAGCTCAATCTGACCTTAGGTAAAAAGAAAAAGGTAAAGTAGTGGTTCACACCACCGAAAGCGCATGCGCCACTGGGTCCAGGTTCTTCATAACATCATCAGGAAGCTAGTTCTCTCCCCTTCTCTCAGCCCTGCCCTCCTCTGGGGCATCCCATTCTCAGACCGGCTTTCCCCAGGGGGTGGCAAGATGTTGCCATTAACACCACTCATTTGTCCAACTGCTCCAAGTCACCTGGAAAGGCAGGACCTCTCTCCTGGGAGCACCCCCAAAGGTCCTAAGTTTCTCTCTGATTGGTTTAGTTTAGGTCACATGGCCTCCCTAAACTAGAGGAGGGTGGTGATCCCCGCCCCCCGCCCCCGGGAAGCAGAGTGACAGTAGTTCCCCAAACAATAGAATGAGGGGCTGTTACCAAGAGAAAGGAAACAGAAAATGGGAGGTAAAGATAATGAGAGGTCTAGATGATCCACCAAATGGGTAGTCCTTTCCCTTTCCACTCTCCTTTGAGAAAGTTCAAAGTCATCTCAGGAGGCCTAGGTGCCTTATGGCATTGAGTTCAATCTTTTCTCTCATTTAATTTGATCCTTGCTATGGCCCTTCTAGAAGGGTATTATCATTCCCATTTTACAGATGAGAAAACTGAGGCTTAGAGAGGTAAAGCCCTGTGCCCAGGGTCCCAGAGATAAAAAGGGTCAGATTCCAGATCTGAGCCCAGGGTCAGCCTGACTCCAAAGCGCATTCTCTGCACGTCACCCTCCTGCCCCATTGGTCCCTCTGCCCCCCCCACCCGGGGTATTTCGGGCACATGAGCCTTTCCCCAGCCCCGGGGGGAGTTTGAGTGGTACGGCCTTGTTGGCTGCACTGCTCTTTCCTGCTCAGGGTAGCTCCTCTGTTTCTTAGAATCCAGAGCCCACTTGTGAATGTTTGTGTCCTGGGTTCTGGTCCCCTAACTGAATGGGGGCAGGAGGAGAGGCATGGATGGAGCCCAGAATTGGGGTACAGCCAGACTGGGTTACACATGGGTTTTGTCCCAGCATCCTCCCTTCTGCATACAACACCCCCATCCACAGTCCGAAAGACAGACCATGGGGGCAGAAAAAGGAAGGAATCAGAAGCAGTCATTCCCACGTGTACCGCCCTCTAGTTTCCAAAACCATCACCTCAGCTGATCCCCACCCCACAAGGTGGACTGAGCAGGCGCCACTGTCATGCCCATTTTGCAGATAAGGAACCTGAGGAGTGAAGGAGATCATGCAAGTGGTGGAGCCATGGCTAGTGTTCGGATCTGCAAGAGTCCACCTCCCAGGGTGTTTTCAATTCTCAGAAGCCCTCTCCAGGGAAAGCCAGCCCTAAGCTTGGGTGTCCGAAAGGAGTCTGGGAGAAGGAGTCACGTTCATTGAGCACTGACCATGGCCAAGGCACCGGGGCCGGTGCTTTCTCGGTGGGGTCTCATGTCCTCTCCACTCCAACCCTGCAGGGCAGATATCCTTGATCTGAGACTGAGAGGAGCCATGACCTGCTCAAGGTCACGCAGCTATGAAGGGGAATTCAGCCCCCAAGCTGTGCTTTCCCCTGACCTTCACTTGGATTTTAGGAGAAAGACCTCTCTCCACAGCCCCACAGCGCCTGGCCCTGGGCTCCCGCATCAGGCAGGGGCTAACTGGAAGCCCGAGTACTGGAAACTTCCTGCTGGTGCTGAGGGGCCCCGCCCTCCCCTTCTCCACCTGGAGCTAGGGCCATCTGTTCCCTTTTGTTGGGAGGCAGGGCAAGATGAAACTAAATTTAAATACTAATAATACTTAACATTTGTCTGGAAAGTGTTTTGCACACTAATTGCTGATTAATCCTCCCCAGGCCCCAGAGAGATCCTGTCTTTGTGTCCCCATTCTGCAGACAGACGTATGGGACCTGGATGGGGAGGCTGGAGAGTGGATTCGGGGCTTCCTGGGCAAGAGTCTGGTCTATCTCCACCTCTACTCAGCAGGATAGGGGTGGATGAATAAATGCATCCAATTCATTGCTGCTCCACAGCTAACAATAAAGCCAGAAGCTGGATCTGATTTGTGGCTTGGCTGTCTACCAGCTGCTTAATAGTGCTCAGCCTTATGTCTGTGAGCCTTGGTTTCCTGATCTGTAAAATGGGAATGATGTTCCCTTTTGTTCTGGTCATCATTCGCCAGTGCATACTGCACGCCCACCTTGTGCCTGCCACTGGGCCAGGCCTTGGGAGCCCGCGTTGAATATGACAGTCAATGTTCCTGCTCCCTCACAGCCCACAGTATAGTTGGGCTGACAAGATAATTGTTGTTGGTGATCGTGAGGTTGTTGGCAAACAATTTGTAAACAAAATATTAAAATATTTTTTTAAGATTTTATTTATTTATTTGAGAGAGAGAGAGCAAGAGAGGGGAGAGGGTCAGAGGGAGAAGCAGGCTCCCGGATGAGCAAGGAGCCCGATGTGGGGCTTGATCCTGGGACTCCGGGATCATGACCTGAGCCAAAGGCAGTCAGTTGGCTCCACCCACTGAGTCACCCCGGCGCCCTAAACATATTTTTTTAAACCACAATACCCCTCAAAAATACTTCTGGGTAATAGAGTGACTCTTAACTTTCTCGCAACGTTCATCTAAAAATCAGAGATATGTTCCCAAAGTGGAGGGAATGGCTGCAGCCCACAGAATCCCAGACCTAGGAATTTTGCTGGGGAGGGAGCAGCCTCCCACTGCCACACAGGAGTGAGCTATTTCTCGCCCCTTTCACATCCCCCTCTTGTCAGTCCGCCTGGCCTCTCCTGTGTGGTCGGAGGCTGGGGCCGCGTGGTTTTCCAGCCGTACGCCGTGAAGCCCAGAGATGCCACAACAGGCCCCCAGTACCTCCTCATGGGTGAGAGGGGCCCCAATCAGGGGTCTCCAGGCCCAGCACCCCTACTCCAGCCAGCACAGCTTCGTTCCAACCTTCTTAGATTCCATTTCTTTAAAAGGTGGAAAACTAGCTGTGTTGGTGGAGGTGACCTGAGGTTAGAAGGCCAAGACTCAAATCCGCCTCTCTTGCTTAATAACGAGTGGTCCTGAGTGGGCTGGACGCCTAGCATGTAACGTGGGGCTGCCATCTGACCAGAGGAAGTGAGTCCACATGGGGACAAACCCAGTGCCACTCTTGACTGGCTGGAGGCACCAGAGCATTTTTTAATCTAAATCTTCTACCGGATATTCAACAAAATAGAGCTGGGTTGCAATGTCCAACTTCACCACCAGGTGGACCCTGCCGACGAAGACCATAAGATCTGCAAAACACACTCAAACCTTCCTTTATAAAGCGTACAGCTTCAAAAATTCTGTGCCTTCCATTCATTTTAAAATAGGAGATGCCTCCCTTTTTAGTTTAAGAGCTTAATGTCTAGCTTTCCACAGAGGGTGAAAAATCAGCACAATTCATCTAAAGGCAAAGTCTAGAAAGCCCACACAAGCCACGCTGTCCCGATGCCAAGGTGTGCAGTTATTCTGAGTCATGCAGCAGGTCTAAGAGGATCTTGCCTCTTCTGCATTAGTTGGTGCCAGAGAAGAGCATACACATGGCCATGAAGGAAGGAGACAGCCTTGCGGTGATGTCAAGGAGATATCCCCTGCTTACACCCATGGTTTGACAAGACGTCGTTCTGTAGCATGCTCAGCTCAAAGAACCAACCTCCCATGCGCTGGGTACACAGGTGTCATCTCCGGCCATTACAATAGTCTGACAGAGGAACCCTGGGCCCGGGAAAGTGGGTAACTCACCAGCCTCCCGCACAGCAGATGGTGGAGCTAGGATTTGAGTTGAGAACTCTCTAACTACAAAGTCTGTGCCAGAAATGTTTTAAGGTAGAGGCAAGGAAAGCATTGAATTTCATTACATGAATGATTCTGGAAGCAGAGATCTCGAGGGGGACGGTGAGGCTCAGTGGCTGCTGGAGGCCCCTGTCCCCATATGTCCCCTCTGGCAGCTTCTCACCTTACACCCCAGCACACCCCCCCGCCCTGCACAGCCACACACATTCCCCACAACCTGCAAACTTGTACCTGGATACAAACATTCAGATGCACAGCCAGGACTCGTGGCTGCACAGGTGTGCGCTATGTGAAACCCCCCAGCAGGTGCACACGTAGGCTTACACACGTGCCTAAGTGGGTATACACACAGTGACGCACAGAGGCCCCCCCAGGGAGCAGTTACACATAGGGCACCTGCCCACTCCCGATGCAGCAGGAGCACACAAGCTGAGCCTACTATGGTCCTGCTCCGTGCTCCAGGCTCCTCAGGCCCAGGCTCCCACTGCTGACAAAAGTCCCACTTCTGATCCCTAGATTCCAGGGCCCCCCCAAGCCTCCTCCACCCTGCAGGCTCTGGAGGATCAAGGTCCCGCCCCATAGGGACACATGGGCACCTCTATGCAGAGGTGTCCTGTGAAGTGGCTCTCAGACACGTGGGAGCACCCTGATGCCCCCACTGGGGGGGGGAGGGGACGGGGGGGTGGTCTCCCTTCTTTTCCTCAAACCAGAATGGAACAGTGACTAGAAACACGGCCTGGGTGGGACTCCTACCCAGCTGTGAGTGAGCACGAACTAGTCCCTCTTCTCTCTGAGCCTCAATTTTCTCATCAGCAAAACGGGGGTATGATGCCTACCTTGCAAGGTTTTAGTGAGACCTGAGATAAAGTATGTAGAACATCTTGCAAGAGCTGAATAAATGTTATGTATCTTCCCTTGACCTTGCCCTTCCAGTGCTCACGGCTCAGTGCAGCAGACAGACAGACCGATAGCATTCCATCAGCCACGAGCATTCCTCCCCAGGTCCCTCCCCTCCAGGAACTCTGAGAATCACGGACGGATAATGATTGTCCAGCAGACCGCGCCGTGAAAGAAGGGGGCATGGACACTGTGGGAGCCCAGGGGAGGAAGTGGCAGGGCGGGCTGCTTGAGCAGGGGGGCTGGAGCTGGCCTTGCAGGACGGGGCCACGAGGCCACATTTCCATCAAGAACAGTGGTCTCGTCGTACCCTTTGTAATCGCTTCCTCAACCACTCCCAATGTTGACGCTTACTGAACACCCACTATGTGCCAGACACTTCCCATACACGTCCCTGTCTGATGAATCACTGCTCCCAACAACACAGCCAAGAAGTTAGTACTAGCTCATCTTACAGGGAAGGAAGCTCAGAGAAGGGGCGTGACCTACTCAAGGTCATGGAGATCGGAGTCAAGCCAGATTCCAAACTCCATGCTCTTCCCCCATGTTCCCCTCTCGGCCGCGGCAACAAAGGGCCCCCCATGACCTGACTGTGCTTCCTCCCCCAGTTCACCGAAAGCCACACTGTATCCCCCCAACGGACAGCTCTTCAAACTCTCAGTGCCTGGGGAAGGGAGCCTGGGGTGAGCGTTCCCCAGCTCCCCAGCCCTCCTCCTCTGGCCCTGCCTGGCCTCAGGGGCCCTGTTTGCCCCCCTGCAACTGCAAGATGGCTCTGTGGCGGCCACAGGCTTGAGTCTCTGGGTGTGGAAGCAGCCCTTCCAGAGCCCGAGCATCTGCTGGCCCTGCCCTTCTTAAACTCGCACTACGCATCCGCCCCATGATAACCATTTCATGGAGGGACGGAGAAAGTAAGACCAGAGGCCCCCGAGAGGAGGGCCAGAGGCTCTGAGGAAGCAGTGAGTCTGAAGGCCTAAAGATCCTTCTCACTGCATCCAAGGAATCAGGAGTCATGGCTCCAAGCAGCTAGTAGCCCCCAGGCTGAGGTAGGATTTAGGCAGGCTTTCCAGAGAATGGGTTGCCGAGAGAGAGAGATGAGTCACCCAGCCTCGCGGGGACAGCCGGCCAGGGATGGAGAGGGTCAGCCAGCTGGGCAGGCCTCATCAGCCACCCAGCGTCCAGCGGGCAGCCTGCATCAGCCAGGCAGGGTCAGTTGGTCAGACTACAACAAGCTGGCCCTGCGCACACCCTCCTCCAGGCCTCTCTCTCCCCCACCCCATCTCTGCCTCCCTGGGAGCCTTGGGGGAACACACCCAGCTCAGAGGCATCACTGTGATGGCCTGAGCTTCCTCAACACAGAAGCAGCCAGAAAGCCCCAAGATGTAAACAGTGAAACAGTAGCCCCTGGGAGCACGCATCGTGTTTTCCCTCTCTCTCTCTCTCTCTCTCTCTCTCTCTCTTTAAAGCTCTCTCTCACACACACACACAAACACAAACACATGTGTGCTTATTGTGTAATGTCTCACGTAGGCACATACTAGGACTCGTGCACACCCACACATGCACACACCCATCACACACACACACACACACACACACACACACACGCATGCGGGTATTGTATGCACGTACTCAGGGTGGTGCACGTCCACACGTGCACACAGGCAGATACATACACATGCTTACTGCCTCCTTCCTGCTCACATTTTGTAATGAAGGCACTCAGGTTTTCCCCTGGCGGGGGGGGGGGGACAGCTCCTGAGCAACGATCGCCCCAATCCCTGCCTAATCTGTCACCTAAAGGGCTGAGGAAGGCCTCAGGGAACAGGGGGTGATTCCTCACCAGCAAGGGGATAACAAGGGAGTAGGTGGCTGGCTTTTGGGGTCACACTCTATGCGAGCTGAGCAGTGACCCTTCAAAATCAGGCATATTGCTCCTCTTGTGTGGACCTGGCAGACCAGCGATGAGGAGGGTTTTCTGGGAGCAGAGCTGTGGGGATCCCCCTGACCCTTGGAGACCTCTTCTACCTCTGAGGCCTCCCCTCACCATTCCCAGCACAGGAGTCCCTGTTCTACTGCGTCTCTTTTACTCTGAGGCCTTCCCTGTGTGGCCCAGATTTGAGGGCAGAGGACCTGTGTGGCCACCCTAGAAACGACCCTCACCAGCCTCCTGAGCTCAGGCACACTCAGCATCTCTCTTGACCTTGGTTTCCTCGTCTACGGGACAAGGTTAATGAGTCTTGTTAAAAGGAGGTGTGGGGTTATATGCAAAGCTGTCTGGGGAGCAGTTTGCAGGTTTCTCATGAAGTCACCAGCCAGGTAAAGAAAAAGAACAGCCCAGGCATAGCAAATGCAAAGGCCCTGACACAGGAATGAACTTGTCCTCCCCAGAAGAACAGAAGGAAACCCCTCAGAGCTGAAAGAACATGAACAAAAAAAAAAAGGGGGGGGGGGGGGAAGTAGAAAAGTACCTTTGCAGAGGGAAGAAGGAACCAGATTATGTAGGACATTTAAACAGGACCAAATGGGATGTCTGTCAACCACAGGGGCTGGGAAGATGAGCCTCTGTTTGGGGGCTGGATTGTTCTTTAGGAAAGCACGTTTCAATCAGAAGCCCCTAGGAAAGAAGGAAGAAACAGAACCCCAGGGACACATGTCAGTGGGCTTCCAGCCACTACTCTGCCCAGAGCATCCCCTGACAAGGATCAGCTCTCAGAGAGGGATGCCCTGGGCAGACCCGAACAGCACCTCCAGGGTATGTCTGCATACCCAGCACCCCTGACAGGGTATGTCTGCAGTTCCACAGCCAGCAGCCCACTCTCCTGTAGGTTTGCTCACTTGATCCTCACAACCATCCTGTGTGAGAGTCCACAGCAGACCCCTTTTCCAGAACACAGAGCTTAGCAAGACATTAAGAGGCCAAACACTTCTTGACATCGCCACTGTCTGGTCCACACCGTCACCACTCGTGGGAGAGCAGCTACAGCCTTCTAGCCCATCCCCCGCTTTTAGCCCTCTCCCCTAATCTGTCCTCCATACAGCGCCAGAGGGGTCTTCTTAAAAGGCAATCGAACTTGCTCCTCAGCTGCCTACACAGATCTACTATTCTCACACTAAAATCCACAGTCCACTCTGGGAACCTCAAGGCCCTGGGTGACCTGGCCCCTGCTAGCCTCTCCCAGCTCATTTCCCCAACTCTCCCCCTGCTTCCCCGGCTCCAGTCACATAGGCCTTCTCTCTACTGCTCCAACGCACCAAGCTCATTCCCGCCCCCGGGCCTTTGCACCTGCCTCTCCCTCTCCTCAGCAGATTATACCATCATGCAAACCCCAACCTCCCCGTGGGGGTTGCTCCCTCTAGAGTAATCCCTCCCTCACCTTGTATTATTTTCTTCAGCATGTTTACTGACATCTGAAATTATTTTGTCTTCTGTTTGCTTAAGTATTGTCCGTAGCCCATTCTAGACTGTAAGCCTCGTAAGGGCAGGGATCTCATTAACACTGGTCCCTAGGGCCCAGCACACAGCCTGGCACAGAGTAAGAGCCCAGGGGATATTTGTGGAATGAATGGATGGGTGATGTGCCCAAGGTCACGTGACTGTTAGATAGCAGAGGCACGGTTTCCACCCAGGCCTTTGGCCTCCTAGAGCTGGAGACCTCAGGACTCCAGTTCTGCAAGGGAACCCAGGGCGGTAGTCCTGGTATCAGGAGAAGCGAGTCACTTGTGAGCTCATCCTCAGCAGTCGGACTGGTGGGATGGCCTGTCTCCTCACCCACCCCTCCCTCTCTTGAAATCAGGGGGCCAGACCTGAGACAATCACTCCTGCCACATGGCTCTCATGGCTCTTTCCTTCCCTCATCCTGAGGCTCGCCTTGCAGCCGTTTGCTACTGACCATGCACACACACACACACACACACACACACACACACACACACACACACACACACACACACACACCTGGACTGGTATCTGGCCAGTCCTCCTTGGGGGTAGGCACAGGGCCACTGGAATCCCAACCTGAGACTCCTCAGGACAAGCACGACACACCAGTTGGCCATGCCTGTTGGTTCCTAGGAGCTCAAGGGCACACACGCGTGGTCAGTGGGCCTGCAGCGGGGTGAAGACCCCAATGGCAGGATGAGGAAGCTGGAGACACAGGCCCCAGGCCTCTCCACCTGCCTCTAGCTGTGTGACCTTGGGCACAGCACTCCCTCTCTAAGGCTCAGTTCCCTCATCTGCAAAAGGAAAGCAGGGTGGATTTAATGATCTCTGAGGACTGTTCCAGCTCTGAAGAGAAAAAAAAAAGACTTTTTAGATGCTAGGCATTTATTAAACACCTGCTATATATCACCATCATGTTTTATTCTCACACAAACTGACGGCTACACTCAGGGACGCAGGGGGCCAGAGGCCTGCCCTCAAAGCCTGTGGGTGGCGCAGCTGGGACTTTGGGCCCACATTCCCCTTCACCAGCTGCTCTAAGAGCCTTCATGGCCTCGGGTCCCCCTCAGTGCCTGTAAGCTGGGCCTTCTGCCTTCTCCCTCTGGTTCGCTTCTGAGCTGAATCCCTCCAGGGCTGCCGGGGGTCCTCAGAGCAGCAAGACTAGCTCCACCCTGCAGGCCTAGCTGAGCTCAGGGCCCCCAAAGTTCAGGGGTCTCTGGGTGCAGTTAGACCCCACCTGGGTGACCTTGGGCAAGTCGGTCAACCTCTCTGAGCCTCGTCTTCATCATATATAACACACAAAGCCTACTTCTTATCTTTGGGTGACACTAAGATGACTCAGTGAGGTGCTGGCGCCAACAAGACAAAAGGGATGCTCTGGACTGGACCCTGAGCACATAAACAGACAGATGTGGGGCTGGGGTGGGGGTCTTGGGGTGCCAGCGAAGGAGCCAGGCTCATCCCAGGCAATGTGAGGTCACTGCAGGAAGTTTCTGAGCAGGGGAGTGATATGATGTGGGGAGTATTTTAGGAAAATTCTTCTGGCAATGCAGTACAGGTTGGCTGGGAGGAGCTGTGTGGAGAAGTGTGGGCAGCATTTATGCCTGGAAAACACTTGCAAATGAGGCCCCCTCTCCCAGCCCTCCAGCATCTGAGGCACTCTGAGAAGTGGGAGCTGCGGTGGGAGGTCCGTCTCACCCCACCCACATAGCATCCACGACCCCAGGGCCATCAGCATGCTCCAGAGCAACACAAGCTTGCTTCCTCCCCCAAGCTGCAGAGCACCTTTGCCGCTAGAAAGTGCTCGCTTGCGTGTCCCATTTTGTCACGCCCATCCAGCTCAGAGTGGCAGCGAGAACAGGAAGCTGGGACTGGAACCAGGTCTGCAGGGACACCAAGTCCAGTGCCCTTCACTTGGGAGTCAGAGATACTCTGGGAGGAAACAGGCTGTCCCTGGGAACCCTATCTGAGCCTCAGATGGGCACCCTCTGCCCCACCTCAGTCCAGGGCAGGATCAGAGAGAGGCTCAGCCCTGCTCAGCCTGAGCCCTCTACCCCGAGAGGGGCCTGAAAGGCAGCTGCAGAACTTCCCAGACACAGACAGAGCCCAGTACCTGGTACCAGTCACAGAGGAGTCAACCCCAGCTTCACCAGGCCCCACGAGACAGCAGAGGGAAGAGAAGGCCACAGGCAACCACCCTGGAGGAGAGGATGTCCCCGGGCCCACCTGGCCCCTGCTCCCTATGGTTGCCCTGCGAGGCTCAAGGCGTCCCCCTGGCAGAGGGCTTTCTGGTCACGGGTACTGGCAGCATCACTCTAGTCCCCACCTGGCGGCTGTCTCACAGGGTTGATCATCACTTCCCCTTCCTTCAACAAATCCTCTTCCATACGTGCTTTTTGCCAGGCCCTGGACATTCAGACATGGCCCTGTCCTCAAACAGCCCACAGGCTTGTGGTGGAGGCCAGGACCCAGCAGGGCAGTAAGTGCTGCATGGGATGCAAGCAAACACAGCCAGATGCAGGAGACAGAGGGGGTGGGGGGTGCTCAGCCAGGTACAGCAGCAGGCAAGGATGAGACAATAACAGGTGGACAGATTGTTACCAACGGGGCCAACATACCTGCTGGGGTCAGGACATGCATGAACCAAGTGGCGCTGAACTCAGTCTTGCCCAGGATGTAAGAGTTAGCCAGGTAACAAGAGGAAGTCAAGGTGCTCTAGGCCAAGGGAGGGGCAGGAGCACAGGCACAGAGGCAAGAAATAAGGAGCTACTTCCGGAAAATTGCAGGCAGTTCAGTATGCCTGAAGGAGAGGGCTGGAAGGCGGCTTGGAGGCAGTAACAGAGATCCTTGTCCACTGTGTTGAGGAGGTAGGGTTTATGAGTGCTTTGTGTGCCCTTGGGTGACCTTGCACAGGTTACTAAACCTCCTGGTGCCTCAGTTTCCTCCTCCATAAAGTGGGGATGTCATCCACCAATAAGTGGAAGGGCTGGGATCTGAACCCCGGCCATCAGCCCGAGTCTGCATTCTAAAGCACCTCCTTGTCTTCCTACTCAGAGAGCAAGTCTCCTGATTGTCCTCTTTGTGCCACAGTGGGTGTTACAGCAAGCAGGACACGGCAGTAAACAGGGGAGATGAGGTTCTTCTCCTCATGGAGATTTCCTTCTAGTTGGAGAGATGAGCAATAAACATATAAGCAAATATATTTAAACAAATAAGATAATTTCAGACAGTGCAAATGTTATAAAGGCCATTAAACAGAGTAATGAGATAGGCGGTGACATCCTCATTTAAATAGAATTTAGATAAAAGAGGGACAGTCTCTTCGAGGAGGGGACATTCAAGTAAACACAAGTAAACACCAAGAAGGAACCAGCCAAGTAAGGATGTGGGGCGGGGGGCGGGGGGGGCAGTGTTCTAGATGGAGGCAACAGCAAGTGCAAAAGTCCTGAGGCAGGAAGAAGGTTGGCAGCTTGAGAAAGACCAACAGTCCTTGTGGCTGGAGTGGAGCACGGAAGGGGAGAAAGGAGGGCAAAGGAAAAAGAGGGTTCAGCTCATGTGGAGCCTTGGAGACCCAGGAAATGACTTTGGATTTCGTTCTAAGTGTGGTGGTTTTATTCTAAGCTAATAGAGGGTTTTGAACAGAGGTGTGACATGATCTACTTTGCATTTTTTCAGGATTCCTCTGCATACTGCAGGAGGACTGTGTTGGTGTGTGTTCTAACGCCAACTAGTATTGCTGTGCAGCTGTAATGATGCACACATTTCAACAGTTAGTCAGTTGGCTTGTTTGGGTAGTGCTGACCCGTCCGTTGTCACCAGCCACCTCCTGTTGGGTGTTTGTGGCTCAAAATAATGCTTAGTCCTCTAACAGGCCATTCACCCTTGAACGAGAAGAGAAGAAGAGGACTTATTGATTCCATAGGAATGCATGATGGTGGGTTTCAAAGCACTGGATCTCAGTCCATATCTTCCTAGGGCTGTTCCCACAAAGACCTAGAATCTTCCTCATGCCAAGAAACATTTATGCCTCACCTCATACACATGCATACAGCCAAACTCCATACTAGATATTGGAGGTGCAAAGACAAGTAAGACCTAGAATCTTCCTCATGCCAAGAAACATTTATACCTCACCTCATACTCATGCATACAGCCAAACTCCATACTAGATATTGGAGGTGCAAAGACAAGTAAGACTTGACCTTGAGGGGCTCCCAGCCTGATGGGGATGATAACTCACAAGCAGAGGCTCTGCCCCAGCATGGGAGTGCCTCGCTGGGTGGGGGCAACGCCCCGGCATGGGTAGCCCTCTGCAGAGGTGGGGAGACTCCTGGAGGAGAAGTCCTCTGACCTGAGTCCTGATTGGGGTCCAATAGGAGAGGCAGGCTTTGGCATGGTACTCAGCTGAGTTCCTGTCTTGGTGCTACCACTTTCCTGCTGTGTGAGTTCGAGCAGGTCCCTCAAGCCCTCCAAGACTCCAGCTCCTCCCAGGGGCTCCCATCTGGCAGGGCTCTGGCCATCAGGTGACATGAGATGTGTAAAGCATCAGATACAGTGCCCTGCATCTAGCCGGCGCTCAGGAAACATGAGTCCCCTCCTGCAAATGAATGGAGTTGTCCCTTTGCGGGCAACAAACACGTGACTGAGCATGTTCATCTATTTCAGCTTCGGGTGCTGTCCATTTGCCACTGACTGGGGGGGCCCCTTGGGGGATGCACAGTCCATGTAGCAGGCTACAACCACTGCATCAAGGTATGTCAGTGCTAAGATGCCTCATGAAGGATGCACTGATGCTGATTAAGATACTCAAGTTTGCAAATGACTTTTTTTTTTAGTGAATTAGAGAGGATCCAAAGATTTCTCTCTAATAATGTCACATTCAGAATGACCTAACATTGGCCAGACTGGGACTCAAGGGGCAAGAGGAAGGCAAGAGGTCTCCCATGCTACTATCACCTGGGGAGGCTTGAGGAGGGGTTACATTTGGGCTGGGCCTGGAAGGAAAAGGTGGCTCTGGATGGAGGGAAAGAGCGAGTCTGGCAGGAGGATGAGTGGGCGGCAGACAGAGGCAGGAAACCCACAGCAGGCACAGGGAGCATCCGAAGGTTCTTTTTGGCTGGAACTTTCTGGATGTTAGTGGACTGGCCAGAGCAGCTATTGGAAAGGTAGGCTGGGCCATGCTGTAGAGGACCTTGTCCACCAACGTAAGGAGTTTAGGCTCCGGCCAACATGCCAGCATTTCCCAAAGTGCATTCTTCAGAATACCCCTTTCCTTGATTGAAAGGTTCCCTGATCAGATAAGTTCTAGAAACGCCACACGCTGTGTCACCTCTCTGAGAATCATCATCCACAATAGCACATTAAAAGTCCTGAAAATTCCTGAAGAGAAAAATCCGTTTGACCTCATTTAGCCCAGCAATTCCCCACTTACCTGACCAAGGGCCCCCTATTCACAGAGCCCCCGTTCTAGCTACACAATCCACTTCGAACAACGCCAGCAGAGAAAGGGGTGAGCTGCCCACTGTTTCGAGCAGGGTCAGAGCCGCGTGGTCAGAGCTGAGCTCACAAAGGATCTATGAGTCAGCCCCATACGAGGCATGTGAATGGAGATGGGGCCCAGGGCACCAGGTGGAGGCTGGGCCGTGGTGCAGGGGGCAGCTGGGAAGGCCTGAGGAACCCACAGGCAGCAGGAAGGGAGGCAGGAGATGGCTCGGGGCAAGCAGTCTGAACTCGGACCTGCACATCCACACTAACCAGGGCTTTGGACTTGAGGAAACAGGGAGACGGCAGAGCCCACCTTTGACAGCTCTGGTGGGAGATGAATGAGTCGGCTTCAGGGCATCTTGTATGAAAGAAGCCTGGGAGCAGGTGGCCGTACCACTCTAGAGCCACGAGCCTGTTTTCCGGTCTCCCTGGAGCTGCCCTCCAGTCAGGGAGCCTGAAAGAGGTCCTGTATCCTCTCTTCCCTGACTGAGCACTGAATCAGTCCCTGTTGTTTGAGCTGGGGAGCCCCTCCATGAAACACTCCAACACCATTCACTCCTTCAGTAAACATCTGTCAGGTCCGCGCCGGGCAGGCTCGCACTTGACCCTGCACCAAGAGATGACTCTGCCCTCTCTGACCAGCAGCTGTGCCAAGTTACTGGGCAGGCAAATAAGGGCCATCAAGAAGCCCGCGCAAAGTCCCGATGAGGCAGGGACCGACTCTGACAAGAGGAAGAGATGTGTGTCTGAGGATGGGAATAATTATAAGAGGGAGGAAGAGCATCCTAGGCAGAGGCCACAGCAGATCAAAGATGCAGAAGAGGGCTCTGAGAAGAGGACCATGTGGCTGGGATGAGATCTCATCACCAGAAGTCACTTCATGGACTAGGCCTCAGCTTTCCCACCTGTGAAATGGGTATAATAACCCCCACTGCAGCCTCCTCTGCAAGTTCCACAGAGGAAGGGCTGTGGACACTCCCCCTTCCACTTGCCAGACCCTGCCAGGCCCTGGGCCAGCCATGGGGACCACCGAGACGAATAAGCCTAGAGACTAAGCAGGGCTCCTTCGTGCCACCGACATAGGACATCTATTTTTCATCCTCTAGTGCTTGGAAGGTGGTTATTGTTGGAATCCAAGCCAGGGCTGTCCTCAGCTTCCAGGGGCCGGGCTCCAGATGTGCACGTCTGGCAGCCGTCCTCTGGTCCTGGCGGGAGTCTGAGGATCGTGGGCTGCTCAAGAAGAGGCAGATGTATTTTGACAAGGCTGCCACAGCTTCTGCAGCATCCTGAGTCAAAATAAGCCCTTCTCTTGGGCAGCCCCTGGGACGGGCTATTTCTGCACCACGTTCCTTTTTTCCACATGGGGGGCTGAGCCGCAATGATTCCAGCTAAAAACAGAAGCTGCCTCAGCTGGAGCCCACAACATTCCCCTCAACGACAGATACATCAGCACGCAACCTGTCGCGAACTTGGGAAGCCTTTCTTGGGGACTCAAACTCAGATAATTTCCCCTGAGGGCGAAGGCAGTCCAACCTGAGGAACACTCCCATAATCCTCCCATCCCAGAGGATTACAAATCATAAAAATACGTCCTTACGTGTGTACAAAACTTTACCAATGATAGACTATTTCCTTGTCCATATAGGAACTTGAGGAGGTGGCTGCTATTGTTCCCATTTTTTTTTAGGATGTATTTATTTATTTATTTATTTATTTGACAGAGAGAAAGCACGAGCAGGGGGAGTGGGAGAGGGAGAAGCAGGCTCCCCGCCGAGGAGGGAGCCCGATGTGGGACTCAATCCCAGGACCCTGGGATCGTGACCTGAGCCAAAGGCAGACATTTAACCATCTGAGCCACCCAGGTGCCCTGTTCCCATTTTTAAAATGAGCAAACTGAGGCCCAGAGACATGATCTGACCCTGGCGGAGATGGAGGAGAGAAAATTTGAGTCCAAGGCTGTCAGAATCTCTAGGTGAAAAGAAAGAGCCTGCAAGAGAGGACCTGAGGTGAATGTGGCTGCGAGCAGAATTTCTAAATTTGAGCAGTTCAGGATCAAAGGGCAGGAAGGCTCACTGCCCGAGTCCCTGCTCCCTGTACCAGACACCACACAAAGTCCCTTTGACACATAGCATCTCATTCTAATCTTCCAAACAGCCCTGGCAAGAGGACTCATTATCCCTGTTTTCTAGATGGGGAAACTGAGGATCAGAGAGATGAAGGCCTTGTTTCTTTGGTGCTGGGGGAGCTGAGGCCAAGGAGAGCTCACGTGGGAGGGGAAGTGAAACTGGCCCCAGAGAGAGCAGGGGGCGGGGGGGCGGGGGGGAAGGCCAGATGTCTGCCGGCATTTTCCAGAGCATGGAAGCCTCGGTACCTCAGCCACTTTCAACGGCAAGTCAAACACTGACACACGTAGATCTCTTTCCCAGTCATTTTCCAGCGCTTCAGGGGCTGGTGCCAGGGGCCCCTTCCCCCCTCTCTAATAGTAGCCCCCTCCCTTTCAATGACCAGAGGGCTAGCCTTGGACTCAGGGCGGGAGCCAGGCCCCCAGAGCGCTGAGCTGCACATCAGCACGCGTTTCCTTTTCACCGCATTTATGTGCATTATCACCCTCCGTTCTAGCAAGTGACACTGGTTTTCTGGTGTGAAGTGGCAGGATGAGGTTTCCTTTTTAAGTAAACGCAACGAAGGGTTTTATTTTTGCAAGTGAGTGAAATTAGAGGGCAATGTTAAGTAAATAGCAGAGGTGGTGTGTAGATGTGGCGAAAACCTCCGAGGAGCAACTTCCGTGCACGAGGCGGGCACCTGCGGGCTCCTCCCCTCTGGACCAGGCCTGGCGCTGTCCCCGCACCGCACCCCCACCACGGTGAAACCTGGTGCCCACTGGCAGCAGGCTGCGCCCCACTGGCAGCCCGGGCCACCACAGGCTTGCTGACAAGTGTCTGTCCACTGCCCCCTGAGATATGCTGGGGCAAAGGGGAATTGTCCCTCAAAGGTAAAACCATGAGTACAGAGACTTGCCAAAACAGGCAAGAGCACAAAGTGAGCAACTGCCTCCCCCAGCTCCTTCTCTCACTGAGATCCAAGTTCAAATCTTGAGAAGACCCGAATGATAAGGTGGAAGTTCTGGAACCACATAGCCAGAACTCAGATCCAGCTGCCTTGCACGTGCTGAGTGACCCTGAGCAAATGGCTGCCCTGCCCTACCCAGTCTCCTCCTCTGCAGAAGGGGATCATCAAGGGGCCCTCATCCTCAGGTAGTCGAGTGGATGAGCCAAGTTCATGCAGATGAAGCACAGCAGCAGCTTCCACCACATACACAGGACCTGTTACTCTTTGTCAGGCACTGGCTAGGCAGTTGCCAGGCATTACGTCACGGCTGGCCTCAGTACTGCAGTGGGCTCAGAGAGATACTGTGCCTTGCCGCACGTCACACAGCCAGGAAGTGCTAAAGCCAGGGTAGGAGCCTGGATTCTCCAGCTTCATGCCTGGTGCCCTTTGTCCAACACCCCTGAGCTCTCCTTTCCTCCCACCCCTGCTCCCTCACTCTAAGGGTTACCCTCTCTCCTGAATGCTTGTCCCTCCTTTGACCCTCGCAACAAAGACTCTTCCTTTCAGCAGGGCACAGCCAGGACACCAACCAGCTGGGTCAACCTTTTGTCTCCCCTTCAGCCTTCATGCTATTCTTACTGCATTCCAACCCAGCCTGGCAGTCCCCCATTAAAGTCACTGGAAAAACAAGTTTTCTTTTGATTGCATGAGGCAGCCCCCTTTTGAAGCAAAAGAAGCCACATAACCTCTCTGAGCCCTAGTTTGCCCGTACGTGTAATGGGGTCATAATAGTACATTCGCATACAGTTGAGATCAAGATTCACTAAGGTAATGCATGCCTGGCAGATGGTAAGTGCTCCTAATTAGTATTTTTCCTTGTATCATTGTTGTTAGTATTATTACTACTATCAAGGGATGGTGGTCGGAGACCTTGCTTCAGTCTTCAAAGAACTCACTCCCTAGTAAGCAAAACCATCTGTCCGTATTTCCACAAAGATAAGGACGCATCCAAGATCACAGGGACCCTACAATACAGCAGAGCACAAGCGAATTCTGCAGTGTCAGAATGATACAACACTGCAGTCAAACAGGTGTACAATGATGCAGGGCCGCAGTGGGAGTGAGAAAAACTGCACACTTCATTTATTCAGCAAACATTTACCAGGTGCCCACCACGGTCCAGGCACTATGCCAGGCTTCAACGCTGCAACACTGGGCAAACAGACGTCATCTTTGCCCCTGTGGGACTCCCACCCAGCGGAAGAGATAAACCTGGAACAAATCATTATTGAAGTTTAGTGAAGCTAAGACGAAAAGTACCTTGTGCCATAAAAATGTCTACCAGGAAACAGCTTAGTCTGAGGGTGTAGCCAGGGAAGGCTTCCGAGGAAGGGGGGATTAAAGGGGATGAGAGTAGAAGCAGGGGGAGCAGTCGGATGTGACCTGGAGAGGAGACATTACAAGAGGTACTCGAGGGGTGGAGAGTGGTAAAACCAGCCTCCTACCATACAGCAGAGTGATCCAGCTGCAGTCTAGAGTCAAAATGCCTGGGGTCTAATCCTTGCTCTGTCATGTACTAGCTGTGACACCTTAACCAATATAAATCTCTCTGAACCTCAGTTCTCTCATCTGCCTAATGGGCACCACATCAACTACCTCGTTGGATTAAATGTAATAACATAGATGGAGTAGTTAGCACGATGCCAACCAACCCTATTTTAGGATTGATAGAGGTGATAGAAAGGACAATCAAAATGCCTTAAGGGCAAAAAAAGGGTTGTATTAGTTAGTGTAACTAAAAAAGTCAAGGGCAGATTCTGGATTTCAGGAAGAGCTTGATCCAGGAGTCATGCAATATCCTCAGGGCTCAGTCTCTCTCTATCAGTTCTGTTTCAATCTGGATTGGCTTCCCCCTTACACAGGCTCCTTTAACACCATGACCTTGCAGCTCCCGGCTCACACTTTCTTAGCTCAGTAACTCCAACAGAAGAAGAATTTTTCTAACATTTCCAGAACAATTTCCATGACTGAGTCTTACAAGACCATCTCAAGTCACATGTCCATACCTTCATCCTAGGCCTGGATTATGCACCAGTTCCAAGAACTTGAATGAAAGAGGATTGGAGAACTCCATCCAAACCACATGGCCAGAGAATAAGGGAAGGGTAGATCGCCAAAGGAATATTAAGCTGCTGTACAGAAGAGAGGCTATAGGGCAAACTAAGACAACCTATGTCCACCACAGCAAGTACACAGAGACACAGGGTGGCCATGCACAG
Organism: Zalophus californianus; assembly: GCF_009762305.2. Taxonomy (NCBI): domain Eukaryota; kingdom Metazoa; phylum Chordata; class Mammalia; order Carnivora; family Otariidae; genus Zalophus; species Zalophus californianus. The sequence continues at coordinate 90,219,787 of NC_045599.1, read as the reverse complement.
CAGTCGGTGACACACTGAGATTGTTGCATGACCACTTAGGGTCTCCTCGCCCTACACCCAGCCGAGGAGTGAGCCCCATCTCCCATTCTGACCTTCTGGTCCCAGAAGAGCAGAGAGGTGAGTGCAGACCCCAGGGCCAGACAGCCTGGATGCAAATCCTCAATGGCACCTCCTAGCTGTGTGACCTTGACAAGGTTCCTTGTCCTCTCTCTCTGCCTCTTTCCTCATCTGTGAAATGGGCATAATACTAATTCTTCACCTCATAAGGTTGTTGGGCAGTTTAAAAAAGGTAGGATATAGAGAGCACGTAGCACAAAGTAGCTTGATGAAGGGAGCTCCTGTTATTATCATCATTCCACAGGCTCTGGACATCAGGGGTCACGTTGATTCACCCCACCCCACAGGTTAAGCCCCTTCCCATTCCTTCCAGAAGATCTACCAAAAGCCAGGGAAAGGCCACATTTGACTTCTCCCTTCCACTTGGTGAAATGAAATGTAAATATGAAAGTCTGGTTCTGGAAATCTAAGTAAGTGAGTCCTGCAATCTGGGGGAGCCCTAGGAGGAAGCATCAGAGACCCCTGGACAACCCAGGCCACATCCTCCCTGGGACTGGCCTCCCCCAGGTTGCAGGCTCTGCGCAGGTCTGCTCCAGAAGCTGGCTTCTTCCCATGCCCTTACCAAGGAGTCCAGCAGCGACCCCTCTCGGTCACCTGCCTGACCCTGCAGGCATCCCAGTGTATGGACCCCGACCTCCCCCCAAAACATCTAGGAGGCAGAATGGATTAGGGAAGGAAAAAAAGGTCAGGAGGATGAGAGAAGGATGAAAAGAGGAAACAGTTTCATTAGGCACCCGCGTGTGTTCCACACTCAGCCAGGCACCTGTGTACAAGTCCTCATCTAATCTCCATCACGGAAGTGAGCCATTATCCCCCCGCACTTCCGGTGAGGAAACTGAGGCTCAGAGAGGCGAAGTGACCTACCTAAGGTCACCCAGCTAGTGAACGAAGGCGCCTGCCTGCTCAGGTCTTCAGATGCACGTTGCCGCCAGGCTCCGCACTGAGCCAAGCGGGGAATCTCACAGCCTTGCAGCCCGAGTCCAAAGAGAAAGCAGGTTTCCAAGGAGAAGGAGGAGAGGTGTTGGGAACATGCAGTTATTTACAGGGTGCCGTGTGGGCTGCTGCAGGAGGAGGGAGCCACGTCCTGAGGTGAGCAGGGAGTGGGAGCTGCTGGGTCCTCAGTTTCCTCATCTACAGAACCGAAGAGCTGGTAACAGCAGCCTCCGGGGAGGTGGGGCCCAGGAAAGGAGACAGCGCATGCGCAGGGCCCGTGGCGCCTGGAGCACAACAGGCTCTCAGGGTTGGGGGGAGGGTGGCTGTGGTCTCCCTCAGGTGGATCAGGGCGGGATCCCTGGGGCGGTGGGCCCTGGTTTCCCTAGAATTGAGGAAGGGACCTGCTTGGATCTTTGGCAGGGGCTCTTAGTTCTCTAAAAATGGTAATTTGTTAAAGAAATTGTTGGGGTGCCTGGGTGGCTCAGTCAGTTAAGTGCCCAACTCTTGATCTCAGCTCTGGTCATGATCTCAGGATGGTGAGTTCAGGCCCCATGTTGGGCTCCCGTGTGGAGCCTACTTAAAAGAAAAAAAAGAAAGAGAAAGAGGAAAGGAAAGAAAAAATTGTCTAGGCAAATGATGTCAGAGGAAGAGGACTTGGGACTGGAGACAGGAGAATTCAACCAGAGACTCGCTGCAGGTTGCACCCGCTCTTTGAAACCTCCTGATGGAAGGCCCCATTCCAGTTCGATAACATCCAGGCCCCTCCCCCTGTCTGACAAGGACCCACAGGACCTAGACAGCCCACGTCTGTTCTCAGGTGCTAACCACCAGGACTCTCCCCCTCATTCCCCACACTTCCCCATCCTGGGCTCCATTCTGTCCCAGGAACGGGCCAAGTTCTCACCCAGCTTGGGGGAGCCTCCTTGAGGCCAAACCTTCTGCCCCAGATCTTCACACAGGCCTCCTCCACTCTTTCATATCAAGCTCAAATGTCATCTCCAAGGAAGCTTTCCCAGACACCCCGCTCTATCTCTCTTTCCCACATCACCCAGTTTTATTTCTTCAGAGCACTCACCACTCTCTGAATTATCTATTTATTTGTTCATTGCCTGTCCACTCCCACCAGAAACACCGTGCAAAGCAGGGACCTCCTCTGCCTTGCACTCTGTCTTCCAGCACGGAGACATGCCCAGCCCAGAGCAGGTGCTCAGGGAACAGTGTTAAATGAGTGTATAGATGCTGATCTGTCCAAGGCATGGATGTGATGGTTAATTCTAGCTGCCATTTCCTGCAAGCCTCCCATGTGCCAGGGCCTGTGTCTGCACTGTCTAAGCCCTGTAGGGTGCCTGCCACGGAAGTGCAATATCCTTTTGCAGATGAGTGAAACGTAGGCTCAGAGAGGGAGGCTGGCTTGCCCAAAGTCACACAGTGAAAACCCAGCCAAGTTGGTGCAGGAGATCCTTGCATTCTGCCATGCCCCGGGAGAGAAGCTCTGAAGAGCAGTATGCCATAGGAGGTGCGGGAACTCAGCAGGCCCCCAGAGCGCTCCATGCTGATGACTGTGAGCTGTCTGCCTGTGGTGGAGATGGCTGGGGCATGCCCACACCTGTCCTAACTCTCTCCCTGAGCACAAGCAGCTCCTCACTCCCCAGCCCCTTGCAATCGGCTGGCCCAAGGCACTAGATCTGGCCAGTGAATGGTGAGCAGAAGTGTCGAGACCAGTGAGAATCCTGGCAGGAAACATGGAACATTCCATGTGGACCATTTGAGCAGAGCTTCATGAAGGGGTGGGCAGAACAGGCAGATTTCACAAGGGATAGTACAGTTCCCCAGGGCCAGGCTTAGTGCAGAGCCATTACCACCTCTAAACCTGAAGGACAAGGAGGGAGTGGTTGCCAAGCCTGCAGAGGGGACCTGTGTAGGAAGGACCACTGCCAGGAGCAGTGGCCTTCAGCCAAGGGACACTCTGATCTTGTTGTCCTCCTGCCTCCAAACCCTGCCAGGACCTCCCATTGATAGAACCCAACCAGAAGCCAACCAGAGGACAAAGGGAACCTGTTGACTGGTCCACACAGGCCAGCCTCTGGGGCACAGATATGGTAGGGGGAGTGGATCTGGAGGAGCAAACAGAAGTGAGCCTGCAAGATCACCTCCCACCCAGCTGGGGCTGCAGGGAACTCTGTGACACTCCAGCTATCCCTTCCTACCACAGTGACCCTAGAATCTCCATGTCTAGATGGTGGCATCCCAAGATAGCACATAACCTCCTCCCTCCAACCTCAGCCCAGCAGAGTCTGACCATAACAGTGAGAAACAAAACAAAACAACAAGCTAAGGAGAGGCTGTTGCAAAGAGAGGAATCTTTTGGGAGATGTTTAAAAACTGATGACGTAGAATCAGAAAGCCTACCTGGAGCCATGGGGCCTTGAAAGGATGCATTCCAAAGACACCCCAAAAGTCACCTAGAGATGGACCATAGGACCCAGGATCAGAGGTCTTTCAAATCCAACAGATGGAAAGCAGGTCAGATAAAGGACCAGTGAGATGTTTGATGATCGCAGCTCTGGGAGAGAGCTCCGAGATGAAAAGAAGATATCGGGAACATCTGAGAGCCTCAGCCTCAGCCATGACTGAGGAGGACCTCAGGGCAATTCCGGCTCCCAAACTGTCTTTTGGAAGTAGGGGCGCCAAAAGTACTGCTCTGGCGGGCAAATGTTCCAACTCCAATTGACAAACAAGATGCAGACAAATTGCCAGGAATGGATGGCACCCGCCCAAGAACGCTGATGCCACTCAAGGGTGAAATTGCAGAGCTGTTGGCAAAAAAAAAAAAAAAAGTGTGCATTTTTGAGGGGCTATGGTACATCAACTGGGATCTGTGGATATGAAATTTGAACTTGGGCAAAGCTTCAAGTAGGGCCCACAGTGTGAGCCCCTTCTCTCCTTTAAATCAGCACAACGTGGGACTGTTCTGTGCAAATGAAGAGGCGGCTTCGAGACAGAGAACTGGGACCAAGGTGATCAGCTCCTTCTTGGAACATGAGAATGTTAAATGAAGGGTCCTTCCGGAGTCAGGTCCTGCTTGATCAGAAGTTTTCTGCAGGAAGGGACACACAGTCCCAAGTTACAGATTCCAGCAGGTTTCTCCTAGGTGGCAGAGACAGAAACCTCATTCAAAACAACTCAAATAGAAAGGCAAGCTTTATTGTTCACACAACGGAAAAGTACAGGAGAAGATGAGGCTTAAAGGCACATCAGGAACTGGGCACTCACATGCTGTCATCAGAAATTTGTCTCCTCTCCTCCCCTTGGCTCTGTTCTTCTCTGTGTTGGCATCACCCTCTGGCATGCTGTTCCTGGGTGATGGCAACACAGCCCAGCTGCTCAGGCCCACATTCTGCCAGCTCTGCAAATCCTATAGAGATAGAAAGTGTCTTTCCCACTGGTTCTAGCTAAAGTCCCAGGGTTGGCTCTCATTGGCTTAGATGTATCATTTGCCATCCCTGAGTCAAGCACTGTGGCCACAGCTAATACTGTTCTAATTGGCTGCTATGGGTCTAATGCTCACACTTGGAAGTGGGGCATAGAGTTAGCTCCACCCAGACCATAAAGCCTAAGAGTAGGGAAGGACAGGGACTCCACAGAGATAGCAAACAGGCCAAAAATGTATGTCAACACAGCAAATGACACCAAAAACATCCCAGTGACAAAATGCCACAGTGATGAGGCCAAAGCACAGAAGGAAATCATGGGGCTATATGTATGGATTAAGAATGCAAAAAAAAAGGAGTGGGAGACAAGTACAAGATTTAAACAAGGATGCCAGAATTACTATTGTGGTCTCTAGCCCAATAAGGAGACTAAGTCTGCCCCTGAGAGGGGGACCTCAAGACTGATGGGCCAGGACAAGCCATTTCAACTGCCAGCAGGTGGGGCCATGCCAGGTACAGATTTCACCTCTGGCAAGATTGGTGGAGTGTTCATAATGGAGAAGGCTTTGGGTTTGATGTCGGTGACTCGGGGATGAGCAAGACATGATCTTTGCCCTCAAACAGCTTACGATCCAGTGGGAGGAGAAAACCAAGGATGTGTAAATTGACAGAGGAATAAAATAGACATCAGAGGTGCCGAGTGCTCTGTAGCAATGAGCACTATGTAGGAGAACAGTCGTGGTAAACAGGTTGCCAAGGAGGCAGAAGTCAGATCAAGGGAAGCCCTCGTGGGTCTGGACTTGATGCCGTAGGCAATAGTGAGTCATCGAAAGCTTTTGAGCATGGGAGTGACACAAGCAGGATGAAGCTTCATCGTCTTAATGGACCCAGATAAAGCCCAGAAGAGAGTCACAGAGATGATCAAAGGGCTGGCAACAGGCCTGTGGAGGAGACAGACAAGGAGCCTTGATCAAAGTCAGGCAGAGGAGCATACAGCTTTCCGATGCTGGACCAAGGCAGGGATGGAGCCACACCATGAAGTCAAAGAGAACATGGCTCTTGTTCAACTCCCATCAGGAAAGGTGAGTGTTGTACATATTTAAAAAATGTTATTTATATAACGATACCCCAAGATGGGGTGTAGGCTGCAAACGGGCAATAAATGACTATCAAAGAGGTTCTGATAGAGTCCAGAATTACTGGTAGAGTCATAAAGAAAGGCTGAGGGGCACCAGGGGTGTCTGGGGATGTTCCTTATTCATTCATTAAATGGTAACTTCCTGAGGGCCTGTTTTGAGCCTGGCCCTCCTCGAGGCTCCAGGCCCAGAGACAGGAAGCAGGCATCCCCTTGTCTAATTATGTCACAGGCCTACCACTCTCTGAAATGACCCGGACCCCGTGCGGTTTCCTCAATCAGCGTCTGCTTCCCCTGCCAGACAAGAGATGGAAATTTGTATATTTTTTTCACTGTTGTTTCCCCAGCACCTAGAGGGGTCTCTGGCATGTAGTAGATGCTCACTATGTATTTGCTGAGTGAATGCATCCCTCATCCTCAAGGAGTCTCCATTCTCAAAGAGTCCACAATCTAGGGAGGAAGTCAGGCAAGGAAACCAACCTTAAGTGTCAAGTTGAGTTTTGTTGGTGCTACAAGATAAAAGTCCACGTGGTAGCGCACAGGAAGCCTCTGTTTCAATCCTATGTCCCAGGAGGGATTTCTTTATGCATTAGCTGAGCCATGATAGTCAACGTAGAGGCCTACCAGTGAACACAGCAGACAAGGCCATTCCTCCAGGAGCAAACAGCATGGGCAAATGCTCAGAAACACCAGGTGACACCAGCATGTCCAGGAGCAACATGGAACACAGGTGGCTGGAGATGGAGGTCAGGGTCGGATCATGGAGGACCTTAAAAGCCAATCTACTTAAGCATCTACTTAAAAGCCAATTTAAAGGATTTGAACTTTCTCCTGAAGGCAACAGGAAGACATCATAGGATTTTTGCATCAAAAGTAGTTAAGATCCTTCTGGTTGCTTTAACAAGAACAAAGGGGAAGGGGTAGTTAATTGCTCATAAAAATGACCAGACCTAGGAGAGCTGCAGGCACGGCTTGATCCAAGGTGTAACGATGCCACCAGGCTAAGGTGCCCCGCTCTCTTTTTCTGGACTCTGCTGGCTCTAAGCTGGTCCCCATTCTGAGGCTCCATGCAGTGGCTCCTGAGAACCTCAGTTCACATCATAGTGGACCTCAAAGGAGAGTCCATTTCCCTTAGCTCAAGCAAAGTCCCAGAATCGGGTCTCTCTGGCCTGGACTGATCTGACTTTGGCCCTGTGCCTATTGCAGAACTGATCTGCTGATTGGCTCAGTCCAGGTCATGTGATCAGCTCATAGGTTCAAATGAAATACACACCTTGGCTCTTCCAAAGCTGGTGCCACATGAGGGAGAAGTGGGTGCTAGGTGGCAAAATAAGCTGTGACCATCACGTGTTTTAAGCATGGGAATGATATAGTCAGACCCATGTTTTAGCTATGATTCTCCTCCAGATCTGGAAGCCCAATTAGAAAGTCAGTCTGAAGGCAGGAGCAGTGGTTACATGGCTGGTTAAGAGCTAGACTGCACCAAACTGAGCCCAGTGAGCAAAGGGCTGCCACAGAAGGAGACTTCTTATATAAATCCACAAGGCATAATTTAGGGGCCCTGAGCTACAGCCTCAGTCCCATTAAGGACCAGCCTGTGGCAAGGTCCCCATACAGGTGTCCTAGCAGGGTCACCCAAACTCTAGGACCAGTTGCCCGGAAGCTACAGACCCAGGGTCAGCTTCCAGAAACCCATTCAATCTCCCTCTGGAAATGTGGCCAGCTGCAGAGACACACCATGCTCAAATGCTGATGCCACTACTTCTGGGCTGTGTTACCTCGAACAAAGTACTTAACTTCTCTGAGTCTGAATATCCCTATATGAATACGAAGTAGAGGTGATGACATTTAAGGTAATGGAGGCGCTGGTGTGGGGATTAAATCAGATAAAGATTATGAATCACCTACTGCAGTGAGAGGCTTGGTGAATGAAAATGTCTTCCTTTTCAGCCCTTTCCGCATTTCCCTGGCTTCATCTGCCCAAGACCTCTCCAACCCTTTGTTTGTTTGCCAAATAAAAAGGTGGTTTGGTTTTATTTTGTTTTCCTGCCAGAAAGAAACAACTGGAGGTTGAGTGGCACAGAGCGGCCATTTTTAGATTTGTGGGTGGAAAATTCCTCCTGTTCTTAGGCCTGAAGCCTAAGCCCCCTCTGGACTTCCCTCAGGCGGTTCGCATTTGGGAACACCATATCCTGGTCCCTGGTATGCCGCACAAGAGGGGAAGAAGCCCAGAGAAGGGGTGAAGAGGTAGAAGAAACAGCTCCCCTATTTCCCTCTAAGCTTCAAATTCTGTTCTTTCTCATTCCAACTTAAACAAACTCAAGGCAATCGTGAGGCAGAGTTCTCTGACCAAGATCAGAAAAGGGAGGTCTTATCTAAAGGTCCCACTGCCCCAAAAGCCAGAGGAAACTCCCACCTTACTAGGGTGCTGGAGAAAAAGAGAATCAATGCTTCCTGAGGCTCGGCAGCTGTTTCCTAAATCAGTGTCTTTATGTGAGCCTCACAATCGCCCTGGGAGGACGGGATCATCCCCCCACTTTCACTGAAGAGGAAATTGAGTCTCAAAGAAAAGTCACACCGTCTGGCTTGGGGGGTGGGGGCAGGGCAGAGGGCTGCTGAGCTTGAACCCCATCTCTAGTTGGCTGGAGCCCAAGATGATGTGCCCCCCACCACCACAGGAGGCAGCCACCCTGTCCTTTCCCTGCTTTGGGCTTCTAGTCCCATCTGGCTTGCAAGCTGTGTGTATTTCATTCTGCTCCCCAGAGCTGCCTCTTCACTTAGACAGCACGTAGCATGTTGTATTATTGTCAACTGTTTGCGGCCATGTCTCCCCCACCTGCTTCTGAGTGCTTCACATTGGAGGCTTCAATCTGAAAGGATCTTGAGTGCGTGAACCAGTCCACGCGTTATCCCTCTACGGAGTATATGCATCTCTCCTGTGGACTAACGAGAGGAAGAGAAACTCTGAAACTTCCTATACATCTTTGTCCGCCTAGGAAGTGCCTGGCATGGCGTGGGCTCTCCACACATGTTTGATGAATAATGAATGACTGAGTGAAAAATACCTGCCACACAGGGCTGTCGCGCAGCTGAGAGGGCTGACGTCCATAACATCCCTACAACAATGCTTGGCATGCCGCACATGTTTTAAGAAGTGTGGAGCTATATGCTGAGTTGTGACTAAGAAGGAATTCTTACCTCGGAGTTAGGAGTTTCCTTAACCAGCTGTGTGGTATTAAAAAAAGGCCCCTCCCTTTTTTGGGCCTCTGTTTCCCCACTTGCAAATTGGGAACACTGTGTTAGATGACCAGAAAGTTACCTTTCATTGCTGATTTCTTATGCATGTTTCATCTCCTCCCTTACACACACACACACACACACACACACACACACACACACACGCCCAACAATCTCCAAAATAGCATTCTGCTATTCCTCGGCGTTCTCTCATTTCCTTGACCAGAAGCTCCAGGAGCTTATTAACCTCTGTTGTCTTGTCCACGTTCCTCAAATATTCCCTCAGATTCATTTTATCAAAGAGCAAGATCTGTTCTGTGGGCCAGGGTGTGCTGGTCCTAAATGGAAAGCAGAAGTCATTTCCAACTCATTCGCCCCAAGAATGCAGGGGTTCTACCAGCTGCCTTTGCACCAAGACGGAAAGAACATTTATCTTCACAAATGTAGGCGACACCGTGGAGGCAGCCCTGAAAGGGACAGGGGAAAAAGCCTTCCATTCCAAAAGGAGTGATGAGGCTGAAAAGGAAAAGTTCCTTCTAGAACAGGAACAAAATTGCACTCCAGGGTCACTTCCAACTCCCTAATCCTAGGTGTTAAGATTCATGGAATTTAAGATCCTAGAGTTGTGAGTGAATGTGTGTAATTAGTTGAATCTAAGCTTCTGTGAATCCTAAAATATTCTATGATTTCATGATTCAGTACTTTTTTTCTATAAGAACACGGCCCAGAATCACATGAGTATCAGATTTCAGTGGCCCGAGGCAAGGGTTTTTCAACTAGAGGGTGTATCCAAACCACCTGGAGGCTTGATACTGATGCAAATTCCTGGGATCCCATCTCAGAGATTTGGGTTCGGTCCACATGGGAAGAGGCCCCAAAATCTTTTTTAACGAGTCTCCCACCCTGGAGGTTCTGAGGAAGAGTGGGCCACTCTTGGACATACAACGTTTAGAGAGCCTGTCATTCTAGATTCTGTGATTCTAAATGTTATCCTAAAAAGGTCTTTGCTTATGATTCTAGTATTCTGGAACTCTGTTATTCTGTTTCCATGTGCCTAAGGAGAGGATTCTAAGATGTAAAAACTGTCTTTCTGAGCATGAGCTTCACATGGGGGAGGGGAAAGGGGACCAAATGTGACGAGGATGGAGGGACATTCTGGAAGGGGGACCTCCTGAGGACACGGGGCAAACTCTGATGCTCCACTTATTGTGTCTGAGCAAGTCCAGGGCTAGGACTCAGATGAGGAGGCTTGGTGGGATGCAGTGTCTGGCTCTGGGTTGACATGAGCATCTAGGGTCATCAGAAGAATTCCTGATGGAAAGGGTGGTCCAACCACATCCTGGAGAGTCAGAAGGGCTTACATTGGAGGAGGGGAGGCAGAAGCCCCAGCAGAGAGCTCGAAAAAGAACCAGGCAAGGGAGGAAGGATTTATCACCAAAATATCCTCCCTGTGCTGGATGGTAGGGGAACTACAGACTGGTGTGGCAGACATGAAAATGCAAGGTTTCAGGAAAGCTCAAGATGAGAGGGAGCTAACTGTGTGGGGATATCCCAGGGTACACCACGTGGGCTGCAAGAGGACTGCTTTGACATGCTAATGAGTGCCTGGATCTGGGAGGGTGGGGATGGGATGAAGGGTAGCAGAGGACCTCTGAGGAGCTGGTAGGAGGATGCTGAGCTGGGGAGGGGCTCTGAGTTGGGGACAGGGCTCTGGGAAAGAGAGGGGCTCCTCAAGGGATTCCCACACATACACTCTGTGCCACACCAATGAGTCAGGGTTCAGATGGGGAGCCTGGAACCCTCTTTCTGGGAAACAAAAGTGGGTAACGGAGAATCCAAAGATTTATACAGCTTCCCAGGTGGAGCAGAAGCTAGTAGGTTGGGCTGCCAAGGGCCACCGTGGTGGGGGGAAAAATAGAAAAGGAGGAATCAGTCACACTCAGTGACACATTTATGCCTGCACAGTGGTGATGACACACTCCTGGTTGCACATATACATCCTTCTGTCCCACAATGACAGTGACATGTGTGCCAGTCCGCTGTGACACACTTACACCTGCACCCTTGCCACCTATGATGGCCCCGTTTCATACTGATGGTAACACCCTATCCCCTGTGTCATCTCTTATTGACAGTGACACTTAGACATACACCATTACACAGAAATGGTGACATGTCCCAAGCCTTTGCAGCTGCCACAGTCAATGGCACCCTCTGGGCTTGTACCCTGCACAACCTGCCCAGCTGCAGGTGGTAACTTCACCTTATACCCAACCCATCGCACAATGCCATTAACATATTCCACTGTAACAACAGCCCACTTGCCTTTACACCTGGTGATGCACTCACAGCAAAGACCCTCCCCAACAGGAGGGAGACACCACCACACGCTGTGTATCACACGGTGACAAACCTACACCTCCCTGGCTAGCATCTGTGTCCCTCCACGTGGATGCCGCCCACTGCCCCCGGCATGGCCCCACACTGGCGGCCACACACATATATGCACCACTGCACACCAATGGGTTTACCTTCACACTGCCATTCCATGTTGAAGGAGACAGACCAGGCCCTTGGCCTCACATCCTGACCGTGGCACCCTAGCCATTATCAGTGACAAGAAGGGAGGCGCTCATCAGATGGGCCTGGAGCCCTTCCCTGTGCACCACCCCCACAGTTCTGTTTCTGCCTCTGGCACAGGGGCAACCCCCTCAAACCAAGACCAACTCTGCCCCTCCAGGCTCAAGTTAGAATGGCAGGTTGTGGAGTCAGCATCTGGAGCATTCAGATGTCTCCCTGCACCCACCAGCTCAACTCCCAGCTGAGGCCAGCCCGGGCAGCAGGCTCTTCTTCACATCCCGCATTGCATCCAGAGTGCCCGCTGGACTGAGGCAACTGCAGTGAAGAAATGGGCTGACCTTTGGACAAACGCCATTCTCACTGATCACCGCATTTATGGGCTCTGACAGTTGTCATTCTTCACACACTGTTCCTCAATTCGCACACAAAGTACTGACATTAGCTCTCTTGATTGCTTTCCTAGTGAACATTCAAGGCATGTACGTATAATTTTAAAAATCTGTTCAAATCTGGCCCCCTGCCCCAGACCACAGGGCTTATAAATAGAAGTGGAGATTCAGCATGAGCCAGGGTAAGACACCTTTAGCAGAGCCACATCCATATTTTACCAGGTGACTCTTAGAAGCTGTCTACAGAGCAGGCTCGGCAAGGACCTGAGGTTGGCTGGGGGAGGGGGGACTCACAGCAGGCTGGATTAGAGATGCAGGAGATGAAGGAGATGCTGACAACCCACATGACATGAGGACCCCAATCTGGGTGTGAATTCAAGACAGGTTTGGGGTTTTTTTGGTGTTTTTTTTTTTTTTTTGGTGAGAAACTGGAGAACAGGGAAGATGATAAATGTCAACGTAAAAGAAAAAAATCTGCAGAGCAAAAGTTACATTTCCATAGGCTGTGGGATGTGTCAGAAGAGAAACAGCCCAGGGGGATGAAAGGACCCTGGAGCTCAGTGTCAGGCAGGCCTGGGCTGGAATTCTGGCTATGCCAAATACTCACTGTATCTCCCAGGGGATAGACTTCCCCGTCTTGGAAGTAGAGATTTGTGGGAACTAAAGGAGAGAATGTAATTTATGCAAAGCACCAAACTAAGCACCTGAGACATAATGGGGGCCTGATGGTTGCTATGATTAGTAGGATTATAATCATTAGAAAATGGCTAAAATATTTAGTGACTTTTCTACATGGACAGTATTTAGGAACCATGTCTAGGCTGGCAAGAGTGAAGAGGGAGCAAGTACTCAGCTCTCCACCATCTTTCTTCAATGGAAAGCATCAGTGGCTACAGTGCCCTGATTTACCCCTAATCATTCAACAGGATGAAGCCAACGAGGCTTGACTGAGCTGTCCTTTTATTCACCAGTAAGATTTTCCGCAGCTAGACATGATTCATGTCAGCTCATACGATTTTTTATAGACTCACAGAAGCTTGAGTTCAAAGGGGGCATTAGCTGTCACCTGCCACCCAACTGTCATTTTCCAGGGAATGGGGAACTCACTACCTAATATGAGGCAGTCTATGCTTTGGCTGGACAGCTCCAACTGACAGAAGATTCTTTCTCATAGAGCTTCTGTCTGCCTCCCTTTACCTTTCCGCCTTTGCCCTAATTCTGTCTTCCGGACTGGTAAAAACAATAGTACTCCTCTTTCCCTGCAGTGGTCATTCATTCATACAACAAGCATTTCCTTAGCACCAATTCTGCCAGGCACCATGCTAAGTATTGGAATTACAAACTGAGCAAGCCTTGCCCTTTAGCATCTTCTCCTCCAGGTGAAACATCTTCAAATCCTTCAACTCTCCCTCATTTGATCTGATTTCCAGAGCCCCACCACCAAACCACCCTTTCTCTTCTAAACATACACAAGTTTATTAAGTCCATCTTAAAGTATGGTGTCCAGAACTGAGCTCAGTATTTTTCTGAAGGAGAGTTGGATTTTTAGCCCAGCTTGGTTGATGTCCATGTTAAAGGTAAAGCCCATTGTGGAAAAACCCCAACTGTAACTAGAGAGCTGCCAGGTCCCATTCACTGAGCTTCTGTTCTAGAAGAACAGGGAGAAAGGAGGGAGAAGGAGAGAGAGGAGGAGGACTGTGAGTCTTGAAACGGCATGATGTCAGATCTCCCTGCCCAGAACTCCCCTCGGGCATTAGTGGCAAGTCTAAGTCACTCTAATCAAACAGCCTCCCTTCTGCCCCTCCTCCATTAGTGTCTGCCTCAGGAAAGGAAAGAAAAATTAAAAATAAGCGTGCTAATGGACCAACACAGTGTTAAACAGAACTCAGCCATAAATGAAGGGCCTTCCCTATACCAAGCCCCATAGCCTGTAAGGGGAGAACAGAGATGAGCCACAGAAGAGGACTCTACAGGCGAGGAGGGTGGTTCTACGAATGGCCTCTGACCTGTGGAGGTCCCTTGCTTTGAGGTTTCTGCTGTGAATTTGTGCAAAGGAATAGTCCCCTCCTTTTGGAACAAAATCATACCTCCTTCCTCTCCCAAATCCTGTACCTCTGCAGCTCTTGCTGCTCCCTCCTTGGAAGGAAGCCATCCCCTTACAGAGGCAGAAGTCATCTCCACTCTGACATAACCCTGATTGATGCATAAACTCCTGCAAATCTTTCAAAGGCCTGATGCAAGGCCCCTCCTCTCCTAAGCCGTTTTCTTACACATTGGTCTGGATTAAAGGAAGCATTTTAGAGCCAAAAGATGGCAGGCAGAATGGAGAGGCTCATTAGGAGCAGTAATAAAATGAGAAATGAGTGTGGGAGGAGGCGGAAAGTCCTGGGGGATGGGGGCAGATGTTGCCCTGCCTCTTGGAGGTCCCTTTTCTTCCCTGGGCATACAAGAGAAAGAAATAGGCTTCTAGAGTAAAGTTTGTGAAAGGATTCCTTATTCTTCACAGTATATCAGATCTACAAGGCATTGGCAAGTGAATTTTACACTGAATTTTGCAGCAGTTTTCTTCCTCAGGGTCCACACGAAGGATTCCTCACCCCCTGGTGGGGCCTTACCCACATGATCCATCAGTGTTTCTTGAGTAATCCTGTGCCAGGACATGATGCTGAGGGGCTGTAAAGATGATCTGATGGTGGCCTGTCCTATAGGAGCCCACAGGCAAGAGACAAGCAAATAGAGGAACCAGAGCCTCTGAAACGGGTGTGTCTAGGGGTGGCAGAAATCCCGAGAAGAGTGTGACCAATTCTTCCTCGAGGAAGCAGGAGGGCTTTCCTGAACAGGTGATCTTTGAGTTTTGCTTTAAAGAGCCCTCCAACCTCCACTCAGTGCATTGAGGCACCAAGCTTGTTGTCTTAAGAGCTCTGACCAGGACAGGTGGCTGCAGGGAGGGGGGAATTGGCGGGGGGGGGGGTGTGGAGGCGGGGGGGGGTGTCTTGTGGGGAGGGGACAGCAAAAGGTGGAGGAGGAAGGGGACTGGAGAGAGAAAAGAGAGGGGATTAGGAGGAAGAATGGGAAAGGGAGAGGAAGGGGGAGGAGGAAGAGAGAGGAGAGAGGGAGGAGATGGGGGGAGAGGAAAAGGAAAGGCAGAGGCAGAGGGAGAGAGAGAGGGAGGGAGAGAGAGAGAGAGAGAGAGAGAGAGAGAGAGAGAGAGAGATTTGAATTTCCCATCTGGAAGGGGAGCGGTAGCACGTCAGGGCCTGGCTGAGGGGCGTGATTGGAGGGCGCCTCCGGCAGCCGCCCGCGGCAGCAGCCACGGCCCCAGCTAGCCTGGTGGAGTTGCACGAGGCGGCGGCGGGAGCTGGAATAGCAGAAGGAACCGCCTCGCTGAGTACGCCCGGAGCCCTGCAGTGGCTCAGACGGTTTCGTAGACCGCCAGGTCGGTGCTGACCACGGGCCGGGAGGGCGGAGTCGGGCTGTGGACAACAGGGTCCCGGCTCTCGCTGTGAGGCTGCAGGGCAGCCTGGGAGGCTGGGGAGTACGGCTTTCGAGGGGACAGCTCCCCAAGACTGGCCGGGAGCCGGAAAGGGCGGCTGCGCGGCAGCAGCTGGGACCTTCCTGGGCGCGCTTGCCGTGGTGCTGAAAGGACAGCTCCCCGCGAGGGTGAAAGCGAGCGGGCGGAGGGAAGGCAGTGAAGCAGAAGCAAACTGGCAACGGGGAGTGGGATCCCCCGACCCGGAGACCTCCGGGCAGAAGCCCGAAACAGCCCGGCTCCCGGGGAGCCAGGACCGCCTCGAGGGCGGCGGGAGACTCAAGTCTGAACCTAGAGAACAACTTCGAGCTCACGGGGTTGGGGATGGGGGGGACGTCGATCTAAGCTACTTCAGGCTATGGTTAACCTGGAACCCTCCAGAGCCCTCTTCGCGCGGGAGGAGGGAGCCGCCCCCGAAGGGGTTCCGGCTCCCGGAGTGAGTCAGAGGGCGCCGGGAGGGGGGAGGACCGGCCGAAGGTGGAGGGGAGGAAAGCCTAAAACGTCGATTGGAGGTGAGGGACCAAGGGGACTATTTGTCCTCGGAGGAGGAGCAGCCGAGGTTTGGCCAGCGCACGTTCTCTGCCTAGGGTCATTAGTTACCGTCCCATCTAAGGCCCTCGCGGGCCCCACTCTGCCCCCTCCCCCATCAAAGTTTGATACCTGGCTGGGTCTTGGGGTTGGAGCTTTGTGTGTTGGGGGAGGGGCGCTCTCAGTGGCCAACTGGGAGCTCCGGGGCAGAGCTGCTGGCTGTGCTGGTCTCCGAAGGGGACCGGGAGAGGGTCGCCAGGATTCTTATCCTCTACTGCGGGGGAACCGCGAAGCCCCCGCCACTTTCGCTTTTCGGAGGGAGCTGTTTCCCTACCCCCTCCCATCTTCCACTGCCCTTTCCCCTCCCCCAGTGCTTCTCCTTTCCAGGGGCGTAGAGTGGGGGTGGGGCGGGGGATAAAGGGACATCCCCTGTCTCTGCCACCGCCATTAGCCTTAGGGTCCCCTGTGAAAAGCAAATGAGTGTTGGATTGAGTTGCGGTAAATATAGCCTGGACTTGAGCCATAAGAACAGAAAAACAGCCACAAGGACAAACACTGCAGGTGCCCGAATCTGCTTGTCGGATGGCGGGGCCCAGTCCCGAAACCGCTTGGGGCTCAGAAGGCCAAGCCTGAGGAGGTACCTCCGCTGCCTTTGGGCTGGGACAGGCTGGAGGAAGTCGGGAAGGGAAAGCTGAAGATGTGTCCTAGGTCCTGGATGCTCTAAAGGCACGAAAACGTGCTGCAGTAGCACCCCTCCCTCTCCCCCTTTTTGTCTCCCCTCCCCCAGCCCAGCATCACAACCACCACCACCACCCCACAGCCACCACCACCACCACCACCACCCTTCCCGCGCAGGGATAGACCAAGGTTTCCCGCAGAACCGCTGAGGAGCGCCTCCTGGCGGTCTGTCCAAAATCCTCAACTGCATGCAACCTGCCCGACCTCAGCACTCCTACGGGCATATGGCAAAATATCTACACACACGCCTGCACACACGCTCACGCAGACTCACACGATGCCTAAGTTCAGAGTTAGACACGCAGGATCATACTCTGAATGCGTATACTCACATACTCGCTGATACACATTAAATTCAACCCAGCAAATATGTCATGAGGCTCTACCATGAACCAGGAGATGTTATGGGCTCTGGGATAACGGAAATGAACAAGATATAGGCCCTGCCCTGAAAGGAGCTGAGTGATCAGGAAGGGAAAGACACATAGCTGGACAGAGCACTTGAGCTGGAGGCAGGCAAGGTTGCCCTAGAAAGTACCATGGGTCTCAGAAGAGGAAGACACCATCACATCTCACCCAGGAAATCCGGGATATTTCATAGAGGGAGTGATGTTTAAGAGGGAGCTTTGAAAATTAATATTGCTGCTGCTACTGCTGACAGTGATGATGAGGACAGCTAATAGGTACTGAGCACCTACTACGTGCCAAACACTAGGCTGAGCACTTTATTTGTATTATCTCATTTAATGCTCACAACATGCCTTGGACATAGGTATTATTGTCTCCATTTTACAGATGAGAAAAGATTAAACTACTTGGTCAAGGTCACTTGGTAAGTAGTGAAGCTAGGATTTGAACTGGCAGAGAGGAGGTGAAGAGGATCTCAGGCTGTAAAAACAGCATGAACAAATGCCCAGTGGTTTTTGAATAGAATATGCGTTGGGGTATAGCTGAAGCAGAGCCACATGCGAGGGATGGGGAAGGAATGGCAAGGCAGGCAGGTGCTAGACTGTGCAGGACTTGAAGGTCAGCACAAGGACTGTGGTCAGTTTAACGAGGCCATGGGGAGCCATTGCAGGGTGTGTTTGATGAGCAAATCTGCCCATTAGAAAGATTAATTGGACAGCCACATGGAGGATGGATGAGAGCTGAGGGAGGGACAGACGTAGAGGTTATGCACAAATCCAGAACCTCGAGGCCCTGAACCAAGACATTAGCAGCCGTAGGAGAAGAGGGTGTGGATGCAGGATGCACCATGAAGCTACAGCCTCCGGACTTCTCTCTCAGCACCCCATCTCAGTTTTAACTCACCAGTTCCTAGTGTGGTCTTTTGTCCAATGTCTATCTTCCCAGCTAATTGAATGCTGTGAGAGCAAATGTGACTCCCTTGTTCCCTGCCACAGCCCAGCATCCAGAATAGTACCTGGCAGAGGAGATGCTCAAAGAATATTGGTAGTGTGAGTGAGTGAGTGACTGACTGAGTGAGTGACTGAGTGACTGAGTGAATAAAGAAATCACTGACTCCAGAGTTTTCAGCTGAGGCGATTGGAACAAGGCACACTAGAAGATGGTTGGGTGAGGGAAACAAGGGTGAGATTGATTGTTGGGCAGATTGAATCTGACATTATCCATGTGGCAATATCCAGCAGAGAGTTAAATGTGCAAGTTGGGGGGGGGTGTCTGTGAATAAAAAAGGGCATAAACCAATAGGGTTAGGTGATATTCCCAAGCGAGACAATGAGGGAAGGAGGGACAGCAGGAGGGGGGAAGAGGGAGAGAGATTGCTTGGGGAATATCTACATTTTAAAGGAAAGAAGTCAGCAAAGGACAGATAGAAGACTTGTCTGAGAAGGAATCTGAAGACCACAGGAGTACTCTCTCATAGAAGTCAGGAAATCCAGGAAGAGGGATGGGAAGAGAATAGGGCCATCATCAACTACAGAAGGATGGGAGAGCTGGAGAGCTGTGAAAACACTCCAGGGTCTGGCAACTGGGAGGCCTCTGGTGACTCTGATGAGGGCAATTTTGGTGGCAGTGCAGAGGCAGATCTCTGCCTCACAGAGCCGCAGGGCTGACTCAGCGGTGAAGGAGTGGAGACACCAACTGGAGACCCCTTCATCACAAAGGTAGAGGGCAGAGATGAAGGGAAAGGTGGTTCAGAGCAAGAGCTAGAGAAGGAAGGGGATAAAGAGACCTATAGAGAAGAGACTGAGGATGTGAGGAAGAGGGAGCATGAAAGGCTCAAGGAGGAGGTGTAAGGAGAGAAGATCTGCAGCACAGGCAGATAGATTAACTTCAGGAGGAAGGAGGGGGACCTCGTCTTCAGAACCTAGGAAGGAAGGTTGCAGGAGCTCATACCAGCTGGCATCAATCATTTTGATAATGATAATAGTCACCATTTACTGAGCCCCCCCCCATGTGCCAAACACATTGCATACAGTATTTCTAACCTTTCAAAGTGGTATTATAATCCTCACTGTATAAGGGAGAGAGGTTAAGTCAATTACTCACCATCACAGAGCTAAAAAGTAGCAGATTCAGGATCAGAGTCAGGTATGCCTGACCAGAGCCCACAAGCCTTCCAATGGGCCACATGAACTGGGAGAAAAGTCACCTGCTGAAGGGGATAGGGTAGGATGACACTGGGCCTTGAGAAATTGGTTAGGGAAGCCTCAACAGGATGAACAAGAAATTACTGGAGAGCTGAGATAGCCATGCTGGGAGTGCGCAGCAGGACTCTGGGGTGGACCCAAGATGCTGCTAAATAATCCCAGCAGGCTTCAACAAGGGGGGCACCTAGAGTGACAAGGATGTAAGTATCCAGAAGACTCGGCCCTCAACTGAGTAGATGTACTTTGCAGATGGGGGGGTGGGGAGGGGTAGTAATCAATGTTTGCTGAATGAATGCTTAGAAGCAGAAGAGTCCGGAGAAGGAGATGGTGTGGTGATAGAGAGATGGCATGTTGATTTTGAATGGTGCCATGGGATATCCAGAGGGAGGTGTTAAGAGGAAGGCAAGTGTATTTCTTGACTCATTTATTGCCTATTTCCCTACACACACACACACACACACACACACACACACACACTCACACCACACACACTCCAGAATATAATCTACATGAGGGCAGGATTTTGTCTGTCTTGTTCACTGTTATACCCCCAGTGCCTAACACATGGCCTGGTACATAGTAGGTGCTCAGTTGGAACTTGTTGGATAAATGAATATAGGGGTCTGAGAGCCCACAGAAGATGTCTAGGTATCACTAAAGCCCAAGAAAGGATGAGTCCCCTAGGGAAACATTAGAGAGGAAAAAGAGGCACAGGCTAAAGTCAGAGTCCTAGGGAACACACTTACTGAAGAAAGGAAAGGAACAAGAGGAGGCAGCAAAACTGGGGTGGGGAGGGGAGAGGGAGCAGTAGGAGAGGAGAGAGTATGGTAGGAGATGGGGGAGACGAAAGCACTGAGTCACAAAACCAAGACAGGAGAAGGGTTTGAGGGCACAAGGGGGTGGCCAGCAGTTCAGATGCTGCAAAACTGCTCCAACAGAACCGCTGGGAAGAGGACCCAGAAGATCATCTGGTCCAGGAAAGAGACTTGCCAGAGCAGCAAGTTAGGAATGAGGCTGGACCTAAAGTCCAGGTGCCCTGTGGACCAATTTGAGACATCTCAAATTAGAGCCCTGCATCCTCCAGCACCACCTGCCAATTCCTTGAGCTGCGTGGAAACACAGAGGAGGAACCCAATAGTTCCTGAAATCATTTGATTTTTGAATTGTTCATTTCCTGTTCTTAGAAATGTAGTCTCTTCACAATGTTTTTGAATCAAGTGAAAACATCTTAATTGACTGAGCTGAGCTGCCTTCAAACTCAGAATTCTGGGTCAGGGTGGGTTCTCTGGCATTTCCTGGAAATCCTTCTCCTTTTTTGCATGTCCTTGCAAATACATGGTCAGCAACGGCCAACATTAACTAGCAGCTGCTACACACCAGGCACTTGACCAGTACCTCCTCTTCTTTGAACATCAGTACAAGGGTAGGCTTAATACTCCTCTCACTGGCAAGGAGGACACTGCTTTCCCAGGGGACCACAGGCAGGGAGTATTGGAGCCTGGACTTCTAACCAGGTGTGTCTGATGCTAAAGCCCCTGGCGATGTTTTTCTACTCCATTATGATTTGCCCTCCTCCAAACAACCTGTCAGGTGGTATGATCACGTAGAAGTCCTCAAATAAACTCTCGGGCCCCATTTGATAGAAAGATCTCAGTCTGCTGATATGTTTTCTCATTTTGAAAGAAATGAGGAAAATCCATCATCAACAAACAGCCAGTGACCTTGAACTCAAGCTGGTTGTGATATCCAGCCTGCTTCTCTGCCACCATTTCCCTTTTTCCTCCTAGCAAATCATAAAAACCCCAAGGCTGCGTGGGCTGACGGGCCCGGTGGGGGGGCAGGGGGAGGCCTGGCCCCACGCACGTGACTACATCACACTTTGGATAGCTCATGCATGTTCCCATCCACACCCAAAAGGGGATTTGTAATGGCTTTGTCTATGAGAAAAACCAGTGAAACTGAATGGTGAAAGTAGAAAGGAAATCTAAGAGTTATATCAGGTTTCAAATTCTCAGGGATGTGGGGGGAACAAGATAGAAGGAGGTCAACAGTGGACGGAAGCTCCAAGCTCTCTACCCCTCCCCACTAACACTGGAATACTTCCACTTCTATGTATTTTGCATATTGAGATTCCCATTAAGAATTTCTTTGGAGAAAACCTTCTGAGGGCAAAAAAAAGAACAAAAATATATAATAAAAACTGAAGGTAATTGAGAGAGAAGGGGAGGACTAACATAAGCTGAGTGCTTACAAGGCCCATGCTTGATACTTTAAAGGCCCCAAGCCCCAAGAAGATTATCATGTCTCCAACCACCCCCCATGTGTAATTCAAAATAAAAATCAATATGAAGCTATAAAACAAAAAATTTATATGTTTGTTGCAATAAAAGTAACTTATTTCTCCATTTGTCTAATTTCAGAAGTCTGGATATGTTCATCCAAGCTGACTGTTCTTTTTTTAACCGGCCTCTGATTGGCTGGGGCCCTAAGTGTGCTCATCCCATCTCGGGGTTGACCCAGTGGGGCCCAGGCTGAAATTGTCCCCAGTGTCCACAGTAGCCCTGGGGAAAGAGGCACTGCCACTCTTTCATATAGTTGAGGAAACTGGGGCTCAAAGGGGTTCAGTAATGGGCCAAATGTCACATGGCAAATAAGGAATGAGGGAGGCATGAGAACCCAGGTCTGTCTGCCTGACTCCAAATTCCAGGTTCTTTCTAGCACACCTGAGTTCTTTCTAGCACGCCTGAGTTCTTTCTAGCACTCTTGGCTTCAACCAAATTAAAGCAATATGGTCAAGATGAAGGTTTTACAATCGGAATCTGGAGATATGTGACCACACATATGTGCCTGGCCTACAACAAGCCCTCGGGAAAGAACCCCTTTCCACCTCCTTTCCATGGGCACCAGGGCATTGGGTCTTGGCTTTAGCTGACGGGGCCTGGGGCCTGAACCAGGGAGAGGCTGCCATCTATCTGTGCAGAGGCCTCTCACGTCTGATCCCCGACTCCATTTTGCAGGTTGACACATCTCTCTGAGCCAGGCCTTGCCAGGAGCCCTGCATGCAAACTCAGCTGTGGGCTAGGGCACGCTAACTGGAGCTGGCATCATGGACTTCGTCATGAAGCAGGCCCTTGGAGGTGAGGCCCGAGCCCAGCACCCCTCACTCCCCAACCTGGGTCCCAACCCAGCTGGGAGGGGTCTGCAGAGCACCAGGCCCCTGTATCCCTAGCCCTGTCTCCCCCTGACCCCCCCTCCCTCCCTAACCCATCCACTATAGGGGCCACCAAGGATATGGGGAAGATGCTGGGGGGAGAGGAGGAGAAGGACCCAGATGCGCAGAAGAAGGAGGAGGAGCGACAGGAGGCTCTGCGGCAGCAGGAGGAAGAGCGTAAGGCCAAGCATGCGCGCATGGAGGCTGAGCGTGAGAAGGTCCGGCAGCAGATCCGAGACAAGGTCAGCACCTCCCAACTGCCCAGAGAGTAGAAGGCACCGAGGTCAAGCCGGTACCCCCCCAAAACCCGGCCTCGGGCTCCCCTGAATCCCTCCTCTCGCTTTACACCTAGCTCTCTCTGAGCGCCACTCTCCTCATAGGGTAAAGCGAGTGTCACAGGAACAGCGCCCTCAAAAGAGCGTTATGGGGATTAAATAAGATAATGCACATGAGAAGTGCTCCCTAAGGTTTGCTGCTATGGTCCACAATCTTGTACCCAAGACAGTGGAAACCAAATGTTTGCAATCCAGAATTTGGGAATTTTTGGAAAGTACCGTAGTGCCCTGAGCACCTGTTACGGTTACATGTCACTCTCAATGGGTCTGAAGCTGCCACCCTAGGCCAAACAGTTCAGTACATGTCTAGTCTCATCACTGCAAAAAATCAAGGCTGTAAGTAGCCTCCCATTAACTCAAATCAAGTTTTGTCATCCAAACATAGGGGAGGACTTTCAGATGTCAAATCTTGGGGGATTTCAGAAGAGCAGAGAAATTATTACAGGCAGGTAATTTTAAAAGAAACCCCATGCACGGACTCTTATGGGGCACCCATTAAGGACAGGCACAATCCCATAAGGAAGGCATCCTTATCCCTATTTTACAGATGAGAGGACTGAGGCTTGGGGAGTTTCCATTAGCGCCCCAGCTGAGCCTGCATGACCTTGAGACCTACCCGGCTCTCTCCTTGCCCCACTCGTGCTCATTTCTGCTCTCCTCCTCCCCAGTACGGGCTGAAGAAGAAGGAAGAGAAGGAGGCAGAGGAGAAGGCAGCCCTGGAGCAGCCCTGCGAAGGGAGCCTGACCCGGCCCAAGAAGGCCATCCCTGCAGGCTGCGGAGACGAGGAGGAGGAAGAGGAGGAGAGCATCCTGGACACGGTGCTCAAATACCTCCCGGGGCCACTGCAGGACATGTTCAAGAAGTAACCGGCCCTCCTGCCCTGTTCCCACTCCACTTGTTTTTTTTTTTTTTTTTTTTTTTTTTTTTTTTTGGTTCTTTTCCTTTTATTCTGTTAAGTCTCAGTTCTGAAGGGGAAAACCTCAGTTGACCTCTACCCCCCCCTTCCCTGGCCAGGGACTCCTCCCTCTCAGCACTCCCTCACACCCCCTTCATCCCAGGGCATCCAGCCCCCACCTCACTTCAAGTTGCTTGAAAAAGGGAAGGCAGCTTCCCCCTAGAAGGTGGCATTGAACCCAGGCCCCCTCCAGAAGCCTAAGTTCTATGCTAGTGTGGTAACCCCCATACATTCCTTCATGCACCCCACTGCCAGGAGGACCATTGTCCCCAGCCAGCCAAAGTAATGACACATTCCAGCCCTGCCCAGCATGCCGACCTTTGGCCTCTGACCTACAGTGGGCCTCCAGGTCAGGGCAGGGGCGTTAAGTGGCCTGGCTCTGAGGAAGGGAGTCAGGGTAAGCCTGCCCCGAGAGGCCCCCGCCATATTCTGGCCAGGCCTAGGTCTGGGCAGGAGGCTGGGGCTCTCCTTCTTCCCTCCCCCTGAGATGGCACCCAGCCCAGGAGCACTCCTCTCCCAACCCCCACCTGAAGAGGCATAGGCCCTGCCAAGCCAGTCCCTCCAAATGGATCCACTTTGGACTTTAACTCATTGTGGAGAGGCCCCAGGGTAGAGCAGCCCCTTGTTTCCCCCTCCTCCACTTGGGTCCTGGGGCCCCACTGCCAGGCTGGGCCCAGTTTGCCCAGCCAAGGGGCTGCCCACGCACCCCCAGAAAACACTTGGAGCCATTGGGCAGCGATGGCCCATGCCATGGGACCACCATTGGTACAGCCAAGCTGCCCCCATTCTATCCACCCCTCTTTCCCACCCCATCATGTCCATGTGCTTCCAGGGCCCCATGGTCCCCAGGAGGACCCTTTCTGGCCAAAGCCCCAAGGCTTTGGGGAGAAGCCAGTTCCCACTGGACAGAAGGCATCTGTCCATTCATCTCATTGGCCAAGAACAAACTCTCCTCTGGGATGTGTGAATGACATTTGCTCCCCCCGACCCCAAACTGTCAAGGCCTCCTGCTCAGTCAGTTGTGTAGAACTGGGGAGCAAATGAGAGAGGAAAGTGTGTGTGCATGCATGCATGAGTGTGTGTGGTAGGGGCTGCATGGGCAATTGTGTGTCCAAAGACTGTACCTATCAGTGTGTCGTTAGAGTGTAAGTATGTCTTGAGATTGTGTGTGTATGTTAATCACACTCCTGTGTTAGATAGAGATCGGGTATGGTAGGCAGCCTTGTGTATGTGTGCTTGTTTGAGGGGGTGTGTATGAATTGAGATTGTGTCGTATCTGTTTTCTAGCCATCTTGTACGTGTGGTAGAGTTTGCACATGCAGCTTGTGTCTGCATGTGTTTTCAAAATGGCATGTGTGTCTGGAGAGAAGGCTATGTGTTAGATGTGGTGGAAGTATGTGTGTGAGAGAGTGTCAGAGGTGCTGAGACTGTTGTGCGCATGTGCGTGGCTCTGAATAGGCAGCTGTGTGCAGGATGTGTGCTTTGGGAGGACAAACATAGGTGAGATGCCCCCCTCGGCCCCCAAACCATTGGTCCCGGGTGGCCACATCCAACAGGAGACCTTGTCCTTGGCCTAGAGTCCTCCCGCCCTTGGGGGGTTCCTGCCTGAGGTCCTCAGAAGCCCACTGTGACTGACCCTGGCAGTGCTCCAAGAAGCCATGCTGGGCCCCCACCAGGGCCTACCCCAAAAGCAGGGCCCAGGGAGGGGGCGACTTGCCTGCCCCCAAAGCTCCTGCCCCATTGACCCCAGTTTGCATTCTGCAGGTTTTCCATTTTAGTGGATTTATGCTTTTATTTCAGAGAGAGACATGTGTCTTCTCTGTCCGTTTCCAATAGTTAAAGCCATATCAGTTAGACTGCAATACTTTAAAGACGAGACAAAACAATCCATATGTTTAGGGAACCAGAAAAATCCCCTGGTCTGTCCCTTCTCTAGGGAGCAGGGCTTCAGCAGCTCCAGCTCCCTGGATTTGCCCTTCTCCCCCGCCCCCGCCCCCTCCCCTATGCCCCTGTGTCCTGCCCCCTACCCAGGGGGCCTGTGTCTGTGCCTGTGTCTGTGATGGGGAGCCACCTCGCACCCCTATTGTCTGCTTGTCTGTGTCTCTTTTCCTGGGCAGGATGGTCATTCTCTAGAGCCCTGGGGTCCTGGGATAGAGACAGGCAGGGCCCAGTCCAGGGGCCCCAGGCCTCCCCAGATCCTGTGTGTGAGCACCACCCAGATGTGGATCCCAAGTGTTCAAAAAGGTCTCTCCCTTGACAGGGGCCCACAGATCTCAAAGGTAGTGCCAGGGCACAGAGGGTGCCAGATGGGAAGGAGAGACCGAGGCTCAGGAAGCTTCAGATGAGCAGAGGAACCCAGCCAGGCAAGATATCCCGGGGCCCTCAGAGGATGTCCCTGGTGGTCTCCACAGCCCCTCTGCACCCCCAGAGCAGGCTCAGGGTTTTCCCCATTTGAGAGTACCCTCCAGGCTGGCTGGATTAGTCTGGTGCATGGCCTAGACTCCTCCAGACTCCTCAGGCCTACTCCCGAGAGCAGGACTAGAGGTCTTCCTGGAGGTGGGAGCAAGGGAGAATTTCAGCATGGGGCATACCTGCCTCCAACCACTGCCAGGTGATCACTGTCATGTCCAGGAGGACATGATGACTGTCATTCCTGATACAGACCTGACTGTGGAAAGCAGCTAACCTGTGACCCAGGGAAGATGCTGTGTACAACACACTCATGTGGAGGGAGAGGGGCAACAAAATATGTGTGTGGTGTGCTCTAGCAGGGAAGGGATGTTCACATGAGGTACCTGGGGTGGGAGGGGTGTGTGGCCCATTGGATGGGAGGGGGATGGGTGTGCCACACATAAATGGGGCAGTGTGCGTGTGATACACTTAGGAGGCTGGGACAGGGAGGGAGCAGTCCCAGAATTCAGCACACACTTCCAGCGTATCAGAGAGACACTCTCCAGCTAGGGAAATAAGAAGGAGCAATCATTTGTACATGGTGAGAACAATGAGATGCGAGGGAGTGGGCACCACCTGATGTGGGCATGCGTGGTTGCCAGGGAAGGCCACGGCCAAACTTGCATGCCTGGGAGCTTCTCTGGATCACCCATGCTGGGTGCTGGCAGTGAGCCAGGACTTGCGCACATGGAGAGCCTCAGCTCCTGGAAGGTGTCCTTACTGGCAAAACTGTGTGGGGTCTCCTCCAAAGGCAAGCAGGAAGTCAAGAGACCCTCTTAAGTAGGGGTGTGTGTGTATGTGAGAGAGAGACAGAGAGGGAGAGAGATTGGGAAGGAAGTAGCAGGGAGAGAGAGAGAACATAAGTATTTCAGCAGCCCAGGCTCCTCTCAGGTGGGACAGCTGGTGGGCAAAGAAGCTGCCCTACAGGATCTGGCTACAGCAGAATGGGCAGAACCCCAGCCATAAGAGCCCCCAGCACCTGGCTGGCAGAGCTGCTCCATCCATCCTAGGGTCCTGCAGGCCCTTGACTGGACAGGCAGCTAGGGATCAGATGGCTCAGGTGACATATGTCTCCCCGGCCTGAGGACATCTCTCCCCCCACATATCCCCTACTCCCCTCCTTGCTCCTGCTGCCCCCCTTCTTCCCTGGGGAGAGATTGGGAGGTGCTTGTGCTGGCCCTGGGGTGGGGGTCCTAGTGAGACCCAGGTGAGGACGACCATCCTGCTCTCGCGGGGGAATCCCTTTCCCACGTCTGTGCTGTGTCCTTGTTGCTCTGCTTTCTTTAAATGTGTCAGTGCCTGGGGGGAGGGGAGGGGCACCCCCTCATGCCCCCTGAACCTGACCAAAAGCCATGGCTGTCGCTCCCCCCTTTGTATGACGCAGATGCTAAGA
Organism: Zalophus californianus; assembly: GCF_009762305.2. NCBI lineage: Eukaryota > Metazoa > Chordata > Mammalia > Carnivora > Otariidae > Zalophus > Zalophus californianus. The sequence goes on along the minus strand of NC_045599.1, from coordinate 90,192,213 downwards.
TGTACCAAACCAACCATGACAACAAAGAAAATACCTTGTACAGCAACTCTTGGTCTGTCTGTCCTCTTCTGTCTGTTGGCATCACCAGGGCAACATGGGGTACCAGCTGAGGTGAGAGGGAGCTGAGCTGCAGTGCTCAAGAGGCCCCAGAAAATCTTCCATTTTACCCTCACTGCTGGCCGGGACACTGGAAATGACCCCAGAAATCAACTGAGGCTGGAGTCAGGGCTGGCCCCAGAGATTCAGGGCCACTCCCCTCCTGCCCTTCAAAGTCAGCTCTGCAACGAACCCCTGGAGCTGGTGTCCCAGCCTGGTCGCAGTACCCCACACCCCTGGCCATCCTTCTCCGAAAGCTCCTCGGGATGCGGCATGCCAACATGGAGCCAACTCCCATGGGTGGGCCAAGGTCTGCCACTGGCCATCCCACCAACACTGAGGGAGTTCCTAATATCTGCCAAGCCATGTGTGGGACAGGATGCCACTCAGAATTGCTCCTGGACACAGACACTTCCCAGGCCTTGTTGAGTCAAGACAAAACCAGAACCCCCTTTCACCCTTGGCTGCCTCCACCATTGTCCTGCCTTAAGCTGGGCCTCATTTTTTCTCTCCTTGGCTAGGCAACTCCCATTCCTCACACACTGGTCTCCCAGCTTCCACATCTTCCCTCTCTCCATCCTCTCCCCACCACCCCACCCCACCCAGAAGACTCATCAAAACACAAACTTAACCATGTCACTCCCTTGCCCAACACCCTTCAATGGTCTGTAAGAAAGTACCTGCCTATAGGATAACATCAAAATCATCAAAATGTATGATAAGACCCTGTATGATATGACCCCAACCTGCCAGGTCAGACCCACACCCAACTCTGAGCCAAGCCCCCCCCCACCCTCACACATACCATGCTGTGATTCTTCCCCTCTGCCTGAAATGAATTGTACCCTCCCCCTCCCTGGTATACTTCTTGAACTTCTCAAGATCCAGCTAAGATGTCACCTCCTGTGTGAAGCCCACCCTGACACAGCCCCCACCCCCCTGCCCATAGCAGAGTTTGTTGCTGTGCTCACAACACAGAGCATCACAGCTGCGTGCTCAGACAGCACTGGGTTTGCTGGTGGGTTCTATCACCCAGCAGAGTGATCTTGAACAAGCCACTTAACCCCTCTGAGTGTTTGCTTGCAAGTAAAATGGGATAATAATTGTTCTGACCTCCACAGTTGTGAGAAGTAAATGGGGTCACGCACTCACACCCTTAGCACTGCGTGCCAAGCATTCAATGAATGTAAATTCTACTGTAATTTATGTCGCTGCAATGTCTCCCTCTAACTTGGGAGCTCTATAGGTGCCGTGCTGGCTGGTGCCCCAACACCTCCCAGCACCCACTGCAGAGTCTAGCCTGCAGTGGGTCCTCAGGAACCCCAATGCTGACTTAGGGTCCAAGTGATCAATCTCTGTCTCTTCTACTTGGTGGCCAGAGTCACTTTTCCTTTAGCTCTCTGCACCTACTGGATAGTAGGGGGAGAGGAGGCAGAACCTGACCCCTCTCTCTCCTATTCCCTAACATCACCCATCTTGCCTTTCTCCCAGATCTGCCCATCACTCTGGGCTAGTGCACTAAGGGTAGTCTCCTAGACTCTTAGAGTGAGGGGAGTTCAGTGTGCAATGGGAGGCTCCATTTAGTTATCCACTGCTGCACAACAAATTACCACAAACTTGGTGGCTTAAAGCAACACATGTTTATTATTTCACAGTTTCTCATGGGAGGACATGCACAGCTGAGCTGGCCCCTCTGCTTCAGGGTCTCTCACCAAGATGCAGTCAAGGTGCAGGCCAGGGTTGGGGTCTCAACTGACAGTAAGGACCACTTCCAAGGTCATAGAATTGTTGCCAAGATTTAGTTCCTGTTGAATTGAGGGTCTCAGTCCCTGGCTGGCTATTGGCCAGAGGTTGTCCTTTGTTTCTCACTATGTGGGACCCTCCATTAGGGCAGCCCACAACATGGCAGCTTTCTTCATCAAAGTGTGCAAGCCACGAAGGCAACAGAGAGCTCCAGCTGGTAAGACGGAAGCCTCAATGTTATGTAACCTGATTGGGGAAGTGACATCCCATCACTTTTGCCATATTCTATTGGTTAGAAGTCATAGGCCCTGCCCATGCCTACAGGGAGAGGGTTACACACGGATGTGAACAGCAGGGCAGGGATCACTGGGGGACATCTTAGGGTCTGCCCCCACAGAGGCTGAGGCAACTCTCCCCTTCCCTACAAAGAAGCAGGAGTTGAGCAGAGGAGCCAGAACAAAACCTCATCTACCACAGTGTCCCAAGTGGTGGAGGAAGTGTGTCAGAGCAGAATTAGGGCCAACAGTGGGCTCCCCTCAGGCTTCTGCAAGACCGAGGCCATTCCCAGAGCCAGGGGCTGGGCTCTGAGGGCCTTCCAAGGCTGGAGATTGGAAAGAAATGGAACATGAAGGATTTGGGCTTCCCTGGAAGTCCATGTGTGTTCTTTCAGCAAGCCAGGAACTGTCTTCCCAAGACCCAGGTCCCTCCCTCAGTAAATAATCCAGTCCCAGACACTCAGATACTTCTCCTCTGTCTGCCTTGCCCCTCCTTTCCACTCAGTGGCACCCCCACAGGGCCCTGTGCCCTAGTTGGGAAATGCCAGCATCTTCTCACTTTCAGTCCTGAAGGTCTTCTCCTCAGAGTCCTAACCCTCTCTTAAATAACACTTACTGAGCTCCCACCACTTGCTAGGCACTGTACTAGGCACCAAGAACACCAATCACACAGCCCCTTCCACCAGGAATCTACCTGCTAATGGAAGAAACAGGCAGATACATAGTCCAGTTAGCCGCCATAACATGTGCAGTGATACAGGCAAATCGGGATGCTTGGGGAATGCTCCCTGGAGGAGGCAACATTTGAAATGAGTCTTAAATGAGAAGTCAACCTGGTGGGAAAGGAGGGTACTCTAGGCAGAGGGGCTAGCACGAGCAAAGGCATGGAGGAGACAAAAGTAGTCCAACATGGGTGGTGGGTGTCAGGGAGGGAGAAGCAGGGGATGTCTGCAGGAGCTTATTACATTCTTGGTGAAAAGTTGAAAGCCTGAGAACATCAACCAGGGTGCCAGGAGATGGAGCTTGGGCTCTCCCTGCAGGCCATGGGGAGCCACTGAAGGGTCTTGAGCAGAGGTATGATTTGATCAGATGTGCAGATTGAGGAAGATCATTACGGCCATGAGAAGGAGGAACTGGGCTCCAGGAAGGAGCTGGTACAATGTCAAGGTTGGAGATGGTGAGGCCTGGCCTTAGGCAATGGCAAAGGGCCTGGGAAAAGCAGACAAACTGGGGGCTACACAGGAGGGCAAATTGGCAGGACTTGAGGATTGGATGTGTGAGGCATGGAGGAGGAAGGGGTCGAGATCAAAGCCTGTGTCTCCATCTTGGGAGGCTCCATTCTCCAAGATCTAGAAAGCTGGTGGAGACCAGTTTGGGAGAAGATAATGAGTTTGCTTTGGAGCTTCTGGATTTGAGGCACCTGGGGACAGTCTGGCGGCTAGTCTGTGTCCACGCCAGAGAAAGACAGGAAAAGCATAAACTGTACTTTGCACATGCTGGCCCCCAAATGGAGCAATGTCTTGAGCATTTACTTTCTTTACCACAAGGATCAAAGCAGAGGAAGTCAAGAATCCATCCTGCTACACAACCCAGGAGTCCCTCTTGTGCCATCTTTAGTAGAGGGCACTCTCTGCTTGCATTCTCCCACAGTGTGGGAGAGCTCATTACAGTCGGACATGGGCCTTCTTTCTCCTAAACCAAAAGTTGCCAGGAGGCAGGGGTTAATGAAGCTTCCTCTAGCATCCCTTTAGCTGACTGCAAAACTCTGCTTCCAGACCACTCACTTAGCACTTGTAATTAATTGCGACTTCTTGCCTGATCTAAGAGATGTTTTGATACCCCTCACCACCCCCAGACAATGTTTTCTCAGCTGGGATTCTCCAGCTGGAGCCATCTCTGCACAACAGCCTCTTCATAGGCACTGACTTGGGTTTGAATGCAGGTTCCAGCCCTTCATCTCTGTGTGAGCTGGAGCAAGCACTTCTCTGCCCCAGGCACAGGGCTAGCACAAGGTAAGCCTCAGTGGGTAGGGCCAGAGCTGCTGGTGCTACCATCTCCTTGGACTCCCAAGTGCTGGTATCCACCCCATCCTGGATGGGGCAGGCCCACTGGTCTCATCAACTCCCTGCTGTTCTTACAGTGACAGACAATGACCAGGACCCTGTCTACACGCAGGTTAAAGGTAGCGCATCCTAAAATACATAAGGGGGAAGGGAAGAAAAGGGAAGAAGAGCAAGGAAGCCTCCACTTACTAAGCCCCTGTGCCATGCCGTAACAGGGTTGTTGCTCTACAGGTGTCACATCTGCTCATCCTGACAGGAATCTGTGAGGTCAGGATTATGCCCATTTTACATAAGACAACACTGGGGCTCAGAAGTAGAGGCATATAATGGATATGAGTATAGGCTTTGATTTTCAGACAAATCTGGCTTGGAATCTTGATTCCTTCTGTCTGGTCTTGGACATATGATTCTCTGGACCTTGGTTTCCTTATCTATTTAAAACAAATGAGTATATACTGTATGTTATCTATACTGGAATTAAAATAAAAATAAAATAAAAGACTATAATAATACCTAACCCCCCCCACCCATCATCACCAGGAGCATTAAGGGAACTAAGTAAAATAATGTCTGTAGATCTCCTAGCACAGTGCCTGGCACATAACAGGCACTTAAACAATGATAGCCATTGCTACAAAATGCTACTATTACTATGGCAAGACTGATGAAGACAAATAAGAAGAGGAGAATAGGAAAGGAGAGAGAAGGACTGAAAAGGATAAGGAGAAAATCCTCAAGTCATCCAGGGCGGCTGGGTGGCTCGGTCCATTGAGCGTCCAACTCTTGATTTCAGCTCAGGTCATGATCTCAGGGTCATAAGATCCAGCCCCCTGTTGGGCTCCATGTGCAGTGGGGAGTCCACTTGAGATACTCTCTCTCCCTCTCCCTCTGCCCCACCCCTGCTCTCTCTCTCTCTCTAAAATAAGTCTTTTTAAAAAAGTCTTCAAGTCATTCAAATAGTAAACTGGTAACCTGGATTTAAAACCAATTCTCATGTCTTTTCACATAATACATACAAAACAAGCTGAGAGGCAGGGGTCGCAAGTGAGAAGCTGGGACAGGAGGGAGCAACTGTCTCTTCTAGGAAGCTCTCATCAGCTCAAAAGAGACTTAGCAATGTGTATTAGTTATCTGTTGCTGCATAACAAATTATCCCAAAACTCAGTTGCTCAGAAAAATAAACATTTATTTTTCTCTCACAGTTTCTGAGAGCCAAAAATTCTGAGTGACTTCACTGGGTAGTTCTGGATTGGGGTCTCTCATGAAGTTGCAATTAAGATGTCAGCCAGGGCTTTGGTCTCATCTGAAGGCTTAACTGGGGCTGGAAGATCCACCCCCAAGATGGCTCAGTCACATTGCTGGCAAACTGGTACCAGCTGTTTGGCAGAAGCCTCCCTCCCCAAAGGGCTTCTTAAGTGTCCTCACAATACAGCAGCTAGTCTTCTCCCAGAGTGAGTAATCCAAGAGAACAAAGTGGAAGATGCAATGTCTTTTATGACCTAGCCTCAAAAGTCACAACATCACTTTTGCAGTAATCTGTTGGTCACACAGACCAGCTCTGATTCAACGTGGGAGGATACTACACAGGGCATGAACAGCAGGAGGGAAGATCACTGGGGGCTGGGGACCATCTTGGAGGCTGTCTGCCTCACAATGCATACCTCAACCCATCTTCAGCCCCTAGTGAGCAAATACTCCTTCATTCATCCATCCACTTGGCAAACATGTCCTCATTCCTTTTTGCCTTCAGCAAACTCTTCCCAGGGGACCTCCCCAGAGCCAAACACTGGGTTAGGTGCTGCCTTGTAAACCTGAATCTGATATCGTCATGGGAGCTCAGAGTCCAGACACGTACACCAACACACAACAGAGCATCATGGGAAAACACTGGGGTTTTTCCCAAACAGACCTAGCTATAAGCCTGACTTGTTATGTTGAAGCCATTTGATCTTGAGCACATTATTTTACCCCTCAGGGCCTCCATACAAAGGGATAATAATACTTGCACTGCCCAGCTTTGCAACAAATGTATTAAAGCACCCAGCACATAGCAAATTCTCAATAAATGATGACTAATACTATTACATTAATATTGCTGCCCTAATAAATGGAGATTGTGCTTCCAAACTGGACAGCAGCCCCATCTAGGTTTCCCATGCCCCCCAAGAGAAGGCTGGGCTCTTGGGCCCCAAGGCTGGCCCCCAGCTCCTGCCTGCCAAGTCCTCTCAAAGGCCTGGCTGAGTCTTGCTGTGGCTCTGACAGACAGAGGGCTCCCTGGCTGCCAGCCCTAATCAGCAGCTCCAGCCGAGACTTCAAATTGATTTGCCATCGTTTAGCTGGGAAGCGAGAGCTCTTCTTGACTCGTGGCCAAAATCCATTTTGAGAGCAAAGTAATCACCTCCGTGGCGGGTGTCCGGAGAATGTGATAGAGATCTAGGACAAAAAGTCTCCATCCTACCACCCAGAAGCACTGTGTGTGTCCTCAGGAGGCAGCATGCCCCCTGCACCCCATGCTTCACGTGGTCTAATACAATGAGTGCCTCTCAAACTTTGCAGCAAGTAAGATAATCTGGAGGTTTTTTAGGAATACCGGTGCCTGGCCTGGGCCCCCAGACATTCTGACTCAATTGGTAAGGGCTGTACCCTGAGCATCAGGATTCTTACAAGCTCTCCAGGTGGTTTGAATGGGAAGCAAGGTTGGCGAACTGGTAATCCAATCCACACACCATTGGCCTCACCTGCATGCACATATCTCTGCATCAGTCAGACAATTGTTTATTGAGCACCTACGATGTGCCAGGCACTGTTCTAGGAACTAGAGATAACACAGAGGACGAAGCGGTTGTCCTCATGGAATTGACATTCTAGTCAAAGGAAGCAGACAAGAAACAAAAGAATATGTGAAATATATAATATGTTAGACGAGAATAATTGAGAAGTCATGTGTGGCCAGTCCCCCATACACCAGCTGACAGCATCTGCCCCATCTACTGCTGACCAGCTTCTGATCCCCAGCCTGGACCCAGACTGAGTCTTCACCACAGCCGCCTCACACAACCACCCCAACTGTGGCCACACGCTAAGCCCGACACAAGCAGAGTGAGGTCTGACCCTGATGAGAGACAAGCCCTAAATCTCGATAGTCCTGGCCATTTGCTCAGGCCCCCAATTTTCCCACGAAGCCAACACTTCATGTGCTCTCACCCACCTCCCTGGCCCTGCCTCAGATCCCAAACTTGGCTTTACTCTGTGCAACTTCCCCTACAGAAAAACCACCGGGTTTTTAAGGATCTTTACTGCTAGTATCAAGACGCACAAGAAAACAGATGGGCTAAACAGATGGGAAAGGCCTCTGAGTGGTAAGGACCCTTGGAGGGCATCCCACTTCACCCCCTCATTCTCCAGTCAGGCCCAGAGAGGCCAGTAAGTAACTCGCCTCAAAGTCACACAGCAGCAAGTTAGCAGTGGAAGAGAATCGGGACCCAGGTCTCTCCTTAACCCAGTGCTCTCTCTGCTACCCCATCCTGCCTCTTTCAGAGAACATAGGGAGCATCACCCATCTGAGAAAACAGCCCCCAGAATTTCCTCTAGGAACCCACTCTTCCTCTGTTCTCTACCCATGATGTGGGTGAAATCCGATCCCCTGGCCCCACGACTGGTTGGGGGCTAGACACAAGGCAAGGCAAGGTGGGGCAGGGAGGCCTTCTGAGATGTGGCAGGTGCTCTGGTTCACTTAAACCTGGGGACCGGGGCTGGCAGTGGCTGTTGCCATGTTGCCCCCTCATGTGGGCTGAGGATGAAGTCAAGCCAGGATGGAGAGATTTGAGAGGTGGAGGGAAATGGAGCTGTGGGACATCCTCTGACCCTCAACCCAGCCATACCCGGAGGCATTCTCACCTGTGACATTTTAGTCTCATGGGTCAGTAAATCACCTGGTGCTCAAAGCCAATTTTGTTGGGTTTCTGCCACTTGCAGGCCTGACCGTTACAGATAGGAATCCCTTTCTGGCTCTCCCCGAAACTCTTACCTGCATCAAATCATCCTCCTCTTTGACCCCGACTGTCCTTTTGCCCTTGGTCCTCCTCCATTCTTAGAGTCTCACAGAGGGGCGCCTCTCCCCCACATGGCACTGGCTTCTCCAGCTTCTTCCTTATTGTGTTGGGCAGGACAGTGGCCATCCAAAGGTGTCCATGTCCTAATCCCTGGACCCCGTGAATGTGTTGTTACCTTACACAGCAATGGGGAATTAAGACTGCCGATGAAATTAAGGTTGCTAATCAGCTGACCTTAAAATAGGGAGATTATTCTGGATTTTCCAGTTGGGCTCAATGTAATCACCAGGGTCCTTAAAAGTGCAAGAGGGAGGCAGAAGAGAAAACCAGAATGATGGCAACATGAGAAGGACTCAGCCCAACACTGCTGGCTTCAAAGATGGAGAAAGTGCCCAAAGCCAAAGAAAGTAAAAAGGCCCCGGGAACTAGAAAAGGCAAGGAATAGATTTTCCCCCTAGAGCCTCCAGAAGGAATGCAGACCTGACCACACTTTGATGATAGCCCAGTGAGACTGAGCCCCATCAGATTCTGATCTTTAGAAGTATAGGAAACTAGATTTGCATTGTTACTGAGTTTGTGGAAATTTGTTACAGCACAGATAGGAAACTAATACACACATCAAAAGACCCTGATGTAGGCATTTGAGAGACTGGTTGACATTTCATTTCTTCTGCAGCCCTGCTTAAGCATTTACCATATGCCTGACTCTGGCCTGGATGCCAGAAAGAGCAAAACTAACAAGACACCCATCCCTGGCCCTCCAGGCTCCCACAGCTAGCTGAGGGCAGGAAACAGATCTGCAGTCAACTCTGACGGAGAGTGCTAAGCACTATGATGCAGAAGCATGTGGGATGCTATGAGAGCCCACGGTAGAGATACCTAGGCCTGCTAAAGGCAGGAAATGGGCACGTGTTCAGAGAGCATCTCCTGGAGGAATCAAAAGCTGAGCTTACAACCGACAGTGGGGACAGGCATTCCTAGGAGAGGGAACAGCATGAGCAAAGGCTCAGAGAGGGAGGGAACATGACACATTGTGGGAACTGGAACATGCAAAGCGTTGGAGGGGGTGTGGAAGCAGAGGCTGCAGTAGGGGCCAGGCCACATGAAGCCCAGAATGCCAAGACTTCATCCACAGGTGCTGGGGAGCTACTGAGAATTTTAAGCTGAAAGAGATATGAACAGGCAGCATGGAGGGTCAACCAAGGGCTCAGAGACCAACGAGGAGACTCCAGGAAAGAAGGAAAACTGTGTGAGCCAGAGCACAGCCATGAGAAGGGAGTGGAAGGAAACAATGGAAAGCTAGCAAAGGTTTGGCTTGCCTGTGGCAAGTCAGGGGAGGAATGGGGTTGGCAATGACTCTGTGCTCTGGTCTGCACCAGTGGGCAGACAGTGGAGCCCTTCTCCAAGATGGGATGCCACAGAGGCAGAACAGGGCAGGGGCATGAGAAGAGGTGGAGTCCGTGGAGCCTGGGAGCCCGTGGAGCCTGGGATCCCCCCTGGGAGATGTCCAGGAGGCAGCTGCTCAGCAGGGAGTCTGAGTCAGAGGTAGGGTTTGGGTCATCCCTGCTGACCTTCAAAGCCCTACAAGCTGATGGCCAAGGGGCTGGTGGGAAAGGAGAAGTCTAGGGGAAACTTAACAGATTTCTCTCTAAACAAGAAAAGGGAAAATGATATGGGAGATGGGTCTACAGTATGGGAACAGCAGTATGCATCCTCAAGACTACAAGTAGAACTGGTGGGGTTCTCAGAAACAGGACAGGGGATGAGGGTCCCATAGACACCACAGCCCCAGCCCAGCCACCATAGTAGCTAAGAAGCCCCCAGGGTAGGGGTGCACCTTTGAGGGGCCCTAGAGACCAGCGCTGGGGTCAATCCAGCTCCCTGCCTGCATCCAAGGATGCCCATGACGCTATCCTTGCTGCCAAGGAGGGGCTTCCACAATGGTGACAGGTTTAGACCCTGGAGAACCCCCAACTTCAGCCCTCCCCTCGTATGATGAAAGGAAGGGGTCCCCTAGTCCAGAAGAGGCAGAACCAACCCCAGCCCACCCCCCACAACTCCCACGGTTGTTTTCTTCCCTCACTCGCCAAGCTCACCATCCTAGGGACCGCCTAATAACTGGCTGTCAAGTCCCCTGGGGACAAACTAATGAAGCTGCCTCCCTGCCTCCCGCCTCCTCTGAGGCCTTGGCTCTGAACCCCACCACTCCCCACCTACTCCTGCCCCTCCTGTCCTCTGAAATCTCCCATCCTCCCCACTGAAGCGCTCAGGCCTAAGGGTCTCCATGTGGGCCCCAAATTGCCTGGCTTTAAGTGAGAAAGGGAGCTCTGGGCTCTGGGAGAGGCCACAAGGGAACTGTCTAGGGCAGGAGACTCTGGGGCCAGAAAGAGAAGCCCCTTCCTATGCCTCATTTTTGAGCATCCTCAGAACATCTGCTGCATGGCTGTGGGAGACAGGCCGCTCTGCCCATCTGCCATGTTTCTGGGGGTGTCAGGCTGCAACTGGGTCTCTGGCCCCCAGCATCAAAGGAGCCTGAGCTCACAAGAACCAGGGCTTGGATGCCAAATGGGTATCACTCCCTCCTAGTATGTGACCTTGGGAGAAGTTTCCTAACTTCCTGGAGCCTTGGTTCCTTTGTCTGTAAAATGGGGACAATGATACTACTGTATCACGCAGGGAAGATGAAAGGAGGTCATATATGTAAAGCACTTGACACAGGGCCTGGGCCACAGAATGTTCGCAATAAAGTATATGCCAGAATGTTTCAAACTGCCCTCCTTGGCAAGGTGAGGTGTCCAACCAGGATGTGGTGGTTGCCCTGGAAACAGAGGCTTCTCTGTACAAAGGGTCAGTGGCTGTTGTGGGGACTGGACTCCCTTCTCTGGGTTCCGCTGGGCTGGTTCTGTCCCTCCAGGAGTTGGTTGGTACAAATTTGTAAAACTCTTTCCCTCCTCTTGTTTAACCACTGAGAATCCCTGGAGGGCCCCGTCAGGCAGAGTTGATGGCTGCCCTATGAATCATGGAGACTCAGATGCTTCTATCACAACTCCTTACCCCAAACAGCAATCAGGACAGGGTGAGGAGGCCATAGGACGCTGCCCACCCCACCCAAGGAGATGACCATGAGCAAACGAGTTCACTGGCATAGCTCCTCCACTGTCAGAGACTATCCTACTGCCATGTGTGCTGATGCCTAGGGCCAGATGCCTTTCCCTAAAGGGCTCCAGAAGGGCTTTCCTGACCCTCGGCCCAGGTGCCCCAGGCTTCCCTTAGCCCCAGGTCATAGAAGACAAAGTGATGGGTCTGTCTCCACACCCCAGGCTGTGGGGATCCTCTCAGACTCTGTGAGGAACACCCACGGAGTTTGCCAGTCAGCCATCTCCCCTTTTTCTGGGTGCAACCCCTATATCACTTTGGGGGACCATCCTTCCACCACTCTAGGCCCCTGTAGATCTGGCTCTCCTGGCTGCAGGTGTGGTCATGTGAGACGCCTGATCTGCGAGAGGACCACATTCCCCTAGCCACTCAATTGTTCATGGATGGTCATGTGACCCAGGTGTGACCAATGAGAGGACCACATCCTCTTAGCTACCTGATTAGTTCAGAGATGGTCACGTAACCCAGGTGAGATTAGTGAGAAGACCACATTCTCCTAACCATCGATTGGCTTGGTGATGGCCTTGTGACCCAAGCCTGACCAGTGAGAACCCTCCCAAGACTTTAGCTGGAACCACGGGGAAAGAGACTCCCTTTCTCCTTTGCAATGGCTCTCCTGGCCCAGTGAGGGTGTGGAGCTGCCAGTGGCTATCTTGCCACCTCACTGGGAAAACCCACCTGGGAGGGGAGCTCACAGAGGAAAGCAGAGCTGAGCGAATGTACCCCAGTTTGTGCCCCTGAGCACCAAGCAATTTTTTTTCCTTCAGATGCCAAGGCTGCCTCACATGCCACAGCAACCCAGCTTATCAGTCCTGAGCTGCAACACCAGTGGGTCTTGAGAGGGCTAGCACTCACATCCTGAGGTGAGCATTAACCACCAGGCTCAGTCAGACAGAACTGGGTATGGAGCTCTGCGGTCCTACAGGCTTGATTTTGGGCAGGCCACATCTTTTGTATGAGATTCGGTTACATCCTCCTTGAAATGGAGTTCACACTTGAAGGCAAGCTGGGAGACCCCATGCCATTTCCTGTGTTAGAATGTACTACTCTCACTTTCTATCTTGGGAACTCCTACTTATTAGCCTTCAACGCCCCACTCACCATCACCTCCAAGCAGTCTTATTCCTTCCACTATGCCTCCACAGAGATAATACATGTTGGGTGTTTTCTATATGCCAGGCATGGCATATAATCCTAAAAGACAGGAACTAAAATATCCTTTCTTTTGCATATGAGGTATCAGAAACCCAAAAAGTTTAATTAATCTACCCAACAACCAAGATCAGACCCTCCACTCTGGTCTTATAATTAACCATTTGCTTCATTTTAATCTCCTGCTGCCACCAATAAGACTCTGAACTCCTGGACCTTGTTCATCCCTGCATCCCTATCCACTCACCTGAGAGCTTTTAAGCCAGACCAAAGCATCCATGCACATGCTGACCACCAAACCTTCAAGTACTACCTCCTACTCATCTCACCCCAACCTGCTTGCCCCCCATCTTAGGCCTTGGCATTTGCTGAGTGTCTGCAGAATAGACAAGGAAGACTGAAGTCTAATGCCTCCAGGGGCCCACTAGGTATGCAAGGAAGAAAGCTGGTATAGGGAGACTTCAGTTAATGGGGAACCTGTCCCCTCTGGAGCACCAACATCACTCTGAAGATTTGGAAATATCTGCTAGACACATAGTTAAGTGATCAAAACAAAGGCAGAACCTAGTATAAATGAAAGAGATTATTATATTATTATAATATAATAATAAATAAATAATATTATATTATTATTATAAATGAAAGAGAGTTGAAGGTATATCTATTCATATTTGTTTGCATCTACATTTTTAAAAAATGGAAGGGGACAGGAGAATCTAATGCAGGGCTTTATTTGTGGTGAGGGGCTGAGAACAGAGTGGATGATGACAGGTGTGGGAGTCAGACTTTTTGTTCTATACTGTCTTGTATTGTTTTGATTTTTGAACCCTAAGAATGTATTATTATCTATTTAAAACAGATAAAAAATGTAAATCACAAAAGGGGAAAGTCCCACTCATCTCTAGCTGACTATTGCTATGCAAAGGTGCAGGCCCTAGGTTGTGGGAATTTGCAATGATTCAGAAGAAACCAGAATATAGGAGTCTAATGTGAAACAGCCCCATTTTTAATGTTGGCAATTACCATATTTCATCATCACTCAGCACATTTTTTTCATATGTTAACATCATTAAAGTTTTGGGGTTCATCTTACAATCGTTGGCATGTCAGAGTTTGTGAACATTTTTCCCTTAATGATACATATAAAATGGAGGCATACTTTGCAATAAGTCTCATAGTAGAGCTGATGAGACAATACAGTAATGGTAATATAAATAAATGTTTTAAAACATTTGTCAGCCAAAGAAAACATAGCTGAGGGTCTGACAGGTTCAGGGGTTGCTGGGCCTGGCCCCCCTCGGCCATCTGGCTCCCTGCTACCGTGTCCCACAGCACATACTGTGGCCGGGTCCTCAGCCACCCTGGGTCCTCACTGGGAAGAGGCTGTCAGACTCTACCACCAGGGCCCAGTCCTGGGGCTGGCAAAAGTAAATGCTAACAAATGTGTATTGAGTGGATGCAAGACTGGCAGAGAGAATGATCTAGAAGACAAACTGAAGTTGGAAGTTGCCTCTCAATCCACCTGTACTCAATCTCAATCCCTGGACCCAGCAGGTGCTCCTCAAAATCATGGCTAGTGGGCCATGCAGCATTTCCAGGCAGCTACATGTAGAAATGTGAGATATATTCTTGAACTTGGCGCATGCCCCCATATAGGCAAGATCAGTCTGATGCCCTTACATCCTCTAGATGAAATAAAAGAAGTCTTCCAAGGTGGAGAGGGTGTGGATATCTCTTTTTTTCCCAGCATCTGCTGCTTTTTATTTTGCTCACAGCATCTCAGTTTTCCTTTGACACACCTCCTATGCCCAACTTTCCATCAAGAGGGGCTGACTTCATCCTCCCAGTTCTCAAGATGGCCATATGACCCAGGCCTGGCCAGTAAGTGTCAGCCCTGGAATTTATCCTAACTAGTCATCATTGCAGGGGTTTGGCCCCCTCTTTCTGCCAGTGTTCCTGAGCTGGCAGGATGCGGGCCTGGAGCTGTTGGGCGCCATCTTTAGCTCCACAAGGGCAGACTGACTGAGAATGAAGCCAACACAGAGTAATCCAGGACTTAGAGTTGGAAAGATAGATGTGTGTGTGTGTGTGTGTGTGTGTGTGTGTGTAGAGAGACTGAGACCCATCCTGATGAAATCCTTTGAGCCCCTGCATCCAACCATTCCTGAAGTCAATTGCATGTTGCCAATTATGTGAACATGTAAATTCCTTTCATTACTTGAATTATTTTGAGTTGAAGTTTTATCACTTATAAATATCCTCAAATAACTACCTATAAAGTATGCAAGAGCTACCATTTATGGAGTCCTTATCAATTAGCCAGGCAGTAGCTAGGACTTTTTTATCCCTGTCTTACAGACAAGTGAACTCACAGGTTTTGGGGTAGATACTATGACAGGAATAAAGACCCTATCACCCCCACGGCAGAAAGTACAGATATCAGCCAGCCAGCCCTTAGCCATCAGTACTTTCAGGGACTACCTCAGCAGCAGACCTCACCCGAGGTGACACCCTGTTCACAGGGCTTCCAGGGCCTTCTGCCCAAGCCAGAACAGCTCTGAAAGATCACACCCACCTTCAGGACTCACGGCAGGGCGGAAGCTAAGACTTTAATTGGCAGGATGTGGCAACCTGACTTCTCTCTCTCTGCTCAATCCTGTTTCTGTCTCTTCCCCTCCACAGGTGTTGATCCTAAGAATAATTCTTAATAAATACCCCACATGCTGAATTCTGTCACAGAGTCTGCTTTCTGAGAACCCAACCTGTTACATACAGTTGGTACCAAAAGTGGGTCAGGAAAGCAGATACCAGGATGGGAGTTTGGAGCTGAATCACCTGGCGCCCAGCTGGTTGAGTGATGAACTAGGATGGAAGACTGGAGACAGGGAATCCATTAACTGGTATGATGTACTTAAGAAATATGAAGGAATCAATAACTATAAGGACAACTGAATTGGGTAGCTATTGCTAAACCTCACTGAACCAGAAAAAGATAACAAAGAGCTGAGTGTGATTAATCAGCAATTGAAAGCTAAATGTGAAAGCCCTTCTGCTGGTGTTTAGAGAGGTTGTCATCTCCGGAAGGGCAGAAAAAATGAAAACTTGTCCCAGGCTCACCTCCAGCCAAGATATGTCTGCTCTGCCAAGGTGGCTAGCACTTTCTCCTCACCTGAGGACTACACAGGCCTCCCCCTGCCAAGACATGTCCATGCTCAGGAATTGTCTCCACTTCTGATGCCATCGGGCCAATAACTAGACTGAAGTCACAACATAAACTAGCTGTGGGCATGTTGGGCCCAGTGTAGAAAGATGGGGGTGATACCCCAAAGGGGCTGTAGCACCTAGTCAACACGGGTCTGGATTGGGACAAAGGGTGAGCGATCAACAGGGCCAGAGCATAAAGCCAGATAAAGGGAGTGTTTATCAGTATGGGAGCACCCATGCACGACACAGAATTTAATACCCTCCCAAGTACCCCAGGAGATAGTGCAAATTCACTACTGCAATGACCCTCAGAAGCATGGAGAAAGCAGTGGTCCACATGGAGTGAGAAGTGCCCCAGCAAATGTTGGAAGAAGGGACTGAAAGGCTTGGAGAAGCGGGCCCAGCAGAGGAGATGTCCTATACTATGTAAGGCCAGAACCCCTCCAGAGGCCTCTGTTGCACACAGGGCCCAGAGGACATACCACTTACAGGGCTGTCAGGAGTGTACTGGTGAACGGTCCCAGCATCACTGGGGGTTCAAGGATGGCTCTTCTCTCTAGGATGGGGCTGGCGGTAGGAGATGCCATTGCAAACCAGCTCACTCATAGCAGTGGGGATGATAGGGCCCTGAAAACATGGGTTTCCATGGCTTCACCTGAAGCCAGGAAGATGCAATTTCATGATGAGCAGTCAGGTGGAGGGACAGTCAGGAGAGCCTGACCTGCAGAGGGTCATGGAGTTACTAGAACATGGCATCCCTAGGAGCAACATAGATGGGCAGCCAACCAGGGTGCTGAGAAACAGGCTGTGGCATGCTCCTGGCTCTGGCAGAGACAGACTGCCCAATCATGAGACACCAAGTGATCACATGCCCAGAACTGCCCATCATGAGCTGGGTCTGGCACACCCACGAAGTCAGAAAGTGGGTACATCCTGAACTGAACATGAGCAGGACTTAAGTTCACCAGCAAGCTGTAGAGCAGGGAGAAAGACTCCTGTCATCCACCACTGTTGTACTGGCCCCCTTAGCTCACACAAATGGCCCCACCAGGGATCCTGTGCCACCAGCTGCAGAGGGGGACAAAACCTTAGATTGGTTTGGGTTATTATGTGGCAGATGACTACCTTGGACCCTTCCACCCTGGAAAGACCAGGAATAGAGACATGTTCCAGACAGAGATTACCCTTTCTTGCCCACAGCTTTCAACTCAAGGGCATACAAAGAGTTGGATCCACAAGCACTTGATCCCATATAACATCACGTCAGACCAAACAACCCATTTAAGGCAATAACCCAGGAGGTGGGGGAGTGGGCTGCCATCGTGCACCAAAATTACCCAAAAGCTGCCGGCTGGATGGAGCAGTGTAACAGCCTACTGAGATACAGCTGAAAAACCACCTCAGGAACCATATGTCATGAGGTTTGCCTATCATCCTCCAAAATGCAGTATCACTTTAAATCAAATACCTTATATGGTACCATGTTCCCAGCAGGTGGGATACACGGGCCTAAAAACAAGGGGAGGAAGCTGATGTGGGCCCAGCTTACCATCACTCCCAGTGACCCACGTAGGAATCTGTGCTCTCCATCCCTCAACTCTGGGTTCTGTGCATGCCTTGTTCCCAAAGGAAGGGTATTTTTGCCAGTGGACAAAGGAAAAGTCCCTTAAACTCTAGGCTACAGCTGCCTCCTCGGCACTTGGGGATCCTTGTGTCAGGAAACCAGCGAACAAGAAGAGTCGCCATCTTGGTCAGAGCAATTAACCCTGGTCATTAGGAGGAAGTCACACTTGGGGACAGGGAAGAGTACAGTGGCACATAGGTGATTCCCTTGGGTGCCTCTTGGTGTTCCCCTGCTTATTTTGATGATAAATTGACAAGTGCAGAAACCAGGCCTGAAATGGGCATAGTGACCAGAGTCTCTCAGTCCCCACAGAAAGTGATAGGGCTCTCTTACAGCTAATGGAGGAGGAAGCTGAAGAATGTTGATCGCAGCCCTGATACCACAAAATCTTCAGCGGGAAGGGTGAAGGGTGCTGTAGTTCATTTACTAGCCTTCTTTTTCAAGTTCCCCCCAAGAGGAACCTCTCCCAGAAGCAGCCCAAGGAGTAGCCCGTGGTGGGCTCTGTGAGGCACCACCCAGGTCCCCCTGCAGAATAAAGGACTTATTCCCCCCACTGCTGGGTGTGCTGCTGGCAGATGGTTGCCAGCCCCTCACACTCCATTCCCAGAGTGGCCTACATACGATGATGGATCAACACGGGGTGCAAAGGTCCAGTACTTTTGCCTCAACTCAAAACAGCCCTGAAGTGCCATCCCATCCTCAGAACTCCGTGCAGGGCCAGCTGAGCTTCCATGAAGACAGCATTGTAGGTTGGCTTCTTCTTCTGCCCAATCCTGTATCTGTCCCCTCCGTTCCAAAGATACTGATCTTAAGATCATTCCCTAATAAACTCCCTACATGTAGTACCGCAGAGACCAGGCCAAGATCATACATTGCCCTTGAGTGGCAAAGACAAGCTGAGAGCCCACTGTTGTCCTCGTCCAAAGCCCAGCCATGCTCCTTCCTCTAGAGCTTCTCTGGCCCCTTTACTGAGAGGTCCCAAAAGTCAGCACCCAGAAGGGGAGACACAGAGCAAGCCTCCTGATGGAATTCCCAGCACTAGTCCAATTACCTAAGCTGTTCCAGAGTGACTGGTGGCATTCCTGAGTCCCCATCCTGGGATGGGGGAGGGCAGATGTTCGGCCTCAGTTTCCCCAACTCTGAAATGGGACCAATAAAGGTGCACCTGTGCCAGTACAACAGTGGTAGATGACAGGGGTTTTTCTACCTGCCATGCAGCTTCAAAGTGTGCATGTTTGCAAGGCTCCTGGCACGCAGACGCCTCTCCGTGAATGCGGCCATTATTATTCAGGAGCAGCAGAGCTAATTAGCCTCGCTGCTGATGCAACAGGAATTCACAGCCGGCAACTGGCCTGTGAGGGGAGGAAGAGGCTAGAACATCTCATTTTGACAAATGGCTTTTGTTTACCCACGACTGGCAAACAAACGCTCCACGACGTGCGGCTAATCACCTAAAAATAACAGCACATATGTTCCCTCTAAGGAGTGTTCCTTGCTAACAAGCACAGTGGCCGTGGGGTGCTGGGGAGTGGGGGGAGCAGGCTCTGCACTCCTTTCCCTGCCCCCACAGCCCTGTGAGAGCCCAAAGGCTCTGGACATGCATCTTCTGACTCCCCATATCCAGCCTGTCACCCAGCCCCATCAGTCCCACACAGGCCTGCCCTCTCTTCTGGGGCCCTGGCTCCAGCCCCCAGCTGCCGTCCTGGGGTCAGGCCTCCCTACTTCTTGCCAAGACTGGCACCCCAGTGTCCTCACTGCCCTCCCAGCTCCGCCCTGCCCCAGATTTAACTCACAGACCTGGCACAGAACTCCCCTGCTTAGAACCCTCCGTGGCCTCCGGTCCTCAAGGCTGGGCCAACCTCATTTTCCACACTAACTTGGCTTAGCCATCGGCACTCAACCATCCTGGCACCCTGAGCATACCCTGAACTCCCAAGCCTCAGGCCTTTGCAGATGCCTGGATTAGGGCCGTTTCCATCTATACTCCACCTCGGTACTCTCAGCCAGGCACACAGCTTTCAATGACATCTAGACTAGTGACAAACCAAGGTCTTCTCCCAGGAGCCCAGGCCCATGTGTCCAACCACGTACTGGATGTCTCCTCCTGGTTGCAGAGTAGGTATCTTAACAATGTGTCCAAACACACACACGCACACGCACACACACACATGCATGCATGGACACACGCGCTCACACACGCACATGCATGGACACACATACACATGCATGCACACACATCTCCTGCCATTGTCTCAGTATTTCCAGTTGCTCAGGTCAAAAGCCATTGAGTCTTCTTTGACTCCTCTCTTTCTCTGCCACCCAGCAACCAACCAATTAGCAAATGGGGTCCCCTCCATCTTCCAAACATGTCTGGTGCACACTCAGCACTTCCACACTGGCCCCCATCTCTCACCTCCCATGGATCCCCCAGCTTCTGCGCCTGCCTACTGCAGTCTGATCACAACACAGCACCCAGAGGATCCCTTTAAAACTGGTCACATCCTGTTCCTCCTCTGCTCCAAATCCTCCAGTGGCTTCTATCTCAGAGTCAAGCCAAAGTCTTACAGAGAGAGCACAACACTAGGGTGGCTAAATTTAGCAAATGAAAATACAGGACACCCAGTTAAATTTGAATTTCAGAGGAAGGCAGTTTTGCATGGTTCATACTTCTACTAAAAAAATTATTTGTTTATATGAAATTCAAATTTAACTGGGCATTCTGCATTTGTCCAGCAGTCAAACCCACAGGCCCGCCCCTGCTCCCCCCTACCTGCACTCCCACCACCCTCCCAGCAGCTCTGGTCTCCTGGCTTCTCCCGGGGCCCGGCAAGGTTCTTCCATCTCAGGGACTGTGCGCCGTGTTCCCTCTGCCTACAGTTTCTCCCAAACCTCCATCTGCTCACTCCCTTGCCTCCTCCAGGCTTCTACTCAAGTGGCACCCATCACCAATCCCTAACCTGAGCACCCGATACAAAACAGCAAGCACCATCCCTGCTCTGCTTTGCCTTTCCCAACAGCACTGTCACCCCCCACCACAAAGTCACTTCCTTGAAAGCAGAGATGTGTCTGTTTTGTTCACAACTGTATCCCCACACTTAGAACACTGCCTGGCACTTAGTAGGTGTCAATAAATATTTTTTTAATTAATGACATCCCCGCTGTCCCACCCCCAGGCTACCTGGCAACTTCTTCTCTAACTGCAGGGACAGCTCCACATCCCCTCCTCTGAAAGGCTCTCCTTGAAGACACACATGTGGCCCAGGCAGAGGATGTCACCCCTCACTGGAGCTCCCAGGGGTTGGGTTGCCTATTGCAACAGGATAACCTAGACTGTCCCAGCTGATACCACTCCCACAGCACCGAAGAACTGAAGGTGTATTGCCACATTTCCTAAATAAAAAGAATATTTTTAATTAAAAAAAAAAAAACAGTGATGGAGATTAACGATGTGTTAATGAGGACCATGAGACAGTAGATTTGCAATCAGAATGTCTGGACAAAATCCAGACTGCAGAGTCCCTGAAATCAACAGCCTTCCCTACCCAAATTCATGGCAATGGTCTCTCCCTTTACTGGCATCCCCATTCAGTCAGGGCCCCCCCGCCAAGGTGGGAATCATGTCCCATTTACCATTTTATTCCCAGTGCCTAGTCAATAGCGGTCCATGGGAAATGCTCGGTAAATGTGTGAGTGGGTGAATGAATGGAGTGAATATTTGAGTGAAGAAATGAATAACTTAGGAAACAGTTCTATTTCTAAGGCTCCCTGTAGAGGCTGGTTTGACTTCCACTGTCCCCACAGGGCACAGGGTACTGCTGTTTAGCATTGCTAAAGAACAATCTCAAAAGAGAAGCAAAAGGAGAAGATGAATATGCCATCCCTTCCCTCTGGTTCACACTCCACAAAGCACATCCACATCCACGAGCCTCTAACCAGCCCTGAAGGACTGCTATTACTACCCCCTGGTCCAGATGAGGAGACAGGCCCAAAAAGATGGAGCGATTTACAGAACGCCACACCGTGAGAGGTGAGAGATGCAGCTGGGACCCAGCCACCACACAGCGCTGCCTCTCCAACTGGCCTGCAGTTACAATGGCCCAATGGGGAAGAGGCATTATATTCCCTGGATTCTTTGTTGGACAGTCCAGGGAAGGAGTCAGACTGCACTAGAGGACAGATCGGGCATCCTGGGGACCTGGCCTGGCTCTCCTCCTGCCACATGGGCACTGTTCCCTCTCTGCCTCTGACCACGGTTCCCTTGCCCACACCAATTTCTGAGCCATCCCTACACAGGCGCCTGCCCTGAAGCACTGCATTTGTCTCAAAATTTTTGGGATATTAGTGTCATTCTGCGCTAATGAGTGCAGCCCACTTGGTCCCAGCTGGAGCCTCGGATGTCTGCTGATTAATTGGCACAGAGCTCTTGGAGGGAGGGGAAGGGAGTGGGGGGGAAGGGAGAGAAGAGTGGTTTCCAGTGTAGAAACAAGTTTCCTCAGCTTACCAGTGATTCTTCCCCTCACCTTCACCCCATCCTTAAGTTTTCAGCTGGTTATGGGACAGAAATACTCCTTCATCAGTCACTTGGTCCCCAGTTCAGGAGGAATGAGACACATGGACACTGCCCCAGGGTACATAGGGGTGGGCTGGAGAACACAGGTCAGGAATTGGAAGACCTGGCTTCTGTCTCACCCCAGCTCTGCCCAGGGCTGCCCAGGGCAAGTTGTTGACCTCCCTGAGCCTCACTTTCCTCGTCTGTAAAATGGGGACAAAAACCCCACTAGAGCACGAGAGTTTAAAGTTCTCAATTGGCTTCCAATTCCAACTCCACTTAGAGGCTATGTGGCCTTGGGCAAGCCACTTAACCTCATCTGCAAAACAGGAGAGTGAACACACCTACCTGTAGCAGTTAAGGACTGAATGAGCTAATGAAGATGCACTGCTTGGCCTAGCACCCAGCAGGATGAAGCACTCAATAAATGGTAGATACTATCACCACGTCCAGCAACAGTCAACTGGTTAAGCCTATGGAATACCACACAGCCTCCAAAAAGGATGCCCGTAAGACGGTGTGGCCCAGGAAATGCCTGTGTTAAAAAAGCCTCTGCACCATACCTCCTTGAGGGAATCTTATCTCCAATTTAGAGAAGGGGTGGCCAAGCCTCAGAGAAGGGGCTGGATTTGTCCCAGGTCACAGGAAGTAAACAGCCACGCTGGGAACTGAATACAAGGAAGATCTGCCTCAGAATGCAGACTCTTTCCTCTTTGCTACAATTCCTGCACATCGAATTTAAAAAATTGATTTATTAAAGTCTTGAGCCTGCAGGCATTTCACTCTGATTTCTGTCCATGTGATCATGATGTTCTTCTGCCACAGATAATCACTTTTTAAGGCAGATATAATGCCTGTCCTGTGCTCCCCACATGGCTGATGGGCAGATCAAAGGAACTAATGGCTGCATGAGGGCTTTGGGAACAGGAAAGGGCTGGCCCATGGGAGTATTAAGGGACTTGGGTGGCTTCACTTAACATTAAACAGTCATTCATTCATTCACTCACTCAGCATTCCTAGAGCCTAAAGGTACAAGTTCTAGGCTTAGAAGACACAGAGGTGAACAAAAGAGATAATACCCTGCCTTCCTGCAGCTGACATCACCACGGAGGAAACAGACAGTAGGCAAACAGAAACAAGCCTTGCAGGCCATTGTAAGAACCTCAGAATTTATACTCTTCAACCAGAAGAGTCTAGCATATCACTTTCTCACTTGTATTATTTGCATGTCCTTTACCTTCAAACAATTTCCCATTTCTGACTAGATAAAACCAAACTCCTTGGCATGGCATTCAAGGCCTTTCAGAGTCTCAGCCCCCACATAACGTTCCAGCCTCCAGTCTCTTCATTCCCTGCCCCACCTCTCAACCCTCTCTCACACCTCTGTGCCTTTTCCCATGGAGTTCCCCCCCACCCCCGGCTTCACTCAGGCCAACACTTAAATACTCGATGAGTACCTACCAGGTGCTGGGCACTATGGAGGTGCTGGGAAAACTGTGGGGGATCAAAACTGTCTCTGTCCCTGCTCTTCCAGCATCTAGCAGAGAAGACAAACACTAACCAGGAAAGTGTGGGGACATGAGTAGGTGATTTCCATGAGCTGTGGGGCCATGGCTATAGCTAACAGGGCACCTACCCAGCCTGGAGGAGGAGGTGGTCAGGGAGACCCAAGAATGACCAGAAGCCAGCCCAGGGCAGAGGTGTGGAAAAGAAAGATCCACCCCCCGGCCCCCCAGTGAGCAGCACATGGGAAGTCTGCTAGAGGACAGAGGAAGAAGCAGGTCTCACACGACCCTGGGGGCCCAGTTAGGTAAGACTTTATACTGAGGCCTGTGCAGGGCTTGGCTGCCAAGGAGGCACTCCCGACTCCCCACCTACCACATCGTCTGCTGCCCCAGCTTCCTCTGGGGCACCTAAGCCAGGCCAGGAATAGAGCTCAGCAAATAGGCAGTGCCTGCCTGGCTCAATGCTGGGTAAACAGGACTCTGCCCAGCACCGGCGGCCTCCACTCAGCCCGCAGCTGCACAGGGATAAATATTTGCCAACAGCCCCATCTCGCCTAATGAGTGTTTGGGCATACACTAGGCAGGCCTGGCCCAAGGGGACCTGGCAGGGAGGGGGCCAGCCCTGGGGGACCCCAGCACCTCACTCCCTCGGGCCCTGCAGGGCAGGACCCAGACCTGGAAGGCCCACAGCCAAGGCATCCCTGAAGGTCTTCACCAGCTTGTCAGTGGGATTTCCGGGGGGCCTGATGCCTGGAAGCCAAAGAAAGTGAGTGACCATGAGAAGGGCAGCCCTAGACTTGGCCACAGAGTAGCAGCCAATGCCCTCCACCCTTCCAATTCATCCCCTTCCCCCTCCTCCATCCAAATATAATAAATACATGCTAAGAATACATTTCTTCTCTATCAGGTAGCTGGAGAGAGTAACTGTATACCTCCCCTTGTGCCTTTTGAATGTTTTTACCTCGTGCATTATTTTTTTTTAAAGATTTTTATTTATTTATTTATTTAACAGAGATAGCGAGAGAGCACAGGTAGGCAGAGCAGCAGGCAGAGGGAGAGGGAGAAGCAGACTCTCCGCTGAGCAGGGAGCCCGATGAAGGGCTCGATCCCAAGGCCCTGGGATCATGACCTGAGCTGAAGGCAGCTGCTTAACTGACTGAGCCACCCAGGCGCCCCACCTTGTGCATTATTATTGATGGTAGTCAAATTAAAGGTAGCCAAATAAGTAAACAAAATTGTAAAGTAATATATGTTCATAATTTTTAAAAATCTAATTGTAAAGAAGAGTTAATACATTGAAAATAAAAGTCCCCTGATCCTTTATTCCTACTTTCCAACTTAACTTCATCTTAATTTTGGTAAGATTTCATTTTTGTTTCAACACAAACAGCATCGTGCCACACATCCTGTTCTCCCCTGCCAATATGGTCTACCCCAGACACCTTTCCACACCCACACGCCCAGGGCCACCTCATTCTTCTTAGCAGCAGCTGAAATTTATTCCATAGTTTGGATGTACTGTGATTCATTTAGACAGTCCCCCTTTTTTAAGATTTTATTTATTTATGTAGAGAGAGAGAGTGCGTGCTAGCAGGGGAGGGGCAGAAGGAGAGGGAGACAGAGAATCTCAAGCACACTGTGCTGAGCACAGAGCCTGATGCGGGGCTCAGTCCCACAACACTCAGAACATGACCTGAGTGGAAACCAAGAGTCAGACGCTTAACCGACTGAGCCACCCAGGTGCCCCTAGACAGTCTCCTTTTTAATGTGTATTTGATTTCAGTTTTTGCTGTTAGAATACTGAACAGTTTTTTATTTGCATCTTTGCATATTTGTTGGTGTTTACCTGTAGAAAAAATTTCAAGCAGGAAGCACGTGCATTTTCACATTCAACAGACATTGCCAAATTACCCTCCGAAAAGGCATGTGCCAGCTCATGAAACTGTCTGTTTCCCAATCCCCAGGTGTTAGGCAACATTTAGCTCTTTGACAAACTCATGAGTGTAAAACAGATCTCATTTTTATTTGTGTTTCTTAATTATTAGTGAGGTTGGACATCTTTCAGGTGTGCATTTATTGTCTGGATTTCTTTTTCTGTGAACTGCCTCTTCATACACTTTGTACACTTTCCTGTAGGGGTGTTCTTTCTTTGCTTCATTTCAACAATGTTTGAGCACCTACTCTGTGGTGGATATTATGTTCAACAACCCTTCGTGAAACTTAGGATAAAGTCTGTCCACACTCGAGTGGGCAATGGAGGCAATGAAGAGTTCCCATATGGGTCATTCCCAAGACAAAAGACAGTCAGCAAGCCTTGGATATTCCTCACCAGTAAAATAGAAAGATACAGTAATTCCTGTCTGTTAATGAAAAAAAAGCACAAAACAGTTTGTATAAGTCAGAGTAATTTCAGGTGCAAGTGACAGAAAATCAATCAAAAGTGGCATAAACAGAAAAAAGGAAATGTATTGATTGGCTCATGTGACTGAAAGCTCAGGCTTCAGGTATGGCTGGATCCAGGTGCTCAAACAACATTATCAAATATCATCTGTCTCTCTCCATCTTTTAACTCTGCTTTCCCCTGTGTTAGGTTCATTCTCAACCTAGATGTACTAAGATGTTCCTCAGCAACCTGAGACATAACCTATTGGTTCAACAACCCATGAAGAGTGACTATTTTCCAGTAGCTCCAGCAAAAATCCAGGGATTAGTTTTGATTGATCCCAACTGGGTCATATGTCCATCATCAAGCTAATCAATGAGGCCTGAGTAGATTACATAGATTAGCCCTGATTAGAGATGAGGATGAGTCCCACATGAAGCATATGGCCTGAGTATGATGGGGAAATTCAACACCCATTACTAAAAGGGCAGGCTAAAATTACAGATATCCCTACACTGGATTCTAGCCCTACCTCATCTATGTGATGTTGGACAAGTCACTGTGCCTTTCTGACTCATCTGTAAGATTCAGACATCAAACTCAATCACTGACTTTTATATCTATTATAGCAGCAGAAATTTTTACTTTTCAATTGCTAATATACAGAACACAATATAGAAGAGATAAGAGCTATGTTTTCTTAGAAACCTTATTTGTTTAATCCTGTATTAGGGTAGACCAGGATTTGTTGTAATAACAACCCCCAACAGCTCAGTGGCTTAACACACAAAGGCTTGCTTCTTACTCATGTCACAGTTCCATGAAGTTCAGGAAGCTCTTTGTGGCAGATCCCCAGTTCCCCCTGTCAGTGACCCACCATCCCACTATCTTGTGATTCTGCAGTGATAAAGCCCTCACCTCTATAGAAGGAAAAAAGAGCATACACCACTTCTGCCCACATCCTGGTAGCCCTCAGCACCCAGTCATGTGCCTCCATTCAAATGCAAGGGTATCTGGGAAATGTAGTCTTCCTCTGCAGTAAAAGACACAACTTTTAGTATCTCTGCCACGAACTCTATAACATTTACTTATTATAAGGTCAGTCACTGAGAACAATAAGATTTTTTCAATGGATCAAAAAGAATAGGAAGGTTTTTTTTTTAAAGATTTTATTTATTTATTCGAGAGAGAGAGAGAGCCCAAGAGGGAGTAGGGTCAGAGGGAGAAGCAGACTCCCCACCGAGCAGGGAGCCCGATGAGAGACTCGATCCCAGGACTCCGGGATCATGACCTGAGCCGAAGGCAGTCGCTTAACCAACTGAGCCACCCAGGTGCCCAAGAATAGGAAGTTTTTTTTTAAAAAAGTAGGAAATTAGGTATCATGATGACAGACACAGTCATGTTTCAACCTCAGCAATGACTTTTCAGAGCTCTACTCTCTTTAAAATGGTGAATATGAAGATAATCCCTGGTTGCAATGCAAAGGAGTCAGACATGTTAGTGGTATTTGAAAGTTTGCTTTGCAATTTCAGTATTCTTTTCAATTACACAAATAGAAATAAAAGGAGAAACTTTAGGGTCAAGCCTACACATACCTGAGTTAACAGATAGCTTAAGAAACTGTGCTGGTCGTCTCCAAAATGTTAATATTTAGCATGCCACATATCTGAGGTTCTTGTTGTATTTATTACAATGTTTAAACAGTTAAACATATTTAAAATGTGAAGTACAAGTGTATTTGTGGGGGGCCTCTGCTTTGGAGAGCACAGTGATGGGTGACCTCTGAGCTTTACAGTCAGTCTGCCTGAGTGGTGCATGGCTGGGTGTCCCCAGGCAAGATGCTTTACTTCATTAGGTGCTGGTTTGCTCATCTGTCATAGGGATGGCTTAGCAAACTCAAGGGACCTAACCAGAGAAATAAAAATTTAAAAAAAAGGACAGGGACGCCTGGGTGGCTAGTCGGTTAAGTGTCTGCCTTCGGCACAGGCCGTGATCTCAGGGTCCTGGGATCAAGTCCCACGCCGGGCTCCCCGCCCAGTGGGGAGTCTGCTTCTCCCTCCCTCTGCCCGTCTCCTCAGCTTGTGCTCTCTCTCTCAGTCACTCTCTCTCTCTCAAATAAACAAAATCTTTTAAAAAAAGGACAGACCAAGGTGTGCCACTGTACCACACAGACATCTGGGACTCAGTTGGTTGCCTATAATTTAGCAATGTGCAAAGAGCATTCAGTTGAAACATATGAAATTCCTGTTTTTAACAGATCAAAAACAGCCAAATATAAGCATCTATCTTCAATATAATTTTGCATATAATATAAACTAATGTATGAACACTGGTCGCCTGTGGTCCTTTTCTAGCCCATAGACATGTTTTATTTTACAAACACAAACTGAGATTTTTCATGTGAAAAACAGATTTCTGGTCTCTCTTTAGAAAAAAAATATCTCTATGAGCAAACATAGGAGAAAATCTCTACAATCGTGGGTTAGGCAAAGATTTCTTAGATATAACACTAAAACAATGAGTTGAGTAAAGTTGGTAAATTAGACATCATGAAAATTAAGAATTTCTGCTCTTCAAAAGACATTGCTAAGAGAATATAAAATCACATACTTGGGAGAGTATGTTTGCAAATCATATATCTGACTTAGAACAATTTGTATCCAGACCATATAGAGAACCCTCAAGTCTTTAAGGCCACATATTACATGATTCCATTTATAGGAAATGTCCAGAATAGGCAAATCCATAGAGTCAGAAAGTAAATTAGTGTTTGCTTAGGACAGGGAGAAGGGGGATGTTATGGGGAGTTGTGAGGTGAAAGCTAAAGGGTATACAGAGTTTGAGGTAATGAAAATGTTTTAAAATTGACTGTGGAGATGGTTGTATAACTCTTTGGATATACTAAAAATCACTGAATTGTGTACTTTAAATGAGTGAATTTATGGCATACACTTTTTCTCCCTTTTCCTGGAAGGCTCTCCCTCCTGATGGCCATGTGATGCTCCCCTCCATTCAGGTCAGGGCTTAATGGTCATCAGAGGAGCCTCCCTGAACCTCCTATATAAAACAGTAGCTCCACCCCGCCCCCTAGCACACTGCCCTGTACCCCACTTCATTTTTCTCCATAGCACTTACCACCTCCTCCCAATTTATTTGTTCACTACAATAGATCAGTGACAGCAGGGACATTGTATCTTATTCACTATTGTGTCCCTGGTGCCCATAACAGTTTCTGAGTCAAAGCAAGAGCTTGATAAAATATTTGTTGAATAAATGAATCCCAATTTTACAAACAAGGAAATGAAGTCCCACAATTAGTAGGTGGCAGAGCCAGGAAGGAGTCCCAAGCTCATCAGTTTGACTTTAAAGGATGTATTTTTCACCAGGATCAAGTGGAGGAGGCCTCAGAGCACAGGCTTTGGAATCAGAAAGACCTCAGGTTAAGTTAGTGTTTCTTTACCATTTTGGAAGCACTGGCCTTTGAGAATCTGTTGAAAGTTTTAGGCCCTTCACTCTGAAAAAGGGACAGAAGTGCAAATGTGAACCATTTTGCAGATGACCACAAGGAGCTCTTGGATACTCTTTGGTAGCTTTCCTGAGCTTCCTGGCTTGTGTCTCTGGACAAGTCCTCTCAGCCCTCTAAGCCTCAGTCACTGTACTGAGGTGGGGATGGTGAGACTGACCTCACGGGGTTGATGGCAGACCCGAGGACATCAGCATGATCATCTGGTGATCAAGTACTGTCTGTGTGCACTGCCCCTAACCTACCTGAGCCACTGTGTGACAAGCAGGGGAAACAGACTAGACTCAAGAGAACTTGTCCCAGCCTGTGTAACTCTGAGATCCTTATTTTCTATGAGCCTTAGTTGTGCCCACCAGGAAAATGAGATTATTGCTCATTTAACAGACTGGATCAAATGAAATAGTGAAAGCCCTCAGGAAACGCTAAAGTCCTGGAAACCTTTCCCAAGACATCCCCACCGAGTGCCACAAATTGTTTTACTGTTTCAATTTCAGCTACAAAAAGCATTCTACAGACCCAGGCCTAAGGAGTTCAAGGATAATTCCGGTCAAATCCCATTATGCCAAATCCTCTCATAGTGCCACTTTCCTGTGTAGAAAGCTCCTCTTGCCATGGGATTACAGCCAGGTGGACTTGCCTCTGCCTCCCACTGGCCTAGCACGGAGCCTGGCACACTGTAGGCACTCCATTACCCAAAACTTTGCATCCACAATCCCAAGAGAAAGATTTGGAGAAAGAGGCATCCACAAGGGAAGTCCTGAGTTGGTTATCAGCCCGCATGTGTGGAGGGGTGGCCCATAGGTCAGATGCCTGCACATGGCCGTGTGAGGACCAGGACGCTCCGAAAGTGCTATACTGCTGTAATGTGCTTGTCCGCGGAGCGGCACAGAGCACATGGTGACAAAGAGGGGAAACACATGGCTGCTGCAGTGGGCTGGCCTCTGCTGTGGGCAGTTCAGCCGGCCGCCGATCCCCAGCTAGAGGCTGAAGCTCCACTCAGAAAGTGGGCAGAAGAACTGGATTCAAGAAAGGCACGCAGTGTCCACTACTCTGCTAGCTGCAGAGCAGGCAGACAACATGAAGCCACGGAGGTACTTGGTGCCTTTAATCCCAGCGCCTCTCTGGAGATGGATGGTGCTGTCTGGCCAGCTTCTGGGTTTCCCCCACAGATGGCCTAGCTTTCTGTTCCTTCTGGTCTGCTAAGACAGTTATCATCCAACAGTTTCTTTCCAGCACCCATAATTTTGTTGCTGTTATATCCTCTCCCATTCTCTTAGTCATTGTGAGTGAATACCCCTTAAAGCTCTCTTTGTCACTACAGGGGCCCTTGGTGAGGGAGCAGAGGAATGTGCACCTGCTCAACCCACCAGGTCAGACCAGAAGTTCATCTTTGCTCAAGCTCGTTAGTTCAGGATT
Organism: Zalophus californianus; assembly: GCF_009762305.2. Classification (NCBI taxonomy): domain Eukaryota; kingdom Metazoa; phylum Chordata; class Mammalia; order Carnivora; family Otariidae; genus Zalophus; species Zalophus californianus. The sequence goes on along the minus strand of NC_045599.1, from coordinate 90,161,472 downwards.
CTGTCACTTGTAACTAGAGTTGTGACCAATACAGTTACTATTTCCCTTTGTAAAAGATGAAGAATCTGAGACCCGGAGAGGGCAATTTATAGGCCCAAAGGCACACATTGGGACTAGCATTGGGAGTGATGTCAAGATTGGTTCTCTGCCTGACTCCACAGCCAGTGTTCTTCCCCAAGACCTTCTCCTTCCCTTCACCCAGTCCTACTGTGTCTAGCAATAAGACCTTTCAGTAGATCAAAAGTTAATAAAATTTGGAGGAGGGGCACCTGGGTGGCTCAGTTGGTTAAGCGACTGCTTTCAGCTCAGGTCATGATCCTGGAGTCCCAGGATCGAGTCCCGCATCGGGCTCCCTGCTCGGCACAGAGTCTGCTTCTCCCTCTGACCCTCTTCCCTCTCGTGCTCTCTATCTCTCATTCTCTCTCTCTCAAATAAATAAATAAATAATCTTAAATAAATAAAATTTGGAGGAAGTGAATCCTAGTGGCCAAACATTTACACACATGTCTAACAAAAATCAGAAGTCAATACATTTTGTCCAACAGGAGTGGAAAGTAGTAGCCCTCTACACTGACTGGAAGGCTGACATCTGAATCTGAGGCCTCCCCTTTCCTAGAATTATGCAGTAAATAAGCCATGGAGAATCATTATGAAGTGTTTTAGAGAGTATCAAAAAATTCCATTGGGGAGGTTGCTTCGTGCTGAATTGTGATCTCCCAAAATTCATATGTTGAAGCCTTAACCCTCAGGACCTCGAAATGGGACTGTATTTGGAGACAGGGCCTTTAAAGAGGTGATTAAGGTAAAATGACTGGACAAGCTTTGGTACTGCCCATCTCTGGCAATTTCTGTGGTGGGGGAGGGGAATGTGCTGCACAGCCTCGCCCAGGGCAAGTGGCCCTTCTGGAGTCAGAGGGCTGAGTGGAGTCAATGTATTCAGAGCCACATCCCCCTCTAAGCAGAAATCAGGCTTTCAGAAGGGAGAAAGAGAAATGTCATTAGAACTTCCTATCTCCCTTTGCTTCTATCTACATGTCTGCTTAATTCTTTCAAGTCAGTGTCTCCACGGGGTAAAGAACGTGTCTGTCAAATGACAGCTGTACTGTGCTGTGCTGTGCTAAGGGGGTAAACAACAGGGTTGTCAGCGCTACTTAAAAAAAAAAAAAATCCTACGAAAGGATGTGATTGGCCTGGTTTAGGTCACATGCTCCCCCATGGCCCAGTCACTGTGGCCAGGGAGATGGAATACCCGCCTACCACAGCGAGGGCCAAACACGAACCCACCCACCCCACCCCGGCTAGCGGCAGGTACTGGGGTGTGTAGACAAAATAACAGGAATCCTCTCGAACATATCTATAAGGCAGGGTTGGTGCAAGAATGTACCTGAAGTTTCCTTCTTTCTCTGGCAGCCAATATGTCTTCAGTTCCTTTCCCCCCCCCCCCCCCCCCCCGCCACAACCCATTCCCACTCTCACCCAGCCTTCCAGCTCCAAATTTGCCAAGCTGAAGAGCAGGTCCTGGGAAAACAAAACAACAAAAAACCCACGGGTGAGTTCTGTCTAAGCAGGCTCTGGCTCCCCTGTGCACAGCTCTCTCATTTAAAATAAGTAAACCAAGGCAGGAGGTGCTTGAGTGAGCCACCATGTCCCTGAGATTCAGATTCTTGAGCTGTCAGGTGGAGTTAGTCACAGTCCCCACCTCAGAAAGTCCTTGTGATATGAACTGAATTGACATATGTGAAATGGGCTCTGAATATACAGTAGCTACGTAGTGAATGGTAACTATTATGTTCCATTCCATTCCATACTTTTAAAAGCCCAGTCAAAAGACAATCGCACTAAAAATAATTGTCCGAGAACATTTCAAAGCCTCCCCAACGGCCAAGAAAAGACCCCATCACCTTCTTCCCAGGGAACACCTGTCCCTTGGTATCACCCTCCAGTACCCCCACCTGCAATTCTGCACACCCAGGCTGAGGCCCCTCCACCCCAGTTTCTGAGAGTTCAGATCTGCACATTCCCCTCCCACACCTCCCTCCCCACCCTCCAGTCATCTGTGCTGCCCAACCCGGCAAGCTGTCTGTCTCTTTAACACCTCACCTACCTCATTATTTTATTTCCCCACTTTTCCCACTCAGAGAAAGGTGGGAGCAGGGAGAATCACACAAGGCAGGAGACCCTGAGAGCCAGGTGGACGCAGCCCCTGCCCCCCTGGTGCCATGCCCCCATCCACAGCTCCCACAAGCCCACCTCTGGCCTTCTGGTGCCCCCCTTTGTCTCCCCACCCCTCTCCCATCACTCCCACACTGAGCAACCAGTGCTTCCTAGTCCCCACCTCTTTCCCCTCCCCCTCTGCCCAAGATGGCTCACAAAACCAGGCCAAGTTCCAGAGCCCCAGGTCCACAGCTCTGGCAAAAAGCCCCATTTTCCTGTCTGGCAGGAGTCATTAGCTAGAAGACACTCTGAAGTGGGTTGAGGGGAAGTGTAATAGGAAGACCGCTCACTGAGATTCCTGACCCTCTGCAAGCTCCAGGCTCACTAGCCCTGTGACCTTAGAAATATTACTTTTTGAGCCCACCTATTTAGCCTCCCCCAGTAAATACTTCTAAAAATACAATAATGCCCACTCTTACTTCATGTGACTCTGTTTCCCCTCCTGGGAAGTACGAGGGCAGCACAGGGAGTAGGGACAAGACTTAATCCTTCTAGACTGTGTGATGTTGGACAAGTCCCTTTGCCTCTCTGTGGCTAGATGCCTTCATCTGTAAAATGGAATGATCTGACACCTGCCTCACAGGCTTGCTTTGAGAAGCAAAACAATCACAGGAAGATAGGAGCACACTTTGTCAAGCTGTCGGGTGTCACAGAGGAAGGTTTCTTCTAAGATGGATTTTGAAAACAAAATAATGGAATAAAAAGGTAATGAACACCTCTGCTTCCAGCAAGTTGGAATAATGGAACAGATTTAACCTCCCATCTGACAACAACAACAACAAAACAGTGAAAATATGAAACAACCATTTTCAAGACAGTGGACATAAGGCAACAAAGGATAATGACACCTGTGAGTGAGAAAACCAATGAAGTGGGCCCTACAGTTGCCTCACCTCACTGCCTGAAGTGAGGGTCCAGGCTGTGGTTCAGGGAGCAGGGAGACATAGGCCGGCAGACAACTTGAGTCGAGAAGACAAAGCTGAGAGCTGGGAGACACTAGGTGTCCACAGGAGGAAGCGCAGAATGCCAAGGAGGAGTGAGCATGCGGGGAAAATTCTGGGGGCCCCTGGAGCCTTTAGCAGAGCACTGAGCAGTGCATGGGAGTGTGTGAGGAACCTAGCTGAGGCCAGGAAAGACCCGTCCTCTGACAACGTGAGAGGGACAGCTGTGGGTCCCAGCACGGGCTGGGAACAGTGGCTGTTCCTACTATTCAGTCTGTAAAGCCTCAAGCTTCACAGAGTTTGGGTAGAACACTCACAGTCCTGCCTTCATAACAAGGCACAATTAGCCCTTCACTAATAAGTGCTCTGGTCCCATGTAGTAATCTTGAAAGCAGGATGCAAAAAATAAACTGTTTTCAAGTAATTAAACTGCCTTCCAAAGTAAAGCTCAAGAGTTTTTGTAGAAACCAGCAACCAACAAATTAAAATTCACAATGTTTGGCATCCAATAAAAGATTTATAGGCATGGAAAGAAGCAGGAAAATATGACCCACAACGAGGAGAAAAATCAATCAAAGTCAACCTAGAACTGACACAAATGTCAGAATAAGCAAAGAAGGACATTAAAACAATTATTATATTTTAATTTATCATAACACTATGTATATTATATTAATGCTTTATAATATTCAATAATTATGTTAAAATATAATAATGTTAAAATATGTTATCCTTATAATTTATACTTATATATTTATATGTAATATAATTATAAAATATATATAACATATTATGATGTATCTGATATAATATATAATAACTTTTTTAATATTCCATATTTTCAAAAAGTTAACTAGAGACATGGAAAATATATTTTTAAAAGACCCTAATTTTTAAAAATGGAAATTACAATATCTAATGAAAAATATACTGAATGGGATTAACAGCAAATCAGTCATTACAGAAGCAAATATTAGTGAACTTAAGGACAAAGCAATAGAAACTATCCAAAATAAAATATACAAAGAAAAAATAATTTTCTTAAGGATTTTGTTTTTAAGTAATCTCTACACCCAACATGGCACTCAAACTCACAACATCAAGATCAGGAGTCGCATGCTCCTCTGACTGAGCCAGCCAGGCACCCCAAAGAACCAATTTTAAATAATGAAAAGAGTGTCAGTAAACTTGGAACAACTTTAAATGACTATATATTGATATACATGTGTATATTCATGTGTGTATATATATACACATTTATATTTATATGTGCAACTGGAATTCCTGAAGAAGACAGGGATGAACAGAAAACTATTTGAAGAAATGACAACCAAAATATTCTAAATTTGATGAAAACACACAGACTCAAGAAGCTCAACAAACTCCAAGTACAAGAAACATCAAAAAAACTATACCAGGACATCATAATAAAATTGTTCAAAACCAGTAAGTGAGGGGTGCCTGGGTGGCTCAGTGAGTTAAGTGTCTGCCTTCAACTCAACTAAGTAATAATTCCGAGGTCCTGGGATCGAGCCTCGCACAGGGAGCCCGCTTCTCCCTCTCCCCCTGATTGTGCTCTCTCTCTATCTCTATTTCTCTCTGTGTGTGTCAAATAAATAAATAAAATCTTAAAAAAAAAAACAGTAAGTGAAAAAATCTGAAAACAGAAAAAAGCACATCACATAGAGGAAAACAAAGATAAGAAGAACACAGACTTCATCAGAGACAATGCAATCAAGAAGACAGACAATGGATAACATATTTAAAGTACTAAAGGAAAAAAAACGTAAACCTAGGGATATACCACCTTGTTCCTGCGTTGGAATACTCAATATTATTAACTGTCAATTCTCCCCAAATGGATGCATATGGTCAACACAAACCAAATCAAAATATCAGGAAGTTTTTTTATAAATTGACAAGGTAATTCTAAAAATCATCTGGAATTGCAAAGGAGCTAGAATACACACACACACACACACACATGCACACACACAACTCTGAAAAAGAAGAAAGTTGAAGGGCTAAAACCACCTGATTTCAAGAATTATTACATTAATCAAGATAGCATGGTATTGGCATGAAAGCAGCCACATAGATGAGTGGAACAGAAAAGAGTCAAGAAATAGACCCACACATATATGGGTTTTTGACAAAGGTACAAAGGGAATGCAGTAAAGAAAAGATAACCTTCTCAACAAATGATACTGGAACAACTAGATATTCATACACAAAAACACAAGTGTCGATCCATATGTGTTACCATCTACAAAAATACCTCATAAATGGATCACACAGAGAAAAACAAACAGTGTATGATCTCACTTGTATGTGGAATCTCAAACAAAACAAAGAAACAGGGGCACCTGGGTGGCTCAGTCGGTTAAGTGTCTGCCTTCAGCTCAGGTCATGATCCCAGGGTCCTGGGATCTAGTCCCACGTCAGGCTCCCTGCTCAGTAGGAAGCCTGCTTCTCCCTCTCCCTCTACCCTCCCCCCCCCCCGCTTGTGCTCTCTCTCTCCCTAATAAATAAATAAAAGTTTTTTTAAAAAATTAAACACACACACACACAAGCTCATAGATACAGAGAACAGATTGGTGGTTGCCAGAAACAGGGTGGGGTGGGCAAAATGGGCAAAGGGAGTCAAAAGACACAAACTTCCAGTTATAAGATACATAAGTCATGGGAATGTAATATACAGCATGGTGAGCATACTTAAAAATTTTGTATTGCATATGTGAAAGTTGCTAAGAGAGTAAATCTTAAAAGTTTTCATCACAAGAAAAAAAATTTGTAACTATGTCTGGTGAGGGATGTTAACTAGACTTATTGCGGTGAACATTTCACAATGCATACAGATATCAAGTCATTATGTTGTACACATGGGGCTAATGTAATGTTGTATGTCAGTTATATCTCAATTTTTAAAAAATGGATCATTTTTTAATCTAAATGTGAAAGGTAAAACTACACAGCATCTAGAAGAAAACATAGAAAAACATAGGAAAAAATCTTCGTGGCCTTGGGTAACATAGCATATCAAAGAGTTCTTACATCTAACACCAGAAGCATGATCATTAAGATCAAATAGATAAATTGGACTCCATCAAAATTAAACACTTCTGTTCTTTGAAAGACACTTTTAAGAAAATAAGCCACACACCAAGAGAAAATACTTGTGAAGCATATGTCTGTTATCCAGAATAAATAAAGAACTCTCAAAACTCAACAGTAAGAAAACAAACAACCCAATCTTTAAAAATATGAGCAAAACATTTGAACAGACTCTTAACTAAAGAAGATATACAGATGGCAAATAAGCACTTGAAGAGATGCTCTACATCATTAGTCATTAGAGAAATGCTAATTAAAATCACAATGAGATATCACTACATGCCCATTAAAATGGCTTAAATTAAAAAGACTGACCATGGCAACTGTTGGTGGCGAAGTGGAAGAACCGGAACTCTCATGCTGGTGAAGTTAAACATATACTGAGCATATGATCCAGTCGCTCTACTCTTAAGTGTTTACCTGAGAGAAAAGGAAATATATATCCATACAAAGAGTTATACACAAATGTTCATAGCAGCTTTGCTTGTAATAGCCAAAAACTGGAAACAAAGCAAATGGCCATCAATAAGTGAATGGAGAAACAAAGTCTGCTACATGTATCCAATGGAATACTATTTAGCAACAAAAAGGAACGTTGTTTATACAAAGAACACCATGGCTAAGTCTCAAAGTAACTATGCTGCTTGAATGAAGCAAAACAAAAGAGCTATACAATGCTACTTACATACAAATTTAGAAAATGCAAACTATGGGGCACCTGGGTGGCTCAGTCAGTTAAGTGTCTGACTTCAGCTCAGGTCCTGATCCCAGGGTCCTGGGATCGAGCGCTGTGTTGGGCTCCCTGGGAGTTGGCCTCTCACTCTCCTCCGCCCCTCCCCCCTGCTCATGCACTCTGTCTCTCTCTCTCTCTCAAATAAATAAATATCTTCAAAAAAAAGAAAAAGAAAATGGAAATTAATCTCTAATGCCACAAAGTTGATCAGTGGTTACTTGGTAGGGAGTTGGAGAAAAGAGATAGTCATGAAAAATTGTTTGTGGGTGAGGAGTATGTCCACTACTTTGATTGTGGTGATGGGTTTCATGAGAGAATGCATAGGCCAAAATTTAGCAAACTACACACTTCAAATACGTGTAGCTTATTGTATGGCAATATGTACATCAAAAAAGCTGTAAAAAAAATAATGCATATATAAAGGATCACTGCTACACCCAGTACAATTCACTTCAGGTCTTTTTTATTTTAATTTTAATTTTTAAATAATTTTACACTTACAGAAAAGTTGCAGAGATGGCACAGATAGTTTCCAAATATTATTCACCCAACCCCGCTGATGTTAACAACTTACATAAGCATGGTACCGTTATCAAAATGCACATAATTTCACCACTCCCTCTCCCTCTCTGGGCAGCATGCTGCAGTCCAACAGATGAGTCTTCCCTGGTAAGAAGGTCTAGGCCCTGGCCTCCGGCTTTATCCTGCTCTGTATGCAATCAACACTCCACATTCCAGACAGCTCACCATGTCCACGCACATCTCTCATTAGCTCCAGATCCTACAGCTAACTGCATCCGACATGTCTTCCCAGCTATCTCACAGGTGCCTCGAAAGCAGCATGACTAAAAATGAATGCATAGGGGCGCCTGGGTGGCTCAGTCATTAAGTGTCTGCCTTCATCTCAGGTCATGATCCCAGACTCTTGGGATCGAGCCCCACATCGGGCTCCCTGCTCCGCGCGAAGCCTGCTTCTCCCTCTCCCACTCTCCCTGCTTGTGTTCCCTCTCTCGTTGTGTCTCTCTCTGTCAAATAAATAAAATCTTTAAAAAAAAAAAAAGGAAGAAAAAGAAACATATTTTTTAAAAAATGAATGTGTAATTGTCCATGCACCCCCCAAAAAATCCTCTTCTTCCTGTTGTCTTGAACTTAACAAATGGCATTGTCACCCATCACGCATCAGACATCTCAGAGTCTTCTCTGACTCCTCTCTCTCTTAGGGTCCACAAACAGTAAGGGACCATTCAAGTTCTGCTAACTCTTCCGCCTCGTGTCATTCAAACCCCACCCCTTAGGCTCCACCTCCACTGTCCACATCTTTATTCAGGCCCTGATGTCAACTCTCCTAGGGCTGTCAGAACAGACCTTAAACGCTCCTGTACTTCCAGTCTCTCCCCCTGACCCTACTGCCTAGGATGATTTTTCTAAACTGCCCAGTGCCCTAAGTTACTTCCTCTTTCCTAAAAACTACAGTGGTTCCCAAATGCCCACAGGCTATTAGCCAGCTGGTTCACTCCTTGAAGGAGCCATCAAATCAAAGGGAAGTCCTCCCCGTCCAAAACCCACCAGGCATCCCTCACACTTTTGCCCCTGTTGTTCCCTCAGTCTAGAAGGTTTTTTCCCATCTTCCCTACTAGGAAACTTCTACCCAAGGTGCAACCCTATTTTTAGCCTTAGAATGAGCCTTCTCGGAAGGAACAGGAAGAACTGCAAGTCCCCTTTTGTACACAACCAGAGCCCATCACACATACTTTAGAGGCAGCTTTCTGTGTCCTCCTCCACAATATATGAAAGCCCACAGATTTTTACTCATCTGATTTCTACTTATCTCGATCCCTAGCACAGCACAGGACTGGGGATTGTACAGACACATCGATGGCCACACGAATGGATAGAGAGATAAGCAGATGTATTATTCATAGACGGGTTGAGAGAAAAGGAGACTGACAGAAAGATGAACAGATAATGGATGGCTGGACGGATGGATAGATGAAGAGATCGTAACATTTCAAGGGTGGAGACTGGTTCTTATCCAACTCATTTGCACGGTGCCTAGAATAGGGCCAGACGTTCAACTTAGGTTGCTAAAAGAGTGGGTGAATGATTGAAGCACCAGGTTATTGTGGTAAAGTTTTGGACCAAGAGTCAGAAGATCTGATCTCTAGGTCTATCTGTATCAAGCTATCTGTATGAACATGAGCGACTTAACTTCTGTAAAATGGGTAGGCTGGATGAAATGATTTCCAAGGTCTTTTCCAATCACTCTGTGTTCCCTGATTTGAAGCTGCCCAAATCTAAGACAAGGCTATGGGATAGGAGGAGGAGTCACAGTGAAGCAAATGTGTGTTTATTTACAACTCATCCTAATGCAGAGCCGATTCCAGATCCCTGCCAACGATGGGGGAGAAAAGTTAACACACTCCAGATCAGATTCTGTGCAAACTGTCTGGCCGGGAGCCTTGTGATGGAAATGAAAGACAGGCTGATAGTAGAGCCTGAGGGGTAATTAAGAGGGAAACATGAGGGGCGCCTGGGTGGCTCAGTCATTAAGCGAATGCCTTCAGCTCAGGTCATGATCCCAGGGTCTTGGGATTGAGCCCCGCATCGGGCTCCTTGCTCAGCGGGGAGCGTGCTTCTCCCTCTCCTCCCCGCTTGTACTGTCTCACTGTCTCTCCTCTCTCTCTCAAATAAATAAATAAAATCTTAAAAAAAAAAAGAAAGAAAAGAAAAAAGAGGGAAACATTAACCTTTGTGAGGGTGTACCCTCCTCAAGTTGAAAGGAGGGAAGGGCCAGACCTCACAAGGCCTCCCAAGGCCCTTGGCTGATGGCCAAATGCACTCTATCCAGAAGGATGGTTGTTTGTTCACAGAGCACGTGGCCTGTCCTGCCAGAGTCACACCTGGACTCCTAACATGCTCTGGAGTACTAATTGTGCCAAGAGCACATCCATCATTAGTTACAGACTGGTCTGTGCCAGGCACTGTCTATGTATCACCTCATCACTTCTCCCAACAACCCAGGGCGGGGGGGCAAGAGCGATGATCCTCACCTCATGGAGGAGGACAGCGTGGCCAGTAAGTGGCAGGTGGAGAACCTGAACCCAGAGGACGTTGGCTGCCTGTCTGTGGACAGCCGCCCTGGAACTGGTCAGGTAACAATGCAGAGACTTCAGACTTCATGCCACACCAGATTGCAGTGACACCTGCTGGAGCTTGCCTGATCCCTCTGCAGTGTGCTTTCACACTCATTCAAGCCTACAGTGTGATCCAGCACTCCCATTGTGTAGGTGGGGACCCTGAGACTCAGACTGACAGGTGAGTGAGCCAGCCACGGTCACACGACTTGTGAAGGGTGAATCTGGGATTCCCTCTCGGAGAACTGGAGTGAGGGCCAGGGCTCCTAACTAGTGAATTAATCTATTCCCATGAGGTAGCTGGAATGGACATCTGTGGATTTTGCCTAAACATACATTCTACCTACCTCTGGTAACAGCATCTGAATTTCTTTGGGGATTCACACCCACACCGCACCAGCTACTAACTCAATCCATGTCATTTGGGCAGAACTATATGTCCTGAACTTTCCCAACCCCATGCGAGGTGAGCAGATGATCCCCTTGGTCCCAATAAATGCATGTGACCAAAGATGTCCAATGAGACTAAGTCCCATGACATTAGAGCAAACCATTGAGAAAGCAGCACCCTCTTTCTACTGGGATTTCTGAGCTGGTAAAAGGAAAGCCAGAAGCTGCCAAGGGCCACCTGAGACATCACAAAGGGACAGCCCACCAGAGAGTGAAGCCAACACAGAGAAAAACAGGGATAAGAGATGGGGAGACACAGTTTTCTAAGGACCTATCTGGAGACCTGGATCCAGCCACACCTTGATATATCCCAGGTACATGAGCCAATAAATCGCCTTTCTACTTAAGCCAGTTGGAGTCAAGTATCTCTCACACACACCTAAGAGGTCCTGAGTCAATACAGCCCCTTCATCACACCGAATTATCATCACTTGTATCCTTGGCTGTTGACCAGTTAGACCCAGGTCACTTGAGGGCAGAGACTGGATCAAGACCACCACTATGTCTCAGTGCCTGACTGCAAGCAAGCCTGATGAATATTTGTTGAATGAATAAAAACCCAGCTTGGCCTGATGATCCTTTGTGAAGCTGGAGGCATTCTGGGCCCAAGAAGACTGACTTCTCTGGCCTGGCCCAATCTTCCCTCCTCCTCCACCCATCGTTTAAGGCCTAATTCAAAGGCTGTCTCCTCTGAAATTGGCCCACAGCCCTATCCCACTCCAAAAGTACTCTTACCCACATCAGGAACTCCATGGAATGTTTCTACCTTATGCAGTAATGAGTGCCCATGACTGACCTCTCCACCCAACTGAGAAGTCCTGAGTCTAAAATGGAATCATTTATATACCAAGCTAGTACTTGGCACCCTCCACAGCTCAGAAAATATTTCCTGAATCCAAGGGCTCATCTCATTCAATAAGCATATACCAACCTCTAGTGTATGCCAGGCACTGAGAATACAGAGGTGAATACAGAATGATGGTTAAAAATAATGACAATAATAAGAGCTAACATTTACTGAGTTATTTATTACTTTGTGCCAGGCACTGGTCTAAGCATTTTGTATGTACTAACTCATTTAACCCTCAGAGCACTCTAGCGAGTTAACTACTATTATTATTCCCCATTTTACAAGTGAGGAATGTAAGGCTCAGATGTCAAAGAATTTGCCCAAGGTCACAGAGATAGTAAGTGGCAAAGCCAGGATTTGAACCCAGGTAATTTCGTTCCAAATCCCTACTTTTGCTGGTCCACTATGCTGTGGGATCATGAGTACTTAGTAGGCTGTTTTGTCATAAGCCTGGCCTTCTCCTTCCTAATGTCTATATACCCTACTTCTGGAAAGAGCTAAAAGTAGAACGGACCATACCCAACAATGCTGACAGAAAGACTTGGATTCTGGAGTGAGACAGTCTGAATTTCTAATAGCACCATTCTTTGGCCCAGTGTATCCCACTGTAACGTCTCTAAGTCTCAGTTTCTTCAGGATTAACAATACCTCATGGGCTGTTCTGAGGGTTAAAAGAGAAAATATGTGAATATCACTTAGCACAATCAGTAAGAGCAGACTGCTGTTACTGGTACCTTTTATTATTCTTGTAGAATAAAGCAACTCATCAATGTACAAGGGCTTGGCACAAGGTATACCATCAAATATTATAAATGTACTTCTAATTTTTTTCCTTCCCTCACCACACACTATGACCTTGAAAGAGCATCCACACTTCTCTGAAATGATTCAACCAGTGTTGTTTACCAGGGCGCTAGAAAGCCCCTGCTTCCAGCCAGCCTTCAAAATGGATTAAGGATTTGGAATTCCCTTTATTTCTCCACCCACAGGATCAAAGGGTGCAGGCAAGGGCTGGGGAGCGGGGGAGGAATGCAAAATGGAAAAGTCCCCCCATTTTGAACTGGCAGAAGAACAACTGTGGTTCACCCTAGGCTCTCCTCAGCTGCAGGGCCCAGGTCCCCATGTTCTGCTCTGCCTGTGCCCTTGAGAAATAAACACAGCTGCCAGAAAACAGGACGCTTCAGCTATGGCTAATCCTCAGCCACAAGACAAGCAGGAACTCAGAGGTGCCCTGCGATGCAAAGTGTTTTCCAAAAACGTCAGCAAATACACAGAGCAAGGAGGGAGGGGAGAGCACACTGCAAATACACAATCAGGCTTCAGAGCAGGAATAAAGGCTGAACACACAGACCAGCGCCAACCTTCTGGACGCCCACCTCCCACTTCCCTGCGGCCTTGCCTCCACTGCCCTCTAGTGGCCAGACAGGGACACGCCCGCGGGTTTAAACCGAGTTCCCAGGGCAGGAAGGAGGTAAAGGGGGGGCTCCAGTGAGGTAAAGGGGGGCTCCTGTGAGGGAGGATCACAGGGCTTGGAGCCTCCCAAAGAAACCAGATCCCGTCCTCTCCATCCCTCAGCCACTGGCCTCGTTCAGCCTCTCCTTCACCTCTCCCTGGCACCTCTGCAACAACCTCTCCTCACTGGTTTTGATAAAAATAATAAACAGCCTAGCGAATGCTGTGCTGAGCGCTTACACACATTATCTCCCTGAATTCTTACAACACCCTTTGGAGGTGGGCAGTGTCCCTCCTAGAGGTGAAGAAACACACAGAGGCTCACACGAGTTTGATGGCAAACTACAAAGGGGAAGATCTGGGCTTCAAACCCAGCAGCACCCTGGGTTGGGCCCAGCTAACACAGTTTCACCAGCAGTAGCAGCAGGCCCCAGGAATCTTAGAGCTTCAAGTTCTCATGCCCCCAACCACACTGCAGGGGACTAAAACTCTGGAGGTGGGACCTAGCAACATTTGCTTTAACAGGCCCTCCAGGGGACTCTTCTTCATTACGCCATGATGCTTTACAGAACTCTCCCTGAATCAAGTCTCCACGTCACCCCAGGAGGTCTTCCTGAAACACAACTCTCAGCTGCTTGAAGCCCTTAAAGCCACGCTGGCAGGCTTTAGGTCTCTCCTTACACAGTAGTTAGGCCCCTTCACAGCTGGCCCCAATCTACCTCTCTAACCCCATTCTTGTCACTCTTTCCTTAAATACAGAGAAGGGGAACAGGGTAGAGGGCCTAACTCTGATCAAGCACCCTCTGTGTTGTGTGCAAGCTCTCCCCTAGTACTGAGCATACAGAATGATACTTACTCTTCACCTGTAGGAAAATCAAAGTGCCCAAAACGGGGAAGCTGAAGCTCAGAGAAGTGTCAAGACGTGCCTTTGTTCATGCAGCCAGCAAGTGGCAAGGCCCAGATAAGAGCCCAAGACTATCTGACACGACAGACCCAGCACTTCCAAGCCAGATGGGACCAAAGTGGTTAGGAAACTGGGCTGCGGCCCCATGCTGGAGGCTCTGACGTCTGAATGGGTATAGGCTTCTCATACAGGTTCTGGTCTTTATTTAATGGAGCTACTAGGCCAAAGTCCACTTCATTCTACCCAAAAACCCTTCATGGGAAAATCCCAGTCTTGACTTCCTTCTCTGTGACTCTAGTAATAGTGGGACAGGAGCTTGGAGAGGTCAGAGCCCTGATAGCACCCTCATGTAACCAGACCCAGAGCAGATGAGTTAGATCATGACAAAGCACAACAGTCCAAAGGTTAGGTGAACCCTTTCTCCTCGGCACAAGGACTGTTGAAGGAAAGCCCATCCCACCACGGTCCCCACTGCTGCCCAGGCTCCTTGTCAGCCACACCAAGCCAGAATGGTCCATGTCTCCATGCCTTTGCCTATAGAGGCCTGCTGCCTCAAACCCTGTCCAAGGGCTGCCTGGCCAGTGCTACCCATTCCTCTAGGACCAAACTCAAGTACCTTTTTCAGGAAGCTTTCTTCCTCCACACTTCCAGACACTTTCTCCACACTGTGCCATTCCTGTGACACCACCTACCTTTCTATAGTCCAAAAGGCCTGCAGGGCCTAGGGCATTGTGGTTCTCAACCAAGCAGGATGTTAGAGTTCCCTGGGGAGTCTGGTTGGGGGTGTGGCCTGAACATCAGGTGGTTTCTAGAGTATAGCCAGGGACCAGACAAACTGACCTACTGGGAAGGACCCGAGCGTTGGAGTTCCACACAGAGGTTTTAATCCTGCTCCTCCACCTGAGAGCTATACCATTTGAGCAAGGAAACCAACCCTTCCAAACCTGTTTCATATGCTGTGAATTGGGGGTTGTACCACCCACCTCTCTGGGTCACTGTGAGGGCTAAATGAGGACTTAGCTTTCTTAGCGCCCCAGGAGCCTGGTGCTTTCCCTCCTAGCTCTCCCCACAGGCCCCACCCTTCACAAAAGCAAGTATTAACAGCCTGGTTGTCATTCTGCCCAAACTACTTTCCCAGCAGTTGTTTATTTAATAAAAATTTACTGAGCACCTGCTTGGTAGTACCGGCACCATGCCAGAGACTGAGGATTCAGCACCCGTGAATGTGTCTGAAAAGGTCCCAAGACACTGACAGTTGAGCTGAGGAGACAGTCACAAAACAAGCAAATGAATGACTTCTGATGATAAGAAGTACTCTGAATTAATGTATAACAAGTGAGAAGAGACTGAGCAATGGGACAAAGCAAGTCTACCTTAAAAAAGAGGTAAATTAAGACCTAGATACAGAAGGGAACACAGCCTGAAATTATTGGATCTGGGTAAAGTTCAAAGGGAAGCCACTGCATTATTTTCAGCAAGGGAGAGACAAGATCTGACTTCTCTTCTACAAAACCACTGTCACACTGAATTGTCACCATCACCACACCAGGCTGTGGGTTCCCGGGGGCAGAGACTGGCTGATCTTCACATCTGTACCCTCAGCACTCAGCCCAGGCCTGCCAGAGGTTTAGGTGCGGAGTGGCTGGTTAAACTCCTTGCCCCTCATGTTATTCCCCTTAGGTTCACCAAGCCAAACTTTCATCTAGTTTCTACCCATCGGCATCACGGCAGCTTTGCCACAAAGAACTACATGAAATCCAATGTTGATAGTGGACAATCTTCTAAGACTCCCAAGCCTTTCTATCTGTGCGGGTGGTAAGCAACATCTAGATTGGACTGAATTTAAACAGGTGGAATTTTGGACCCATGTTCTGGGCTTCAAAAGAATGCACTGACCAGGTGACCCCGGGCAAGTTCCCCAACCTCCCTGAACCTCAGCTTTCATCTGTAAAATGGGTCCAAGGTATGGTAGTCTGATTTTCCCCTTTCTCTTGTACTATGCCCAGCACTCACAGAAAGCTGAGATGTTTGGTCAATCCAACAAAGATTCCTTTCTACAAATAGGGTAAGAGGGCAGGAACTCTACCATGTGTTGAACAAAGCACTTCAGCCACCATCATGGAGATGCAGTCCATCATAAATGTTCAATAAATAAGCATACGCCTGATCACCTTCAACCTGAACTCCATGGTGCTATCTCATTTCAGGAGAGAAACGTTTCTCCAAGTTAACTTTAATCCCCAATCACCTGGGTACAGGTGATGACCAGGTACGAATGGGCTTGTGCCTAGCCCAGATCTCCTTTGGTCAAGGACATCCTGAGGTGTTTTGACAGATCCCTTGCCCTACCTGCACCACTGCCTGACCTGTATCCTAGCAGCCTTACCAAGAAGGTAAAAGGAAACAAGGTCAGTTTAGTGACTTGTTCTTGGCAAATCCATGGTGGTCCCTGTGGTCCCCAATGACATTCCAGCCATTGCAAGTTACACCCAGTGTGCTATGACACTGCTGGTTGCATAGGCATGTCTTCATACTCTGCCTGCTTTGCCAGAGGGAGATGCTGGATGCCTTGAAGTTCATCAGCTTATGGCTCCGTGTAGCAACAATTTCAAACATGTAAACTGCTAGTAAATTTGCAAATATTGGCTGAATAGTTCTCAATTTAATATCCCTAAATGCCACAGGTCCTTAGCTCTGTGAATGGGTATTTAAAAATAACTATGAAAGGGGTGCCTGGGTGGCTCAGTTAAGCATCCAACTCTTGATCTTAGCTCAGGTCTGTATCTCAGGGTCGTGAGTTCAAGGCCCACATTGGGCTCCACACTGGGTGTGGAGCCTGCTTAAAAAATAATAATAAATAGCTCTTAAATATTCATCTTCTCTAAACCCCACCCCATCCCCACCTTTTAATGCACAGCATGTGACGAGCTTAGGAGACAGTGAAGCTTCATAAGGTAAGAAGGTTTATATTGGGGCGCCTGGGTTGCTCAGTTGGTTAAGCAACTGCCTTCGGCTCAGGTCATGATCCTGGAGTCCTGGGATCAAGTCCCACATCGGGCTCCCTGCTCGGCAGGGAGTCTGCTTCTCCCTCTGACCCTCTTCCCTCTCGTGCTCTCTCTCTCTCAAATAAATAAATAAAATCTTTAAAAAAACAAAGGTTTATATTGCACAGAGATTTGATGTTAACACCTACATAACAATAATAGCATTTTATTCAACATCCATGATGCACCAGGTATGACACGTATCAAGTCATTTAACCCTCATAAGGTTATTGTTACTATGGCCATTATAAACAAACTGCAGCTCATGGAAGGGAAGTAATTTAGCCTAAGTTTCCCAGTTAGTGACAGCAGAACAAGGATCTGGACTCGGGTCTATCCAAGTCTGCCCTACTCAGCAGGCCGCACTACTAACCAGTACAAACTGACATCACCAGAGCCTGACACCCTCTCCTTTTCTTTTCAACTCCACCTCACATTCTACCTGACCACCTTCTCCACAGCCCAGAACACAGCCACCACCTCTGCTTTGTTCCAAGCTGCAGCACCCCTTCTCACAGGTCCTCCCCCCCACAATCACCCCCTCTGTATTCAAGACTTGCACTGAGTCCACCTCCTCTCCCTTCAATCCTTTCCCAGGCTTCTCTGCTAACAGGAGCTTTACCCTCCTCCTACTCTTACTTCCCCCGCTGGTGTGCACGGCTCTGAGGCTCCACGTGTCCACGTGCACACATAGCCATCACGGCCCCGAACAGACTGCAACAGAAAGCAGATGCAGTATTTCTCCTCTGAACCCCCCACCACGCCCGAGTGTGACAGAGAAGTCTCCTCTCTTCATTCCCATCATTGCAGAGTCCATGATGAACGGGGCTCGCTCAGCTCCAGCATTTAGAGCCAAGAAAGCTGACAGACCACTGCCACGTCTCCGCAGCCAGCCGGTGTTCTCCTCTCCTTAGAAGCTGCTCCTCCTCGAGGAGAAGGGATGTGCGAAGCATCTCCTGCGCGCCAGGGGCTGTGCTGGACCCTTTACAAACATGTCATGTCCTTTGATTCTCCAAACAACCCAAGGAGAGGAGGATTTGCCATCCGCACGTTATGGATGAGGAAAGTGGACTCTGAACCATCACTGCTGGAGCCAGATTCAAAGCCCGTTCCGCTCACCCACGAAGCCAGCCTTCTTTTCACTCTATTGCAGGGTCAGAGGGAGCAAAGAAGGCAATACTTACCCACACATAGGTGTTTCTGACTGTGCAAGGCACTTCTAGGTGTGCGATCTCTACTCCCCTTCTGAAAGATAGGACTTACCTTTTAACCCTGTGCATGGGCTTTTTCCCTTCCGAAGAAGGAAGACATTTCATGGTCCCTTTTGTGATTAAAACCCTTAGGGAGTAAAATACATCTTTGAAACAGGAAACGGAGTAAGGGCTTATGTACCCCATTCCTGGTCATTCTAAAATAGGTCACTGACACAACACACCCAACCAGTTCATAATACACACACACACACACACACACACACACACACAGTCTTCGCTCTGGACCTCATAGAATGGACCTCTTCCTGAGTCCCTTTTTTGGATCTAATTGCCCCTGGTCAAAACTCCCTGCACTAGCCTCCCAATCCACTCTATCAGGACACCACCTCCCATAGCTTAGGGGCGGGGGTGGGGTGGGGTGGGGTGGGGTGGGGTAGGGGGGAATAATCCTCAAGGCACACACATACACCTCACTCGAGCTTAACATCTGGCAGGTTTCATCCTTCCCTATATCTCATGCCATAGAGAAACCAGAATCCTAGCACAAAACATACTATAATCTTCACTACCCATTTCTCAGCCTGACTTGTAACTACACAGCAATGGGTCATTGGCATAGCAAATCCCAAACTTTCTTTACCAACTACAGCCTAGCTCAGAGCAGAACTCACCACCCTCTTTTGACTTGCTAGTGTTTGGAGCAGTAACTGTATGACATGGCTGGACTGACTGAATACGTCAGTTGCTGGGTGACTATGAATGGTTCCCTTCCTGCTCTGAATTAGACAACTCACTCAAACCATAGGGGCATCAGGTCTGGGACAAATTATGCATTTCAACAAGAGGGTCCCAACTTCTAAGCCTCCCCAGGACTCTGAAGTCAAAGCACAGAAATGTCAGCAAAGCCCTGACAGTCAACAAAAGCTGCCACAAGCTTGAGCTCTTTCCTCACAGATAATAAGGGTTCTCCTGTTGCTAAAAGTGAAAAAGCTAGCTGAAAGCAACAAATCTCTTAGTGAAAAGTTGCGTGGATCACTACTTTACACAAACCCAGAGGGAAAAAATCCACATGGATCAAAGAGGAGGGAACTGATCAAATACTAAGATCTAGACTAAACTTTGATGTCTGATTCCAATGCTAAGGGGGATATATAGATATGGCAGACAACCATAAAAATAAGAATCAGTGTGCCACAGTTTACTTCCAGTGACATAACAACACTGAACTTCTGACATAATGAGGTGGCATGCTGGTTTGCAACTAAAAGACCATCTTCAGGGAAGGATGCAGGCAGAGGCTATTCTGGAGGCTGAAGGAAACACTACTTGAGCCTGAATACTAGACTCAAGCAATCACTCAATAACTTGGGCCAAGAGTCAACTTCTCAGAGCCAAGGTTTACTCATCTGTAAAATGGGAATGGCAAGTGGAGATAGAATAGCCACTGCAAATAGAAGACATATGGACCTTTAAGCAAATCTAGATCTGAATACTGTCACTTAATGAATAACACTGAGTTAAACTCCCTAAAGTAGTAAAATGATAACACCCAACTGCAGAAGGCTGTGGCAAAAACTGAGTAAAGTGCTCATTACTGTACCAAGCCTAAGGAATGTCTAATTACTAAAAATTTCTAGTAAGACTTACTGAATGTTTATAATACTGCCTGACATGGTGTTGAGCACTTTGCATGCTTTACCTTGTCATACTTGTTTTGTCTACTCTGCAAGATTTGTATAAACATGTTTCTATACATAAATATGAGCATAGGAAAACTAAAAGGATACACACAAAAATGCTAATAGTGAGTATCTCTTGGGAGGAGAAATACGATTTTTTTCTTTTTGCTTACTTGCTTTTTCCAAAATTTTCTATAAACATCATTTATTGAGGTATATTTCTATATTTTTAATGCCAAAATACATTAAAATACAATGAAAATCAAGACATTGCTCACAGGTAATCTCCTACGTGAGCCACTTCTTTCGGAGGTAAGAGCTAACAAAAGTTCTGCTTTCCCTGAAGAACTGGCACGTGCTCTGCTTTTTCATTAAGAATTAACTGACTTCTCCCTTCTTCACTTTGCCACCAGGGGGCACAGCCAAAATTTTAGTTCAATCATTCAGTCAGGTCCTCGTTCTTTGCATATTTCTATTTTAATTTCCCCAGTTTCAACTTTCTATTCTAATCTATATGTCTTATCCTGATTTTGGATTTGTTTATATTTTACTGCTTTTCTCAATGTTTATCATAAATTTATTGTCTACAAATCCTTTGTAGATTAAGGCAAGGTACACATACACTTAAGCTGAAGACTTTAAGGATTGCTATTGCCCATACACTTCCTGCTGGGTCCCTGCATTTCACAGAATTCTTGGTTAGGACATTAAATGATAGAATTACCACCCCTAAATGCAATCTGAGATTTTTTTTTAAATGCAAAACTGCAACATCTCCCAATACCTGCAACAATAACAAAAATACCACAACTTTTAAAGTCTCAAAAGTCCCATAATTAGTCAGTTTTATTAAATGCTCAATTCTCAAAATTATATACATTTCTTTTTACTGTAAAAAAATCTCCATCCCATCTCACCCTTCTTCACTCACCCCGCCCCAAGGTAGGTACTGTTCAAACAGAAGCAAACCCAACAAAGTCTACCATACACCCAAAGCAGGGAAGACAGGAGGTCCCCAGAGGACAAGCTATGCGGGTGTTATCATGCAGAACCCTCCTGCAAAGGGGAGAAAGAACGGGAAGAGCTCACAAAACAAGAAGGGAACTGGAATAGGCAGACTGACAAAGACTTGTATAATTTATACCAATTACAAATGCTTGAGGTGCCCACCAACTCCAAGAGAAGAGACCAGACTAATACACAAAGGAAGGCCTCTGCCAGCGTCTCATCTCCCTGAGGGCCTCCCATCAGGAGTCATTAGGAAGCCCAAACAGCTTCACAGTTCCTGCTTCCCGACTGCTGTCATATTTGCCATCTTTGTCATCACAGGCAAATGCCAGCAGAGGCCTTTTGGGGTGCCAAGCCACGGTGAAAGTCGGGGACTCACACTGCACCTCCCATAGCTTGTCTCCTATAAAAATCAACATAGAGAAACCAATCAATACGTTAATAATAAGAAACCACATTAAGTACTTGCCTACATTAACTCATTTAATCCACTTTTTAAAAAAAGATTTTATTTATTTATTTGAGAGAACACGAGCCCGGGGGGGGGGGGGGTGGCAGGGGCAGAGGGAGAGGGTGAAGCAGACTCCCCGCTGAGCAGGGAACCCAACATGGGGCTCGATCCCAGGACCCTGAGATCATGACCTGAGCTGAAGGCAGACGCTTAACCGACTGAGCCACTCAGGCACCCCTCATTTAATCCACTTATTAACCCTACAGGACAGGTACAATCATTACCCCATCTTACAGAGAACACCGAGGCACAGGGAGAGCACAAGCCAGTAGGTGGCAGAGCAAGATCTGAATGCAGAGCCTATGATCTAAACCTATTCTGTACACCCTAGGAAAACAGTAACAGCAGTTAATATTTACTGAGCACACCTTAGGAATCAGATGGATTATACTCTAGTTTAATAAAGTATAATGACAATGCAGCAAGGCAAGTAATGATTTTAAACCCCATTTTATAAAGGAACAGGTGACTGAACAGTTAAGTCATACCTCAAGGAAGCAGCAGAGTCAGCACATGAAGTGAGTCGGTTTCCAAAGTCACAGGTCTTTCTGCTAAATCACAATGCTTTGCAAATAGATTTTTTCCCCCAAAATGTCATTCTTCCTACTTGAAATTAAACATGATTTTTCTAAAGCCATTATTCCTTTAGTCCCACTTTACTTTTTTTCAACCTTAGGGTTAAGAGTAATGTTATAAAACATAAACAATGTGGTGTTAATTTAAAGTTGCAGGATACATTAAATTATATGCTTCAAACTGGTCAACTATATGGTAAGTAAATATTTCAATAAAACTGTTTAATATATATTTTTTATACACACATGAACACATGTGTGTGTAGAGAGAGACAGAAAGAAAGATTCTTTTTGTTAAGTAATCCTATTTCAGGGACAGTTAACCACTCTTCATGATGCTAGTATCTGGCAGTCTAGCTATACGTCTGAGCAAATTTCTGTATTACACAAACATAAAGAATAGTTTCAGAGGCTGCTACCCCCATTGTACTTCTCTTTAGGCCTCTACTCCATCATTTGTCAGTCATTTGGAATTGGTTAGGATGAAGAAATTTATACAGATCAAGAAAACCAGAGTAGACATGAAGAGGCCTTCTAAAACGTTTCCTAAATAACCATGTGGCTTCATAAACTTTAACATCTTGACAGTTTTATTGGAAAGTTTAATCTCTGAATGATAAATAAGGTGCTATCTGGGTGAGACTGACATTACTACTCCAGGCCACTGAAGTTCTAAAAACGCCAGTGCGATATGTATGGTGTGTCTAAAAAGCTGAAAGTAAGTGGACTGTTAAAATACATGCTATCAGAAATAAAATTCCTTATTTTACATTTAACCATTAAAAATATGTAAAACACAAAATCTTATTTAATATGACTCCAACTATAGGGGCGCCTGGGTGGCTCAGTCATTAAGCGTCTGCCTTCGGCTCAGGTCATGATCCCAGGGTCCTGGGATCAAGCCCCATATCGGGCTCCCTGCTCCGCGGGAAGCCTGCTTCTCTCTCTCCTACTCCCCCCGCTTGTGTTCCCTCTCTCACTCTGTCAAATAAATAAATAAAATCTTTAAAAAAAAGGAATATGACTCCAACTATACATAGTATAGTGTGTGTATATACACACACACAGATGTATAGATGTCTATATATAAAATATCTATATAGATACATAAATATATACACATGAAAAAAAGATTGGAAGGAAATATACTAATACGTTAGGAATTCACTACCTCCAAATTATGGACCTATGTGTGACTGTTAATTTCTTTTTTATATTTGTCAACATTTTCCAAATATTCTATACTGAGCATATATTACTCTTATTTTACAAACTAATATACAAAGACATGCTTACTGCATAAAATTCCAACAGTACCAGGGTAAAGAGCAGCACTGGGAAACAAACTTCTGTGATTGGAACATTCTACATCTGCACTACCCAATACAGAAACCACCAGCCACATGTGGCTATTGAAGTCCTTAAAATGTGCCTAGGGTAACTGAGGAACTGAATTTTTCATTTTATTTAATTGGTTTCAGTAATAATACTTAAATTATAATTTAAAGTAAATTTTATCTTCTCCCAATCTTCTAAGTCTGAAACAAATTCTTTCAAAAGTCCTACTAATTTAGCTTTAGTTTCTTTACCTAAATAGGAACACATCATATGCACTGACTGGCTACTTGCTTTGCTCATTCAGTAAAATGCCTTGCCAATCTTGCAATTCAGCACATACAGAGCTATGTTTTTCTCTTGGCACACTGTAATATGGATGTATCACAACTTATTTAATTATTCCTTCATAATGAAAATTTAGACTATTTCCCTTTTATGTATAAAACAATGCTATAAATATAATTGTGCTTCCCTTTGATAATCATCTGATTTTTAATTTTTAGCCTAGGTTATAGAGAAAATTTAAAAAAATGTTAAAAGTATTTGTCTGAACTACTTAGAAAAATTAATACAGTCATATTTGATATATTCCTGAAAGATTTTATGTGAACTATATATTTTAGGGGCACCGGGGTGGCTCTGACAGTTAAGCAGCCGGCTCTTGATTTCAGCTCAGGTCATGATCTCAGGATCCTGGGATCAAGCCCCGTGGTGGGCTCTGCACTCAGCAGGGAGTCTGCCTGAGGATTCTCTCTCCCCCGTCCCTCTGCCCCGCCTCATGCTTGTGCACTCTCTCTCTAAAGTGCCTGGGTGGCTCCAGTTGGTAAAGCATCTGCCTTTGGCTCAGGTCATGATCCTGGGGTGCTGGGACTGAACCCCGTGTCAGGCTCCTTGCTCAGCAGGACATCTGTTTCCCCCCTCTGCCTCTGCTGCTCCCCACCCTTCACTCATGCTCTCACTCACACTCTCTCTAGTAAATAAAATCATTTAAATAAAAATTAAATAAATAAATCATATTTCACACATATTAGGTGAGGCAGACAAACTTACGCAAAGATGACACAGGAGAAACATGCACATGCATGCACTGTTAAGAAAAAACACTGCAATAACCTTTCTGTAAGTGATTTGGTCCTTCACAAAATGTGAATACTTTGGACTCAGTCAGCAATCCCACTTCACTGGTTTACCCAAAAGGATGACCTAAAATGAAGTCCATAAGGAATATTTCTCACAAGCATTACTTATAATGGTGCAAAGACGAGAAACCACCAAAGAGCTGGGCAACTGAAATACCTATAGGCATGTGCAAGTATATACTGGCAGTTTAAGAATATATGAACATATTCAATGGAATTCTAGACTGCATGAAAAGCAGCAGCACAGCTCAGTAGCCATCGCCATGTTAAGAAGCTATAACATCCTGAGGTGAGGCAGGCACTGCCTGGAGCAGGAGAATACCCACACATCACACAAACAAGGGTGACACAAAGGAGCTGCGTATGGCTGCTGAATGGCTGGACAACATTTACCACATTGTCATCAACAGTGGCATTTTTACATTGTGGAATTCCAATTTTTTAACTTTACTCTTTGAAGTCTTCTATACAGTTTAAATTCTTTTACTAAAGTATCATGTATTCCCCAAAACAATAAAGCTCCATTACAAAATAAATCTGAGGAAATGACAGAAGATGGCAGAGTTCAGGAGGTTCCTGAGCTCACCCCCTCCCGCAGACACACTGAGGCAACAAGTGTATCTACTGCAATTAACTCTGAAAATGATCTGAGGACCGGCAGAAGAGATCTTCCACAGCTAATCCTGAGAGAAGGCCACGTTGAAAGGGTAGGAGGGGTGGAGACAGGGCCAGGAACCAAACCCCTGGTGCATATGACCACAAACAGGAGAGCCATCACAAGGATGGAGTGAGGGGAACAGATCCCACACAGGGCAATCCTGGCCATAAGGACCTATGCTGGGAAGACAAGTGCCCATAATGTCTGGCTTTGAAAATCAGCAGGGCTTAACTCCAGTTGAACTGGAGGGCAAAAGAGCCAGCACACTACTAAGTATCTCAGGTGGAGACAGCACTGAAGCAGCAGCTTAAAAAGCACCTAGGGTACACATGAAGGAGATTTACTAATTTCAGGGTGTGTACAGGAAGGGCAAATGTCTGTAGATTTCTCCAGGAATAAAAAAGTGCTGGCAGGTGCCATTTTTCTTGTTGTCCGTGAGCCTAGATAGCTAGATGCTTGCAGAAGCCAATTGTAACACCTCCGTCTACCTTGTTAACAACACACGCCCTGCCCCAGCATTACCCTACCACCCACCCTACCCAACCCACTGGCCTTCACAGGCACCCCTCCAAAGCAGCTCCTCCCCTGCCATATCCAGCAGGCAGCCCCACATGGGACCAGCACCCCTCCAAAGTGATTCCTGCCCTGGGAGACAGGGAGATAACCCTACATACCAGCTTGCCCACAGTTCCTACAGCTGGGCCTCTTAGCTGGCTGCACAAAGAACAAACCCTGCCCTTCTGTGTACCTGCAGCTGTCACACAGGCCAATTACACACAGCTAGACTGAGTGCCAGCCCCACCCACCATTGAGTCCATGGCAGCTGCAGCCAGACCTCTCAACAGCACGGGAAGCAAACCCTGCCCAGTGCGTCTGCAGCAGGCAAAGCGGGTCACTGCAGCCAGCTGGGCTGAGAGCCAGCCCCACCCATCAGCATGCCCACAGTAATCACAGCTCAACCACAGCAGGAGGATACATACAGCCCACAAAGGGGACAGCCCTAGTATGCCTGGTTCCGGTGACCAAGGCAGATAGCATACAGGGCACCACTTCTACATAAAAGTCACTACTTTCAAGGCCAGGAGATGTAGCTGACCTACCTAACACATAGAAAGAAACACGGACAGTTAGCCAAAATGAGGAGACTAAGCGATATGTCCCAAATGAAAAAACAAGACAAAATCACAGAGAAAGGACTAAACAAAATGGAGATATGTGATATACCTGATAAAGAGTTCAAAGTAATGATCCTAAAGATACTCAACTGGACTTGAGAAAACAGTGGATGAACTCTGTGAGAATTTCAACAAAGAGACCGAAAATGTAAAAAAGAGCCAGTCAGAGCTGAATACAGTAACTGAAATGAAAAAAATACACTAGAGGAAATCAACAGCAGACTAGGAGATGTAGAAGAACGGATCAGAGATCTTGAAGACAGGGTAATAGAAAGCAACTAAGATGAACAGCAAAAAGACAAAAGAATAAGTAACGTGAGAAGAGGTGAAGAAACCTCTGCAAAATCATCAAGCATGATAACATTTGCATTATAGGAGTGCAAGAAGGAGAAGAGAGAGGAAAGGGGGCAGAAAATTTGTTTGGAGATAATAGCTGAAAACTTCCTGGATCTGAGGCAGGAAACACACATCCAGATCCAGGAAACAAAGAAAGCTCCAAACAAGATGAACCCAAAAAGGTTCACACCAAGACACATAACCATTAAAACGGCAAAAATTAAAGATAAAGAGAGAATCTTAAAAGCAACAAGAGAAAAATAGTCACATACAAGGGAAAACACATAAGGCTATAGGCTGATCTCAGCAAAAACTCTGCAGGCCAGGAGGGAGTGGCATGATATATTCCAAGGGCTGGAAGAAAAAAACCTACAACCAAGAATACTCTACCTGGCAAGGCTATCATTCAGAATTGAAGGAGACAAAGAGTTTCCCAAACAAAAGGGAGTTCATCACCACTAAACCAGCCTTACAAGAAGTATTTAAGGGAATTCTTTAAGTGAAAAGAAAAGGCCATAATTAGAAGAAAATTATGAAAGGAAAAAATTTCACTGGCAAAAGCAAACATGATTAAAGGTAGCGAACTAATCACTTATAAAGCCATTATGAAGGTTAAAATACAAAGCAGTAAAATCAATTACATCTACAAAAATCACTGAAGGGATACACAAAATAAAAAGATATATGACACATAAAGGGGTAGTAAAACCAGTGCTTTTTAGAATGTGTTCAAGCTTAAGCAACTAACAATATAGACTGCTACATACATAGGATGTTATTTATGAACCCCATGGTAACCACAAATCAAAAACCTATAACAGATACAAAAAATAAAGAGAAAGTAATCCAAACATAACATTAAAAAAAGCCATCAAGGGGCACCTGGGTGGCTCAGTCGTTAAGCATCTGCCTTCAGCTCAGGTCATGACCCCAGGGTCCTGGGATCGAAGCCCGCATCGGGCTCCCTGCTCCGCAGGAAGCCTGCTTCTCCCTCTCCTACTCCCCCTGCTTGTGTTCCCTCTCTCACTGTGTCTCTTTCTGTCAAATAAATAAATAAAATCTTAAAAAAAAAAAAAAGCCATCAAGTGTGGCTGGGTGACAGACACTGGGGAGGGTATGTGCTATGGTGAGCGCTGTGAATTGTGTAAGACTGTTGAATCACAGACCTGTACCTCTGAAACAAACAATACATTATATGTTAAGAAAAAAAAAAGGAAGATAGCAAGAAGGGAAGAATAAAGGGGGGGAAATCAGAGGGTGAGATGAACCATGAGAGACTACGGACTGTGAGAAACAAACTGAGGGTTCTAGAGGGGAAGGGGGTGGGAGGATGGGTTAGCCTGGTGATGGGTATTAAAGAGGGGATGTACTGCATGGAGCACTGGGTGTTATATGCAAACAATGAATCATGGAACACACATCAAAAACTAATGACGTAGGGCGCCCGGGTGGCTCAGTTGGTTAAGCGACTGCCTTCAGCTCAGGTCATGATCCTGGAGTCCTGGGATCAAGTCCCACATCAGGCTCCCTGCTCAGCAGGGAGTCTGCTTCTCCCTCTGACCCTCTTCCCTCTCGTGGTCTCTATCTCTCATTCTCTCTCTCTCAAATAAATAAAATCTTTAAAAAAAAAAACTAATGATGTAATGTATCATGATTAACACAACATAAAAAAAAGCCATCAAACCACAAGGGAAGAGAGGAAGACAAGAAAGGAACAAAGAAGAACTACAAAAACAACAGAAAACAATGAACAAAATGGCAATAAATACATACTTATGAATAATTACTTAAATGTAAATTGACTAAATGGTCCAATCAAGAGACACAGGGTGACTGAATGGCTGAAAAAACAAGACCCAACTATATGCTGCCTACGAGACTCACTTCAAACCTAAGGACACATATGGGGCGCCTGGGTGGCTCAGTTGGTTAAGCAACTGCCTTCAGCTCAGGTCATGATCCTGGAGTCCCAGGATCAAGCCCCGCATCAGGCTCCCTGCTCAGCAGGGAGTCTGCTTCTCCCTCTGACCCTCCCCCCTCTCATGTGCTCTCTCTCTCTCTCTCATTCTCTCTGTCTCAAATAAATAAATAAAATCTTTAAAAAAAAAAAAAAAAGACACATACAGACTGAAAATGAGGGGGTGGTAAAAGATACTCCATGCAAATGGAAGTAAAAAAAAAAGCTGGGGTAGTAATATTTTTATCAGAGAAAGGCAACCCTCTCGGGTCCCCTCCCTCCTCAGGAACTTTGTACTATCACTTTGCTATCACCCAATAAACTTTGCTTTGCTGCCCACCAAAGGGAAAAAAAATTATCACACAAAACACACTTTGCAACAAAGACTGTGGCAAGAGACAAAGAAAAGCATTAAACAATGATAAACAAATCAATCCAACAAGAGGATGTAACAATTATAAGTATCTGTGTACCTAACATAGGAGATAGGAGCACCTAAATACATAAAGTAAATATTAACAAACATAAAAGGAGAAATTGACAGTAATACAATAGCAGGAGACTTTTAACAACACACTTCCACATCAATGGATAGATCATCCAGACAGAAATCAACAAAAAAACAGTAGCTCTGAATGACACATTAGACCAGTTGGACTTTACAGAGATATACAGAACACTTCATCCAAAAACAAAATACACATTTTCAAGTGCACATGGAATATTCTCCAGGATGGATCATATATTGTAGGCCACAAAACAAGTTACAATGAATTTAAGAAGACTGAAATTTTATCAAGCATCTTTTCTGACCCACAATGATATGAAACTAGAAATCAATTACAAGAAAAAGAAAAAAACTGGAAAAAACACAAACATACAGAAGCTAAACAACATGCCACTAAACAATCAATGCGTCAATGAATAAATCAAAGAGGAAATTAAAAAATACATGGAGACAAATGAAAATGGAAACACAACAATCCAAAATCTTTGGGATGACGCAAAAGCAGTTCTAACAGGAAACTTTATAGCAGTACAGGCCTACCTCAAGAAACAAGAAAAATCCCAAATAAACAAATCAACTTTATATCTAAAGGAGCTACAAAAAGAACAAAGCCCGAAGTTAGTAGAAGGAAGGAAATAAAAAAGATAAGAGCAGAAATAAATGAAACAGATACTAAAAAAACATCGGAAAAGATCCATGAAACCAAGAGCTGGTTCTTCAAAAACATAAACAAATTTGATAAACCTTTACCAGACTCATGGAGAAGAGAGAGAACTCAAATAAATGAATTCAGAAATGAAAAAGAAGAAATAATAACTGACACTACAAAAATACAAAGGGTTCTATGAGAATACTATGAAAAATTATATGCCAACAAATTGGACAACCTAAAAAAATGGATAAATTTGCCAAAATTGAATCAAGAAGAAAGAGAAAATTTGAACAGACCAATTACTAGTAATGAAATTGAACTGGTAATCAAAAAACTCCAAATAAACAAAAGTCCAGGACCAGATGGATTCACGGGTGCATTCTATCAAACATTTAAAGAGAGTTAATACCTATTCTTCTCAAACTATTCCAGAAAATAGGCAAGGAAGAAAAACTTCCAAATTCATTCTATGAGGCCAGCCTTACTCTGATACCAAAAACCAGGCAGACACTACCAAAAACAAAACAAAACAAAAAAAAAACTGCAGGCCAATATCCCTGAAGAACATAGATGCAAGAATCCTCAACAAACTATATTAGCAAACCAAATTCAACAATACATTAAAAATATCATACACCATGATCAAGTGGGATTTATTCCAAGGATGCAAGGATGGTTCAATATTTGCAAATAAATCAATGTGATACATCACATCAGTAAGAGGAAGGATAAAAATCATATGATCATCTCAATAGACACACAAAAGGCATTTGATAAAATAAACATCCATTCTTGATAAAAATTCAACAAAATGGATTTAGAGGAAACGAACTTCAACATAATAAAGACCCTATATGAAAAACCCATAGATAACATCATACTCAATGCTAAAAAACTAAAAGCTTTTCCCCTAAGATTAGGAACAAGACAAGGATGTCCACTCTCACCATCTTTATTCAACACAGTCCTGGAAGTCCTGGCCACAGCAATCAGACAAGAAAAAGAAAAAGAAAAAAAAAAAAAGCACCCAAATTGGTAAAAAAGAAGTAAAACTGTCAGTATTTGCAGATGACATGATACTATATATAGAAAACCATAAAGACTCCACAAAAACTATTAGAATAAATGAATTCAGTAAAGTTGCAGGAAACAAAATTATTATACAGAAATCTGCTGCATTTCTATACACTAGTAATAATGTAGTAGAAAGAAAAAATTAAGAGAACGATCCCATTTACAACTGCACCTAAAAGAGTAAAATACCTGGGAATACATTGAACCACGGAGGGAAAAGACCTATACTCTAAAAACTATCAGACATTGAAGAAAGAAATTGAAGACGACACAAATAGAAAAATATACCATGCTCAGGGACTGGAAGAATTAATATTGTTAAAATGTCCACACCACCCAAAGCAATCCTCAGATTCAATGCAATCCCTATCAAAATACCAACAACATTTTTCACAGAAAAACAAATATCCTAAAATTTGGATGAAACCACAAAAGACTCTGAATAGCCAAAGCAATCTTAAGAAAGAAGAACAAAGCTGAAGGTATCACAAGCCCAGATTTCAAGATATACTACAAAGCTATAGTAATCAAAACAGTATGGCACTGGCACAAAAATAGACACATGATAGATCAATGGAACAGGATAGAGAGCCCAAAAATAAACCCACACTTATATGATCAATTAATCTACAACAAAGGAGGCAAGAATATGCAATGGAAAAAAGACAGTCTCTTCAACAAATGGTGCTGGGAGGGGTGCCTGGGTGGCTCAGTTGGTTAAGCGACTGCCTTCGGCTCAGGTCATGATCCTGGAGTCCCGGGATCGAGTCCCACATCGGGCTCCCTGCGCAGCAGGGAGTCCGCTTCTCCCTCTGACCCTCCCCCCTCTCATGTGCTCTCTCTCATTCTCTCTCTCAAATAAATAAAATCTTAAAAAAAAAAAATGGTGCTGGGAAAACAAGACAGCTACACGCGAAAAAAATGAAACTGGACGACTTTCTTACACCAGACACAAAAATAAACTCAAAATGAATTAAAGACCTAAGTGTGAGATATGAAACCATAAAACTCCTAAAAGAAAACATAGGCAAGGCAGCAATCTCTTGGACATCAGCCTTAGCAACACATTTACGGATATGTCTCAAGCAAAGAGAAACAAAAGCAAAAATAAACTACTGGGACTACACCAAAATAAAAAGCTTTTGCATAGTAAAGGAAACCATCAACAAAACAAAAAGGCAACCTACTGAATGGGAGAAGATACTTCCAAATAATAAATCCAATAAGGGGTTAATATCCAAAATATGTAAGACACTTATACGCTCAACACCAAGAAAAAAAAAAGTAAGCTGATTAAAGAATGGGGTGCCTGGAGCGCCTGGGTGGCTCAGTCGTTAAGCATCTGCCTTTGGCTCAGGTCATGATCCCAGAGTCCTGGGATCGAGCCCCACATTGGGCTCCCTGCTCGGTGGGAAACCTGCTTCTCCCTCTCCCACTCCCCCTGCTTGTGTTCCTGCTCTCGCTATCTCTCTGTGAAATAAATAAATAAAATATTAAAAAAAAAGAGAGATAAGGATTTTATAAAAAAAATAAATAAAACATAAAGAATGGGGTGCCTGGGTGGCTTAGTCAATTGAGCGTCCAACTCTTAGATTTCAGCTCAGGTCATGATCTCAGGGTCCAGAGACTGAGCCCCACAGCAGGCTCCACACTCAGCAGGGAGTCTGCCTGAGATTCTTTGCCTCTCCCCCTTCCCCCACACTTGCTCGTGCTCTCTCTCTCAAATGGGTGAATGAATCTTTTAAAAAGGGGGGGACAGAAAACCTGAATAGACATTTTTCCAAAAAAGACATATAGATGACCAACAAACATGAAAAGGTGTTCACATCACTGATCATCAGGGAAATGCACATACAATGAGATATAACCCCACACCCATCAGAATAGCTAGTATCAAAAAGAACAAAAAACAAATATCGGTGAGGATGTAAAGAAGAAGGAATCCTCATACACTGTTGGTGGGAATGTAAATTGGTGTAGCCACTGTAGAAAACAGTATGGAGCTTTCTAAAGAAATTAGAAATAGAAATACTATATGATCCAGTAATTCCACTACTGGGTAATTACCCAAAGAAAACAAAAACACTAATTCAAAAAGATACATGCACCCTATGTTTACTGCACCATTATTTACAATAGCCAAGATATGGAAGCAACCTAAGTGTCCATGGATAGATGAATGCATAAAGAAGATATGATACACATACACACACACACACACACACACACACACACACACACACACACACACAATGGAATATTAATCAGTCATAAAAAAGGAATGAGATTTTGCCATTTGTGAGAACACTGGTGGACCTAAGGGGTATTAAGCTAAGTGAAATAAATCAAGAAAAGACAAATACCATATGACTTCAATTATACATGAAATCTAAAAAACGAAACAAGTAAATAAATAAACAACAGAAACAGATTCATAAATAAAGAAAACCGTTGGGTGCCAGAGAGAAGGTTAGGGTGATGGGTGAAACAGGTGAAGTGATTAAGAGGTACAAACTTCCAATTATAAAATACGTCATGAAGATATAAAGTACAGCAATGGGAATATAGTCAATAATATTGTAATAATGTTGTATGGTGACAAATGGTGACTACATTTATTATGATCAATGACTAATGCATATCTGTCAAATCACTATGTCATACATGAAACTAATATACATTATATGTCAACTATACTTCGATAATAAAAAAATTATTCATTAAAAATAAATAAGTAAAGCTGAGGAAGTTCTTTGTAAAATGAATACTCTCCTCCTATTTTTCTACTTTCAAATTCTATTGCTTGTTTTTAAAGCAAATCACATGTATTTTGATAATTCCTAAAATTATAAAAAAATACGCATTTTTTAAGTTCACATACAAGCAAAATATAGAAAAAAAGTATACCACAACACTAAGAGATTGTATTTAGAGGTGGGACCAAAGGTAACACTTTTTTCTTTCTCCTATTTTCCATATTTTAAAAGTTTCATGATAGAAGAATTAAAAGTTAATAAAATGCAAAATATTTTCCTAAATCACTCTCTTTCAGACCTGCCCCTTTCTGAACTCTTTGCTCCCTCATGACCTGACTATAATGGTCATAATAAACAAAGCAATCTTAAAAAGAAAATTCATTTATGCTAATGAAGGTGAAGTAGTAATGTGACGATGAAAACACTGACAGGAAAAGTCCTGATGGCCACAGGTGACAGACAGAAGACTCATTACAGTACTGAGGGTTTCAGTTACCTGTCTCTACTTCAGCAATGTCAATAAAATGATCTTCTGAGGCTGATGCCAGCATTTTTCCATCGTGGCTAAAACTGAGGGTCCTCACAGGCCAATCCAGCCTGGAACAGAGTGGACAGAGGACACGTTAGAATAACCCAGTAAGAGTAGGGCACAATTTTACCCAAAATAAAATTAAATTAATTTATCCAACAAGGAAAGTGCTGGCAGAGCTGCTTACCTGGAAAAGCACCGAACACAAACCAACTCATCCACATCCCAGAGGCTGACCAAAGCATCTGCACTTCCTGTGGCAAAGTACTTCCCCATGGGGTCAAACTTGATACAAATGCAGTTGGAAGGATGGGCATTGATGGACTGCACAGGCTTCAGCTCTGGGTAGCTGAGAAACAAGACAGAAAGCAATTAAACTATGGGAAGAGGACTATGGTACTAAGACAACAACAGGAGATACTGAAGAAGAAAATCAAAGACAACAGAACAAACATCAGACTGTAATTCAAACAAATTTTCCTGGACTTCCCAAAAAAAAAAAAAACACAAAATTAGATAATCATCAGACCTTTCTGACAGTAAGACTTTATGCCAAAAGAAAATGGGGTAATATATTTAAGATATACAAGCAAAAAAATAGGAATCAAGGATTTTTCTAACTAGCAAAATTGACTATCAATTATAAAGAGCTCAAATACTAAGCACAATTAAATATCTGTAAGTTTTATAAGTATATAAGTTATAATAGAGAATACTGTTCCATGAACCCTTCCTGAGGAATCTAAAGAATGAACTTTAACAATCAAAATGACTAGAGATTTATCAGCATGGGACTGGTTATGAGCATTACATAACACAGCTTCTTAGAGAAATTGTAGATGTAAAAGAAAGGCATAGTACATAGCAGCTCTACACTCTGATAATATATAGTATTAATTTTTTTTAATGGAAGAAAAATGAGGAAAGCAATGCAAAAAGCAAAATTTACTATTTTAAGTAATCACATCGGTGGTGGTAGTGGTAATACTGTTATTCTGAGATATCTCTATGGGTAACATGGAAAAAGGTAGTAAGTAACTGTGGGATATTCTAATTCTATAATCCCTTCTGTCCTTGAGAACCAGAATACTCAAGTACTCAGTTTTGAAGGAAAGAGTTATTTATAATATAGAAGATGTTTAGAAAATTCCACTAGTCCTGAATTTTAATTGGAAGTTATCAATATAAATTCACAATTCACATATTTTATCTTTAAAAATATACACATATACATCCTTCCTCTGTCCACTGGAAAGGTCTAGAAATAATGACCAAACCAGCAATATGGACATCCGTAGCGCCAATATCATTTCTCAGAAAAAGAATCCAGGGATTCTCAGAGAAGCTTCTGATTAAAGGTCTGAGGCAGGAAACATACAAGATGAACTTGGGATATCTGTCATACCAGAGAGCAACAAACTGAAGACTACTAGGATTATGTCAAAAAAAATGACTCAGGAACAACTTGAAGAGGCTCCCATTAGCTAAAGATGGGATAATTTGAGCTTCCATAAGGATAATTACTCCAATAGACTGAAACACATCTACCATGCTTAAATACATGAGTTTATAATAAGTCTTAAAAATAAACCTAGCTGATCTTTGGAGGCGACAGAGAACTAATTCATTATTTGATGAAAAAGGGAAAAAAGCATTTATCCTTCCTTTTCTAAGTGAACTATATTCTTCAGTAACCAAACAGTAAATGAGAGCAAGTATCTTATATTCCAACAAATAAATAAGCATACAAAATCAGCAAAATCCAGACTAGGAGAATCTCTGCAGGTTAACAGTCTAGTTTTCCAACAGGTATATTTTAAGTAAAAGAAGGATGAAGAGCAAACTAGTAGTTTAACACACTTAAAAAACATCAAGTTTTTTTAAGTAGACTAAACTAGAGTATCTAGAAATGCATACTTGGTAGCTAAAACTATAAAGAAATATTATAAAAATCAAGATAGTGTTTCCTTTTGAGGAGAGGGATTTATGACTAGGACAAAGTACATGGATGGACTTCTGGGATGGCCAGCAAATTACTATTTCTTGACCTGGGTGGGGTTACACAGATAATAGTTCATTAATATATATGCTGTTTTAAGCAGTTTTCTGTATATGTGTTTTATTTTCTAATAAGAAGGCTTTAAAAAAAAAAAAAGCTATAGAATCCCAACGCACAGATTTCCAGCCTTTTATGTAATCTGGTCCCAGATTATATTTCAACTTTATCTTCCCTCTCTTCAGATACCTTATCTGCCACCATTCCCAGCAACTCTGACCTACCGACTACTCTCCATATAGGCCATGCTCACTGACACCTGTTTTGTCCATTTGTCCATTTGACACCATTTTGTCCCTTTTGCTGATTCTTAAAATTCTACTCAGCTTTCAAGGTCAAGCTCCAAAGCTGCATCCTTCAATCCCCAACTCCCACAGTCAACAAGTTTCCTTCCCTGGGATTCCAAACTCTGAGCCTCTCTAAAAGAATCTATTTCACACTGCCTTGCACTGCCCACCCAGAATAGCAGAAAGAATAGAGTCAACAGACCTGAATTTCAATTCCAACACTTCATTCATTTACAGAATAAATATCTACAGAGATCCTAACTCTGTGTAGCAAGTATTAAGGTAGGCACTAGGGATTCAACAGTAAACAAGTTACACATGGTCCCTACCTTCATGGAATTTAGAGTCTAATGGAAGATATAGATAGTAAACACTTATTATAGGGGCACCTAGGTGGCTCAGTCTTTAAGTGTCTGCCTTTGGCTCAGGTCATGATCCCAGGTCCTGGGATCAAGCCCCACATCGGGGTCCCTGCTCAGTGGGGAGCCTGCTTCTCCCTCTCCCTCTGCTGCTCCCCCTGCTTGTACTCTCTCTCTTTCTGTCAAATAAATAAATAAAATCTTTAAAAAAATAAACAAACGTAATTATAATATAGAATGAGAAATGCTTCCAACAGGAAATACATAAAATAAGCTTCTAACCTAGGGAGACAGGAAAGTAATGAAGATGGCTTCCCTGGAGGGAAAGTGATATTTAAGCAGAGACTTTACAGGTACAAATTTGCCATAATTCAAGGTGCATCTAGTTCTAGTGCTCACCAGCTGACTAGTGATTTAAACTCTCTGAATCCCAGATCCTCATCTGTTAAATAAGACTCAAATAACAACCCCACAGAATTTTGGTGAGGACTCAGTAAATATAAGGTGCCTGGTTCAAAAGGTGCTCAACAGAGGTTAGGATTCTTTATAACCATTTGTCCTTTAAGCTCCTTCAGGACAGACTTGCATCTAATTCATCTCTGTATCCACCACAGCACCCAGAGCAAAGATATGACAGTCCCTAAGCTAGAATCCCCTCACCTGAGGATGTTGATACAACCATTGCCATTTGTCAGGAAGAACATGTTGTTGTCATTATTCCAGGAGATTTCGTTGACTTCAAACTTGAACTGCTCCTCTGCTTTGGAACGGTGTGTCTTGGCATCAATAAAGGTCACCACATCATCTTTGTTGCCTACAGCAATGGTCTGCCCATCAGGACTCCAGCAGATATTAATGTTCTCCCCTGGAAACCCAGATATAATCAGCAAGATACTGTTTGCCCATAATCCTGCAGAAGTTTTTTTTTTTTTTTAATTCTACAAAGACCAGAGCTATCTCCAAACCTCATTCACTAAGGTCCTAGTCGACAGAAGGGAATTACTACTTACTCACCAATTATGAGTCCAGCACTTTCATCTACAAACTTCCCCCTGTGGGTCCTCACAATAATTCTCTAAGGAACACTTTATTATCCCCATTTTACATATGAAGACATGGAAGATGAAGTAATAGAGCCAAGATCTAAACCGGATTTGACTCCAAAGCCTCTTAGTCTTACACCAGCACTTCCCAAACTCCAGTCATTCACATGCCGTTCTCACAATTTTTGTCCAATCCATGTTAACGGCTATATTTCTTTATTCAAGACTTTTCTTAAAATTGACTCAAAACAATTTTAGTTAAATAAGTTTAGCTTCCATTTAGCAATAAATTCTATGGGCTAGTTCTTTTTTTCTGGTAGGCATTAAAATATATAAACAGCTGGTTTTTAATGTTCATCCATGTACCACCTAAATCACTCACACATCACTCAGTTGTCTACTTGGAGAAAGCACTACAGCATTCCACCTCCAGGGACAAGTCTTGTCAACAAAGTCCAGTGGCCCACAGTGAAAACATCAATTAAAAATTTCATCAACTTTATCAATTCTATGCTGCACATATTTTCACACTTTATTCTCTACAACATATCTTAAAATGCATCAGGATGCATCTCAAAATTTTTGGTTTATCATGGTTATCTAGAAACCTTCTTTCCTAACAACATATAAAATATTGGTACATCTTATAATCAATGACATGTTAGTCAACAGAATATAATAAATGGCCTCAAGGTTTATAGGACAATACCTGGTGAAGAACAGATTCTACAAATGTACTGCACAACTTCCAGGTCACTTTCCCCCAGACCACCAAGACCATTCATTCCCAAGATCAGCCATTCTAGCCTATCAGCAATTTCCCAAATTCTCCATACACCTGCACATGCAGCTCCCTCCTAGAGCTTCCCCCCACCCCTCATCCACCCACTGTACCATGACCACTAAATCCCTATTAACTATTTTGCTCAAATTCTGTGAGGTCTTGCCTGTCCGCACAGGTAGACTTAAGCATTTCCATTCTAGGTATCCATCTTGTAGACCTCTCCAGTATAAGATGAACCGTATCATATGATGTTGGGTTTTTTTTTTAACACACACGTCTCTCTCCCTGCACTAAACCCAGTACAGGTCCTGGGAGCTGGAGATTGTCTTATTCAGCCCAGGATGTCCCATACCTAACACAAGGCCACACTTGGAGAAGATATTCAGGAAATGCTTTTCGAATGACTGTAAGTAGCTCATCTCCCTATTGCCCTCTCTCCGAAGAGTCACCTTTAGTGTTCACGGTGGCAATGCACTTTGTAGTCCTCACATCCCAGATGCGAATGGTTTTGTCTCCAGACGCTGTGACAAAGAGGTCAGGATTACTTGGATGCCAACAAAGCTGGTCCACACTATCCCCATGTCCCCGATAATTGTTTTCTTTTACCTGCAAGAACAGAATCCAAATGTCACTTCACACATAAGTACCTGCCTCCACATATAACTTCTTAACCTTATTCAAACCAAGGTAGCTTGTGACCAACAAAGATCCAGACAATTTAAAATAAACCAGTCCTTCCACACCCCTTCCCCAAAACTCTTCCCAATACCCTCCCCCCTTCCTCTCCAATCACTCTGAACTGTTCTGAGGTTTGGATTCCCACACCAATGCCCTTACTCTTTTGCCCTCCTTGGCCTTCCTCCTTATTTCTGGTTCTCCGCACTTAACTCTACCGCCAAGGTTCCCAATCTTCTTGCTCACTCCCACAGGAAGTCCTATTATTTTCAAAGAGACCCTCCTCACCACCACAGGGACCCCACCACCACCACAGCCATTCCTCACCACATGACTCCTTCCTACCACTCATAACACCCCCACCTCACTCCAGCCCCATCTACCCTCCTCACCAGCAGTCTTCATCCTTTCCTCGCCTCCACTCCCCGCTCATCTTCACACTTTACTGCTACACTCCCTCGCACCCCCACCTCCCTCTATTTCACCACCATCTTCCTCTCCACTACACCCCCTCCAGATCCCTACCACCCTTGTCACTCCCGCACTCCTCTAGCACAAGCCCCTTATCCCCACACCCCTCTCTTTTCCTCGCCTCCACCCAGCCTCCACCCCCATTCTCTCCCTCAATACCACACCTCGCTTTACCACAGCCCCTCTCTCTGGCCTGGGCCGGTCCCTGTCAGCTTACCAACCGGTCCTTCTCCAGCAGAAATACGCTGGCCGTCTTGTCGAAAGACCCTGAGGCCAGGCGACGCCCGTCGCAGCTCCAGGCCACCGAGTGCACCTTGGCGCTGTGTGCCGGGAACTCGCGCGTCTTGCTGTGTCCGCGGAACAGCTCCTGCATTCCCAGGACGTAGCGTGTTGGGCCGCTGGTCACTGAGCACCAGGGAGCCATTGAACCAGGCCCGCTCTGGCCCAGCGCCGAGGGCCCCATGGCCGCCGCAGCCACCGCCATGGCGAGCTCCCAGGGACTCGCGTTGCTACCGCCGCTTTGGCGCAGTCAGGCCTGCCGCCGCCGCCGCACGCATGCGCCTGGAAGAGCAGCTTTCCCCTGCACAGCCGCAGTACAGGCCATCCGGGAGGGGACTACAAATCCCGGCATCCAGCGCGCACGCGCTCTCTTTTCAAATAGGAATGATTACGATTTAAGTTGCCTTCACAGTTAGTGATTCTGAGGTTTTTAGGGCCTATTTCCCCCTTACCTACTGCCTGGCAGATATATTTGTACCCCAGTTTAATTAAAAAAGAAAGCCAACGCTATCCTTCCAAACCTCAGTTCCCCATCAACAGACTTTTTTTCCCCAGGGTTGATCCCATCTTTCAGTCCCCTCCCTTAGAACTGAAGGCCCTCGACTCTGGTGACTCTGGTGAACTAGAGGTGTGTGGGGGTCCAGAGTGGGGAGGGGAGGGATTGAGAAGGGGTCTGGGGATGTCTTTAAATAAACAAATTCTCCGGGGAGGGTCAGAGGCAGAAAAATGTTCACCTTTAGTCCAGAAGGCTGACCTATAGCCTGCATAGTTCCAATACGGATGAAAAGCGTACTCGTTGCTACATTCTTTTTTTTTTTTAAGATTTTATTTATTTGACAGAGTTGCATAAGCAGGCAGAGAGGGAGGCAGAGGGAGAGGGAGAAGCAGGCTCCCCGCTGAGCAGGGAGTCCCCCACGTGGGGCTCGATCCCGACCTGGGGCTTGGTCCCAGGACCCTGGGATCATGATCTGAGCGGAAAACAGCCGCTTAACCGACTGAGCCACCCAGCTGCCCCCTGGTAGCTACATTCTTAAAGGGTCTCATGACTGCCTGTATACCTCACCAATAGTTAATATCAAGCTGAATGATAAGCACCAGAGAAATCTTTCAAAAATAGTTTTATGAGTAGAAATTTGAAGAAAACATTTATGATCTAATACTCCCTGCACATCCTGACCCCCTTGAACAGTAAAACCATATAACCACCAGCTTCATACAGCAAAAGTGCAGATCTTTCCGCCCACAGACCCTATCCCCCATGCCACTAAAATAAACCTACTAAGTTGCACTGTAAAAAAATCTCAAGAATTCTTTCTTGATCATCATGCTCAATGATCCCACAACACTACATGCACATGATTAGATATGCAAAAACATAAAAGATACAGGGTAAAAAGTAAATGTCCACCTGTGTCCCCCCCCAATAATAACTGGATTATTCCCACCTTTCTCACACCTACCTTACACCACAAGTCCAGCAGTTTCTTGCTGAAGAAACCACCGATGAGCTGCCAGCATCAACCAAGGCCCTAGAGAAGGACTGTGGGCTGGAGGAGGGTTTTGGTGGTAAGAAGGCGGCTTGGAAATTTGTTTAAAAACAGATTTTGGGGGGAGCACCTGGGTGGCTCAGTCAGTTAAGCATCCAACTCTTGATCTCAGCTCAGGTCTTGATCTTAGGGTCTTGAGTTCAAGCCCCTCACTGGGCTCCACGCTGGGTGTGAAGCATACTTAAAAAAAATTTTTTTTAGGGCGCCTGGGTGGCTCAGTTGGTTGGGCGACTGCCTTCGGCTCAGGTCATGATCCTGGAGTCCCGGGATCGAGTCCCACATCGGGCTCCCTGCTCAGCGGGGAGTCTGCATCTCCCTCTGACCCTCCCCCCTCTCGTGTGCTCTCTCTGTCTCTGTCTCTCTCTCATTCTCACTCTCTCAAAATAAATAAATAAATCTTAAAAAAAAATTTTTTTTAAAGGTAATATGAGCACTTGGGTAACAAGTATAAAAAATACAAAAGGGAATAGAGTAAAAAGTAAGTTTACTGCCTGTGCCCCCAAAATTCCCTTCTGAAAAATATTAACTTTTTTGTGTGGTCTTGCAGAGATAGTTTAAGTGTAAATAAGCACCTTTGGAGAGGTAGATAGGTCTGTGTATATCCTTCCTACA
Organism: Zalophus californianus; assembly: GCF_009762305.2. Lineage (NCBI taxonomy): Eukaryota > Metazoa > Chordata > Mammalia > Carnivora > Otariidae > Zalophus > Zalophus californianus. The sequence continues at coordinate 90,119,414 of NC_045599.1, read as the reverse complement.
CCACCACCCCCTCCCCGGAAAAAATGGTAGCCTTCCTTACATCACTTGTTTTCTATGGTAAACACACATAAATAATTTATCAGTATATGCAAATGTCTCATTCTTCTTAATGGATGTAGTCTTTAATGACATGCATGTATAACAGTTTATTCAACTGATCCCCTTAATGGATATTTAGTGTCCATGAATTTGCTTTTAGAACAATACTGCAGTAAATATGCCTATACAAATTTCATTGTGCATATATGCACTTTTTTATTTGAACAGATATTGCCAAAATATGTATGAAGACATTATAACAATCTCCATTTCCAACAGCAACATAGGAGAGTGTCTTAAGATCCTAAATACTAAATGAGGCCACATGTAAAGCACATAGCTCTGAGAAAGGCCTTAGTAAATGAGGCCCTTCCCTTTCCCCATTTCCCTTCTCTACCCCACTACAACCACAAATTCTTCAAAGCATTTTAGACTTCAAAGAATATCAATGAAGCTCACTAAAATCTTAGGGTAGGAGACTATTTGGTGTCTAGTTTTCTTTCCTTAAACTTTTATTTTCAGGTATTGTCTTCATATGCTAGCATTTTTTCTTTTTTTTTTTTTTTGGCCTACATACACAGAGGATTTCTAGAAGAAGATTTCAACAGTAAATTACAGTTAATTTAAGTCAATTTCAGCTCTTAGAACAGGAACAGCTACCTGTCTCCCATCTCTAGCACCATGGCAGGCAGGTACACACATGTTCCTGGAAAAACCTGCACACAGCTTGCTGGAGCCAGGGTGAGCAACAAAGGCCCTGTCCTCCAGATATCAGGGATCTGTGCTCCGATTGCTGATGTCTATTTCTGATCACAGAGGTGCCAAGAGGCAGGCAGCCACTGTTATACCTCCCTCCCCCTTGCTGCAAGGCTCTCTTCTGGCTGAAGTGACATCCAAGGGACTTAAAGGTCAGTGCCTTTTTACTCCCTTCTTTTGTTTTTCTCTCTTTCTCCTTTTAGAAGCCAGGCATTAAAGACCAGGACATTCCAGAATAACTGCATATATGGGGAAAATTAGAAAGTGAAAACACGTCCAGGGAAAGGCTCAGAAAAGACCTGAGAAAACTTAAGTTTATACTTCGGGCTGATCGTCATAGAGGGAGAACCTACAACAATCAGAAACAGGAACAATAACAGTAACAACAGTAACAACAACAACAACAAAAACAGCTAACCCTGGGAAATTGGGAGAGTTTTATTTCCAGAGTTACCACAATCAAATGTCCAGTTTAAAAAAAAAAAAATCAGAAGCCATACAGAAAAACAGAAAAGTAAGTCCCATTCAAAGAAAATAAATAATAAATAAACAGAAAATTTCCATGAAAAAAGACCTGATGTCAGATATACTACACAAAGCCTTCAAACAACTGTGTTAAAGATGCTCAAAGAATTAAAGGAAGATATGGAGAAAGTCAAGAAAAAAACATGTGTGAACAAAATGGAAATACAAATAAATAGAAAACTTAAAAAGAAACCAAGAAGGTATTCTGGAGATGAAAAGTACAATAACTGAAATGAAAAATTCCCTACAGGTATTCAAAGGCAGATTTGAGCAGGCAGAAGAAGGAAACAATGAACCTGAAGATAAGATCATGGCCATTATTGAATCCAAGAAACAGGAAAAGGAAAAGATTGAAGAAAAGTGAACAGAGTGTAAGGAACCTGTGGGATACTATCAAGTAAACCAGCATACATATTACAGGGGTCCAAGAGGGAAAAGAGAGATAAAGGGGCTGAGAAAGCACTTGAAGAAATAGTGGCTTAAAACTTCCCAGGTTTGATGAACGACAAATACAAACATCCAAGAAGCTCAACAAACTCCAAGTAACATGAACTCAAAAAGAACCACACCAAGACAGATTATAATTAAACTTTCAAAAGCCAGAATGGATACAAACAAACAGAGACTCATGAAACAGCAAGAGAGAAACAACTTATCACATACAAAGGATCCTCAATAAGATCATGAGCAGATTTCCCATCAGAAGTTTTACAGGCCAGGGCACCTGGGTGGCTCAGTTGTTAAGCGTCTGCCTTTGGCTCAGGTCATGATCCCAGGGTCCTGGGATTCAGCCCAACATTGGGCTCCCTGCTCCGCGGGAAGCCTGTTTCTCTCTCCCACTCCCCAGCTTGTGTTCCTGCTCTTGCTATCTCTCTCTGTCAAAAGAATAAATAAAATCTTAAAAAAAAAAAAAAAGAAGTTTTACAGGCCAAGAATCCTACATCAAACAAAACTGTCTTTGAAAATTGAGAGCATAGGGACAGCTGGGTGGCTCAGTCAGTTAAGTGTCTGCCTTTGGCTCAGGTCATGATCTCAGGGTCCTGGGATCGAGTCCCATATCAGCTCCCTGTTCAGCGTGGAGCCTGCTTCTCCCTCTACCTACTCTCCCCTTGCTTGTGCTCTTTCTCTCTGTCAAATAAATAAATAAAATCTTTAAAAAAAAAAGATTCTTAAAAAAAATAAAAAGAAAATTGAGAGCATAATTAAGACATTCCTAGATAAACAAAAGCTAAGGAGTTTGTTACCACTACAGCTTCCCTGTAAGAAATGCTCACGAATCCTACAGGATGAAAAGAAGAAACAATAAAAAATAACTCAAAACAACATGAAGAAATAAAGATCTCAATAAAGGTAAGTATACGGACAATTATAAAAGCTAGTATTTTTGTAACAATGGTTTGTAACTCCATGTTTTGTTTTCTACCTGATTTAAGAGACTAATGCATTTTTAAAAGTTATGAGTCTAAAAACTAGGGTTATTGTAACTTTTTTGTAACTCCACATTTAGTTTCCTACATAAATTAAGAAAATAAAGCACTTAAAAGAATTACTAGGTCATGTTTGGGGACACACAATTCCATAACATCAACAACTAAAAATGACAAAGACAGAGCTATTAATGGAGCACAGTGTTATATGTTGTTAAAATTAAGCTAGAGTGTTACAACTTTGGGATGTTAAATGGAATCCCCAGAGTAACTACAACGAAAATAGCTATAGAATATATATGAAAGGAATTTAGATATTTGGAGATAAAAATCAAACACAAAAGAAGAGAGTAATGTAGGAAATCAGGGACCAAGAAAAAAGCCATAGAGCATGTAGAAAACAAACAGGAGAATGACAGAAGTAATCTCTCCTTATAAGTAATTACTTTTTTTTTTTTAATAGGATCCATGCCCAGTGTGGAGCCCAACACAGGGCTTGAACTCACGACCCTGAAATCAAGACCTGAGCTGAGATCAAGAGTTAGGACACTTAACCAACTGAGCCACCCAGGTGCTCCTCCCTCCTTTTAAGTAATTACTTTAAGTATAAGTAGATTAAACTCTCCAATCAAAAGACAGAGATTGGCAGAATGGATAAAAATATATGAACCAACTATATGCTGTCTATAAGAACTCACTTTAGATCCAAAAACATAAATACATTCAAAGGATGGAGAAAGATATTCCAGGAAAATCATAATCAAAAGGGAGCAAGTTGGCTTTATCAATATCAAACAAAATGGACTTTAAATCAAAAAAAGTTTACAAGAGTCAAAGGACATTATGTATTAATAAAAGTTTCAATACAGCTAAAAGATATAACAGTTACAAACATTTATGCCCCTAATGACAGACCACCAAAACTGAAATCATTTTATAAATATCTGTGAGAAATAAAGATATAAATCAAGTAAGAGATCCTTAGACCTAAACTCCAGAACACACTGACTCTTGTTTTATCTGTTCTCCTTCCCACTTTACTAAACCATTTGCAAAGTAAGATAGCTGAGATGGGAATTCTTGCAAAATATTAGAACATCATCCTTCTAGGGTAACAGCACAGACTGGGCAGAGGTTAGAGTGGCAACTAAGGCTTCTATTCAAAGCTCACGGTCAAATCTAGGTGGCTGTATAGGGGCTTCAGGGGAAAAATCTCTGGATTCCGAGGTCTTGAATTAGATAATTAAGAAGTTCAGAATTTGTCCATTTCTTCCAGATTGTCCAATTTGTTAGCATATAATTTTTCATAGTATTCTCGTATAATTGTTTGTCAACAAATGGTGTTGGAAAAACTGGACAGCAACAAGCAGAAGAATGAAACTGAACCACTTTCTTATACCATACACAAAATAAATTCAAAATGGATGAAAGACCTAAATGTGAGACAGGAATCCATCAAAATCCTAGAGGAGAATGCAGGCAGCAATCTCTTTGACCTTGGTCATAGCAACTTCTTACCCGTCACCAGAGGCAAGGGAAACAAAAGCAAAAATGAACTGTTGGAATTTCATCAAGATAAAAAGGTTCTGCACGGCAAAAGAAACAATCAACAAAACTAAAAGGCAGCCTACAAGGTGGAAGAAGATATTTGCAAATGACATATCTGAAAAAAGGGTTAGTATCCAAAATCTACAAAGAACTTATCAAACTCAACACCCAAAAAACAAATAACCCAGTTAAGAAATGGGCAGAAGACATAAACAGACACTTTTCCAAAGAAGACATCAGGATGGCTAACAGACACATGAAAAGATGCTCAACATCACTCATCATCAGGAAAATACAAATCAAAACCACAATGAGATACCACCTCACACCTGTCAGAATGACTAAAATGAGCAACACAAGAAATGACAGGTGTTGGTGAGGATGCAGAGAAAGGAGAACCCTCTTACACTGTTGGTGGGAATGAAAACTGGTACAGCCACTCTGGAGAACAGTATGGAGGTTCCTCAAAAAACTAAAAATAGTCTAAAAAAACTAAAATGAGTCTCTTGCAGACAGCATATCGATGGGTCTTGTTTTTTTATCCAATCTGATACCCTGTGTCTTTTGATTGTGGCATTTAGCCCATTTACATTCAGGGTAACTATTGAAAGATATGAATTTAGTGCCATTGTATTGCCTGTAAGGTGACTGTTATTGTATATTGTCTCTGTTCCTTTCTGGTCTATGTTACTTTTAAGCTCTTTCTTTGCTTAGAGGACCCCTTTCAATATTTCTTGTAGGGCTGGTTTGGTGTTTGCAAATTCTTTTACTTTTTGTTTGTCCTGGAAGCTTTTTATCTCTCCTTCAATTTTCAATGACAGTCTAGCTGGATATAGTATTCTTGGCTGCATATTTTTCTCATTTAGTGTTCTGAATATATCATGCCAGTCCTTTCTGGCCTGTAGAATCATGGGTATTCACTGCAGTCTTGAGTCAGCTCTCCCCACTTCCCAACCTAAAAACAGTGACTTTTTTGCATTTTTGAAATATTATTGCGTGTCACACAGAGCTGAGGGGGTTTTGTGTCATAGTACATGTTTAGGGTATTGCTACAGTAAAATCTGAGATGGTCAAAACAAGACACAGTAAAAGGGTACTCACTACTTAAGGATCTTTAATGTCTGCAGTGTTAATACATCTTAGAGCAAATGTTCAACTCATAATGACCTGTTTTATATATACTCACATAAAATATTTCATGTGAGGGCAAAAGGATGACCCAGATGTCAGTGGTGGCCAATATGAGGAAAACAGTAGCACAGTGAGTGGGAAACAAGGAAAATGACTGAAGGGAAATCAGAATGAACCAGAAGTGGGAGGAATGAGAATGTTCATCATTTCCATCATACCCACCCCACCAGATACAAACACACGCACACACGCATGCACAACCAGACCCAGGCCCACCTCTTTGTGGCAGCTGACAGCCCTGGAGCCATCCCCATAAGAAGCATGCTTAGGGTTTATCTTTGAGCACAAAGTCAATGTCTGCATGAATATTGTCGTATCTACTCTCTGAGGAAGGTGATTATGCAGCCTCCTCAAGCTGTGTTCCATGATAATATCTAGGACACTTCTATTAATTTCTGAGATCTGCCATAACAAATTACCACAAACTTTGTGGCTTAAAACAACAAAATTATTCTGTCACTGTTCTAGAGGCCAGAGTTCAAAATCAAGATGTCAGCCATACTATATATAGAAAACCCTAAAGATTCCACCAAAAAACTACTAGAAGTGATAAATGAATTCAGTAAAGTTGCAGGATACAAGATCAATATATAGAAATCCATTGCATTTCTATACACTAATAATGAAGTAGCAGAAAGAGAAATTAAGAAAACAATCCCACTTACAATTGCACCTAAAATAATAAAACACCTAGAAGTAAACTCAACCAAGGAGGTGGAAGACTTGTACTTTGAAAACCATAAAACACTGAAGAAAGAAATTGAAGACAAAGCAAACAAATGGAAAGATATTCCATGCTCATGGGTTGGAAGAACAAATACTGTTAAAAAGTCCACACTACCCAAAGCAATCTACAGATTTAATGCAATCTCTATCAAAATATCAACAGCATTTTTCACAGAACTAGAAAAACCCTAAAATGTGTATGGAATCACAAAAGACCCCAAATAGCCAAAGCAATCTTGAAAAAGAACAAACTGTATGTATCAAAATCTCAGATTTCAAGATACACTGCAAAGCTATGGGGTGGGAGGAATGGAGTGGCTGGGTGATCGTCATTGGGAAGGGTATGTGCTATGGTGAGCGCTGTGAATTGTGTAAGACTGATGAATCACAGACCTGTACCTCTGAAACAAATAATACATTATATGTTAAAAAAATAGTAGAAAGGGAAAAATGAAGGGGGGGAATTCGGAGGGGGAGATGAATCATGAGAGACTATGGACTCTGAGAAACAAACTGAGGGTTCTAGAGGGGAGGGGGTGGGGGGATGGGTTAGCCTGGTGATGGGTATTAAAGGGGGCACGTATTGAATGGAGTACTGGGTGTTATATGCAAACAATAAATCATGGAACACTACATCAAAAACTAATGATGTATGGTGATTAACATAACATAATAAAATAAAATTTTAAAAAAAGCTATAGTAATCAAAATAGTATGGTACTGGCACAAAAATAGACACATAGATCAATGGAACAGAATTGAGAGCTCAGAAATAAACCCATGATTACATGGTCAATTAATATTTGACAAAGTGGGAAAGAATATCCAATGGGAAAAAGACAATCTCTTCAACAAATCGTGCTGGGAAATATGAACAGCTACACACAAAAGAAAGAAACTGGACCACATTCTTATACCATACATAAAATAAACTCAAAATGGATTAAGGACTTAAGTGTGACACCTGAAACCATAAAAATCCTAGAAAAGAACACAGTAGGTAATTTCCCTGACATCAGCCATTGCAACTTTTTTCTAGATATGTCTCCTAAGGCAAGGGAAACAAAAGCAAAAATAAACTATTGAGACTATATCAAAATAAAAGCCTCTGCACAGCAAAGAAAATAATCAACAAAACTAAAAGACAACCTACTGAATGGAAGAAATTTGCAAATGACATATCCAATAAAGGGTTAGTATCCAAAATATATAAAGAGCTTATACAACTCAATGCCCAAAAAACAAATAATCTAATTTAAAAATGGGCAGAAGTCATGAACAGACATTTCTCCAAGGAAGACATCCAGATGGCCAACAGACACATGACAAAAAGCTCAACATCACCCATAATCAGGAAAATGCAAATCAAAACCACAATGAGAAATCACCTCACACCTGTCAGAATAGCTAAAATCAAGAACACAAGAAACAACAAGTGTTGACAAGGATGTGGAGAAAAAGGAACCTTCGTGCAGTGTTGGTGGGAATACAAATTGGTACAGCCACAAATTGGTACCCATGGTACAACCTCCATACTGTGGAAAACAGTATGGAGGTTCCTCAAAAAATTAAAAATAGAGCTACCATAAGATCCAGTAATTCCTCTAGTGGATATTTACCCAGAGAATATGAAAACACTAATTTGAAAAGATATATGCACCCCTATGTTTATTGCAGTATTACTTACAATAGCCAATTTATGGAAGCATCCAAAGTGTCCATTGCTAGATGAGTGGATAAAGATACATACATACATACACACACACACACACACACACACACACACACACACACACACACACAATGGAGAATTATTCAACCATAAACAAGAATGAAATCTTGCCATTTGCAACAACACAGATGGATCTAGAGAATATAAGCAAAAAAATCAGAGAAAGACAAATACCATGATTTCATTCATATGTGGAATTTAAGAAACAAAACAGAGAAAAAAGAGACGAACCAAAAACAGAATCTTAACTATAGAGAACAAACTGATGGTTACCAGAAAGGAGGCATGGCGGGGGGGGGGTGGGGGGGGTGAAATAGGCAAAAGGGATTGAGAAGAGTACACTCATCACAATGAGCACTGAGTAATGTACAGAATAGAATCACTATATTATACACCTGAAACCAATATAACACTGGATGTTAACTATACTGGAATTAAAATTTAAAAATTTTTTAAATTTAACTTAAAAATGAAACAAAACAAAATCAAGGTGTCAGCAGGGCCACATCCCCTCCAAAGTCTCCAGGAGAGAATCTTTCCTTGCCTCTTCCAGTGTCTTGTAGCTTCTGGTGTCCCTTGGCTTGTGGCAGTGTAACTCCAATCTCTGCCTCCATCTTCACATGGCCTTCCTCTCCAAGTGTCTCTACAACCAATCTGTCTCTCCTTCTATTATAAAGATCAGTATGCAAAGCTCAATTGCATTTCTATATATTAGCAATGAACAACCAGAAATTGAAATAAAAATACTCTTTACATAGCATCAAAAAATATGAAATACTTAAGGATAAATCTTGACAAAAGCTGTGAAAGATCTCTAAAAACTACAAAATACTGCTGAGAAAAAAAATCACAGATGATCTCAACAAATGGAGAGATAGTCCATGGATTGAAAAGGCCAGTATCGAGAAGATATCAATTCTCCCCAGTTTGATCAATGTAATCCCAACCAAGATGCAGCAGGCTTTGTGTTTGTGTGTGTGTAAAAATTGACAAACTGATTCTAAAGTTGATGTGAAATGGGCAAATACTAGAATGGCCAAAATAACTTTGAAAAAAAAAATTGGAAAGCTAATACCACCTGATTTCAAGACTTGTTATAAAGTTTTAGTAACAAAAACAGTGTGGTGTTGGCATAAAAAAAAGCAACTAGATCAGTGAAGCAGAATATATATATATATATAGTGTGTATTTATATATACACACACATAAACAATATATATACATAAACAATGGATTTTTAAAATATAGACTTCATTAGAATAGTTTTAAATTTACAGAAAAATTGAGAAGATAGCACACAATGTTCCTATATGCCTCTCACCAAGTTCCCCCACTATTAATATCCTATATTAATATAATACATTTGTTATAATTAATGAACCAATATCGATACATCACTATTAACTGAAGTCCATCATTTATTCAAATTCCCTTGGTTTTAACTAACATCTTTTTCTGTTCCAGGATTCTACCCAAATTACATCTCTCTAGGCTCCTCTTAGCTCCGACAGTTTCTCAGACTTTCCTTGTTTTTGATGACCTTGACAGCTTTGAAGAGTATTGGACAAGTATTTTGTAGAATGTCCCTCTATTGGGATTTGTTTGATGTTATTTTCATTAGGCTAGAGTATGTGTTTTGAGAAGGAATACTTTAAAGATAAAGTGCTTATGTTGTATCAATGTTATATACTAGCAACATGATTTATCTGATGAAGCTAACCATCACCTGGCCTAGATAGTGTCTGTCACTTTTCTCCACTATAAAAGTACTCTTCCCCTCCCCACTTTCCTATACCAAACTCTTCAAAAGGAAGTCACTACACACAGCCCACACCTGAGGAGTGGAGAGTGATGCTCCACTTCCTTAAGGGTGGAATATCTACATAAATTATTTGAAATTCTTTTGCAAGAGAGATTTTTCTCTTCTCCCTCATTATTTATTCAATAATTTATATCAGTATAGACTCATGGATATTTATTTTATACCTTATAATCCAATACTACTTTATTTATATACTGTTGCTCAAATTGGCCATTGGGAGCTCATTTAGTTGGCTGCTGTGTTCTTTTGACAAAATCCCATCAGTATAGGATTTTCTTTTTCAGTACTTCCTTCATTTCTGGGGCTACAAAATGCCTGGGTCCATCATGTATATTTCCTGCCCCAGTCCTAAAATCATCCACTTCTCCAAGGAGCCCTGAATCTTTTTATTGACAAATGGTACTAAAAAACAAGATCTGGGCATTAGGTGTGCATTCATTGCTAATGGAGTAAATATTTGGTTTTAACAAAGGTGCAGGGGCTGGCAATGCAGTAGAGAAAGCAGTCTTTTCAACAAATGATGTTAAAACAACTTTCCATATATGAAGGAAGGAAGGAAGGAAGGAAGGAAAGAAGGAAGGAAGGAAGGAAGGAAGGAAGGAAGGAAGGAAGGAAGGAAAAAGAAAAGAAGAGAAGGAAAAGAAAGAGGAAGGAAGGAAGGAAGGAAGGAAGGAAGGAAGGAAAGAAAGAAAGAAAGAAAGAAAGAAAGAAAGAAAGAAAGAAAGAAAGAAAGAAAGAAAGAAAGAAAGAGAAAGAAGAAAGAAAAGAAAAGAGAAAAAGAAAGAAAGGAAAAGAGAAAAAGAAAGAAAGGAAAAGAAAAGAAAGAGAAGGAAGGAAGGGAGGGAGGGAGGAAGGAAGGGCAGGCTTGAGTCTACACCAGGCACAAATTTATTATAAAGAAAGATCCATAACAGAACAGATTAACCAGTTGGACTTCATCAAATTTCATGCACTGTTCTTTGGAAAACACTATTAAACGAATGAAGAGACAAGCCACATATGGAGGAAAAATGTTTACCTGACAAAGTGTTTATCTGATTAAAAAAACTTTAATCCAGAATTTATATTTAACTCTTAAAACCGAATAAGAAAATAATTCAATTTCTTAAATGGACAAAAGATTTGCACACATCTTCCCAGAAGGTTATATGGATAGCAAATGAGCACACGGAAGATGCTCGCCAGCATTTGTCATAGGGGAACAACAAATTAAAGCCAGACCTATTAGAATGGAAAAAATTAAAAAGAATGATCATGGGGCGCCTGGGTGGCTCAGTTGTTAAGTGTCTGCCTTCGGCTCAGGTCATGATCCCAGAGTCCTGGGATCAAGTCCCACATCGGGCTCCCTGCTCCGTGGGAAGACTGCTTCTCCCTCTCTCACTCCCCCTGCTTATGTTCCTGCTGTCGCTGTATCTCTCTCTGTCAAATAAATAAATAAAATCTTTAAAAAAAAATAAAAAGAATGATCATGCAAAAAGTTTGAAAGACTGTGGAGAAACTAGTAGAAATATAAAAGGGTAAAAACTCATTGGAAAACATTTTAGCAGTTTCCTAAAAAGTTAAACAAATATCTACTATACGATCCAGCCATTCTACTCCATGGTGTTTAATAAAAAGACAAGTAAGTATTCATACAAGGACTCGAATACAAACGCTTATTACTTCTCTCAGTCCTGAGCACCAACCAAAAACCTGGAGCCTATACTCAAGAAAATCTGGATAAATAAAGAGACCAATGGATGGATCAAAAGAGAAGTAGACTGGGGGTGCCTGGGTGGCACTGTCGGTTGAGTGTCCAGCTCTTAGTTTTGGCACTGGTCATAATCTCAGGGTTGTGGAATAAAGCCCCACATCAGGCTCCACACTCAATGGGGAGTCTGCTTGAGGATTCTCTCCCTCTCCCTTTGCGTCTCCCTGGCTCATGTGTGTTCACTCTCTCTCTAAAATAAATAAATATTTAAAAGAGAGAGGGAGAGAAGTAGACTGGATGGAATCAGGGACACATGATGGGTAGGCAGAAAAATAAACAGAAAGATGAATAAATTTGTGGACAAACAATGGTGAGTTGAATGGAGTAATGAATGGAAAGAACAAATGTACAAAAGGATGAAGATTAATGGGTGGACAAAAAGATGGACAAGAGAAAGGTAGATGGAAACATGGAAAGATGAATGGATGAATGAAGAGACATATGCATTGGATGAATGGAGAGACATATGCATTAGATGGATGGATGGACCAATGGACAAACAGTTCATAAGCACTTCAAGGGCAGACTGTTCCTTGTTTATGTTTTTCCAGAGCCCACAAAAGGACAACGCATAAGTAGTTAGATACCCAGTACACATTTTTTGAATGAATGAATGAATGAATGAATGAGGTACTGGGTTATTATGGAAAAAGTTTTGAACTAAGAGTCAGAAGATCTGATTTCCATCTCTGTATCCTCCAGTTGTCTATGTAAACACGAGCAACTTAACTAAACACCTTCAATTTACTCTTCTGTAAAATGGGTAGACTGGATTAAATGATTTCCAAGGTCTTTTCCAATCACTCTGTGTTCCCTGATTTGAAGCTGCCCAAATCTAAGACAAGGCTATGGGATAGGAGGAGGAGTCACAGTGAAGCAAATGTGTTTATTTACAACTCATCCTAATGCAGAGCCGATTCCAGATCCCTGCCAACAATGGGGGAGAAAAGTTAACACACTCCAGATCAGATTCTGTGCAAACTGTCTGGCCGGGAGCCTTGTGATGGAAATGAAAGACAGGCTGATAGTAGAGCCTGAGGGGTAATTAAGAAGGTTACTGTGAGGGTGTACCCTCCCCAAGTTGAAAGGAAGGAGGGAAGGGCCAGACCTCACAAGGCCTCGCAAGGCCCTTGGCTGATGGCCAAATGCACTCTATCCAGAAGGATGGTTGTTTGTTCACAGAGCACGTGGCCTGTCCTGCCAGAGTCACACCTGGACTCCTAACATGCTCTGGAGTACTAATTGTGCCAAGAGCACATCCATCATTAGTTACAGACTGGTCTGTGCCAGGCACTGTCTATGTATCACCTCATCACTTCTCCCAACAACCCAGGGCGGGGGGGCAAGAGCGATGATCCTCACCTCATGGAGGAGGACAGCGTGGCCAGTAAGTGGCAGGTGGAGAACCTGAACCCAGAGGACGTTGGCTGCCTGTCTGTGGACAGCCGCCCTGGAACTGGTCAGGTAACAATGCAGAGACTTCAGACTTCATGCCACACCAGATTGCAGTGACACCTGCTGGAGCTTGCCTGATCCCTCTGCAGTGTGCTTTCACACTCATTCAAGCCTACAGTGTGATCCAGCACTCCCATTGTGTAGGTGGGGACCCTGAGACTCAGACTGACAGGTGAGTGAGCCAGCCACGGTCACACGACTTGTGAAGGGTGAATCTGGGATTCCCTCTCGGAGAACTGGAGTGAGGGCCAGGGCTCCTAACTAGTGGATTAATCTATTTCCATGGGGTAGCTGGAATGGACATCTGTGGATTTTGCCTAAACATCCATTCTACCTACCTCTGGTAACAGCATCTGAATTTTCTTGAGGAATCACATCCAGCACACTCCACCACCCGCCACCTCAGTCCACGTGATTTGGGTGGTACTGATAGGCCTGGCGGGGGTGGGGTACAGGGGAGGAACGCAAAATGGAATAGTCCCCCTATTTTGAACTGGCAGAAGAACAACTGTGGTTCACCCTAGGCTCTCCTCAGCTGCAGGGCCCAGGTCCCCATGTTCTGCTCTGCCTGTGCCCTTGAGAAATAAACACAGCTGCCAGAAAACAGGACGCTTCAGCTATGGCTAATCCTCAGCCACAAGACAAGCAGGAACTCAGAGGTGCCCTGCGATGCAAAGTGTTTTCCAAAAACGTCAGCAAATACACAGAGCAAGGAGGGAGGGGAGAGCACACTGCAAATACACAATCAGGCTTCAGAGCAGGAATAAAGGCTGAACACACAGACCAGCGCCAACCTTCTGGACGCCCACCTCCCACTTCCCTGCGGCCTTGCCTCCACTGCCCTCTAGTGGCCAGACAGGGACACGCCCGCGGGTTTAAACCGAGTTCCCAGGGCAGGAAGGAGGTAAAGGAGGGGCTCCAGTGAGGTAAAGGGGGGCTCCTGTGAGGGAGGATCACAGGGCTTGGAGCCTCCCAAAGAAACCAGATCCCGTCCTCTCCATCCCTCAGCCACTGGCCTCGTTCAGCCTCTCCTTCACCTCTCCCTGGCACCTCTGCAACAACCTCTCCTCACTGGTTTTGATAAAAATAATAAACAGCCTAGCGAATGCTGTGCTGAGCGCTTACACACATTATCTCTGAATTCTTACAACACTCTCTGGAGGTGGGCAGTGTCCCGCCTAGAGATGAGGAAACACACAGAGGCTCACACGAGTTAGGAAACTTATCAAATGCCACATGGTACCTACAAGTGGAAAAGAGTACTGACCACTGATGGGTTGAGTTTTTTGAGGAAGAGAGTGATAAAACATTCTGAAATTGATTGTGGTGATGATTGTGCAGCTCTGTGAAAATACAAAAACCCACTGAATTGTATTGCATGTGTTAGCTTCCTATTGCGGCTGTAACAAATGACACCTCAGCGGCTTCAAACAACACCAATTTATTCATTCATAGTCTGAAGGCCAAAAGTCTAAAATCAAGGTGTTGGCAGGTCTGTGTTCCTCCTGGAAGCCCAGTGAGGCATCTATTTCCTTGCCTTTTCCATCTTATTGAGGCTGCCTGTACTCCTTGGCAATTGGCCTCTTCCTGTATCTTCTGTGTGTGTCACTTAAACCCCACCTCACATTCCACCTGACCACCTTCTCCACAGCCCAGAACATGGCCACCACCTCTGCTTTGTTCCAAGCTGCAGCACCCCTTCTCACAAGTCCTCCCCGCCACAATCACCCCCTCTGTATTCAAGACTTGCACTGAGTCCACCTCCTCTCCCTTCAATCCTTTCCCAGGCTTCTCTGCTAACAGGAGCTTTACCTTCCTCCTACTCTTACTTCCCCCGCTGGTGTGCACGGCTCTGAGGCTCCACGCGTCCATGTGCACACATAGCCATCACGGCCCCGAACAGACTGCAACAGAAAGCAGATGCAGTATTTCTCCTCTGAACCCCTCACCATGCCCGAGTGTGACAGAGAAGTCTCCTCTCTTCATTCCCATCATTGCAGAGTCCATGATGAACGGGGCTCGCTCAGCTCCGGCATTTAGAGCCAAGAAAGCTGACAGACCACTGCCACGTCTCCGCGGCCAGCCCGTGTTCTCCTTAGAAGCTGCTCCTCCTTGAGGAGAAGGGATGTGCTAAGCATCTCCTGCACGCCAGGGGCTGTGCTGGACCCTTTACAAACATGTCATGTCCTTTGATTCTCCAAACAACCCAAGGAGAGGAGGATTTGCCATCCGCACGTTATGGATGAGGAAAGTGGACTCTGAACCATCACTGCTGGAGCCGGATTCAAAGCCCATTCCGCTCACCCACGAAGCCAGCCTTCTTTTCACCCTATTGCAGGGTCAGAGGGAGCAAAGAAGGCAATACTTACCCACACATAGGTGTTTCTGAGTGTGCAAGGCACTTCGAGGTGTGCGATCTCTACTCCCCTTCTGAAAGATAGGACTTACCTTTTAACCCTGTGCATGGGCTTTTTCCCTTCCGAAGAAGGAAGACATTTCGAGGTCCCTTTTGTGATTAAAACCCTTAGGGAGTAAAATACATCTTTGAAACAGGAAAGGGAGTAAGGGCTTAAATAAAAGGCCACTGACACATCACACCCAACCAGCTCATAATACACACACACACACACACACACACACACACACACACACACACACTCCTCTAGTACCACCCAGAACTGGTCTCTCCTGCAACTTCTGCTGGTATTCCACACTGCACTCTTCTACTGAGGAGAGCTTATCCTGCTCTCCTTGGACCTTACTGCTTCAGGCTCACTGAATGTCACTGCCTCTGGCTAGGACTCTGCCTCTCTGCTCTGGTCTCCCAATTGCCCACACCAGGCCCTCTGCCAGGATCCCAGTGACTCAGCTTCATCCCCACACAGGTTAGCATGAAGGAACTAATCCACAAGGCACAGGCATATATCTCACACCTAATATTTGAGGTTTTATTCATTTATTTGAGAGAGAGTGAGAGCAAGAGAGGACACACACACAGAGGGAGAGAGAGAAGCAGACTCCCCACTGAGCAGGGAACCCAATGTGGGGCTCAATCCCAGTACCCTGGGATCATGACCTGAGCCAAAGGCAGATGCTTAACCAACTGAGCCACCCAGGTGCCCCCTTACATCTAATATTTGTCATGATAAATGGGTTCATCCTTCCCTGGATTTTAGGCTACAAAGATACTTGGGTCTCAGCAAAAGACTAGGAATAACACCAAAAAACAAAGCAAAATAAAACAAAACAAAATGCCATCCCTCCTAGCTTACTAGCTAAAAATTTAGAGGAGAAATGATAAGATATGCCTAGGGTGACCAATCAATAAATAGCCAGATGTGGGGTACCTGGGTGGTTAAGCGTCTGACTCTTGATTTCAGCTCAGGTTGTGATCTCAGGATCATGGGATTGAGCCCTTGTCGGACTCCATGTTCAGCAGGGAGCCTACTTAAGAATCTCTCATCCGCCCCCTTCCTGGGCTCTTTCCCTCTGCTCCTCCCTCCTCCACCCCCCCCCCCCACTGCACACTCTCTCTCTAAAAATAAAATAAATGAATAAATAGCAATATGTGACTGTAAAGAAATTGGACAACTGACCAAACTGTAGAGTTCTGAGTCTGAGTCACTGTATAGCATTTCTCTGGCAGAGCCTCAAGCTCCAAACTCTTGGCTGCTCTCTAGGGCTGCATATCAAGCCACCTAGGATTGTGTAGGCGAAGAAAGAGGTGGTGGACCCTGACCCTGACAGCCACAAGCTGAGGCTTTCTTCACTGATGTGTGTATTAATAACTTTCCTGTTGGTGGGCGCCTGGGTGGCTCAGTTGGTTAAGCAACTGCCTTCGGCTCAGGTTGTGATCCTGGAGTCCCAGGATTGAGTCCCACCTCGGGTTCCCGGCTCAGGGGGGAGTCTGCTTCTCCCTCTGACCCTCTCCCCTCTCATGCTCTCTCTCTCTCTCTCTCTCTCTCAAATAAATAAATAAAATCTTTTTAAAAATGTTTTTTCCTGTTGCTATAATTGCTCCTTTAGTTAAAGGTGATGGATCTCTTCTTAAGTGACAAGGGACAAGGTTTGCTACTTTTGCCAATTACACATCCAGAAAAAGAAAATAAAAGAATCCATATTGATGGGAAATTGCTGTTAATAGATCAAATAATACCTGGACCAAACCCTTGAAACCACCAACAGAATTAAGTCTGCAGAAAGCCACATAGCCCATAGTTAAAGATTATTGGGAAAAAACACAGGATGCTTTGCTTAAGAGAATGACAATGTAGCCCAAGGGAATAAGAAATAAAATAGGCTGCACAGTCATCATAGTCACAAAGGTGAAGGGCCTCTGTGCTTGCTAACAAAAATAGCACACATTGCTGAGATGTTTTGCCAACCCACCAGGGAAAGGAACCACTCACCACCCGACCACAATCTTGATGAAATAAAATACACTAGCGCCAGAAAGACAAGTCAATCAATCTTGAAGTTTACCCAATCTCTGGCCAATCAGAAGAACCCATGACCCCAAGCCCTTACCCTTGACTTTTGCCCTTAAAAATCCTCACTTGCAAGCCACTGGGGAGTTTGGGACTGTTCTGGGAGGTGCCACACCAATAAATAAGCCTATCTTTGTGTACTGCAAAAGCTCAGTGTCAGTTTGTTGTTATTGTTGTTGTTTTTTAAATTGGCTTGCTGCTCATCAGCAAGACAAACTCTCCTTTGGTTTGGTTACACCCTTTGCATCTCCCAGTGCCAAGGGGATATACACAGAAATGCAGCAACAGCAGGCATCAGAATGGTGGATAACTGCAAAAGCAAGAACAAAGGGGCGCCTGGGTGGCTCAGTCATTAAGCGTCTGCCTTAGGCTCAGGTCATGGTCCCAGGGTCCAGGGATCAAGCCCCACATCTGGCTCCCCGCCTGCTTCTCCCTCTGCCTGCCGCTCCCCCTGCTTGTACGTGTTCCCTCTCTCCTGTCAAATAAATAAATAAAATCTTTAAAAAAAAAAAAAAAGCAAGAACCAAAACATCTCAGTTTCCTTTCATTGACCTTTCACAGAAACATGAGAATAAGTGCTCCCCCAATATCTGAACAGCAATATCCTGCCAACATAAAGTGGTAGTGAGCTAGTTTACAACATTCTTCAGGAAAGGTGGGAAGGAGCTGTTCTCAGGGCAGGAGCAAAGTCAGTACTCAGCCTGGAGACATGGCTCCAGAGCTCACTAACCTGGGCCAATAGTCAACTTCTCAGAGCCATGGTTTACTCATCTGTAAAATGAGAATGGCCATACTTGCAGAGACAGCTTAGCGCATTGCAATAGAAGAATACAGACATTTGGGGGCACCTGTGTAGCTCAGTCAGTTAAGTGTCCAACTCTTGATTTTGGCTAAGGTCATGATCTCAGGGTCATGGGATCAAACCCCATGTTGAGCCCCACGTTGAGCCCTGCATCAAGCTCAGTGTTGGGCTCCATGCTCAGTGGGGAGTCTGCTTGAGACTCTTTCCCTCTACCTCTGCCCCTCCCCTCCATGCTCTCTCTCTCTCAAAAAAAAAATAAA
Source organism: Zalophus californianus (assembly GCF_009762305.2). Lineage (NCBI taxonomy): Eukaryota > Metazoa > Chordata > Mammalia > Carnivora > Otariidae > Zalophus > Zalophus californianus. The sequence goes on along the minus strand of NC_045599.1, from coordinate 90,100,894 downwards.
TCTTTTTTTTTAAGATTTTATTTATTTAATTGACAGAGAGAGAGAGACAGCGAGAAAGGGAACACAAGCAAGGGGAGTGGGAGAGGGAGAAACAGGCTTCCCACAGAGCAGGGAGCCCTATGCGGGACTCGATCCCAGAACCCTGGGATCATGACCTGAGCCGAAGGCAGCCACTTAACCAACTGAGCCACCCAGGTGCCCCAAAATAAATCTTTTTTTTTTTTTAAAAGAAGAAAATTATTTTAGAGAAACCTGATTCTGAATACTGTCACTTACAGTGTAACCTTGAGTTACTGAATTTCTCCAAAGCCATAAAATGGTGATAATAATTGAGTTTGAGAGAGATCTGTTGGGACAAATGGGTAGCAGCTTATATAAAGTGCTTATTACAGTCTGAGCACATAAGACATGCCCAATAAATGAAAATGATCTATTAACAGTTACTGGATTTTGCTTATATTTTGGCTACAATAATTGCTTACAATTGTATTGAATACTTCCCATGATTTATCTTATCATACTTGCTTTGTCTACCCCTCAAAAGATTTTTATGAAGATAAAACAAACCAATATATATTTTTATATGCAAATATGAGCACAGGAAAAGTCCTAAAAGGATATACACTAAAATGTAGTGGTTATCTCATAGAGCTATGATTTTTGTCTTATTTTTGCTTACCTTCCTTTTCAAACTTTTCTCAAGCTTCACTTATGCATATTTTGGTTTTGGTTTCTTTTATATGCCAAAATGCTAAAAAATAAACAAACCTACATGACCATTTCTTTTGGAGGTAAGAGATAACAAAAGCTTTGCTTTCTCTTAGGAACTGGTATGTGTTTTTCTTTTTATTTATTTATTTATTTTAAAGATTTTATTCTTAAGTAATCTCTACACCCAACATGGGGCTCAAACTCACAGCTCCAAGATCAAGAGTTGCATGTTCCACTGACTGAGCCAGCCAGGCACCCTGTATTTTTCTTTTTAATAGTAAGAGTTAGCTAACTGGCTTATACCCTCTTTGCTTTGCCAGAGGAACTCAAAGCCAAATTTTTATTTATTTTTTTTTCAGAGCCAATTTTTTAATTCAATCATTCAATTAGGTCCTTAACTCTTTGTATACTTCTCTTCAGTTTCTCTGCCTGCCCCAGTCTTGACTTTCTATTCTAACTTGTATTTATCTTACCTTGATTTTATATTTCTTATTTATATTTTACTACTTTTCTCAGTGTTTGTCATAAGCCACCATAAACCCCTTATAGAATGAGTCCTGGTATATATACACACACATAAACAACTGATAACTTTAAGGATTGCTATAGCCCATGTACTTCATTTCACATTTCATGCATTCCACAGAGTTCTTGGTTACAACATTAATGACAGAATTATAGTAATCTTTAAACTCTATTTCTGATATAAAAAAAAATGTAGGGGCATCCGCATGGCTTAGTTGGTTAAATATCTGACTTTGGCTCAGGTCATGATCTCAGGATCGTGAGACTGAGCCCTGCATGGAGCCCACTTAAGATTCTCTCTCTCTCTGCCTCTGCCCTTCCCCCTTGCCCCTCTCTCTCAGTAAATAAATAAATATAAAAATTTTTTTAAAAATGCAAAACCACGGGCGCCTGGGTGGCTCAGTTGGTTGGGCGACTGCCTTCGGTTCAGGTCATGATCTTGGGAGTTCCAGGATCAAGTCCCACATCAGGCTCCCTGCTCAGCAGGGAGTCTGCTTCTCCCTCTGACCCTCCCTCCTCTCATGTGCTCTCTCTCTCATTCTCTCTCAAATAAACAAATAAAATCTTTAAAAAAAATAAAAAATTAAAAAAATGCAAAACCACAAAATCTCCCTGTAATGACAAAATTTTAAAAAGCCTTAGAATTGGGTCAATTTTCCTCACTGATATGAGGAATTCTTAATCTCAGGAAACAAACTGAGGGTTGCTGGAGTGGTGGGGGGTGGGAGGGAGGGGGTGGCTGGGTGATAGACATTGGGGAGGGTATGTGCTATGGCGAGCGCTGTGAATTGTGCAAGACTGTTGAATCACAGATCTGTACCTCTGAAACAAATAATGCAATATATGTTAAGAAAAAAAAAGAAGAAGAAGATAGCAGGAGGGGCAGAATGAAGCGGAGTAAGTTGGAGGGGGAGACGAACCATGAGAGACGATGGACTCTGAAAAATAAACTGAGGGTTCTAGAGGGGAGGGGGGTGGGGGGATGGGTTAGCCTGGTGATGGGTATTAAAGAGGGCACATTCTGCGTGGAGCACTGGGTGTTATGCACAAACAATGAATCATGGAACACTACATCAAAAGCTAATGATGTAATGTATGGTGATTAACATAACAATAAAAAATTTTTAAAAAAAGAATTGGGTCAATTTTATTAAATGCTCAATTCTCAAAATTATATATATTATATATTTTATATTTCTATAATTATTAAATTTATATATAGTATATATTTTATAACATATACAATTTTGAGTATATCTTTTTTAATTTTAAAAACTCCACACTTATGCCTCCCCTTACCTACCCACTCTACTAAACTTTGATACATGCAAGCAGTAGCAAGCCCAACAAAATCACTTCTGAGGAAAGACGTCAGAGGCACTAATAAAACCACTCTCTCAAAACCCTGGAATAGAATTTCAAGTGGTCCTCAATCAGAACCTAATGCTGCAGCCGGCCAATCATCCCACAGTAACTTTATGCCACCGTTCTCAAGCGAGGGGGCCTCCCTCAGGCTGGGGAAAGAGGAAGTTGGCAATTTCCTATTCCTGGAAAAGATATTCAGGCAGCTAATTTATAAATACTTAAGATGCCCACCAACTCCAAGAGAACAGATCAAATAACACAAAGGAAGGCCTCTACAAGCACCTTTTCTCTCTACATCAGGGCCTCCCATCAGGAGTCAATAGGAAGCCCAAACAGCTTCACAGTCCCTGCTGTCCGAATGCTGCCATATTTACTATCTTTGTCATCACTGGCAAACACCAGCAGAGGCCTTTTGGGGTGCCAATGGGCACCATGGTCAGAGACCCACACTACATTTCTCAGCTTGTCTCTATGGAAATCAACACAGAAAAACCAATAAATTATGTTAATAATAAAAATGTGCATTAAGTATTTGCCTACATTAACTGATTTAACCTGCTTAATAACTCTGTAAGATAGAGAAAACATTACTTTATTTTACAGAGAACACTGAGGCACAGAGAGAGCACAAGCCAGTAGGTGACAGAGCAAGACCTGAATGTAGGCCAGTTAACTTAAGAGCTTATGCTCTGAACCCCGATTCTCTATTTCCTGGGAAAACAGTAAGAGCTGCTGATGTTTGTGAAGCACCCCTTATGAATCACATTAATTCTATTTTATTGAATGCCAATGACAACCCAGAAAGGCAGTTTTCTTTTTAAATTTCTAACTGCAAACAGTAGAATTAGCTTTTTTTCATGTATAGTTCTATGAGATTTTAAACATGCATGTATTTTTATAACCACTGCCACAGATAGGATATAGAATAATCTCAACCAAGGAAAGAACTCCCTTGCAGATAACCCTTTGTAGTCAAACCCCCAACCCTAACACCTGGTAACCACTCATCTGGTCCCTGTGCCTGTATTTTTTCCTCTTCCAGAATGTCATACTCACAAAATATTATGTAACCTTTTGAGACAAGGTTTTTTCACTTAACACACCAAAGATTCATCCATGTCATTGTGTGCCTCGATAGTTCATTCCTCTTCATTGCTAAGTAGTATTCCACTGTGTGAATATACCACAGTTAGTTTATCCATCCACTGACAGACATTTGGGTGGTTTCCAGTTTTTGACAATTGTAGAGTTACTCTGCTATAAACATGCACACACGCGTGCGCGCGCGCGCGCACACAGAGATGTTTGTGTAAACATAAGTTTTCATTTCTCTGGGATAAATCCCTAGAAGTAGAATTTCTAGGTCACACGATAAATATATGTTTAACTTGTTGAAACAACTGCCAAGCTGTTTTCCAAAATGGCAGTACCCTCTTGCATTCCTACGAGAAATGTGTCCCAGTTACTCAGCATCAGCACTTCGTGTTGTCAGTATTTTTTAATTTAGCCATTCTAATGAGTATGTAATATTTCATTGTAGTTTTAAACATTACTAATGATGTTGAGCACCTTTCAGTTGCTTATTTGCCATCTTTATATCCTCTATCCTGAAAAGTCTGTTCAAATCTTTTGCCCACTTTTTAAATTGGTTTGGTAAAGTTTTATTGAGTCTGAGAGTTGTTTTTTTTTTTAAGATTTTATTTATTTATTTAACAGAGAGAGACAAAGCAAGAGAGGGAACACAAGCAGGGGGAGTGGGAGAGGGAGAAGCAGGCTTCCCACTAAGCAGGGAGCCCAATGCGGGGCTCAATCCCAGGACTCTGGGATCATGACCTGAGACGAAGGCAGACACTTAATGACTGAGCCACCCAAGCACCCTGACTTTTGAGAGTTCTTTATGTACTTTAAACACAAATGATTTTTCTTATGTGTGTTTGCAAATATTTTCTCGCAATATGGGGCTGGTTTTCTACTCTCTTAACAGTGTTATTGCACAGCAAGAGTTTTTCATTTTCACTAGGTCCAATATATCAACTCTTACTTTATGGATCAATAATTGTGTTACCCTATCTAAGAAATATTTACCTAACTCAACAGGAAAAAGATTTTCTGCTATATTTCTAAGAGCTTCATAGTTTTCTGTCCTACACTTATGTCTATCATCCATTTGGAGTTAATTTTTGTAGGCAACAGAGGTGTAGGTCAAGGCTCACTTTTTTGCATGTGGATAGTCCAGCACCATTTGCTAAAGACTGTCCTTTGTCCATTGGACTGCCATTGCACTTTTGTCAAAAATCTGTTGATTCTATGATTTTATATTGTATATATATTTCACTTGTCTATATGACTTTCCTTTTACTAATATCATGCTGTGTTGACAACGTTGCTTTACAGTATATCTTAAAAACAGGTAGTGAAATCCTCCAACTGTTTGTTTTTCAAAACTCTTTTGGCTTTCTAGTTCCTTTCCATATAAATTTTAGAATCAGCTATATCTACAAAGAAGCTGTCTTAGTCCTTTCAGGCTGCTTTAACAGAATATCACAGACCGGGTGACTTACAAACAACAAAAATATATTTCTCTCAGCTCTGGAGGCTGGGAAGTCCAATATCAAGAACCTGTAGATTCAGCGTCTGGTGAAAGCTGCTTCCAGTTTCATAGACGGCTGTCTCTTTGCCGTGTCCTCACGTGGCAGAAGAGGCAAAGGAGCTCTCTGGAGTGTCTTGTAAGGGCACTAATCCCATTCATGAGGGCTCCACACTAATGACCTAATCCCTTCCCAAAGGCCCCACCTCCAAATACCATCACACTGAGGATTAGGTTTCAACATATGAATTGTGGGAGAGTTGGGAGCATAAATATTCATTATATAGAAGAAGCTTTCTGGGACTTTGATTGGGATTGCTTTAAATCCTTAGGTCAGGGGCGCCTGGGTGGCTCAGTCGTTAAGCGTCTGCCTTTGGCTCAGGTCATGATCTCAGGGTCCTGGGATCAAGCCATTGGGGCTCTCTGCTCAGCAACAAGTCTGCTTCTCCCTCTCCCTCTGTAATCTCTCTCACTTTTGCTCTCTCTCAAATAAATAAATAAAATCTTTTCAAATAAATAAATAAATAAATAAATAAATCTTTAGGTGAGTTTAGGGAGAATTAACAATATTGAGTCTTCCAATTCATGAACACAATATGTTTCCATATTTGTCCAGGCTTTCTTTAATTAGTGTTTGGTAAGGTTTTTTTTTTTTTTTTTTTTTTAAGATTTTATTTATTTATTTGAGAGAGAATGAGAGAGAGAGCGAACACATGAGAGGGGATAGGGTCAGAGGGAGAAGCAGACTCCCCGCTGAGCAAGGAGTCCGATGTGGGACTCGATCCCGGGACTCCAGGATCATGACCTGAGCCGAAGGCAGTCGCTTAACCAACTGAGCCACCCAGGCACCCTTGGTAAGGTTTTAATTTCAATCTCACTATATAAATAAATAGGTGATTTAACTAAGGTCATACTTTGTAGTGGAGCCAGCATTCTGAAATAAGTTCCATCTGCCTCCAAGGACATACTTCTTTCCACTAAACCACACTGCCTTGCAAATAGATTGTTTTTTACCAATATTTTATTTCTTTGGTTCATTGAAATAATATATGATTTTTCCCCAAGCTATTACTCCTTCAGCTGTTTTTTATATCAGGTTTATGATTAAAATTAAAATAGAAAAATGTTTATAGTATGCTGTTAAGTTAAAAAATGCAGGATATAAAATTTTATCTACTATATGATCCCAACTACATCAAAAATACATATACAGAAAAAAAATTAAAATATATTAAAATGTTTAATGCTTCTGACATAGGCAGGCCAGGTCGAAGGATCCAGAGCAGGTCCCACAGAACCAGCCAAGAGGATACTTGGTTTCCCATAGGATAGAATCAAATGCAAGCCAGGAGGAAGTGAGAGCAGAGTTTATTGAATAGCTAAGTGATAGAATATAGCAGACAAAGTGGCTGGGAGACTCAGAAAGGGAGAAGTGAGTCTCCCTGTCACTTGGGGTTAGGGGTTTATATTGGAAAAGGATCCAGGGTATGTGTTCCTTCAGGAATCCAGGGTAGGGTCCAATCAAAGGCAAATGTCAGGTGAACAATAGTTGTTATTCCATAAATCACCGAAGTTAGGGGGTATTGACACCCATGTCAACTGAGGTTTGTTCAAAGCTAATGTCCTGGAACATGCTCAGGACCTGATTCTTCTTAGAAGTTATCAGGTGTATGGGGGCCTATGAGAAAACTCAGAGAATGATTAACTTTCTTGCATCCACCTCAGAGTGGGAACATAGCTTCTTTGGTTTACTCAGATGCAAGATGAAATATAGAACATAAGTAAATGGGGCCTAGCAGAGAAACAGTAGAGATGGAGCCTTTCCAAAATGGAGTCCCTTCAGTTTCCCTATCTCAATTCTGAGTTATAGAGCTGTGGGTAATTGTTAATTTCTTCTTTATATCTATCAGCATATCTAAATGTGCTACAATGAGCAAATATAATTTTTTTTGCAAATATAATTTCTACTACTTAAAATAACATATGAAGACATGCTCACTGCACAAGATTGATACAAGAAAAATGCTTTATCTGAAACTACTGAGATGATCATGTGGGTTTTTGACCTTGATTTTATTAATATGGTATTACAGTGATTGATTTTCATATGTTGAACAAACCTTGCATTCCTGGGATAAATCCCATTTAGTCATGGATATAATCCTTTTATACATTGCTATTTTCAGTTTGCTAGTATTTTGTTGAGGATTTTTGCATCTAGATTCACAGGAGAAATTGGTCAATAGTTTTCCTTTCTTGTGGTGTTTTTCTCTGGCTTTGGTATCATGTAATACTGGCCTCATAGAAAGAGTTGGGAAATATTCCCTTTGCTTCTATTTTTCAGAAGAGTTTGGGAAAAATTGATGTTAATTCCTAAATGTTTGGTAGAACTCACCAGTGAGGCCATTTGGAAGTAGGCTTCTCTTTATGGAAGGTTTTGATTATTAATTCAATGTTTTTGTTGTTATACGTCTATTCAAGGTTCCTATTTTTTCTTGAATCAATTTCAGTAGTTTGCATGTTTCTAAGAACTTGTCATCTACGTTAGTTAATTTGTTGGCATACAGTTGTTTCATAGTATTCCTTGTAATTCTTTTTTTTTTAAGATTTTATTTATTTATTTGAGAGAGAGAGAGAATGAGAGATAGAAAGCACTAGAGGGAAGAGGGTCAGAGGGAGAAGCAGACTCCCTGCTGAGCAGGAAGCCCGATGTGGGACTCGATCCAGGGACTCCAGGATCATGACCTGAGCCGAAGGCAGTCGCTTAACCAACTGAGCCACCCAGGCGCCCCCTTGTAATTCTTTTTATTTCTATACTGTCAGTAGTAATGTCCGGAATTTCATTTCTGATTTTAGTAACTTGATCTTCTCTCATTTATGCTTGGTCATTCTAGCTAAAACTTTGTCAACTTTGTTTTGAAGAACAGACTTCTGTTTTCCTTGTTTTCTTTATTGTTTTTCTATTCTCTATTTCATTTACTCCTATTACTCATTAATATGTCCTTCCTTCTGCTTACTTTGGGTTTACTTTGCTCTTTTCCAGTTTTTTAAAGTAGATTAAGTTATTGACTTGAGATTGTTCTTCTTTTCAATATAGATATTTACAGCTATAGATTTGTCTCTAAGCAATGCATTAGCTGTATCCCAACAGTAATTAACCTTAAATATAAGAATTTCAAGTTTTTTATTATTAAAAATTTTTAAATATAGTTCGAAATTTTTTAAGAGTATAACATTCCCTAAAACAATAAAGCCATATTGAAAAATAAAAGTCTGAGGGAATTCTTTTGTAAAATGAATACTCTTCTCTCAATTTTCCATTTTCAAGTTCTGTTTTGTTTTAGCGTTGTTTTTTTTAAGCAAAGCATAAGTATTTTGATAATTCCCTAAATTATGTAAGGAATATATTTGTTTAGGTTTATATATAGGAAAAAAATCAAACAAAATACACATTACTAGAGATGGTCTATAGGTGATGATACCACAGGTAAGTCTTCATTTCTCCTACTCCTCTGTATTTAAAAAATGTCTTTATAATGGAAGAATTCAGTTATTAAAATATAAAATATTTTTCATAAATAACTTTCCTTGATACCTGATACTTTTCAAAGTCTTTGCTCCCTTATTACTAGCAGTGACTGTCATAACATAAACCTGTCTTAAGGAGACAAATTCTTTCATGCTAATGCTGCTGAAGTAGCAATGTGCAGAGATGAAAACATATGACACTTGGTAAGTCCTGATGACCAAGGATGAAAGATACAAAGTTCTCCTTAGGGTAGTGGGGGTTTCAGTCACCTGTCTCTATTCCAGCAACATCAATAAAATGATCTTCTGATGTTGATGCCTGAATTTTCCCATCATGGCTAAAATTGATGGTCCTCACAGACCAATCCGGCCCATAATACAGGGTACAAAAAGGACACATTAGAATTCCTAAGGCATGAAGAATTAGAAGAAGGCATCCAGGATAGAATAAAACTAATTATCCAATAAATAAAGTACTAGCAGATTTGCTTACCTAGAAATGCTTTGTACCACACTGACTCATCCACATCCCAGAGGCTGACCAAAGTATCTGCACTTCCTGTAGCGAAATGCTTCTCCATGGGTCAAACCACATAGGAAGGGCATTAATGGACTGCACAGGCTTTGGTGCTATGTAGCTGAAAAACAAGACAGACAGCAGTAAAAGGGCTGTGACACTAAGAAGATAATAAGAACCCCTGAAGAAAACCAAAGTAAATAGAACAAATACCAAAAACCATAATTCAAGAAAGCTTTACCAAAAAAAAAAAAAAAAAAAGATTTCAAGCTACATATTGAAAGAGCACACCACTTACCTGAGAATGTGAACCCAAAACAACCAACATCAAGGCATAAACTAATAAAATGACTAAACTTTAGGGCGCCTGGGTGGCTCAGTTGGTTAAGCAACTGCCTTTGGCTCAGGTCATGATCCTGGAGTCCCGGGATCGAGTCCCACATCGGGGTCCCTGCTTGGCAGGGAGTCTGCCTCTCCCTCTCACCCTCCTCCCTCTCGTGCTCTCTCTCTCTCATTCTCTCTCTCTCAAACAAATAAATAAAATCTTTAAAAAAAAATAAAAATAAATTTAAAAAAATTACTAAACTTTAGGGGCTCCTGGGTGGCTCAGTCAGTTTAGCGACTGACTTGACGTCAGCTCAGGTCATGATCTCAGTGTTGTGAGATCAATTCCCATGTTGAGCCCTGTGTGGGGCTTCACACTGGGCGTGGAACCTGCCCAAGATTCTCTCCCTCTCCTTCTGCCCCTCCCCCTGTTCGTGTTCTCTCTCTCAAAAAAACATTTACTAAACTTTAAAGGAAAGGCCTTTTAGCATCTAGGCAAAAAGAGCAGATGTTTTTGAGGGACAGTATTAAACTACCACCAGAATTTTTGACAGCAACACTTTATGCCCCATATCTATGCAGGAAAAAAATTGAGAAACATGTTTAAGATACACAAGGCGAAAAATGTGAGTCAAGGACTTCTATATGCTGCAAAACTTACTTTCAAGTGTAAAGGGCACAAATGAACTTTATTAGCAATAAGGAAGAAGTCAGGGCGCCTGGGTGGCTCAGCTGTTAAGCATCTGCCTTCAGCTCAGGTCATGATCCCAGGGTCCTGGGATAGAGCCCCGCATCAGGCTCCCTGCTCAGTGGGGAGTCTGCTTCTCCCTCTCACACTCCCCTTGCTTGTGTTCCCTCTCTCGCTGTGTCTCTCTCTGTCAAATAAATAAATAAAATCTTAAAAAAAAATAATGAGGAAGAAGTCAGGGACTATGATCCCCATGAGGCCTTCCTGAGGAATCTTATCTGGAACTTAATTTGAGCCTCAATAAGATTAATAATTAAAATAGAATAAAACATGGGGCGCCTGGGTAGTTCAGTCCATTAAGTGTCTGCCTTCGGCTCAGGTCATGATCCTGAGGTCCCGGGATTGAGTACCATGTTGGGCTCCCTTCCCATGGGGGAGTCTGCTTCTCCCTCTGCCCCTCACCCAGTTCGTGGTCTCTCTCGCTCACACTCTCTTTCTCAAATAAATAAATAAAATCTTTTTAAAAAGATAAAATAGAATAAAACATATTAAATATGCTTAAAGATGTGTGTTCATAATACTTTTTTTTAAGATTTTATTTATTTATTTGAGAGAGAGAGAATGAGAGTAGAAAGCACAAGAGGGAAGAGGGTCAGAGGGAGAAGCAGACTCCCTGCTGAGCAGGGAGCCCGATGCAGGACTCGATCCCGGGACTCCAGGATCATGACCTGAGCCGAAGGCAGTCGCTTAACCAACTGAGCCACCCAGGCGCCCCATAATACGTTTTTTAAAAACTACCCAATCATATTCGGAGGTGAGAGAGAGAAAATTTCTTACCTTGAGAACTGATAAAGAGAAAGAATCAAACATTTATCTAACCTTTCGAAACAAAATGCACCACTGAGTAACCAAATAGGAGGAAACATCTGTATATAGAAGCATTCCTACAAATAAATTAAAAAGAAATTTAAAAATTATATAGATATAGCATGTCATTTTGCAACCCCAAATTAATGATCTAGGCAGTGAGCACTAACAATTGCAAGCATCACACACACAAAAAGAGACAACCGGACATAACAAGCCTCTGATAAAAGTAGATAACATCATCTATAGTTTGCCAAGGGGATTAAAACTAAGCCTGATCAAGCCTCTAGATATAGCTGCCAGTGTTCAGAAAGCATCTAGGAGAGAGGAGCATGTCCGACCACACCAGAAGTATCGACTCTCTACAGGTCAAATGGTCTGGGTTTTTCCAAACGTAAATTATAAGGAAAATAAAGTGACAGAGGAGAAGCTTGTAGATTAAAAGAAGTTGACTTTGCTATCCTAGAGAAAAGGCCAGAGCTATCACCTTCAAAGATTCATTCAAGATAGTCCTAGTCAGGGACGCCTGAGTGGCTCAGTTGGTTAAGCGTCTGCCTTTGGCTCAGGTCATGATCCCAGGGTACTGGAATCGAGTTCCACATCAGGCTCCTTGCTCAGTGGGGAGTGAGCTTCTCTTTCTCTCTCCCTCTGTGCTCGCTTGCGCTCTCTCTCTCTCAAATAAATAAGTAATATCTTTAAAAAAAGATGGTCTTTAATCAGTAGAAGGGAACTACCGTTTATGGATCACAAGTATGAGTTCAGCACATTCACCTACAAATTTCCCCTTTAGTCCTTACAATAACTGTCAGATACATTTTTAACCCCATTTTACAGATAGAGAAATGGAAGATAAGAGGGACTAGTCAAAGTTTCAAAGCTTTTAAGTGGAAGAGCAAAAATATGTCATGCAGTTTGACCCCAAAACCGCTTAATCTTTTACACAGGCATTAATCATTCACACATCGTATTCAGAATTTTTTTCTATCCACCATGAGCTATACTTTTCTTTATTCAATAATTTTTTTTAAAGATTTTGTTTATTTATTTGACAGAGAGAGATACAGAGAGAGAGGGAACAAAAGCAGGGGGAGTGGGAGAGGGAGAAGCAGGCTTCCCACTGAGCAAGGAGCCTAATGCGGGGCTCGATCCCAGGACCCTAGGATCATGACCTGAGCTGAAGGCAGACGCTTAACCACTGAGCCACCCAGGCGCCCCATTCTATAATTTTTTTTAAAGTAGGCTCTACAACCAACATGGGCCTTGAACTTACGACCCCGAGATCAAGAGTCACATGCTCTACAACTAAGCCAGCCAGGCACCCCTCTTCATTCAATAATTTTTAAATGGACTCATTTCTTTTACTTAAATAAATTTAGCTAATCTTAAGTAATAAATTCAATGACTTGGGTATATGTTTTTTAGTAACCTTGAAAATACACCCCCAATCTAACAGCATTTGCCACACACTCCTCTATCTCTTCTCAGTCCTACCCTCTTATTCACCCCAACCTTCTCCTCACCACAGTCTCTACCCCTCCCCTCTCCCCATCCCTACACCCTCTCTCTCCTTACTCCTCCTACTCCCCCCTCCTCATTCCCACCCCCTCCTCACCCCACCCTCTTCTGCACCACCATTCTCTCCTCATCACCACACTACACTTCTCCATCACCCTTCTCCCTGGCCTAGGCTGAGCCCTGACAGCTCCCCCAAAAGGTCATTGTCCCCCAAGAAGACACAGACCATTTTGTTCAAGGACTCCAAGGCAAGGCAGGGTCAGTGGCAGCATACACCCTATGCCAGGAACTCTCATGTCTTGCTGTGGATGCAGAACAGCTCAAATCTTGAGCACTTAGCAGGACAGGCTTGAGATCACTGAGTTCCAGGGGACCAGTGAATCTGGACTGCTCTGGCCCAGAGATAGGATCCCACTGCTGCCAGGACCACCACAAGGAGCACCTCGTCAACAAAATCACTGTGGACCATGGCCTGTTCTCTGGCTGCCTCCATGTGAATGCATGTGCCCAGAAGTGAGGCAGAGGACTACAAAGCCACACTGCGTCCCCAACACACTGAAAATCCCAGCATGCAGCACATGTTCATCTTTGTCCTTTCAAACAATGATTTTGCCCTAAAAAATTTTTTTTGAAAGACAGAGGGAAGCAAACCATAAGAGACTCTTAACAATAGAGAACAAACTGAGGGTTGATGGAGTGGGGTGGGTGGGGGATGGCCTAGATGGGGGATGGCACTTGTTATGATGAGCACTGGGTGTTATAGTGATGAATCACTGACCTCTACTCCTGAAACCAATATTACACTACATGTTAAGTAACTAGAATTTAAATAAAAATTTGGAAATAAATAAATAAATCACTCATCTATTCAAGAAAAAAGTGGCATAATTTCTTTTATTTAGATATAATTCATATAACATAAAATTCACCCTCTAAAGTATATAATTCAGGGCTTTTAATATGTTCAAAAAGTTGTACAACCATCATGACTACCTAATTTCAGAACACTTTCAGAAATCAGCCCTGGTAACCGTTTACCTATACAGTCACTCCTCATTCCCTCCTCCCAGCAACTACTAATCTACTTTCTATCTCTGTGGATTTGCCTTATCTGGACATTTCATATAGATGGAATCACATAATATGTAGCCTTCCTTCACCTAACATAATGTTTTCAAGATTTCATCAATGTTATAGCAGGTATCAGTACTTGTTCCCTTTTATGGCTAAGTTATATTCCATTGTATTCCATGGATAGTCCACATTTTGTTTATCTAATCATCAGTTGATGGACATTTGAGCTGTTTTCACTTTTTGACTATCATAAATAATGCTACTATGAGCATTCATTTTTCTGGGAACATATGTTCAGTTGCATATTTGTAAATATTTTCTTCCATTCTACAGGTTTTCTTTTCATTTTCTTTTTGTTTTAAGTAATTATTATTATTATTATTAAAGATTTTATTTATTTATTTGACAGAGAGAGACAGCGAGAGAGGGAACACAAAAAGCAGAGGGAGTGTGAGAGGGAGAAGCAGGCCTCCCACTGAGGAGGGAGCCCAATGCGGGATTCGATCCCAGGAGCCTGGGATCATGACCTGAGCCAAAGGCAGATGCTTAACAACTGACTGAGCGATCCAGGCGCCCCTCTTTTCATTTTCTTACTTGTGTCTTCTGAAACACCAATGTTGCTGCAATTGGTTTTTCTGGATGTTATACCCTTATCAGATATAAATGAAGTCCAACATATCTAGTTTTCTTTAGTTGTTTGTGCTTTTAGTGTCATACCTAATAAGCCTAATCCAAGGTCATGAAGATATTTTCTTCTAAGAGTTATATAGTGTTAGCTATTATATCTAGGTCTTTGATCCATTTTGAGTTAATTTTTGTGTATGGTGTGAGATAGGGGTCCAAATCCATTCTTTTGCATGTGAATATCTGGTAAACACATTAAAATCAGTTACATCTTGGGGCATCTGGCTGGCTTATTCAGTAGAGCATGCAACTCTTCATCTCAGGGTTGTGAGTTTGAGCCCCATGTTGGGTGTAGAGGTTACTTTAAAAAAATAAATAAAATCAGTTATATCTTATATATTGGCAATAAAGAACTGGAAAATAAAAATTTTTAAATATCATTACAAAAGCTCACTGACATGAAATAATTAAGTATGAACTAACAAAACATGTTCAAGATAAAACTACAAAATGCTGATAAAAAAATTAAAAGGCTTACATAAATGGAGAGGCATACCATGTTCATGAATTGCAAAACTGAACATAATAAAGATATCAATTCTCCCAAATTGACCTATAAATTTAACAGAATTCCAATTAAAATCCCAGCAGGAATTTTTTCTGTAGATATAGACAAGTGATCCTAAAATTTAAATGGAAAGGCAAAGGAACTAGAAAAAGAACAAAATAATTTTAAAAAACAAGTATAAAATTGGAAGAATCATATTATCCAATTTTAAGACTGATGATATAGCTACTGTAATCAAGACAGAATTGTACTGGCAAAGGAGTACACACATATAGAATCATCCAATATATGGCCTTTCATGCAGCATATTTTCAGAAGTAGACTGACACAAATATGGCCAGCTGATTTTTGACAAAGACACAAAAGCTATTAACAATGAAATGATAGTTTTTTTTCAACAAATGGCATTAGAACAATTGGACATCCATATAAAAAAAAAGAATATCAACCTACACCTTACACCTTATACTAAACTAATTCAAAATGGATCATAGACCTAAAACCATACAACTTTCAGAATAAAACATAGGAGAAAATCTTCATGATGTGGAATTAAACACATAATTCTTGGTGATGACTCCAAAAACACAATTCACAAAAGAAAAAGTTGACAAATTGGACTTATTAAAATTAAAAGCATTGGGGCGCCTGGGTGGCTCAGTCATTAAGCGTCTGCCTTCAGCTCAGGTCATGATCCCAAAGTCCTGGGATCAAGCCCTGCGTCAGGCTCCCTGCTCCACGGGAAGCCTGCTTCTCCCTCTCCCACTCCCCCTGCTGTGTTCCCTCTCTCACTGTCTCTCTCTCCATCAAATAAATAAAATCTTTTTTAAAAAAATTAAACTAAATTAAATTAAATTAAAAGCATTTGTTTTGTAAAAATACTGTTTAAAAATTAAAAGACAAGCTACAGACTCAGAGAAAGTATTTGCAAATAACATACTCAAAAAGGATGGGCTTATCCCCAGAATATATAAAGAACTCCCAAGACAAAGCAAAAAGAAAACAACTCTATTTAAACATGGGCAAAAGACTTGAACACACACTTCACTAAATAGGATACACAAATAGAAAATAAACACATGAAAAAATACTCAACATTATATGCCATTAAGGGAAACATGATTTAAAACCATGATGTTTCATTGCACATCTATTTGAATGACTAAATGAAAAAGTAGTCTCCCTTCCTCTCCTGTTACCCAGTTCATCAGTTTTTCCCAGAGACAACATTGCTACCAAGCTTCTGGCAACCTTCCCAAGAAATTCTTTTACTACATGGTCACATATGTGTGGTGCATGCATGCACACACTCACGCACACACTCACACACATACAGATGGTGGCATACTGTACACCTTGTGCTCTACCTCACTTTTTTCACAGTATAATAAATCCTGGAAGTTGTTTCCTTTCACCACATATAGATCTGCTTCCTGTTTTTAATGGATGCGTAGTATCACAAAACATGAATACACTATAAAAATCTTTTTCACTTCATTCAACAAACTCTCATAACAGATATCAGATATTCAACATCTTGTAAGTAGAGTTTGGATTATTTTTCTCTGATATCATGAAATTGCCCTATTTTTCTTTTTTTTTTAAGATTGTATATATTTATTTGACAGAGAGACAGAGAGCACAAGCAGGGGGAGCGGCAGGCAGACAGAGAGGGAGAAGCAGTTTCCCCGCTGAGCAGGAAGCCCAATGTGGGGCTCGATCCCAAGACCCTAGGATCATGATCTGAGCTGACACTTACCAACTGAGCCACCCAGGCAACCTTGCCCTATTTTTCTGCCCTCCGATACTCTTTTAAGCTATTCCTGCAAGTCATCCTTATATGATTTGAGACTGTCCCATCCAGAAAAATCTCTTGGTCCTGCAAATGTATACATTTCACAACCCATTCACTTGTAGGAATCATTTCTAAAGGTGTTCAATATTCACAGACTTGGCTGAAGATGGAAAGTTGGTCAATTTCTCCATGCTGTTCTCTAAGCAATTTGTTCCTATTCTCATTTCATAAAGAAGGCAATTACTTTATGTTTGAATTAAAATGATACACATTGAAATGGTACCATAGTTAAAATATTAATAAAGTCTCACTATAGGCAGAAAATAGAAGCAATACAATCCCCACCTCACCTCCAATTTAAAACATTTGCCACGAATTACATAATTTCAAAACTAGCAGGCCAGGTCAATTGCATACTGTGCTTACATAGTTGCCAAATTGGGCATCCTTCCAGCTGGCAAAAAGAAAAACTATAGCTTTTATGTGCTCTGGAAAATTTCCCCAAGTTGAATTTTCACTTGTCTACTTTACATTCACTTGTTACTATAATGTAATATCATCTCTATGTTCCATAACAGTGTCCTTTAAATACTTTGTTAGGTAATAATTCTAATTACAGAGCTATGAAAGGCGGCCCCCAAATGTGAGAGATGATAAAAAAACCTTAAGAGGAAGACCAATCATCATAATATACTATACTGACAATTTAGAAGAGTACACTCTGCTAAAGAACGTAAATCATGCTAAGAAATTTTTAGAAATCAGCATTAAAACAAAAACAAGTGACATCAGTTATTAATTTAGAAATGGACAAGTTTTGAATTATGTAAAAGTTTTAGATCTATGTCCCCCTCATAAAAAGAACTGGCCTTGAAATTCCTTTGAAATTTTCATCTCTGGTCTGGGTCTTAATAGCTGTGAGACACCCGGCAAGCAACTTAACCTCCCAAAGCCTCAGTTTTCTCATTGGGAAATGGGGATGATATAATAGGATTTGGTTCATGGAGCTCTCCTGAGAATTACATGAGATAATTCACATAAAGTGCTTTTTGAAGTGATAAAAAAAAAAGAATAAATAACCAAGAAAGGCTCACAGTAACAGTAGTGGTAGTTTTGTTGTGGTTTATTTCAAAACATTAGTTGGATTATTGCTCCCTCAGACCTGATATAGCTACTTTATCTAGGAGCTAAAACCACCAGTTTCAATAAAAATCAGAATAGGGGTTTCCTATTGAGAGAAGGGGGTTGAAGACTGACTATAATGAGGCATGAAAGAACTTTCTGGGGCAATGGAAATCTGTACCTTTATTGGGGTGTTGGTTGTCAAATTTCATTGAATTATACCCTTAAGATTAACACATTTCACTGCATGTAAACTTTCAATTCAATTTTTAAAAATTAGCATCTTAAGTTAATGACTGCCTTATTGTGGGAACAAAGGCACCACTTCTTAGTGTTTAGCAGGTAAGAGAAATTATTTTTGAGGCCATGCAAACGGAAAACTGGTTTTTCTTCCTGGCCTAAGACTACAAAGTCCCACAGATGGGAGAGCTGCAGAAAACAAAGAAAATTAGAAGCAATGTAGTAGCTTCAAGCTCCACACCAGCTTCCCTATATCTAGGTTTATGGCAGAGGGAGAAGGCAATGAAGTGCCAACTGAAATCTGGGGGACTACATGTACAAGATACATGTACCACCTCCTGTCTGGCATTTGAGAGTAGTACCGTACAGATGCCCCCTGTACCAGTGGACAGGGGCATGCAGTCAGGGAGGTGGGCATGGAGTCAGGGAGACTGATCGGGTCTCTAGAGGCTCCCAGACTGGTCAAGGCAGAGATGACAACAACAGTAACAAAACATTTGAAGGCTTCCTATGTTCCAAGTACTTTTCTAAGGGCTTTATATGTATGTATCTCAGTTAATCCTCTCAGAAATCCTATGTAATTAGATACTATTATTATTCCCTTTTTACTGATCAAGAAAGCAAGGCCAGGATGGCAAAGAAATTTGATCAAGGATGTATAGCTAATAACTGGTAAAACTTGGCTGCGTGTATGCAGATCCCTCTATCCTCCAACTTTTCTTTTCAAAATTGTTTTTGCTATTCTAAATCATATTAGAATCAGCTTGTCATTCTGAAAAAAAAAAAAAAAAAAAAAAAGCCTGCCAGGATTAGGGTTGCATTGATTCTATAAATCAATTTGAAGAGAATTGACATCGTAATAGTATTGAATCTTTGAATTCATGAATATAGTGTATTTCTCCATTTATTTATGTCTTCTTTAATTTCTCTGAAATTTTACACTGTAAACAGTGTTTTCAGTATACAGGTCTTGCACATATTTTGTTAAATTTATCCCTTAGTATTTCATATCTATTGATGTTACTATACATGATTTTTTTACTTTTTCAATTTCAATCATTTATTGCTACTATATAAAAATACAATTAAATGCTCTTGAGATATAATTCACATACAATAAAATTTGCCGTTTTAATAGAATATAGCTCAGTGCTTTTAGTATATTCACAAGGTTGTGTAATCATCACCACTATCTAATTCCATAACATCTTCATCACCCCAAAGAGAAGCTCCACCCATTAGCAGTTGTTCCCCATTTCCCCCTCTCCCAGCCCCTGGCAACCACTAGTTTGTTTCTATTTCTATGGATTTATCTGTAGTATTAATTTTTATGTATTGACTTTATATCACAAGACCTTGCTAAACTCATTTATTATTTCTAGAGTTTTTGTAGATTTCTCTGGATTTTCTACATATATGTTCATGTTGTCTGAGTGACTGAATATACAGACAACAGCCAGACCATATATAACAACAGAACTCTGACCCACAACCCCTGCAGCAACAACTCCAAACAAAGCCAAATTACAACCTCTGAAGCAATCAACCCAGAATAGTCAGAACTTGATCAGTGACTGCCAGCGTCCCTATTTTTTGACACTGTTTCCAACTCAAGACCAATCAGAAAAATACAAACATGCTCCCCAAACCATCACATAAGATGCCACTTCTAGTTAACCCACCTCTAGCTTCCCTATGATAATGCCTTCAATCAGTACAGACTTGAAGCTTTCCCTTTTAACTATAGGCTTTCATGCCCCCCTACCTGACTTTGAGCCTCTGCCAAAGGCAAGTGTTAGTGGCTGTCACCTATAACAAACTCTGAATAAACCGCCTATTTTCACTTGGGTGCTCTTTATTTGTGAATAAAGACAGTTTTACTTCTTTCTTTCCAATTTGTGACCCTTTTATTCTTTGCCTCACTTTATTACCCTGGATAGGACCTCAAGTATAATGCTTAATAAAAGTGGTGAGAGCGCCTGGGTGGCTCAGTTGGTTAAGCGTCTGCCTTCGGCTCAGGTCATGATCCCAGGGTCCTGGGATTGAGTCCCGCATCAGGCTCCCTGCTCCTTGGGAGCCTGCTTCTCCCTCTGCCTCTCTCTCTTTCTCTGTCTCTCATGAATAAATAAATAAATAAATTTAAAAAAATAAAAAATAAAAGTGGTGAAAGCAGACATCCCTAGTTTGTTCATCTTGAAATATTAAGATATTTTTAACGAAATTAAACTGCTAGAGTATTTAGACTTCTTTGGATATATTTAGAAGTATGGTATAATAGTTTTATTTTTAAATATCAATATATGCAGTATGTTAATAAATCTTTTATAACCATTTAAACTTATGACGAAAAAGGTTAAATGTCAACTAAAAATTGGGCAAGGAGTTACTTAGATGTTCGAAATTCTTTTATAGGGCAGTGAGCAAAGCTTGAAGCAGGCTTCAGTAAAAGCCATCACTGAATCTGGGGGAGTGACACTGCCCAAGTTTGTCAGCAGAGACTGACCAAGAGGTCTGGGGTCCAACTTGGACTAACAAGGAGTTGTCTACCATTATACAGAATGAGGGTGCAGAGTCAGAAATTAAAGAGGTATTAAAAATAAATAAAATTACACTTTATGCACACCTGAGATTGTGACTGAAATTTAAATTAACATTATAATTATAATAATTATTATGATAATTAGAGAGCATGGAGCCTTCTACAACAGATGCTGTGTTTTGAAAACCTCCCGCTGTGGGGGAAAATTATAAATAAGAAAGAACCTTTCCTTAGTTGGCACAATTCTTTCTCTCCCTGGGCATTACCTTACTAACTAGAACTGAAGAATCATATTTGCAATGCTAATACCTGGCCCTGGGGAAGGCCCACAGTTACCCATCTGGCCTATTTAAAATTTCTAACTTCCCAAACCAAAACTGCCCAAGTGTCAGCAACAGTTCCCGGTAACCAAAAAGCAAAGGTCCCCCAAAAAGAAAAGCAACCACTGTGGGCTGGCATCAACTTAGATGGGAGTCATGTCTGCCCACCAGTTGCAGAGATCCATCTGAAGAAATAGCCAGGGACAAGGCAGGAAAAGTGCCCAGCCCTCATCTTCCCCGAGGAAAACATATCTTACCAAAACAAGCCACATTCTGCACACTTGGAGTACTAGGTAGAGTCCCCCAGTCCCCAGGGAGCTGGAGTAGGGATTTGGAACAAAATCCAAGAACCCTCAGATCCCCAGGGGAATCCAGATCCTGGGACTGCTCAAGTATGGAATTGGGCCAGAGGGGTTCCGGTTCAGTTTTAACCACTGACTCTTTCAGCATCTTAGTCCTTTCCCTGGTAGGAGGCATCCCAGACTGTATTTCCAACCCTGATGAAAAGCAGGATTAAAAGCGGGGAGATGGGGAGCTATACCCCCTAATGAACTCTGCACTGGCTCCTGATTAGGCTGAGTGGTCCGCAAACAACTGGAGGTTCATTACTGACAATAGAAATGGCACTGGAATTTGTCAGGACAAGAGCAGATGGGCTTTTCATGAACTAGTAATACCAGCACTAACAACAAGACTCAGTTAAATAAACAAATAGTGTGATACAAATAATTTCAGCAAGGTCACAGGTTATAAGATCGATATGTAAGAATCAATGGTTTTTCTACTTAGTAACAATGAACAATCTGAAAATGAAATAAAGAAAATAATTCCAGGGACACCTGGGTGGCTCAGTCAGTTAAGCATCTGCTTTCAGCTCAGGTCATGATCCCAGGGTCCGGAGATCAAGTCCCATGTCAGGCTCCTTGCTCAGCGGGGAGCCTGATTCTCCCTCTGCCACTCCCCCTGCTTGTGCTCTCTCTCTCTGACAAATATATAAAAATAATAAAATCTTAAAAAAAAATTTTTAAAAAGAAAAGAATTCCATTCACAATAGTATCAATAAGATAAAATGCTTAGGGAATAAATTTAGCAAAAGAAATGTAAGATTTGTACACTGGAAACTACAAAATATTGCTAAGAGAAATTAAAGAAGATTTAAATAAATGGAGAGACATTCCATGTTCATGGATTGGAAGACCCAATCTTCCTAAAATGGCAATTCTCCCTCAGATTGATATATACATTTGATACAATCCTATCAAAATCTCAGCTGCTGTTTTTGCAGAAGCTGACAAGATGATCCTAAAATTGATATAAAAATTCAAAAGACTTAGCATAGTCAAAACAATTTTGAAAAAGAACAAAGTTGAAGGGTTTACAGTTCCCAATTTCAAAATGAATTCTAAATCTGTGGAAGTCGAGATCATGTACTGTCAAAAAGATAAACATATAGGTGAGTGGAACAGAGTTGAGAGTCCAAAAATAAACTCTTACATTTATGCTCAGTTGATTTTCAACAAAGGTGCCAGAAAAATTCAATAGGGGAAGAATTTTATTTTCAACAATAATGCTGGGGCACTAGAATATCCACATGCAAAAAGATGAATTTAGGTCCTTATGTCCCACCATTCACAAAAAATAACTCAAAATGAATCATAGTTCTCAATGTAAGAGCTAAAACTACAAGATTTTTAGAAGAAAACATAGGAGAAAATCCTTATGACCTCGGACTAGACAAGTCCATAGATACAACACAAAAAGCACAATCCATGGAAAAGAAAAATTTTATAAACTGATAAACTGCATCAACATTACAACTTTTTTTTTTTTTTTTTTTTTTGCTTAAGAAGATATTATTTAGGAGTGCCTGGGTGGTTCAGTCCTTGAGAGTTGGCCTTCGGCTCAGGTCATGATCCCAGGGTCCTGGGATGGAGCTCCTCATCAGGCTCCCTGCTCAGCGGGAAGCCTGCTTCTCCCTCTCCCACTCTCCCTGCTTGTGTTCCCTCTCTCGCTGTCTCTCTCTGTCAAATAAATAAATAAAACCTTTAAAAAAAAAAAGACACTATTTATTTATTTATTTATTTTAAATTTATTTTAATTCTTCAGGAGGGTATGAAAAAGAACTTGATGTAGCCTGGAAGTATGGCGGGGGGAACTTCCCTGACCCAGGGATACTTGTGCTGAGATCTACCATCAAGGAAAGCATTTCAGAAAGACTCCTATAAAGACTGTGGGGCAAGAGGGAATGTGGCCCATTAGAAGGGCTGAAAGGTCATTATGGCTGAATTTCAGCAAGTAGGGAGTGGGCACAATGAGACTGAAGATGTATACTGTGATAAGTGGATGCAGCGACTGGTAGGTCATACTAAGAACTTGAGGGCTTCATCAAGTATCCACCAATTGATGAATGGATAAAGAAGTGAAATTAAATATATGTATGTACACACACACACACACACGCACGCACGCACACACACACATACATACACAGTGGAATATTACTCAGCCATAAAAAAGAATGAAATCTTGCCATTTGCAACCACATGGATGGAGCTAGAGAGTATTATGCTAAGCAAAATAAGTCAGTCAGAGAAAGACAAATACCATATGATTTCACTCATATGTGAATTTAAGAAACAAAACAAATGAACAAAGGAGAAAAAGAGAGATGAGCTGAGAAACAGACTCTTAACTATAGAGAACAAACTGATGGTTACCAGAGGGGAGGGAGTGGGGGGATGGGTGAGATAGGTGATGGGGATTAAGGAGGGCACTTGTTGTGATGAGCACCAGGTGATGTACAAAAGTGATGAAACACTATATTATACACCTGAAACTAATATAACACTATGTTAAATAACTGGAATTTAAATAAAAACTTAAAAAAAAGAATTTGAGGTCTTCATTCAAAGATTGATAGGAGACCATTAAAGACTTTTAAGCAGAAAGGAAACATGACCGGATTTGTGTCATGTTTTTAAAAATACTGAAAATACCTCTCAGGCAATAATGTGGAGAACAGACTAGAGACAGGCCTACAGTACAAGTAACGAAATGGGTTTGGAAGCTACTGTAATAATCCTAGCAAGAAAGAATGACTTGGATGGCAGAGATTTACAAGATATTCAGAAGTTAAAAATAAACAGTCTTGGTAATTGATAAGTATGAGTAGGGAGAGGGAGGTACCTAGATGGCCAAAAGCAAGTGGACATGATAGTTATAGTGCTCTTCACTGAAATAGGAAACACGAAAAGAAAACCCAGTTTTGAGAGGAAAAATAGTTTGTTCTTGGAGTGCAGAGATTGAGGTGCTTTGGGGATAATCAAGAACAATGACGAGCAAATAGTTGGATATATAGGTGAACAGTTCTGTGGAAACGTCTGGGCTGGATGAAGAAATTTAGGTGTCAACGGCATATTTACTGAAAGGCTGGGTGAAAACCCTTGCAAAAAGAGAAGATTAAAAAGAGAAGAGAGCCTAGGACTGGATTTTAAAGAGCACAGTGTTTAATTGCTTGTAGAGGAGAAAGAGCCTGCAAAGGATTCTGGGAAGTTAGGTAGGAGACTTTGGAAATCAAAGGGAAGATGTTCCAGAGAGGGAGAGGTCAACAGTGTCAAATGCTGCTGAGAAGTCAAAGCATTCTTTAGACTTAACAAATGGAGGTTATATGAGTTATCTATTGCTGTGTAACAATACCCTAAACTTCAGCAGCTTACAACAACAAATGTTTATTAACTCATACTATTTCTGAAAGCCAGGAAACCAGGAGCTGCTTAGCTGGATGGTTTTGGCTCAGAGTTTCTCACAAGGCTGCAGTCAAGATGTCAGGCAGGACTGCAGTCATCTGAGGGGCTAATGGGGCTGGAGGATACTCTTCTAGGATGGCCCACTCAGAGCTGGCTTCCTCAGAGCAAACAGTCCAAGAGAGAGAGGTTGAAGCTACAATGTGACTCAGCCCCAGAAGTCACACATCATCACTTCCAGTATATTTGATGCACCGGAAGCAAGTACAATCCACACTTAAGGAGAGGAGGATTAGACTCTACCTTGTAAATGAGGAATAAAGAATTCGTGGCCATATTTTAAAACTACCACAGATGTCGGGTGACCTGAGTGAGCACTTTATCTGTGGAGTATTGAGGGACAGATTGGAGTGGGTTGAGAAGTCAATGTGAAGCCAGGAAATGGAAGCTGCTAATGTAGATGACTCTCTCTGGAAGTTTATGAAGGAGACAAAAGAAATGGGATGGAAGCTAGAGGAAAAAGTGAGTAGAGTGAAAAGAAAGTTCAGGTTGTGGCTGTTTTTAAGGTGGGACAGACTTACTCATGTTTAAGAGCATGGGAAGGACAGAGATGGAAAGGAGTAGCGGGATACACAGGTAAGGGAAAGAACATGTGAGAGTGTAAGGTTTGAGGACGATGGGAGGGAACTGCATGCAGAGCATAGCTGTAGAGCTCAGCCTTAGATGTGATAAGAAACAGCACATCTGGGGCACCTGGGCAGCTCAGTTGGTTAAGCGTCTGCCTTCGGCTCAGGTCATGATCTTGGGGTCCTGGGATTGAGCCCCACATCGGGCTCCCTGCTTGGCAGGAAGCCTGCTTCTCCCTCTCCCACTCCCCCTGCTTGTGTTCCTGCTCTCGCTGTCTCTCTCTCTCTCTCTGTCAAATAAATAAATAAAATCTGAAAAAAAAAAAAAGATAAGAAAAGAAACAGCACATCTAATGCCTCAGGAGGGCAGAAGGAGAGGATGGATGTAGTTGTGGGTGCACTGGAGTTTGGCTTGGGGAGGATGAGGGAGTTCCCATCTGATGGTTTCAATTTTCTTTGTGTGAAAAATAGCAAGGTCTTCTGACCTTGCTATTGAAGGGGGGTATGAAGGGGGTTAGAATAGTCAGAAGGTTAAGGAGAGTAGTAAATGTGACATAAATAACTGTAAAGAGTGGGAAATCAAACTGATTAGAAAAGTGGAGAATCACGCAGAAGTGTTGAGGGCTGATATGATGTTGCTAATCATATTAGTCTGCTGGAATTACAAGGAAATCTCTTAAAAGGGAGAGCAAATGGTATCAGATTAAAAGAGAAAATCATGTGGCACCCGGCTGGCTCAGTCTGTAGAATATACCACTCTTGATCTCAGGGTCATGAGTTCAAGCCCCATGTTGGGCATGGAGCTAACTAAAAAAAAGTAATGAATAAAAATAAATAAATAAATAAATAAATAAATAAATAAATAAATAAATAAATAAATAATTTGTTAAAAAAGAGAAAATCATAACCTCAAATTTCCAGAGGAAAAAAACTGAAACAAAAGGTGAGAGCAACTTAGAGTTTCTCCAGCCTAAGAGGCAGGGGATGTGCAGAAATACGAATGAGACATGGTCAACTAATAAGGTAATTCTTCCCAGCTTTTGTCAAGCAACTGGCAGTAAGAGAAGTGAGTGTCCGTATAAGAACCTAAGCCAAAGAGGCAAGGCATTGCCATGCCCATGATAATAATGTGGTTGTCCCCAGTTCCAGTTCTAGATATTAAAGAATATTCCCCACCCAGCATCAAGTCCAAATTCTTTCCCGAAATTACTGGCAACAAGATGTGATAAATAGATGCAGCACTCACATGTGGGCTAATAGGGAACTTCAAAAATTAAGATGAGCACCCAACCAAGAATGACAAAACATTTGAGGAATGTTTTAAGATCAAAAATGGGTGGACGCCTGGGTGGCTCAATCGTTAAGCATCTGCCTTCGGCTCAGGTCATGACCCCGGGGTCCTGGGATCTAGCCCTGCATCGGGCTCCCTGCTCCGTGGGGAGTCTGCTTCTCCTTCTCCCACTCCCCCTGCTTGTGTCCCCTCTCTCGCTCTATCTATCTCTGTCAAATGAATAGAAATCTTAAAAAAAAAAAAAAATGAGAAACACCACACCCCACAAAAGAGAGAAGTAACACCTAAGGAAACAGAGTAGACCAAACAGAACATGACTTAGTTCTCTTCTATGAGCCAGGGGGAAGAAACTGGCTCAGGGTGTCTTACACCTGAAACCCAGCTTCAAAATTCACAAGTCAAGTATTTGCCTCTTTTGTATTCTGGTTCTATTGTGACAATCTTCCTTAAGGCAAAGGATGACTCAGAGTCTAATCATCTGAATAGAGAGTTACATACTGGATAAAAACACATGGGTTTAAATACCAAAATATTTTCCCAACACACCAAACAAAAGATTATGTTATATATGTTACAATGTTAATGTAACAAACAGTAGAATTCAAGATGGAAGGCACTAAAAGGAACAGTGATATTTCATATCAGTAAAAGAACAATTAACAACGAAGTACTGAATTTTTATGTATCTCACATCAGAGCTTTTAAGTAAATAGACCAAAATCTAATATAAATGTCAGACTTCTGAGTTAAGAGGATGAATTTTCTCTCTTAATACCTAATGAAATGAGCAATAAATAGTACACACATGTTGTCAACATTAGCCAAACTGGACTGGTGGCCAAGAAAATAACCAGAAGAGTCTGGAGCAAATGGAGAGGTCCACCTTCACTTGGCTCCCAGTAGAATTACTGGTGAATTAATAAGATCCTGAAGATTCTTGCTAATGGCATCAAACCTGGAGTGATCCAACTCAAGTAAGATATTTTACCTCTTCTTTAAAAAAAAAAATTTATTCATTTGAGAGAGAGCACATGTACATGAGCAGGGGTGGGGGCAGAGGGAGAGGGAGAAGCAGGCTCTCTGCTGCACAGGGAGCCCAAAGTGGGGCTCTAACCCAGAAGCCTGGGATCATGACCTGAGCAGATGCTTAACCGACTGAGCCACCTAGGCACCCCTCTTTTACCTCTTCTGACTAAGAAAGTAGTACATACGGCTCCTGGAGAAGAATGGGGAAGGTAAACAATGGGACTGACTCTTAAACAAAAGGGAAAATTTCAGAACTACCCACTGAACTGGAAGAATGTCCCAAAGAAGAAATAGACAATAAACATTGAAAAGATTGTTTAAAGCCCACTGACCAAAGGCCTCTAGGAAAATATCCATATAAAAAAGTTAGATTTACCCTCCTATAGCAAGGGACAAAGTACTCCAGAGGAACTGTAGAGGCCTCAGCAAGAGGACCTTGGAAGGGGCTTCTCACAGTATTGGGACCTGTGCTGGATTAGTCCCAGAAAAGTTAAAGAAGTAGGGACCAGTTATGGATTGAAGGTTGTCAAAAAGTTGGGGCAATTTAGTGGCTGGATATCTGAATAATTTTTATCTAGGAAGTATGAGGATTAAAGCAAGGCAAAAGCTGTCATTGGTAAAGGAGCAGCTATGACTCAGTTTAGTCAGAAGTGGGGGATGTTTTATTGTTTTTATGGTTGCAAAGTGGTCTTTCTCTGTCTTGTTCCAGAAATGGTCACAGAGTAGCCTTGTGTACATTTTATTTATATTCTAAGTATTGGGTTTTTTTAAAAAGATTTTATTTTTTTATTTGAGAGAGAGAGAGAGATAGCATGTGAGAGACAGAGCATGAAAGCTGGGCGGGGGGGGGGGTGTGGGGGGAGGGGGGGGAGGGGCAGAGGGGCAGAGGGGCAGAGGGAGAAGCAGGCGCCGCACTGAGCAGGCAGCCCAACTCCCAGGGATCATGACCTCAGCAGAAAGCAAACACTTAACTGACTGAGACACCCAGGGCCCCTTAGTATAATTTATGTTCATTTGGTAACATCATGGCCTGGCTGCTAGCTGCCAGCGAGGGAGCTTTACACTTTCTCAAGAAAATCAACCTCCCTAGTAGTAAAGTAAATACGAACTATCAACAAATATCTTTTTTCATACATCAGATTGACAAAAATAAAAAAGTAGTAATACCCAGTGCTAAGGGAAATGTAAGGAAATAGGTTTTCTCATACATTATATATAGTGTGAATTTTTATAGCTTTTATTATTATTATTATTACGGAGAATTTCAAACGCATATAAAAGAAGACAATGGTATAATGAATTCCCATTATATCAGCTTCAATCCACTTCTCTCCCTCCAGTACTTTTCTGAACCCAGTTACTTCATCCACAAATATTTCAGTATGAAATCTACCATTATCACATCTAAAAAAAAACCCCACTCCTTAATTTAATGAAATACCTAGTCAGTGTTCAAATATCCGATTGTTTTATAAATATACTTCTTAATTTTATAGTTTACTTGAATCAAGATCCAAATAAGGTCCACACGCAGCTTTTTAAAGTAATATGGCATAATACATTTAAAACAAAAAATATAGGGGCGCCTGGGTGGCTCAGTCAGTTAAGTGTCTGACTCTTGATTTCAGCTCAGGTCATGATCTCAGGATGGTGAGATAAAGCCCTGTGTCGGGCTCTCTGCTGGGTGTGGAGCCTGCTTAAGATTCTCTCTTTTCCTTTCCCTCTGCCCTTCCTCCCACCCCGTTACCTCTCTCTCTCTCAAAAAAATAAAAAATAAATAAAAATTTAAAATATATATATGTACACACACACATACCCTCTGATCTAGTGATCCCAGTCCCAACAATCGAAGAACAAATCTATGAGAGTATTTATTGTGGCCTTGTTCGCAATAACAAAAAACTTGAGAACAACTTAAAAGTCCACCAAGGGAAGAATTCTCTATTGATGAATAATGTGGGTGTCTGTAGTATGCGTAACTATGTTGCTGTTAAAAAATCAACTTGGATCGGGCACCTGGGTGGCTCAGATGGTTAAGCGTCTGCCTTCACCTCCGGTCATGATCCCAGGGTCCTGGGATCGAGTCCCGCATCGGGCTCCCTGCTCCTTGGGCGCCTGCTTCTCCCTCTGCCTCTCTCTCTCTCTGTCTCTCATGAATAAATAAATAAAAATTAAAAAAAAATCAACTTGGATCTGTAGTTAATGATCCAGCAGGCTGCCCTGATGAATTAAAGAAGAAAGGATGTAACTGAGAAATATATATAGTTTATGATCTTGCTTTTGTAAAAACAAATGACAACTCACAACCTTTGATGTGTATTTTATACAGTTATTTCTATGTGTATATATGTATCTGTAGATCTTTTCCACTAGGCTTACATGGTTATGGAGAAAAATGTGTGGGCTCACATACTTGCACGAACATTGGGTACATGATGGTGGGCAAGGAAAGAGCTTGAAGCAAGGAAAAACAAGAATAAAAACAGATTAGGGGTGCCTGGGTGGCTCAGTCGGTTAAGCGTCTGCCTTCGGCTCGGGTCATGATCCCAGGGTCCTGGAATCGAGCCCCGCATCGGGCTCCCTGCTCAGCGGGGAGCCTGCTTCTCCCTCTCCCTCTCCTTCTGCTGCTCCCCCTGCTTGTGCGTGCTCGCTCTCTCTCCGATAAATAAATAAAAATAAAATCTTTAAAAAAGAAAAGAATAAAAACAGATTAGCAAAATGGGAAAATATTTATGGTATGGTATATGTTAACAAAGATAAAAGAAAACTTAATTTAAATGGTAGATTTTTATCTAGGATTTTTTTTTCACAAGAAAGTAACATTAGGAAAAAACCATTAACATTATTAACATTATATGTGTGTGCATATATATTCATAATAATCAAATAAATGCATGTTAGAACAAAAAAATGAGAGCAAACCAATTTTTGTCTATTTAATTTGTCTGTCAAAAATACTAATGCAGGGACGCCTGGGTGGCTCAGTCAGTTAAGCGGCTGCCTTCGGCTCAGGTCATGATCCCAGAGTCCTGGGATTCAGTCCCGCATCAGGCTCCTTGCTCAGCAGGGAGCCTGCTTCTCCCTCTGCCTGCCGCTCCCCCCGCTTGTACTTTCACTCTCTCTAGCAAATAAATAAATAAAATCTTTAAAAAAAATACTAATGCAGAAAAGTTCTGTTCATATAATTATGTTGTACAAAGTGGTGTTGATGTAGTTTTGGAATGTTGGTGAGGTCCGGAGCCAACGGCCAAGAAAGAATTCTTGAGACGTCTTTGGTGCAAAAAAAGGTGATTTTAATTAAAGCATGGGGACAGGACCCGTGGGCAGAAGGAGACTGCTGCCCCAGGGTTATGAGGGGTGGCTGATTATATACTTGGGAGTTGGGGGAGGTAAGGAAAAGGGAGGTGTACAAAAGGACTTTCATATGCTAAAGAAGATTTACAGGATACTGGAGGCCTTGCTATTGTTAAGCTAAGGTTGTTTTTCCTTCTAGTAAGGCACTAACATTAAGATAGTTGAGAGCTTTCTGGAGGAATGTTATGCTCCTTCTATTACAAGTCCTTGTTAATAGGCTGCAAGTCGTAAAGAAACTTAATTTTGTTTACTTTCCCTTCTGCCTCTGTTTCCCACAATACCCATGGAAGGGAGGGTGATGTTAGGGCTCCAGAAAATTGAGTTATGGGTCTCTGGAAGTTAGGCTAATGATAAGAATGCTTTTTCCTTGTAAATCGCTAAGACTTTGGTAAACTGATAGAGACTCATGTCTTGCAGGACTGTGGTCTCTATGAGTTCACCATTCGTTTTTCCTTCCCTTAGCTTTAGGGCAGCCAGGAGTGCCTGAGGAATGTTAAACATATCCCACTCTTGGGGGGAGGAGGTTGCAGGGTGTCAGCTTGTGCTTTGTCCTCAGCTTGCCTTCTGCTCCCTCATCAGTGTGACTCACTTCATTTCCTTCTTAACTTTGCAGATACCAAGGCAGGCTTCATATTTGGTCAAAATTGCCCAAGCAATCCTGGAATGCCTAGTTTAATGCAGTGTCACCTAATAAACCCATAAAACTAAGGTTGGCATTGTGGTCATGAATGCAATTTGGCCTGACTTGGTGTACTAATCCAATTATTACTCTAATCAGAAATGTACATTTCTTCACTCTGTATTTTCTACTACACTAACTGTTAATGAACAAGTTGTTAGGTACAAAGACAAGATTTATGCAATTCATCCTCCCCCAAATCACTTCCTACGTTATTCTAATTTAATGGATTGCTTTGTTGCACAAGTTCTTTTGAACTCAGCTTCCGCAGGAGGCCACCAGTCCTATAGGTAAGCTGACTCAAGTCTCCCACTACTTCCCCCCATTCAATTTAAATTAATGAATTACCATAATGCCAAATGTTCCTTCAAACAGTATGCACCACTCAAATAATTGTAAACAGAAATGTAAAGCTAACATCAAAATTGCATGGCCATACAAGGATTCAAAATGTGCTTATAATTATGTTTTAATACTATTACTCACTTGAAAATTACAGTTTTTTCCTTTTTTCCCTTCAGAGAATTTGCAGACTCCCAGGAGATCCAGGCACCAAATGGAGAAGGAGATTTAGGATTTTAAGAAGCTTATTGATGAAAGCGGCTAGGATGATAACATCACCAATTAGCCTTTTAGTTCAATTCTAATTTAGAGCAGATTAGCCTTGCAATCAGGAGCTCCTGGTTTCTTTTTCTTTTCTCCCACTCCCCAAATTGGACCACTTCCCCATCAAACAATGCTATTTTGAAATTTTTAACAAAGAATTTGGCTTTCAATCAGCAATTCTACTTCTAGAATCTAACTCAAAGAGATAATTGATTCAGAGCACAAAGATGCAAGTACAGAAGTTGGAAACTGTAGCATGATGTTGTAAACATCCTAACTGTTCATTATTGGGTAACTAGTTGAATACATTATCCAAGCAATGTAATATTACCTTGCTCAATAATACCTTATCTATTCACACAAATTCTACTGATAGCTATTAAAAAGATGAACAGTCTAGGGGAAAAAAATAGTGAAGATGTATGAACATTTTCAAGGAAAAAACTACAAACAGTCAATGAACATTTGAAAAGTATCTCAACTTCATGCATAATAAATGCAAATCAGAACAAAATAACAATTTTAACTCATTTGATTGGCAACAACTAAAAAGTTTGATAACTAATGCTTGTGGAATTTTAGGAAACAAGCACTCTCGAACACTTCTGTCATAATGTTCTTTGGTGCAACCTTTCTGGATGATGATTTGGCAGTTTCTACCTACACGTAAAACACATACACCCTTTAACCCAGTCCCCAGTGCTTAAGACTTTCTCTATGGATATGCTGGCAAGCCTTGTTAAGGTAAGTACAAAGATGTTCTTGCAACATTACTGGTAATAGTAAAATCAAAACTGCATAATAAACAAACAAAACCCTGAAAACAACCAAAATATCCACCATGGGGAACTGGTTAAATAAATTGTGGCATATCCTAACAAATGACTTTTTTTATGCAGGTGTTAAAAAGATATATTTACCTTACAGTTAAGAAATGATCCCCGAAATGTATCAAATGAAAAAAGCAAAGTAAATAACTCTATATAATAATGTGATCTTTTTTGTGTTAAAAAACAAACAAAAAAGAGAAAGAAATACAGATATGTAAGTAATTTTGTATGTTTTGAAGGATTCACAAGAAACTAATAAAGGCATTTGGCCTTGGGAAGACTGAACTAGAAAAGGGAGGGTGGCTCTCAACTTGCACTCTTTATTTTGTAACTTTTTGTAGCATGAATTTGCTAATCTCATAGATATGTTTCTTTTAATTTTACAAACTGTTCAATGTAGGATATCAAGGTTGAGAGAATATGATACACTTTTTTGTTTGCTTCTTTGTGCTTTTCTATTAAATAAGAAGAAACACGTCATACTATTTTAAAAATATTATTATGAGTCAATAAAATGGATACTGTAGATCTATATTCACTGACACAGCCAACTGTAAGGATATATTTTTTGAACTAAGAAAGCCAATTGCCATACAATGTGCATAGTATGATCCTGTTTGTGTAAAATTGTGTGCACCTGTGAGTATTCACCATTCAGAGATGTCTAGAAAGATGTTATCCAAGTGGTGATGTGGTTACACATTCTGTTTTATAACCATTCTAAATTGCTTTAATTTTCTCAAAATGAGGATGTATCATCTTTGAACAGAGAGGATAAAACAAAATTTTTATGAAGATTTTGACATCTACTTGATTATCTCGGCAAATTAGAAACAAGGATGGGAACGGGGAAAGGATAAGAAAATTATTTAAGTTATGTACAACAAGAGGCTGCCTTGTGGACTAAAGCAGTCCAGTGGAAAAGCTAAGAGTGATCCGAAACTGGGAGATTATACCTGGAATCCAGCAGGAAGGACAGAGTGTTCGCTAAGGCATGGGAGAAACCTGAGCTGGCTAGCTGTAGCATAAACAAAAGTGGTCCATAGGCACTGACCCTGCCATATAATGAAAAAAAGAAAAATGACAGAAAATGACAACCTTTGAAAAATGTACATCCACCAAAAAAAAAAAAAAAAAGTCCCCATTAATAAGGCAGAAAGCCCTACTGCTTAGAACATTTTTACTGCAAATGATGGTTTCAAATCTCCATGCTAAAGCAGATGTGCTCTCTGGATAAAGCTAAAAATATATGTCATTTTGCTAAGGACATATGAATATAAGCAAATATACAGAAAAGCTCTAGAGAAGGAAACAGAACCAACAAAGAAGGGGAACTGGGATCAGGATGGAGGAGGTGGTCAAAGGAGCTTTTAACATAGTCCACAATGTTTTAATTTTTTGATAAAAGGAAAATATTCACATATTTTTATTGTAATAACATATAACTAAAATGTACTATCCTAAGCATTTTTTTTTTCTTTTTTTTAGGTAGGCTTCACACCCAGCATGGAGCCCAACGCAGGACTTAAACTTACAACCCTGAGATCAAGACCTGAGCTGAGATTCAGAGTCGGACACTTAACTGAGGCACCCAGGCACCCCTTAAACCATTTTTAAGTGTAAAATACAATGGCATTAGGATATAGTAACAATATTGTGCAACCATCACCACTATCCATTTCCAGAACTTTCTCATCTTCCCAACAGAAACTCTGCACCTATTAAATAACGTCCCATTCTCCCTTCCCCTAGCCCCTGATAACTCTATTCTATTTTCTATTTCTATGAATTTGCCTTTTCCCGTTAGCTCATGTAAGTAGAATCATACAATACTTATCCTTTTGTGACTGGCTTTTTTCATTTAGCATGATGTCCTCAAGTTTCCTCCATGTTGTAGCATGGGTCATAATTTCCATTAAGGCTGAATAGAATTCTAAATTGTTTATCCCTTCACAGGTTATTTCCACCTCTTGGCTATTACAAATAACATTGCTATGAAGATAGGTGGGTAAGTATCTGTTTGCATCCCCACTTTTAAAGCTTTGGGGTAAATACCCAGGAGTAGAATTGCTGGATCATATGGTAATTCTATGTCTAACTTTTTGGGGAACTGCCAAACTGTTTTCCACAGCAGCTGCACCATTTTACATTCCCACCACCAATGAGCAACTGTTCCAATTTCTCCACATCCTTGCCAAAACTTGTTTTCCATTTTTTTTAAATAATCGCCATCATAATGGGTGTGAAATGGTTTTGATTTACATTTTCATGTATTTTTTCATATGTAAGTTTTTAATTAAAAATTATTTTTGAAAAGAAAGGGATTGAGATTTGTTTTCTGCATTCACAAACTAGGGCTGCTAAGCTCTCTGAGAAAGAAGCAATGCCTAGCTTGCTCAGTTTCAGCCCCAGCCCCTAACAAGGTGCCTGGCACCCAGTAGGCACTCAGGACTACGAGTTTCTCCTGCCATCCAAAACTGGAGTGCTCTTGTAAAACCTTTCATAAGCTGAAGTGGCATAAAGCAAAGAAGCAATTACCATTAATTCATACGAAATTTTTTGAGTGTTCCCAGACCCAAAAAATAACCTCTCTTAGGCTTTTCCATTACCATAGGACACATCTCACTAAGAGTTAACAAAACAAATTGAGAGAAAGCACAGATGCTCACAGATACAGTTCAAAGCTACAGTGGCTTGATGCTGAGATACTGAGCCTAGTTGCTGGGGATGGAGCTTGGCAGGGCAACTCTCACTGCTGGGGGAGCATGCTGCCTCTATCATGGCTGGTGGCAAAACAAATACCGAACACTGTTTGCTTTTTGCCTTTTTTCATAAGAATGAAAATCCTCTTCAGATTTCTTTTGGTTAGCGAAAACAGATACTAATGTAGGTCTTCCATAAAAGCAAAGTCGTATAATGTGAAACTTCCAAAACGTGGGACTATTCATTGGATGAATAAGTGACTGCATTAGCCTCTCGATGTATATGGGATTGATGTATGAGTTAAGGGGAATAAGTCTATGAAGAAGTATCACCTTGAAAAACACACACAAATACTATTCAGCCATAAAAAAAGAAGGAAATCCTACCATTTGCAACAACATGGATGGACCTTGTGAGCATTATGCTACGTAAAGTAATTAAGGGAAAGACAAATACTCTATGATCTCACTTATGTGTGGAATCTAAAACATTAAACTTATAGAAACAAAAAGTAGAGTAGTGGTTGCCAGGTTTGGGGGTGTGTGGAAATGGGAAGCTATTAATCAAATGGAACAAAATTTCAGTTTTAAGATGAGTAAGTTCTGGGCATCTAATGTACAGCATGATGACAACAGTTAATACTGTATTGTGCTTGAAAGTTGCTATGACAGGAGAGCTCTACTGTTCTCACTATAACAACAACAACAAAATGATAATTATGTGAGGTAAAGGACGTGTTAACTAACTTTATTATGGTAAACATTTCACAATATATGTATCTATCAAAATATCACATTATACATCTTTTTTAAAAAGATTTTATTTATTGGGGCGCCTGGGTGGCTCAGATGGTTAAGCGTCTGCCTTCGGCTCAGGTCATGATCCCAGGGTCCTGGCATCAGCCCCGCATCAGGCTTCCTGCTCAGCAGGGGGCCTGCTTCTCCCCCTCCCTCTGCTTCTCCCCCTGCTCATGTTCTCTCTCTTTCTGTATCTCTGTGTCTCGAATGAATAAATAAAAAAAAACTTTTAAAAAATTTTATTTATTCATTTGAGAGAGAGAGAGAAAGCCCAAACAGGGGGGAGGAGCAGAGGGAGAGGGAGAAGCAGACTCCCTGCTGAGCAGGGAGCCTGATGCAGGGCTCCATCCCAGCACCCTGGGATCTTGACCTGAACTGAAGTCAGAAGCTTAACTGGCTGAGCCACCCAGGTGCCCCAAAATATCACATTATACATCTTAAACTTATACAATGTTATACGTCACCTATATCTCAATAAATCTGGAAAAAATAAGACAAATCACCCAGAAAAAAAGAAAAGAAAAATACACACACATACTAGTTTTTGAAAAAGACACCATCATTTTGGAAGCCTTGGGTAAACAAAATATTTCAACAGATCCAGGATGACCAAGCAACACTACTT
Organism: Zalophus californianus; assembly: GCF_009762305.2. Lineage (NCBI taxonomy): Eukaryota > Metazoa > Chordata > Mammalia > Carnivora > Otariidae > Zalophus > Zalophus californianus. The sequence continues at coordinate 90,063,705 of NC_045599.1, read as the reverse complement.
ACAGTTTTAAGAAAAGCAGCTTCAGGGCCAGGATTCTTCATCTGGGTTGTCAGATAAGGACAGGGTACTTTTCAAGTATACTCTTATTACACAACCAGGGACTCTGTGTTTCCTGAGTTTCAGACAGGATGGCTGAGGAGAAAGATATATACAATCAGAACACTGTTGTACCCCTAAAGTCCTATCACTTTTTTTTTTTTTTTTTTTTTTTTAGAGAGAGAGAGAGAGCATGTGCACTCAAGCTGGAAGGGAAGGGCAGAGGGAGGGAGAGAGAGAATCTTAAGCAGACTCCATGTTCAGTGCAGAGCCCGATGCAGGGCTTGATCTCACACCCCTAAGATCATGACCTGAGCCAACATCAAGAGTTGGAGGCATAACTAACTGAGACACCCAAGTGCCCCAGTCCTAATCACTATTTTTATGATCGAAAGTTAGTTACTAATATTAATCACTTACCATAAATTCTGTAACAAAAAGAACTAAAAATTTTTTCCAATTAGTTCATATATCCATGGATGAATATTACTTTTTATAGATGGCAACCACCCATTACTTCTCCCTAGCTGAAGAAGACAGGGCATTCAATTCGTTCGCCCATTCCCTTCCCACAATTTGAAAGTGCAGCAAACTACCTCTTCCCATTCCCCAAGCTGAAAACTTGTCTGAAAATCTCTGAACCACTGACTTGAATGAGCCCCTATTGTCCTTGGGCATGAAGGAAGGGAGAAAAGAGCTAGTTGGTGCTGAGATAGGGGCCATAAGGATGAGAGCTACCTGCATTTCCTTCCTTCTTGCATTAAGCGTATAAATTCACCATGTGAGTCAACTAGACAGCGCAGAAGATCCCTGAGGCTTGAGGCTCTTGCTGGCACTCCCCAAGAAGCCCTTCCAGGCAAGGATCCCCCCAAAACAAAAAGCTATATATTAGATTGCCGCTGGCAGGGACTGGTGGGGACCTGGGAGAAAGAGGTTGATACTGACTTTTTCTAGGTTGGGAAGTGCATAGGGGAGGCCCCAGAGAGCAACTGTTCCCAGTCCAAGTAAGACTGCTGGCATCTGGGCTCCTGACACACTGAGAGAACTGTTACTGAAGTAGCAACAACAGCAGAAAGAGAACAAACAACTCTTCCTGGACAGTCTTGCAGAGAACATTCTCTCTCCTCCTCCTCATCCCTACTTGGGAGGAAACAAGAGCCAAGGGGAGAGAAGGGGACATTACTACCCCCTCCACTAAGGGCTATTATAACCACAAGTCTACCTGCACAGAAGAATAGGAAGAGCTGTGAATTAAATATGAGATTAAAGATTTTAAATGGGCAAGCCTAAAACATAATACTTGGAAAGAGTCTGTATTAGTTACTGAAAGTGACTTCATAGTTATGGGACCAAAGTAGGATATTCTTTTTTTTGTTTGTTTAAGATTTTATTTATTTGAGAGAGAGACTACAGGGGTGGGGCAGAAGGGGAGGGAGAGGGATAAGCAGACCCTGAACTGAGTGCAGAGCCCCACGTGGGGTTAGATCCCATGACCCTGAGATCATGACCTAAGCCAAAATCAAGAGATGGATGCTTAACCAACTGAGCCACCCAGGTGCCCCTAGAGTTGGATATTCTTTTTTTTTTTTAAAAGATTTTATTTTATTTGACAGAGAGAGACACAGAGAGAGAGGGGACACAAGCAGGGGGAGTGGGGAGAGGGAGAAGCAGGCTTCCCGCCGAGCAGGGAACCCGATGCGGGGCTCATCGGGCTCGATCCCAGGACCCTGGGATCATGACCTGAGCCAAAGGCAGACACTTAACGACTGAGCCACCCAGGCGCCCCATAGAGTAGGATATTCTTAAGGGAATTCACTGTCAGAGACCAAGAGGATTTCTAGAGACAGTGGTAATGGTTATTGGAGAAACAATAAAATTGTTTCATATTTATATCTCACAAGTTAAGATTTCTCAAACTGGTTATTGTCATAATTTATAATTATTTATTAGTTTATTGTTTGTCTTCCTTATAAACTATAATCACCATAAACCAGAGACTATGTCTACCTTGTTCACTACTGTACCCCTTGAGTACAGCATATGTGCTTGACAAATCGTTAAATGAAGATTGTTTATCTTTTTTTTTTTTTTAATTTCACTTGTTCATCTGACAGAGACACAGCAAGAGAGGGAACACAAGCAGGGGGAGTGGGAGAGGGAGAAGCAGGCCTCCCACGGAGCAGGGAGCCGGATGCGGGGCTCCATCCCAGGACCCTGGGATCATGACCTGAGCCGAAGGCAGACACTTAACGACTGAGCCACGCAGGTGCCCCAAAATTACTTATCTTTTAAAGACCCAAACTGAAATATCTCTAGAATAAACAGTGTAATGTCTTGGATTTACTTTAAAATAATTCAGGAAGGTCGGGGTGAGAGAGTGGGTGAGAATATAAGTGGAATAAGATTGATCATTCTTGAAGCTGGACGATGGGCACACAGGTTTCATTATAATCTTCTCTCTCTCTTTTTAAAAATATTTTATTTATTTGATGGGGGGAGGGGAGAACAAGCAGAGCGAGCAGCAGAGGGAGAGGGAGAAGCAGGCTCTCCACTGTGCAGGGAGCCTGATGCGGGGCTCAATCCCAGGCAGGACCCTGGGATCATGACCTGAGCCGAAGGCAGATGCTTAACCAACTGAGCCAGCCAGATGCCCCTTCTCTCTCCCTTTTTGTTAAAAAACTTTTTAAAATTGTGGGAAAATCATAATTCACTCTCTTAATTTTAAATTTTTTCTCAACATAATATGAAAACATTCAAATTTACATTAAAGTTAAACATCTATATACTACCATGTAGATTTGACAATGTTAACATTATATTTGCTTTATCTATATCTATCCAATCCACACATTCACCTATCTTATTTTTGATGCATTTCAAAGTAACTTAAAAACATCAGTATACTTCATCCCTTCACTATAGCATACATATGATAGAGTTCAAAATTTTTTCCCTGTCTTTTTTTTTAGGGTAAAATTTACTTACAGTGAAATCATATATTTACTATATATAAATATAACACTTAACTTATATATATATATGTATATATATAATCTTTATATTTAAAAGTTTATAGTGTTATGTTTGTGTTCCCCTAAAATTCTAACCCCCAATGTGATAGTATTTGGAGATGGGGTCTTCAAGAGGTAATTAAGGTTAGATTAGACATGTAGATGGGGCCCTCATGCTGGGATTAGTGGCCTTATAAAGAAGAGAGCTCTCTCTCTTTCTCCCCCTCTCTCCCTCCCTCCCTGCCCTCTTTCTCCCTGCATGCACCCACTGGGGAAAGACCATGTGAGGATATAACAAGAAATCTGCAACCTAAAGAGAGAGGAACCAAATTGGCCAGCACCTTGATCTTGGACTTCCCAGCCTCCAGAACTGTGGGAAAATAAATTTCTATTGTTTAACTAACCCGACTGTGTCATTTTGTTATGGCAGCCTAAGCCAACTAAGACATAGTGTTATTAGGAAGCCACTAAAGGCGGTTTGATTACATATTCTCTTAAAAATCACTTTGGCTGAATGTGGGAAAAGGAAGGAAAGAGGGCAAGAATAGATGCAGGAAGATGAGATAGGAGGCTGCTATAGTAGGCTGGGCCAGAGGTGGTCTTAGCTTGCCTAAAGTCATAACAGTAGAGGCCAAAATAAGTGAAGGGGTGCAAAAAATATTTAGGAGATAAAAAGAGACAGGACTTGTTGGTGAGAAAGAAGTAGAAATCAAGCATCATGCTCAGATTTCTCACTTGAGCATTTGCTGGCTGGTAGTACCACCATTCATTGAGATAAGAAACAGAGAAGAAGAAACAGGCTTTTATTTGAGGGGACAGGGATTCGGTTTTAGACGTATTCAACTTGAGATGCCTCTGAGGTTTGATACACATTTGGATACATATATCTGGAGCTTTGAGGACAGGGCTAGAGATAAACCTAGGGAGTCATCGGCATGAAAAATATCATTTAAAGCCACAGGAATAGTTGACATTGTGTAGGAAGAGGTGTGTGAAGGTGGCCTATGTCAGATCTCTGAGGAACATCAAGATTTAAGGAGTGAGTAGAGGATCAGGAGTCATCTAAGAAGACTGAAAAGTAAGAGAGGTGCGGAGTCACAGAAGCCTTGAGAAGACGGTGTTTCCAGAAACAGGGAGTTAGGGGCACCTGTGTGGCTCAGTTGGTTGAGCGGCTGCCTTCAGCTCAGGTCATGATCCCGGAGTCCCAGAATCAAGTCCCGAGTCAGGCTCCCCGCTTGGCGGGGAGTCTGCTTCTCCCTCTGACCCTCTCCCCCTCTCATGCTGTCTCTCACTCTCTCTCTCTCAAATAAATAAAACCTTGAGAAAAAAAAAAAAAAAGAAACAGGGAGTTAAATAAACCAAATGCCTAATGGCATTTGGTGAAGACAACTTAATGAATCCCTTCACAACAGGGATGATTTTAGCAGTTTGACCAGAACTTCTGAAATCCATTGGCCGTAGACTCCTCGCCCACCAGACCAGTGGTTTTCAATGCATGGTCCCCAGAATAGCAGCATCAACATTACCTGGGAAATTTCAGAAATACAAATTCAGAGCCTCATACAGACCTACCCCAGATTTAGAAACTCTGGGGTGGGGCCCAGCAATTGGTGTTTGAACAAGTCTTCTTGGTGATTGTGATGCTCTCTAAAGTTTGAGAATCACTGCACTAGACCCTGCTTAGGTAGCACCTGACAACCATTCCTTTGGGAAACAATCCCTCTTCGGATTAATACAATTTCCCATTGGACCTGTCAACACATATACCAAGTTGCTGGAGCATGAGCAACAGGATTTTTGTCAATAACCCACACTTATCGTAACACAGATTCTATCTTGATTTTAATGTTCCTACACTACAACCAGCCAACTACACCTACCACTTCTCCCTCTATGGGGTATATCTTTCTGTTTACCTTTATAGCTTTGCTCATTCATAACATCTAATTATTTCTGGCGTGTGCTACCTCATGGCTTCTCATTGTGCATTTTTTCAAGTTTCTGATCCTGCTACCAACTGTACAAGTGTCTAAATCTCACAGTGTAAATTCCTGAGTGACACAGATTGTTGGTGAAACTGCCAATTGGTACAACTTAGGAGTAATTTGGCATCATTTATCGAAACAGCAGAAACATCACCTTTGACCCAGTAATTCCACTTCTAGGAATTTATCCTACAGACGTACTGCACATGTGCACAAGGAAGTGGGGCCTCTGTGCCCCACTTGGCCACAGGCCAGGCCACCTACCCTCAGTCAGTCGGGGGCTCCTCCACCCCGTCTGTCGGAGGCCAGGTCCCTCCCCTCAAGGGCAGTTAGTGGACGCGGGCTCAGTCAGAGGCCTGTTCACACCTCACTTCACACTTGGGTCGGTTGGAAACAGGTGGGGAAGCCCTCGCAGTCTCAGCGTCACACAAACACGCCCGCAACACAGGCCCAAGCCGGCTGCGACTTGATTTTTCTCTCTCCTTTTTTCCTCCCTAGGAAGGGAGGACGAGTGCCCCCTGGCCCCGCCTAGCACAGTGCCCGCGGCCCTGACCCGGCCGCCCGCTGCCTGCGGCCCGCCGCCCGCCGCCGGGGGGCAGGCTCAGGAGGAGCGAGGCGGGGCGGGGCGGGGCCGGCTGGAGGGGGCGGGGCTCGGGGCGGGAAGGGGCGGGGCCGGCGGGGTGATGGCTCCGGTTGTCGCCGCCGCCGCCGCCACCGTCGCCGGCGCCGCCTCAGCAGCAGGAACCGAAGTCGCCGCCGCTACCGCCGCCGCCGCCGCCCGGGTCGCCGGCCGCCCGCGCGCTGCCTCGGCCGGGGCCCGCAGCCATGGAGGACTTCATCGTGATCTCGGACGACAGCGGCTCCGAGAGTTCCGGGGGGGCCCGCTCGGGCAGGGCGCGAAGGCTCCGCCGGGCCCTGTCCCGGACCCCCGGAGCGCTGCCCCGCCGGACTGTGGTGAGTGAGCGAGCCGCCGCTCGCCAAGCCCCGCCGCGACGGGAGTGCCGCCCGCATCTTCGCGCGCTTCCCCCCCCCCCCCGCCCCGCCCCGGCTTGGCCCGCTGTCCCCTGCGCCCCCGCCTCCCGCCCCTTGGCGCCTCACAGCTGCAGCCGCTTCCCGCCTCGCCGTCCGCCGGCCTCTCCGGCCCTGAGGAGCGCCGCTGGCCCGGGCCACGGCCGCCGGGCCTCCCGGGCTCCCCGCTCCAGCCTCAGCTGGCCGGGGCTGGCGACTGCGGCCGAGCACATGGACGGCGTCTGGCGCGCCTGCGGCGGGGGGTGCGGGAGCCCGCTGCAGGCGGCGGCCTCAGGCCCGGCCGCGGGCTCCCTTGGACCCGGGGTAGGGGGCGGGGGACTGCAGGGACGCGGTCCTGGGGGCTGTCCCGGATCTCGAGGCAGGGCCGCGGGAGCGTGTAATTGTTTGGCCTGTGGTGGGTACAGATGTGTGCGGGGAGGTAACAGGAGCCTGGGCTGGGAAAGAGGGAAGCGCGGGCCTGAGCCTGAGCCAGATGGTGGCCGCGCTCCAGGGCCTGGCAGCCGAGCGAGGGGCCCGATTTTGGAGTTGTGCAGGAGGGCGATTTATTTCACTTAGCAAACATTTACCAAGCTCTAAAGGAATAGGAAGGGAAATATCTTGCTCTGTTTCTTTTTCCCTCGAGCCCCTTAGTCTTTGTCCTTCTTCCTGAGATGGTGAATGAAATATCTATTGTCCCTGCCTTTCTAGAATCCTCCACAGATATTTACTGAACCCCTAATGTGGGCTAAATGTGCTAGGCCCTGGGGATACTAAGGAGAACACAACATCCGTGGTCCCTCTCATGGAAGGTGATATATTCAACAAGTGACTATTGAATATTCAAGGGGTGGGAGGTGGACAGGCTTTCTCTCTTATCAGAAGACTCTCAACATCAGACTTCAGCGGTCTTCCCAGCCTCCTATGGCCACACCCCAGAAATAAAAGCATTCTCATGCTGGTGTTATTTGTATAGATCTGTAACCAAGAATTTAAGGAAGACACCTTTCTTCATATGCAAATACTCCTTCAAGACAAATCTAGCTTCTGCTCCTCCAATCCCAGCTAGTTTGCAGTCCCTGAGTCTCCACTGTGAGCCCCTTCTGTGTCCCAGGTATAATGCTAAATGCTAGGTGGTCATTACAAAATGAATGGCATGCAAAACCAATTAACTTATAGTCCTGTGTAGCCATGGTTCAAGCATGAAGGATTCTCAGTAAATCTCAGTTAAGAATTTAGATGAGATGGACAGAAGAGATTTTCAAAGTAGAAGTGAGCCAACTTGGTAAGTGAATAGCAGTGTGTAAGACATAATAGACCCACAGTAAGTGTTTGTTGGATGAAAGAAAGAAGGAAGAGAGGAGAGAGAACAGTTCAAATGGATGTTTGATTAAGTGAGAGCAAGTACAAGAGTAGGAGCAAGCTTGAGGCAGAAGGGATGCTGCATTCAGTTTGGACCTCAGAGGAGAGGACTCTGGGACTCTGGAGAAAAGTCAGGACTGGAGAGATTTGGTAATCATCCAAGTAGAACAGAGCGCTGAGGGCCGAATTGTGACTGAGATCAGCAAGGAAAAGACTAAAGGGAGAAAAAAGGTGGAAGGAAAACATACTGCAGAATAACTAACAACTGCCTTTCCTCCTAGTTCTTCCTCTTTCCTATTACTTCTTCTCTTCAATCCTCCTTAAACTTTGTCCATCTACCAGCTCCTTTTCCTCCCAGGTACTGTCCAACTTCCCTCATCCTGGCCCGGCTCACTTCTTCAAGTGCATAAATGTCATCCTTATCCCAGTCTGTGGTGTCTCTTGTGGCCCTTCACACACATACAGGTGTGTGCTCAAACTGCTCCCCTCCCCTATGACTACCCAACCAAGCATTTTCATCTTGAGCCTTTTGATAGTACCCAGTGTAAATCTTGCTTTTCCATATATTTACTCCAATTTTCTTAAAAACTCCAGGCTCGTTCTCCTTTTATCATTCTTGCAAATTAAATAGGGCAGTAGGATAACCATGTAAAAGATCAGAGGCATTAAGAGACTTGCAAGGTTAAAGCCTAAAGCTCCTTTGTCTAGCTTTCCCTGAAGACCCTGCGGTCAGGGAGGCCTCTTCAAATCAGGATCTCCCGCATAGCAGCTGCAAGAGCTTTGACAAGTTCTGTCACCTCTCTCAGCTTTTGCACTTGAGAATGTTGATACCTGGCAGGACCATTAGAAGGTTTTTAATGAGGCAACGCAAGGAGAATGCCTAGTATCAATGATAGCTTTTGCTACACTTTGTGTTATTTTTCAATAAAGCCTGACCTTCTCAAGCTTGGCAGGCAATGAAATAAAAGAAACAAGTTCTATTTATTTTTTTTTCTTTTTTACAAATATTGACTGAGAAAACAACTTGCTTAATTCAAGAAATCAGAAAACCATCTACAATACTGTAGTTAACATTTCTGAACTCCTGATTTTAAACCTAGGCTCTAGTCTTCATTAAGTTTATGAGGTGTGTCTGTGTTTTTCATAATACTTAATTGCTTTTTGTTTCCCATTTATAGAAGCCGAACATGTTCAGATAGTTTTTGTTGACCTAATTACAAAAAAGTTTAGAAATATGTGTAGAAGAAAATTAAAATTCCCATTAATCTCACCATCCAAAAAACACCAACCAGTGTTGACATTTTGAAGTATGTCTAAGATTTTATTTATTTATTTTTAGAGAGAGAGAGAGAGCTGGGGAAGGAGCAGAAGGGAGAGGGAGAGAATCCCAAGCAGACTCCATGTTGAACTAGGAGCCCAACACAGGGCTCGATCTTGGGACCCTGAGACCATGACCTGAGCCGAAATCAAGAGACGGTTGCTTAACCAACTGAGCCACCCAGGTGCCCCTGCATGTGGGATTTTTTAGCTTGCCTTTAATACACTTTTTATCTCTTGCTGCACCAATAAATACATGCCTCCCCGATATTTTTTTTAAAGATTTTATTTATTTATTTGACAGAGGGAGAGAGATAGCGAGAGCAGGAACACAAACAGGGGGAGTGGGAGAGGGAGAAGCAGGCTTCCCGCCGAGCAGAGAGCCCAATGTGGAACTTGATCCCAGGACCCTGGGATCATGACCTGAGCCAAAGGCAGATGCTTAACGACTGAGTCACCCAGTCGCCCCCCAATATTTTTTTTAATAAGGAGGAACTTTTTTTTTTTTAAAGATTTTACTTATTTATTTGAGAGAGAGAGAAAGAGCATGAGCAGGGAGGAGGGGCAGAGGGACAAGTAGGCTCCCTGGAACGGGGGCTTGATCCCAGGACCCTGAGATCATAACCTGAGCCACCCAGGTGCCCCTCCTCCAAAATATTTTTAATATATTTCATTGAACAGATTTATAATTATATTTATAACTTCCTATTAAAGGATATCATGCTGACATTTCTAAATTTTCTTTGTCATAAACAACACAGTATAAAGTCCCTCATAAGTAATCTTTGTACCCTTGTTCATTTGCTTGTTTAAGATAAGTTCCTCTTAGAAGTGAGAGTGTGAAGTCAAGAGGTATGCCCCCTTTGATTGCTTTTGATATATATTGCCAAACTTCCTACAGAAATTGTGCGCCAATTATATTCTTACCATACTCTTTTCTCCACTACCTAGTCACTCCCAGATATTGTCAATTTTTTTTGGTAAATATTTACTGAACATTACTATATGCCAGGCACTTGTAGGTGCTAAGAATACAGCTGTGAATAAAACCAAGTCCCTGCCCTTATGGAGGTTCTGTTTTGGTCGGGGAGACAAACAGTAAACAATCACATAAATGTAATGTCAGACAATATACAGAGTGTTAGAAAGAAAAATAGGCATTTTTGTTCTTTTAATCTTTGCTGATATGTTAGTCAAATTCTGTGAGCTGTCCGGGTTTTAATTTTTTTCTTTGGTTGTGAGTCATTCTTTCAGTAAATACTTATTGAGCACATGCTCTGACCCTGGGGACCAGAGGTAAACAAGGTAACAACGGACCTACATTCTAGGGGGGAAATAAAACTAATAAACAACTATTAAATAAGTGAACAATGTAATAGTAACTTGAGTGGAGTTGGGAACATTAGATGTGTTTTCAAAGAAGGCCTCTTTCTGAAGAGTTAATATTTGAGAACAAAATGACAGAACAGATTTGTTATGAGAAGATCTAAGGGAATTAGGTAGCAAAGGGTGCAGCAAAAGCAAAGACTTGGTAGTAGAAATGGCATGACTAATTGGAGGAATCGAAAGGCCAGTGGGGCTGGAATGTAATGAGTGGACAACAGAGTCCTAAAAGATTAGAAATAGGTGGGCTACATCATATAGGGTCTTGTAGACCACAATAAGGAGTTCAGATTTCATCCTTATGTAATAAATCTTTGAAGGGTTTCAGGCAGTGGAATGACATAATCTGATTTATATTTTAAAAGGTGACTTTAGCTACTGTGAGAAGATAGGACTGTAAGGAAGATGACCATATAATTCAGTATCCAAATGGGAATCCTTTTGCAAATGAAATGAGGCGCTGACTGGAGGGGATGTCAAGCAACAGGTAAAAACTGGAACTGTCCCAAACAAACCAGAAGTATAGCCACCTTCCTGTAAGAGGACCAAAGTAGAATCAGGGAGATCATTTTTTGAGGTTGCTGCAGTAGTCCAGACCAAAAATAATTGTAGCTTGGAATAGAGTGGGCTGGGATACTGGAAGGATTTGGTAGATATTTAGGAAGTAAAATCAAGTCCTGAGAACTTGGATGGGGATAGTGAGGGAAAGGGAGGAATCAAGAATGATGCCCTCGTTTTGGCCTGAGCCACTGGATGCATGTTGTTGTCATTCATTGAAATGAAGAAGACTTGAGGAGGAATGGGATTGGAAGAAAGATTCAAGAGTTCTGTTCTGAAGGTGTTTTAAGTTAAGATGCTCATGGAATAGCCAACTGGAGATGCAAGGTATATTGTTTATATTGAGTTGGAGGCCAGGGGAGAAGTTCTGACTAGGGACACAGATTTGGTGTCATTGGCACATAGATTGTATTAAAATCATTGATCGGGATGAGATCATCTAGGCTAAGAATCTACAAGAGGAAGACCATCCTGAACCCAGGGATAGGGCACACTACAGTGTCTACCTCAGGCAAGGGAAGGAGGAGCAACTAGTGAGGTTGGAGATCAGAGTGTGAGCTGGACATCTCTATCACCAATAGATATGTTGGAGATATATATATTTATATATATATATACAGAGAGAGAGAGAGAGATACTGTGTGCATGCCTGTAAAAATTACCTATTCTTCTATTGAGGTGTTATTTGTAAATTTTCCTTACATAGTAAAGACTTTATGGGTCGAACTGGGTCCTCCAAAAAGATATGTTGAAGTTCTAACCAGCACTACAGAAATGTAACCTTATTTGGAAATGAGGTCGTTGCAGATGTTATAATTCAAGATGAGGTCATACAGAGTAGGGTGGGCCCTTAATCCAATATG